>NC_133621.1:123452863-124669003 GCF_048593235.1 Sminthopsis crassicaudata
AGAAGAATTTAAGGACCTTGGTGGCAAGTGACTTGTTTTCTTTTGATTTCATACCTCCAATGTTTGAAGCAGTACTTGATATGTGTCCAATAAATACTTGTTGAATTGAATTGGACAGAACACTTCTATTCAGGAGCTTCCCTTCCTCATTTTCAAATTCATATTCATTGCTAGTATCTTAATAGACTTACCTGCACCTAAGGAATTCAGGTCTGGCAAATTGTACTATCTCCATGAATATATAAAGCACTAAGGAGGATATCAAGATGGGTTTTGCACTTCAGATTTTCAACTATAATAATAATGAGATCTACCTAGAATCAAAATATGTATTGTGCAAAAGAATTGGGTATCATTTGTGCCACAAACCTAGGGCTTTCTTCTTCTCATTATTATTTTGCTGAAAGGTAATTAGGATTAAGTGGCTTGCCCCAGGTAATATAGCTAATAGGTATTAAGTGTCTATGGTCAAATTTGAACTCAGGTCTGCTCTATCCACTGCACCTTCTAGCTGCTCCAAGCCTTATTCTTTTTTTTTTTTTTTTTCTTTTTTGGATGATGCAGCAAAATTTATTGTTTTTTTCTTTTTTTAAAAAAATAATAGCTTTTCATTTAAAAAACTTATGTAAAGATAATTTTCAACATTAACCTTTGCAAAACCTTGTGTTTCAATTTTTTTCTCCCTCCTTCCCTCCTCTCCCCTAGAAGGCAACTTGTATACATATTTCCACAATTATCATGCTGCACCAGAAAAATCAGATTAAAAAGGAAAAAAATGAGAAAGAAAACAAAATCCAAGCAAAGAACAACAAAATAGTTTCTGGATGCAGATGGGTCTTATTCTTTGAAGAGTTTATTGTTAGGGAATTTTTCAGATGAAAAAAATTAAGGCCATTTCTAGTTATATGAAAAAATGCTCTAACATTATTATTTAGAGCAATGCAAATTAAGACAACTCTGAGATACCACTACACACCTTTCAGATTGGCTAAGATTATAGGAAAAGATAATGATAAATGTTGAAGGGGATGTGAGAAAACTAGGACACTGATAGATTGTTGGTGGAGTTGGGAAGTGATTCAACCATTTTGAAGAGCAATTTGGAACTATGCCCAAAGGGCTATCAAACTGTGTAAAAACCCTTTGATCCATCAGTGTTTCTACTGAGCTTATATCCTAAAAAGATCTTAAAGGAAGGAAAGGGACCCACATGTGCAAAAATGTTTGTGGCAGCCCTTTTTGTAGTGGCAAGAAAATGGAAACTGAGTGGATGCTCATCAACTGGAAAATGGATGAATAAATTATGGTATATGACTGGTATGGAATATAATTGTTCTATAAGAAATGATCAGCAGGATGATTTCAAAGAGGCCTGGGGAGACTTACATGAACTAATGCTAAGTGAAATGAGAAGAACCAGGAGATAATTATACCCAACAATAAAATTATGTGATGATCAACTGTGATGGAATGGCTCTTTTCAACAATGAGATAATTCAGGTCAGTTCCAATGGTCTTGTGTTGGAGAGAGTTATCTACACCCAGAGAGAGTTTTGTGGAAATGGAGTATGGATCATAACATAGCATTTTCATCTTTGTTGTTGTTTGCTTTTTTTTATTTTTCATTTTTTCCCTTTTTGATCTGAGTTTTCTTGTGCGATATGATAATTATGGGAATATGTATAGAAGAATTGCACATGTTCAACATATATTGGATTACTTGCTTTGTGGGGGATAGAGGGAAGAGAGGGAGAAAAATTTGGAACACAAGGTTTTGGAAGAGTGAATGTTGAAAACTATTTTTGCATATGTTTTGAAAATAAAGGCATTATTAAAAACAAAAAAAAAGTTTATTGTCATAGACTCATTTCAGTTATATTTGACTCATCCTGATCTCATTTGGAGTCATTTTTTGCCCATTCTTGGCAAAGATACTACAGTATTATTTCCTTTTCTGACTCATTTTATAGATGGGGAACCGAGACAAATGGGGTTAAGTGACTTGCCCAGGGTCACATCACTAGTCAGAATCTGAGGCCAGATTTAAACTCATGAAACGGAGTCTTCCTGATTCTAAGCTCAGTGCTCTATTCACTATGCCACTTAGTTGCCTATTTAAAGAGTTTTAGCTAGATTAAAAAATCTGTTTATTCTACATATTACTTTATTCTATATATTAGAGTTCCCAAATGTGCATATGAGACTTTCTTATATTAGTATTCTTACCATAATAAAAGTCCAGTGCCATAAGTTAGATTTAAGAGGGAATAAGACTTTACAAGACTTTTGGATATAACCTATTAAAATATTATTTTCTCTGCAATGAATGACCATAAGGTTCATTTAATTGACATATTGTATACATGCCAATTTTTTTCATTATTCTTTGGCATTAGCAGATATTATAATATTTTTATGATTTAATTTCACAAATAATAGGATTGTGTAAGAAAAACAGGTCAGAAAAAATAAAAGTGCTAACCTTTGTGTCACATACGGAGATGACAGTCTACATAGTTTTAGTTTTATAATTAAAAAGAGGAAATACATTGCAGCAAATATGGTGCAAAATGACATAGTTATTATAGCTGGAAAAGCTGAACTAAATGAATTCATCTGATCATCAATCTGAAAGTAAGTACTGACAAAATATTTGAGAATCAACATTTTTCTTTTAAGAAAACCATATAACATTTAACCTTTGGCATACTAAATGCATTATAATTGATGTGGATTATAAAAATGTCTTTAATTTTTTAATAGGAAAGACAGCTATTAAACATTTTTACATATAAGGAAAAAATGTACACTTAATGTGATTCCCAAGAAAAAATCTTAGCTGGTGAAATTCAACATTTTTTCACAATCTTCTCTTAAATTTAAGAATGCCATGTTTCACAAAGTATTATGTCCATGGAATATCTTTGTATTTGAATTAGCTTAGTGAGACCCAAAAATAGTACTCTAAGCACAGAAGATACCCACCCCCAAATCAAAGGACATTAGGGAAATTTTGGGGCAAAATAGAATAAATTAAATCTATCACCAGTGGTAGATATTTTTATTCATAATCTTATATTTACCATTTAAGTATGAAAAATTTCACTAACATCAAACTTTCCTTTTAGAATCCACAGGTGTGTTATAGAAAGAAAACCAGACTTTCTTGGAGCACAGTTTGGATAACAATTCAACAATATGTCTAGATATTGTCCACAAAGGATTGGCAATGGAACAACTCTACATGATGAAATGGAAACAGTTCCTTGTAGAGATTTTATATGGACTTGAGATATGTGTAAACTTAATGATGAAAAAAATCTCAATTAAATGAAAATCAGAACTGTTAACTCCTCACATATGATTTACATGTAGGTAGCTTTCCAATATTTTATGTGATGCAGATGTTTGTTGTTCCTCCCCCTTATTTAAATATTATTTATATGTAGACTGTTGGTGGGGCTATATATAGATATTCCTAATATATTTTCTAAAGCACCATTTAATCTATGCTTTGAGATTGGTAATACATATATTAGTTCGCTATTTAATAGAGCCATAAAAATGAGGAAGTATGTTTGCTGGAACTCTGTCTTCCCAGAAATCAGCCGGAGTCAGGATCACTAAACGTCTTTATTCTTGATCTTTTACGGTCAAGGTCAGGGGATTAGGTCTAGCAATCTCACACACACCTTCCTCCCTCAAACACCATGAGAGACTGAGTGTGAGCGTCTCAATTTCCTCTTCCTCCTTCTACTCCTAGCACACACGTCACTTCCCCCTCTTTGTCTCACCAATCAAGTCAGCACAGAATAGCTGGGGAGGGTCAACCTTCAAACAAGTTAATAGGGAGCTATCCAATTGGCAATTAGTCTCACTCCTCTATTACCCAAATGCATTTGCTCAGTTCTAGCCCTTTACATATGTTTTTGTGAATATGAAAACAAATGGACTACCAAATCAAGGCACAGTATATGGTCACCATCCATTAGACAAGAATGAAATCTGCAAGCTCTCTATATCAAGTAAATTATAAAAGAAATATGGAAGATGACAATTGTAGTCACAGTAACAATAAAAAATGATAAAATGTTCTTTGACAGTATGGAAACTTGGAAGCTGTGGCAAATATATATCTAATTCTGAAACACTGATAAAAGTCCATTGTCCTTTAGTTGGTTTCTATAAATTTCTGGTTCATTCTTTTAAAAATTTATTCCTTTCAAATTGCCTTCATTTCTTCTAAATTATTAAAATAAGTTTTTAAACTTCAAATGCTTTTGAAAAAAAATTCCAGTAGACATATCTTGAAGTTTATAAATTACAGAAAAGCCTAAAATTAAGAAATAAATACTAAATAAAACATGAAGCCATCTTATTCTAAAGCTTTCACAAAAAAAATTGCTGAAAAATGGGGGAAAAGTTCATTAGTCCACTGGTCATTTTACTGATATCTTTGACAAACATTACTGATTAAAGCAGTAAAAAAGTCACATCTTTCATATATATATATATGTAATTTATGAGTTGGAGAACATTCTTAATGTTTTTACACTGAAATGTTTCTATTGAATTTGTCATAGATATATATATTTTTCAAATTTTAGTTTTAAAAGGACCTGCCTTTAATTTTGCATTAGTTTTGTTTGTGCAGAAACTTTTTAATTTGGTGTAATCAAAATTTTCTATTTTGTGATCAATAATGGTCTCTAGTTCTCCCTTGGACACAAACTCCTTCTTCCTCCACAAGTCTGAGAGGTAAACCATCCCATGTTCCTCCAATTTATTTATGATTTCATTCTTTATGCCTAAATCTTGGACCCATTTTGATCTAATCTTAGTATGTGGTGTTAAATGTGGGTCCATGCCTAGTTTCTGTCATACTAATTTCCAGTTTTCCCAGCAGTTTTTGTCAAATAATGAATTCTCATCCCAAAATTTGGGATCTTTGGGTTTGTCAAAGATTAGATTGCTATTTTTATTCACTATCTTGCCCTGTGAACCTAACCTATGCCACTGATCAACTAGTCTATTTCTTACCTGCCTTTAATTTTGATGACATTTAAATCTTTTCTTGGTTTTACCCAGAAAGGAATTCACTTGGGTGAAAAAATGCTACCTTAGTTTGGATTGAGCAATCTTTGGAATAAAGATTCTCTTAGAATATAATCCTGTGCATTTATTACCTATGTGAAGTCAAACAAGTCATATGGCTTATCTGGATCTTGATTTCCTCATCTGTAAATTGATAGGATTATGTGATGTCTAAAGTCCCTTTCAGCTTTAAGCCTATGGTTTCATGTCTTTTCTTTTAACATTAGATTTGGCCCAGGATGGAGTGAAGAATCTTAAAACTGAAGGATTATCGAATTAGGTACATTAAATTTTCTTGAAATAAAAATTAAAACTAAAGCCATTACTCTGATTATGTAAAAATATTTTAAGTATGATTTTGCATCTCTTCTTGGTTATCCAAAATGAAATAGAATAAGAAATAGTACAAAGAAACACCAAAAAATTAAACAGCATTTTTTCTTCTATGGAAAATTTCACAGACTTACTTTCACAGTCTCCAAAATCAGCAACTTTTGCCAGCACTTTCCAAAAGGGAAGTGGTAGAAGGTGTAGGGGGAGTGCATATGAGGAGAAGGGTCAAAATTACCTTCCTTCAGTGGAGACTGCTACAGAGATTTGTAAATTATACTTAGGTTAAATGAACCAGATACAAGTCTAATGGGTAATGATACCATATTTTTTCACATGGTCCTTCTGGGATTTGTTGACTAGATTGGATGGCTGCCAAACAGCTCATTGAACTTTGGGATTGGAGAAGGAAAAACTCATAGCTTTGTTTTAACATTTCTACTGAGATATTCTTCCACTTTACTACTTTTATTCAGCCCATTCTGACGTTCTACTTTGGGTAGTATCACAAAGGAAGTATTTAACCCTACATGTCAATTGAATGACAACATTGTGGTCACTTTCACTGAAAATTGTTGCAAATATTAAGGCAAATAGAGAAACTTGTTCCAAGGCTAAAGCAAAAACTAGCTGAAAAATGCAATTTTTAAAATTTAATTCATAGATAAATATGCATATGTTAATTTTTCCCTATTAAAATGATGTCTAGAAAATTAAAGTACACCTATTTCAGTAGGGAGACAATTTATTTAATATAAAATGACTAACTAAAATGCTTACTTTCTGTTCAGAAACTCTTCTGTGTCAATGTAAAGTGGGAATGACCATGGATGAAAGATGGCAACAACATTATTATGATTTTAAGTTGCAATTATTTAAACATCATGATTACCATTTTTCTAAAATGACTTTTATTTCCAATAAAAGTCGTATAGCTATATATGCAGCCATATATGAAAATAAACATCAAGGAGCAGTGTATGGTCACCATCAGTTAGACAAAAATGAAATCTGCAAGTTCTCTATATCAAGTTTATCAAGTAAGGGGATTACTTCATATTAATACTGCTTAATTATTCCTGTGACTAATCCTAAGAGAATAACATTAAGAGAAATAACATAAATAAAATATGATTCATCTATTATACTACAATCACTGAACATATTATTGACAAATAGCAAAGAGGGAAATATCAATCTTTACTTTTTTAAGGCAGAGAAAAAAGCATTTGTGACATTGGCACAAATATGAAGCATGTTGTAACTTTAAAATAACTGAAAATCTAAAAAAAATGGTGTTCCATTTTAAATGTCTCACATATTTGCATGTTCTATAAAGTTCAGGTATTAATAACTTCTGTGCCATATTTTAAAAAATAATGAACTATAATCCATTTGTTATGTAGACATGCATTGCTTGTATCTGTTGCTATTTTTATGTTGAAATATAACAAAAATAAGCTTATTGAATAGATTGATGTGTACATTTCTTGAATAATTTCATATAAAAATATATATAAATACAAAAATATAGAAGTTTTAAAGGATGCAGAAATTTATATTAATGAACTGTAGTCATATTATTGAATCATGTCAAGAAATTCTATTTTCTGTATGATGGTGAAGTTGCGGTATTGCACTTTTGGTTGTTTCAGTTATGAACTGAATTAATTTAGTTTTCCTTTTTTTTTTTCTTAAAAGAATGAAAAACAATACTTTTAAAACACATTATAATTGTGAACTATAAGTTCACAATACCAGTACTCATGTAAAGCAAAAAAAAATTTCAGCATTTGAACTTTAAAATACAGATAAGGAAAATAAGAATTTTAGATTGGCACATAGTTTCTATCTTAGGAAGATTTTTTTTTAAGAATAATCATTTTCTTTTCCTACCATTTCAAGAAAAAAGTAACTAATGGTTAATGCTACCCAGAATGCTCTTCCAATTTTCTTAAAAATCAGAATAAATTATAATTAAATTAGTGGTTATCTAGTAAGGACATGAATGCTTACAATTCTCTCCTGAGAAAGGTATCTAGGTATTAAGGAAACACAATTCATTGACAATTAAACAATGTTAGGATTTTAACTTAAAGTATATATTAAGTTTAATTAAAAACAAATGTTTTTGCAATCCTATTGCATTTACATATGACAATAGGAATTGGAGAGGTTGTAGGCTGATTAAAGCCCATTCACAGAGTCTGGAAGAGTTAGGTTTAAGACTTGAATTTGACATACAGTATGTGACTCTGGGTAAATCAGTGTCCCAGCCAACAAATTAAACTATCTAAAACTTATCTGCAACAGATAAGTTGCTGCTGTCTGCCAGTAAAGGGATTTTCCACACCAGGGATTCCCTACAAAAATGAAATCTCAAGTTCCACTCCTTTCTCCCTTACCACATAAAATAGTATAATAGCTAACATTCAAATAGCTCTTTAAGGTTTGCAAAGTGCTTTACAAATATTATCTAATAATACACATAGAAAAAATTTGGTACCTCCCTTTAACTTGACACATTTGTTATCAAATTATAATATAACCATCCTATTTAAGCTTAACATGCCGGGCAGAAGGGGAATGTGTTCAACTATATAGGGGACAAAGATTCCTATAAAAAGACCTTGAGACAACTAAAGCAATAGCTTTAAAGAGTTTGACTCCAATATTTCTTCTCTCTAGACCCTTTGAAGTTTCCTGTACTGGTTCTTCTCCAAATCCCCTTTCCACCCTACCCCCATCCCTTAAATTGTAAAATAAACAATCAAGCAAATGGAGGAAAATGCTTTTCAGAAGGATTTCTTTTACAAAACCAATATCATCCTAAATACTGTATTTTCTTCTACTCAAGAACACAAGTATTGTACCTAGTTGCAAGTGGAATGTAATTGCTTCCTCTTTTCCCCCTTCAATATGAATGTACCAATAGGTAAGAAAAAAAATGATGCTCAAGAGCTCTAGGGTCTCTTCATATATTTCAAGTGCCTATTATTTATATTTATTATCACAAAAACTAATACCCTGCCTTTAGCTTGCTTAAGCATTTTGTCTATATTTCAAGTAAATTATTCCTTTCTTTTTCTTTTAAGAAAAATTAAAATTATTTTGCATCTTTATCTTTCATTTAAAAACATGCAGGGGCTCATCTTGATATTATATATCCTTAGGAAGAATATCTCTTCTCTTTTCCTCTACCCCTCCTGTGTCTCTCTCTGTCTTTATCTGTTTGTCTGTCTTTTTCTCTCTCTATGCAAGCATGCATGCAAAGTCCATAGACATATGTGATGCATTTGACATGGTTCCCAGACCAGATAAGTGGAAAGTCTCCAACTGCAAAGTTGTTTCTCCAGAAGGAAAGTTATACAGTCCTTTCACGAGTACATATCCTGCTGAGAAGAATTTCCGAACAGACTTGATTGATTGGGCCTCTAACATGATATGGTGATTTTACATCAATTGCATAGCTTTGCAGTCTCTTCTGCTTTCTCAAATTGCTAAAATATTTTCCCACAACATGCTGTCTTGATGGTTTCATTTTAATAAGATGAGAGTCGCTGGAAGCCTTAGATTTAATTACCTGCAAAGAAAAAGATGAAAATGAATAATAGGAAGTCAAGGGTATTTAAATCAATCAATTGATTAATCAATAACCATTGATAAAGTATCCTCTAATTGTCAGCGCCAGACAATGGAACTATAAAGACAAAAACAATGAAGCTTCTATTCTCAAGAGATACTACTGGGGAAAAGTCATTGCATACACAATCAAATCAGTTACTTAAAAGACATTTTTCAAGTGCTTAATATGTATCAATCATTGTATTAAGCCTTGATAACACAACGAAAGGCAAAAAACAGGGTTCCTGCCCTCAAGCAGCTTATATTCTAATAAAGGAATCAATATACAAACCACAATATGTATATACGATAGATATGGATGTAGAACTAAATGAGGGTATAGAACAGATGGAAGGAAACCTTAGAGAGAAGGAACTAGTTGGGCTAAGGAAGGATGAAGTCTCATGTGGAAGATTAGAGTTGAACTGGAGGTAGGTGTGTAAATTGCTTTAGATGTCTTATAGTTAGCCAGAGACACATGGCTAGATAATGGCAAAGACTGGATTCAAAGCTTTCTGCCAATAAAATCAATCCTTTTTACACTTTACCAAACAGAACCAACATAGATATGGGGAGGGAGTTGGAAGGGAGGAGACTCAAATTCAAACATTTGAGATTATGAAGACAGTGCCTAGATTTTTTAATAGTTAAGCATATTTTATGCTGTCTGGGTACATATGTAAGTTTGACTGAATAAGGGAAAATAGGAGGAAAGAAGAAAAAGGGCAAGGGAAGTAGAGGAGGGGCAGATAAAAGGGAGATGACTCCTAAGAAAAACAAATTCTAAGGAGGTACAAAAATATTTATGCTTCTTTTGAAAAGGCAAATAATGAGAATTTGGAGTACTCATCAACTAGCGAATGGCTGAACAAGTTAAGGATATAAATGTGATGAAGTATTATTTTGTACCTTTAAAAACTATTTTAATAGTATATGATTTTAAATTATATGTAAAGACTCTGGTCTCAGACACTTAACACTTCCTAGCTGTGTGACCCTGGGCAAGTCACTTAACTCCAGCCTCAAAAAAAAAAAAAATATATATATATATATATATATGTAAAGACAGTTTGCAATATTCATTTTTGTAGGATTTTGAGTTCCCACAAATGTTTGTCTTCTTCCCTCCATTACTTCCTTCCTCCCCACGGTAGCAAACAATCTGATATAATGTAGGTTATGCCCGTACATTCATTTTTAACATATTTCCATTTGAGTCATATTGGGAAAGGAAAACCGGAACAAAAAGGAAAAAATGCACACACATACACACACACACACACACACACACACACACACACACACAAACAAACAAGCAAACAACAAAAAAAGGTGAAAATAGTATGCTTCGATTCACATTCAGTCTCGTTAATTCTTTCCCTGAATGTGGATGTCATTTTCTATTGAAAGTTTGTTGGAGGATAGCTAGATAACCAAGTGGATAGAGCACTGGCCCTAGAGTCAGGAGAACCTGAATTAAAATCCGGCTTCAGACACTTAATGCTTGTGTGTGACCTTGGGCACAAGCCACTTAACCCCAATTGCCTAAAAAAAAAAAAAAAAAAAAAAAATTGGAATTGCCTTGGATCACTGTATTGCTGAAAAAAGCTAAGTCTATCATAGTTGATCCTTCTCTTGGTTCTGCTCATTTCATTCAGCATCAATTCATGTAAGTCTTTCTAAGCTTTCCTGAAATTAGCCTGTTCATCATTTCTTATAGAACAATAATATTGGTTTTCATATTCATATGTATTCATATGCCATAACTTATTCAGCCATTCCCCAATTGATGGACATCCACTTATTTTCTAATTCTTTGGCTACCATAAAAAAGAGCTGCTACAAACATTTTTGCACATGTGCATCCTTTTCCTTCTCATATCTCTTTGGGATATACACACTACTGTGTGTACACACACTGCTGGATCAAAAGGTATGCACAGTTTGATAGCCCTTTGGGTATAGTTCCAAACTTCTTGATGGAATACTAGTTCCCATACTTATACTTGTTATACTTGTCAGAATAATGGCCAACCAGGATTCTGGAAGATTAATGAAGAGATACACATATTTTCATAGAGAAAGGAAAGATGCAGAACATAGAATAAAACAATTTTTTCTTTGATATAATCGATATAAAATTTGTTTTGATTGACAATTCCTATTTGTAATAGGGGAAAAAAGGTAACAGTGAAATTCATAGCTCTGTCCCTTTTCTGATTCCAGTGAAGCTATTTAACTTCACTATAGACTCCTAATCAATTTGAATTTTTCTAATAGCTGTCAGTGGGGTCAGTCAGAGCTTCAAATGTACTTTGCATGAAATGGTCCTATTGTATGTAATATGGTAATGCCTGCAAAGCATTCTTTAACTCATAAGCCTTAGAAAAGTATTAACAATTTTTAAAATTATAAAAAACATTTCAAGGGCAATTAAAAAAACAAGATATGGGCAGATGAACTGTTCCAGTTAGTGACCCCACCTCTCAAGGCTCTGGGTAAGTCATCTTGGGAATCTGAGGAAACATCCTGGACTGCTAAAGGATAATTGAAGCATTTAAAAACTCTCAGTTCTTTCTATATAGTGCATCCCTGGTGGGTACTGTTCTAAGTGTCAATGAGTCATGAATATTGATCAAATAGCATGGAGTCTAGATCAGAACAGTTGGAAAATTGGTCAAGATGATATGAACATATAAAATCTTGTTTTGGGTTAAAAATAATTTGTGCATCTTAATGGGCATCAAATAATTTTCCTTACTTCTAAACATTGTTTTAGACACAGTTTTAAAACATTGTTTTAGATATAATCTATTCCAGCTAGCTGTTACTAAAATCAAAATCTTAGGCTACTTACCTTTTTCATGTGTGTGTGTGTGTGTGTGTGTGTGTGTGTGTGTGTGTGTGTGTGTGTGAAGATGGAGAATGGCAGAGACAGGGACTAGATTTGTGATTTCATTGGTACAGGGAACTATCGAGTAAAGAAACTCTGACCAGAGCAGGCCTTGGCATCTTTTTTGCAATATATTTGAGAATGCTTATAGGGTATGCTATGTTCAGGGTCACACAGCCATTACATGTAAATATTTGAATGCAGGTCTTTTTGGTTTTGAGACTGGCTTTCTAGTCATTATTTCATACTGCCTTTTTTTTTTTTTGAGAAGTGACAATTAAAAAAAAAGCTATTTTAGAAATACAGTTTCTGATGGCATAGGACAGTGCAAAGGAAAAAAAAATCCACTCCTTGGCTACTCCTAATGCAGTGCACAGAAGATACATTCTAGAATTAAAATAAATCTTATAATCAGTTTTAAAGAAGAAATTTTGGCCATGTTGCCAATGAGCCTGAGGTTTCAATTTAGAGTAGTAATATATATTTTAAGACTGATCAAACTAAGATCCAACTAAATTAAGAGAAATGAAATATTTTCCTGTAGTTACAGCAGATTCATTTTTCCAAATGAGGTCCTTAGAGTGAATGACTCCTATGAGGCAACCTCAAATCAGCAAATCATCCCCCATGATGGTAATTCTGCGCTCAGTTTGCATTTAACCACTGATTAATATACCAGGTCTAAAGGTTGCTCGTTTCTATTATGAGTAGCTATGTTTATCATTGCTTAGTTATAGTGTAACTCTAAAGATATAATAGTCTAGCCAGAGAGATTCATTGATGTTTTTCTGAAGCTTTTGTCCTTTTGGGGAGGAGGCTTAAAATCGCTGAGAGCCAATTTAGGAAATATTCTTCAAGGAAACTTATTCAGGGAAAAACTCAAGCATGCATGTAGAGTTTTGACCCAGAAGCAACTTATTGTGCAGTGTTCTGAGGCTGAAATAAGGTTAATTTTATTTATGTGATCTCTTTAGAATGAGCTTTGAAAATGTCTGGATCGTCTGTATGATAAATATGCCAGAACTTGAAAAGTGGCCTCTTGATGTAGAAGGTTTATGAGGTACAGTGAAGAATTCAATTTCATGTGCCTATGGCTGTTTATAGGCTAGTATTTCAAATCAATTTTTTCTGCCCTTTAAAAATGATTTTGATCCTCTCCATGATTTCAAGGCTAAATTTATTGCAACATTATGAAGAATCCTGGGTAGCACTAGTATAGATGCTGTAGCAACCAAAATAGGCTTCATTAATGGGCCAAGTATAGTAATAAATTTCAGTGAGTATAGGAATAGTTGAAAGTAAAATGTCTTCCATTTTGAGTCAGTATCTAAGCTTCCAGGTATCATGGCGAATGTTGCTTATGATCTTGCCATTTTAAAACTTCCAGGAATATGCTTAGATATGCCTAAGATACTTAACGTAAACATAATAATTGAATGGCTTCAAAAATATTGTCCAAAGATTTTCAAGGTAAAAAAACCATGAGAATTCTATGTTATGAATGGTTCTGTGATGTTTTGGAGATATTCATTTATGGTGAAGCTGTTGATTTATTTACTCTGTTATTATTAACAATTCCTGTCTTACTGCAAGTCATTTCAAAAGGATTGTCTCTACAATTCATTGCAATTTGTTTACTTCAAAGTTCACTTTGAAAACCACTCATGTGTTTCACAATTTTTGTCAATTGGTCTTTTAGACACACACACAAAATGCATACACATACACAAAACACACATAGAAAGATGGATATTGGTTCTGACTCCATCAGGATCTGGCAACTCACTCCTTTCTCCCTCAAAAGGCATTCATTTTATTAAAAAAAAGAAGTTCCAACAGTTTATTTTATAATTTTTAAAGTTACTAAAATTCTCCCTTGGCTTAGGCTAGCTCTACCAGACCACCAAAGACAAGGAAAAAAAAGCCTTATAAGAATGCCATCTTAAATGAAATATATCGTCAGAAACAAAAAAGATTTTATAGAATCTTAGAGATCTTGTAAAATGCCATGAGTTTGGTTGGACATGGAAGATAAGAGAAAGCAGATTTCACATTGTTTTAGGCTATTTAGTTATAAGAGAGTGAGTAGAACAATATGATTTGATGCCCAGAATTTGCATAATGAACAGACAGAAGGAGAAAAACCATTTTGAGGATGATAATGGTAAATTTTACAGACTGAAAAACTGGCTTAGATCTCTTAAGAAAGGCTGTGGAATCTCCTTTTTTTTTTTGATGTATCATTCAACTAGTGAAATGCTGCTATAATTTTTATGTTGGGGAACAAAACTAATTCTTTTGTCCTAGAAAGCTTTTATTGATTATAGTTTCATGTCAAGAAACTTTATTTGGCCCATATCATCTATGCATGTAAAAATGAAATATGTTCAAACACTATACTTCAAACACATATCACTCTATCTGAAATTAGCATAGCCCAGGGAATGCAAGAAATCCAGTGAAGGGAAGATGATCATATTTCATAAACTATTGTACTTCCCTGCAAAAAGTTCCAGAGGAATAACATTGTCCTAAATAGATCCCAGGAACATTTTCAACTCAGTGGTAGTCTCTTGTTTTTTGAAATGTTGGGATTACTATAGCAGCAGGATATTTCTGGAATGGCACTCTCCAGTAAACTGAGGATAAAGCAAGTTATTTATCTAGAATAAAGCTCTCTTCTTTCTCAAAATTAAATTCAATGTCAGTTAATAGTATCTTCAAGTATGTATAGCATTGGAAAACAAAATATCAAGTAATTCAGACATAAGTCCTCAAGGACATTATTATATATACACACATGTCTAAGATACTTGAAGTTAGAACAAGAACTGGATGACTTCAAAGCATTGTTAAAAGATCCTTGAGGTCAGGGACCATGTAGTTTCTGTTAAAACAGTTCTTTTGAGCATTTGAAATATTCACTATTAATGTAAGGTAGGGATTATGATGATCTGTTGACAAAGCCATTATTATAACAAGTTTGTTTGCAAAGTTCTGTCTGTTGTATTGATATTATATAATTATATGTGTATATAAGTCATTCAGTCATTCATTACTCTATTAATACATTTACTTATTGATTTATTTAAATGTTTTAATTCACTCATGCATTTACTTGTTTGTTTATATATTCAGCATATATTTATCACATATTCATCAATATATTCATTAATTCATTCATCATTTTATATAGTTTGCCTGTCTGCCTGTCTTCTATGTCTATCTATTTATCTTTCTATTATCTATCTATCTATCTATCTATCTATCTATCTATCTATCTATCTATCTATCTATCTATCTATCTATCTATCTATCATCTATCTATCTATTGATCTACCTAGCTACCTAACTGTCTATCTACTCTTGCCCCCAAGCATTCACAATATAGTTATTGGACTCACTGGGGATACCTAATTGAATTTAACCTTACTGTAACTCAGAACATCTGAGATAAACAATTCTATCAGCTTCAGCCTCTTTGGTGGCTGAAATCACAGGTGTGTCCCACCACACCAGGCTGGCTAAATCTTTTCAAAGTGACTGGTTTTATTTTTTTTCTTTTATGATCTTAAGTGAAGCTAAATTTTAAGATAGTAAATGTTGTGGGTATGACTGAAGAGAATTTGTTAAGGAAAGATAGAGTAAATAATATTTTTTCTTTTGATCTACATGAGAGACAGAGTTGGCATTGCATCCAGAAATCTGTCCTTACGGTCAGAAAGGTCTGATTTAAATTCCTATCTTTAAAGGGCTAAAACTGAGCAATGCACTTGGATAATGAAGCACGTGAGACTAATTGCCAATTGGACAGTTCCCTATTAACTTTGAAGGTTGACCCTCCCCAGCTGTTCTGTGCTGACTTGATTGGTGAGACAAAGAAGGGGAAGTGACGTGTGTGGAAGGAGTAGGAGGAGGAAGAGGAATTGAGACTAGTTGCTGAGTCAGTCTCTCTGGGCCTTTGAGGGAGGAAGGTGTGTGTGAGGTTGCTAGGCCTAACCCCCTGACCTTGACTGTAAAAGATCAAGAATAAAATAGTTAGTGATCCTGACTCTAGCTGATTTCTGGGAAGACAGAGTTCCAGCACCTGTCTCTGATACACACTGGCCATGTGATTCTGGGCAAATCATTTAATTTTGTAGTATCCTTGGCAACAGTCAAAGACTTAAAGTTGAAGGGAAGATTCTGATCTATATTGATAAAGGGAGTTCCATTATCTGGAAATTGACTAAATCAATGACATTCCAGGTTCACTTTCTATCCTTTGATCTACTGCATCCAACATGTCAGTACATCAGAGAATTATTTATATTCATTAAAAACCAACAAAATTTGCCAAAGTACAACAAACCCACCAAATTCATTAGAAACAACTTGTGTCAGTTCTTCAGTCTTAAAAGGGACTAGATCTATTGAGTATTTTTTGTTCTGGTTTTCTCAAGCCAGAAAAAAATTTTCATGGCACTGAATTTTCTTGAAATAAGAAAAGGTGATTTGTCTATGGAAAAATTGTCTGTCTATTTGAATATAGATAAATTTATATATTTGATGAAAGTTAGATTGCCTTTTAATTATCAATATTTAACCTTATTCTTTTATCATTTTCAATTAATCTGAAATAATTACTTTTTAATCTCTACTATTATTATTATTATTATTAACTCCATGTTTAAATTTGAACTCATCTAAATCCTTCATACAATGAATGATTAATTCAAGTGTTTATTCTTGGTGCCCTTTGTCTATGTACAGTCCTTCTAAATGCTCTAATAATTATAAAGATCATAGGAGTTACATGTACGATCTTTCCATATAGGAATGTAAACAGTTTAACATTATTGAATCCTTTATAATTTTTCTTTTATAGTTACCTTTTTATGTTTCTACACTCCTGAAAAAGCTAAAAATTATTTAAAATGAAATAGAGGAAAACATTGGGAAAATAAATGAGATTGATGTAAGAAAATTATGAAAGGAATAATTTGGTAAAAGAGGGAAAAATACTGAAGAAAATAACACGTATAAAACCTGAATTGGTCAAATGGAAAAAGAAGTACAAAATTCACTGAAGAAAAGAATTCCTTAACAATTAGAATTGAACAAGTGGAAGTTAATTACTCTAAGAAACATCAAGAAGCAATTGTTTTCAATTTATGTTTTTCTTTGAGGTTTTGTACTTTTGAGTCTTGTACTTTCCTACCACCATAGTGGTTTTTTATGGTCAAGGTTTTTTTGTTTGTTTATTTGTTGCTACTGTTTGCTCATTTCTATTTTTTTAAATTTTAATTTTATGTTAATATTGGGCACTGTTCCTAAGGGTGCTAGTAGTGAGTAACTGTTTCATGCTTTAGGCTTTTTCACACTTCTGTTTTCAGAGTTAGTTCTGGAGGTATGGAAGTTTTTAGTGCTTCCAATATATGCTGTATAAAAGCTTATTACTTTTATTTTTCCCTAAAGAAATAACTATATTCTGCTATTGTATAGAAATGAATAATTATACTTTTTTACCTTGAGAAAAGTAAGCAATTAGATAAAATATCACTGTTATTTAACCCAAATTACCTGGATTAATTTAAGCTTGACATTTCCTACAATTTGGACATCAGGCATCTATAATCCTGTCTTAGGCAGTAGAAATATAAAGAGCAGCATATCAAGTAGCATTGATTTAGTGGTAAGTCAGCCTTACTCCTAATTCTGACACCCCAACCTCTAAAGCTTGGATTCTTTGCTTTATATCCCAGTTTTTTCAGTTACTGGGTACTTTGCCTTGTATCTTTTTTTTACTTTATTTTTTAATTAATTTCATAATTATAACTTTTTTTGGACATTACATATGCATGGGTAATTTTGTTGCAACATTATCCCTTGCACTCACTTCTGTTCCTAATTTTCCCCTCCTTCCCTCCACTCCCTCCCCTAGATGGCAGACAGTCCCATACATGTTAAATATGTTATAGTATATCCTAGATACAATATATGTGTGCAGAAATCAATTTCTTGTTGCACTGGAAGAATTGGATTCAGAAGGTAAAAATAATCTGGGAAGAAAAATAAAAATGCAAACAGTTTATACTCATTTCCCAGTGTTCCTTCTCTGGGTGTAGCTGATGCCTTGTATCTTAATACAGTTAATAATTACATTTCTTTCTGTTCCCTAGACATTAATTACTTTATGTCTTGAACTTGAAAAACAGTATGGCATATTTGATCTACGATTAGCCTTGGAGTCAAGTGTAAAGGGCTGAAACTGAGTTGATGCACTGAGCACTTAAGTCTAATTACTGATTGGACAATACTCTTTTAGCATATGTTTGGAGAATGGCCCTGCCCACTATACTGTGCAGACTTGATGTGTTGGTGTAGACTTGGAGGGTGGAGTAAGACAAGGGAGAGTGACCTTTGGGCGGTGGGGAGAGAGAAGGAAGGTGTGGAGATTCTTGTGCCCATTCTCCTGACTGCTACCCCAAAAGACCAAGAATAAAGATCAAGGATTTTTGCTTATCCTAACTCTGCCTGATTCTAAGGTATCCAGGGTGCTAACTCAGGTCTTCACAGTCAAGAACATTTGACTTCAAGTCCTGCTTTTGAAACGTATTAGCTATGTGATATGGAAAAGTTATTTAAACTCTTTGTATTCTAGGCAACTTTTCAAGTTGCTTGTAAGTTATAGAAGAATTGGCAATCTGTTTGGGGTAAAGGAGTTCCTACCTTGAGCATTTTCTATACTGATGGAATCACATTTTTACAACAACACAATAATATTGGTCTCAATTTGACTTTGGCCAATAATATTAACATTTCATTAATCTTTTCCTTCCTTCTTTTGAATGATTTCTAGTTACATAACAATATTATGGGCTACTCAGTGTAGGTTCTTCTTTAAAATAATAGATTCCCAGTTACATTCTCATGCTTATTTATAATTCCCCTTTTATTACTAGTCTTTTTTTTTTTTTTTTATAACACTACAGAGGTTGGCTGGATAGATGTGATAGTCCTTTAATCAGGCCTCTGTCTATCACTGTCCAAGCAAATGATATGAATATTTTGACCCATAACTCTAATCCATAAAAAACTTGGTTCATTGCTTTAATATGGAAAAATTTTAGGATAGGATTAATCAAAACTTCTACATAGTTGAATTTCAGAATAGCTTCCATAGTCTGATTTCTAATCTTTCTATCTCTATATTTTGTTAAAATTAAACATTAAAATTAAAATAAGCACTTATCTATTACTATTTTGCAATATAAATAGATCACTAACAAAATTTGCCAATGCTTTTTCTGAAATCATTATTTTAGTTTTAAAAGTTTACTATTTTTAGTTATAGGATTTAACAGTAACTTTTTAGAACTTAAACAGGTAAAAGGTAATGTTTGTTTCACACAAGTGATAAAATATATTAGGATATAGAAGAGTAGAAACTCCATGTGAGGCAGCAGAAAATGGTAAAAGTTCAGAACGACTAATCTTTTTATTATGTCATTGAGAGATAAATAGCAAAACTAAGAGAAGCCATTCATTAATAGATATTACCTCTGTCAAGAAACTGGAAATGTATACTTTTAAAGGCACTTGCATATTGATTATAGGAAAATTTCTCTTCTCAGAGTCCCCTACCAAACTTGAGTTTGTATAAAAAGGTATCAGAGAGTTTTGACAGTTAAGCAGATAATCTAAAATTAAATTGACTAAAAACAAGGGCCTCTGGATTTGAGTTTGATTAAATTTTGGGTAAATGGTAGATATTTGAGATCGAAAACATCAGTTAGTAGCTGGGAAACCATTGAATATTGGGCTGCTTTGGGATGGCATCTTAATATTGTTAGCTCCATATAATTTTACTTAAGAGCAGATTGTTTTTAAAAGAATGTACAGGAATGGATCATAGCTGATCAGATCATTATCCATTCTGAAGCAGAATCCACTTAAAATAATGCCAGAGAGATTTTTTTTTGGGGGGAAGAATATGTATAGGGATTGTTTTTCTCCCTAGCTTCTAGCTTATTCTATTTGAGTCAAGTGGAACTGGACCCCACCTAGTTAACTTATGCATTTCTTAAGAAGCTGGGGGTGTTGAAGGTGAAGTTATCAGAAGGATTTGGAAATCTGGAGCTATTGGTTATGGTACTTGGTGAATCAGATCTGAAGCTGAACCTTAGTGGCATTGTCTTTATATAGGGGGGAACTAGAAATCAAGTTGAATGCCCCTTCATAAGTTGCTTCTTTAGTCACTCTGTTATATTCTTAATAAATCTTTCCATCAGGGCTGGCTCATTCTCTTTTTTGTAGCTCACTCATGGTAAAGGTATTAGAGTAATTTATGACCATACCTTGATCCCTCTCTAAGTCCCTGGATCCATATCTCAAACTCCATCAGATTCCCAAAGATATCCCTTAGCTCTGAGACAAAAATCTCCAATGTTCTCCAGCAGGGGGCTCTCTTCTATTAACAATAATGTTAGCCATTTCTGGATTCTCCGCCATAGTGAGATATGAAACAACTTGGACTGGTCATTGAGGGATTCTTAAGGGTATAGTTTTAGGTACAATATGGGCATGGATGATGGAAAAACAGCAGCAAAAACTAATTCTGGCTCAATGAATCTCCTTGGTTTGGCCAGTAAATTTTCTAGCGATCAAAAGACCTCAGTACAGGTTAGGTTGTTCTAATTGCTACTCATCTTATATTCTCCTCATAAGTATTCTTCCAGCTAAGATGGAAGGTGACTTCTACCAAGTCTGTCATGGAATTTTGGACTGTGGAAATACTCAAGCATCCCTTACAGTGACTTGTTCCATTTGGGAAATTAGGACTAGTTGTTATCGGAGGCCTGCAACAATGTGTCAAGTGGCCAGTTGTGGTGGAGTCATGAACAACTTTATGAAAGTCAATTCAAAGACAAGATCTTTTAAGCGACCATCTCATACCAAGAAGGGACTCAGAGCTATGAGGTCTACATTTGACAAAAGAGTGAGTCAGAGAACCAATGTTAAGGAAAAAAGCTATTGACACTGAGAATCCGGACACCTGGTCAGGGAGTCTGATCAATGAGAAGGGAACTTGGGAAAGTGAAAATCAAGCTGAAATATCAAATATTAGGGTGTTCAGGATTTAGGCTCTGGTATTGCCAGTGCAGGGATTTTTTTTAAACAATCTTTTATTTGTATCCACAGAACTTAGCACAGTGTCTGACACAGTCAATGACTAACAAATGCTTGTTGATTGATTAATAGATGATAAATTTGTTAATCAGAATTAAGAGAGATTTGTTTTATTTTCATATGCAAATGGTATGATACTTCAAAAGGCCTGTGCAAGCAGAGATTCTGCTAAGTCTCAAGTTCTCCACTGGACTCAAAAGTAAGGTTAAATAATTGCAACATAAATTATTTTGATCACTTCTAAAGCTAGCCTTTTTGAGAAGGATAATACTAGAGTCTTCCCAGTCTTTTAGCTTGTTCAATAAATGTTTGCTATATTGGGGAAATAATTCAAGACAATATTGTGCAACTTATCTGATGTGGCTTGTTACCCTTTTTAAATATTAGAAAGAAAACATTCTATTTCTATACAGCAGAAAAACATCCACTTATTCAACTAATTTGCATATGCAATTTTGCGAAATTATTTGTTTACTAGTTGGGAAATTGTTTATATAATTGTGGAGAAAATATATTCACTCTTGGAGCCTTGACAGATGAAAGAGATTCAATAAAATCTTTAATTTCACTAGTGGTAATTGAGGCTCATGAAATAGATTTGTTTTGACCCTAAAAAGTAAATATGAAAGCTCTTTGAAAATTGAAAAGCACTACATAAATGTACGGGATCATTTTTATTATTATCAATAATAAATTGTTACAAGAAGTTTACTGGAAAGATATTCCTGTAATAATTATAAATTGTTACAAGAAAGCAAAGTTTACTGGGAAGATATTACTGTAATGATTATATTCATCCATGGCTGAAATTTACATCTATTAAAGAGTAGGGACTAAATCTTGTACTTAGTAGGCATGTAACAAATGTGTGATAATTGGATATTGGTGAATGAATGAACATTGATGAATGAATATAGAACAGATGATAAAAGGCAGTGTAATGGTAATAGGAAGAATACCTGATAGGGAGAAGGAGCCAGAACACAGGTTTGAACCCCAATATGGGCACTTTCTCGCTCTGTGGTCTGAATATAGCCTGGTTGTCAATCATTTCATCCTGCTGGACTTTGATTTTTGTCATTTGTTAAACTAGGGCCCTTTACTAGATGATCTCTAAGGCCATATCTAGTTCTACAAATTTATGAATATATAATTTTTCCCTGACAATGAGGCATAATATTTATACTCTTACTTGGCAATGTTCTATGTGGTTTTTTTGTTTGTTTGTTTGTTTTTTTGTTTGTTTGTTTCAGAAACACCTTGAAAAAAGAGCATGGAGACCAAAAGATAGTTCACAGAAACACCCCATCTTCCCTTACTAAGTCAAAATGATTCAACTGTTGTTATTTATTTTAAAAAATAGTTCATTAAGATTTTTTTGTTTTTGCTATTGTTGATGATTAAATCATCTTTAAAAAAGGACCTTGAACTAAATTTGGAGATTAATAAAGACATTTATACATGGCTTTTGAGTTTGCAAATGACTTTCTAGAAATAATTTAATTTGAATCATTTGAATTCTTAAACAATTTAACAAGGCATATACTCTAGATACTATTATCCTTACTGAATAGATGAGGAAAATGAGGCTGAGAGAATTAAAGTGACGTTGATGGTCATGTAGCCAGTACTATAAGTGCCAGAAAAGGAAGGACACAAGAATTTATATTGAGCGCCTACTATGTGACAGGCACTGTGCTAAATGCTTTATAAATATTATCTCATTTGATCCTTATAATAACTTAGCAGCTTGTTCAGGATCACACAACTAGGAAGAATTTAAGGCAGGATGTAAATTTAGGTCTTTGTGACTCTAGACTTAGCACAGGATTTGCAACCAAATCCTCCTGATTCCTCACCCACTCTGTCCATTTTAGCAGTCTATTTTATCATATATCAACTTTTGGTAAAATAATCAAAAATGTCTGTCATCCCAGCTTTTTTTTTGGGGGGAGGGGTTATAGTAGTACAGAACTTAGTCTCGTTTATTTATTTATCTATTATGGATTTTTTCATCCCAACTTTCTAAGGATAAAAATGGTACATTTTGGCCCTACAACTATCATTGTACCTTATCTATGCTCAGAAATGAAAACATACTATAGGTAATGAATGAGTTACAATTTTAAAGAAATTTTGAAGAAGGGCGTGAGGTGGATGAGAAAGATATTATCAGGTTATATTGTAATTGGAAAGACAAATTTCCCAGAGGCACATTTTAGTTGAAACATCACAGAGATCAAAATGAATATAGTGCTACCAAGAATCAACTTAGGTATCCTGGGAAGTAGGTGTGGCTCTGAGTAGGAGTATAATACAGCTGTCTGTTAAAAGATTTATCTATCTACACAGCATTACTTGATTTCTCCACATTATGAGAATCTCTTGAGAATAAATGAGACGAAATTGTGATGAGGGCATGACCAGGGCATCAAAGTTAGCAAAAGAAGACCATTCTTTGAACTAAGGATGATTTTTTATTACTGACACAGACAGTCCTCAAATTAGCACTGCTTATATTTCAAAAATTTACTTAAAAGTCTCCTCATTTGTAAAATGAGGAAGTCTGATCTCTAAAGTCCATCTGAGCTCTAAGGATCTATATGAGCCACTAAACATTTTCTGAAAAGTATGCATAGTTGTGTCTTTTTCTATAACTTTTAAAATTCATAATGAACTTGTGTCAATAGTATAAAACTTTGTTGTTCAGTTGTTTCAATTGTGTCATAGTCTTCCTGATTTCATTTGGGTTGTTTGTTTTTTAGCAAAGATACTGGAGTGGTTTGCCCTTTCCTTCTCTGGCTCAATTTATAGATAAGGAAATTGAGGCAAATAGGATTAAAGGTTAAGCCCCAGGCCCCCCAGCTAGTAACAGAGCCAGATTTGAACTCAAAGAGAGGAGTCTTCTTGATTCCAAATCCAGCACTTTATCCACTATACCACTTGGCTGTCTTGTATAAAAACCTGCTCAGCATATTAGTATTGAATAGGTGGGTTGCACAATGGATAGATTATTAGGTCTTGAGTTCACATCTGACCAACTTAGCATATCTAACTGTTTTCAGGTGAAAATGCCTTCACAATCTTACCTTAGAATGATGAAAATATATCTCTCCAATATCGTGGGATCTGGATTTTTCTATCTGATTCTCATCTCTGCTGAATAATTTAAAAAAGGAATTTCCTTATCTCCAAGACACAAATGATGTGTCCAATGGCCTGGTGTTTATAGCTCTCTCAGAGGACAATAGTGAGAAACTGAGAAAGTAGAGGGTCCAGGGATAAAGCTTCCTGCCAGTTCAATCAATTTGGGATTCTCCTTGATCTGGTTGACTACTGATTTTTTCTTTTTGTCAGGTCTGGGAATTAGACTAGTCACTTTCTTATTCATCCATTGACATCACCTACTTCTCTCCTTTCTGTTCCATTTTGGAATAACACGAGGAAGTTATTTCCAATCAAACTCTCCTTTATTCTCTTTCACAGTCCATTTTCTTGATTTTAATAAGGAAAAATACCATGCACAAAATTTTTAAAGCTGAGACTTCTAACATAAAGGACTGAATGAAATAATGTTCATATCTTTTTTAGAGAGAAGTCTGTTATCTTGTGGAACATTTTGTCACAGAAGCCGACTAGGGATTCATTAGAGAAGAGTAGACTGGATTCAGGAGACACTGCCAAGGAGAAGAGCAAGGAAACAGCTATGATAGATTGAGGGAAAGTAAGTATAGGTTTCTTTTTCTTCTCCAAGGACTTTCTAGTGGGGGATAACAAATAGCAGGTTGGAATCAGCTCCTTGGAGTCAGGACCCTTAGATTAGCCTCTCTGGTCAGTATTTACCAACTCAGTGATTTTGGCCAAATCATTTTTATCAATCTGACCCCAATTTCTTCATCTTCATAATGTGGATAATAGTTGCATTTGAGGGTTATTGTAATAAAAGACTTTTGTAGCATTGCACAAATTTTAATTATTATTCTTAGATCTTGGCTTGCATGAATGGAAGTAAGAAATTAAAATGAGGTTGCCCCAAGTGGCTGATGTGGGACCTGTGAAAAAAGGTCTGGATTTGAAGCCAAAGGACCTGGCTTGAAATCCCATCTCTGCCGTTTACTGCCTATGCAGTCTTGGGCAAGCTTTTAACTTAGCTGAGTCCTCATTCCTTAAATAAGGTTTTTTTTGGGGGGTCACACTGATAGCTTCAAAGATCTTTTCCAGATCTAAATGTATACTTTTATGATAGAGAAAAGGAAAAAAAATAAGAAGGAAATCCCAAGTGACAGCAACAGGAAGGAAAGAACAGTCCCTGCAGCCATTGCTTGTTTCCTGTGGCCATTTTTTACTTTTGTAATGTAGCCTGCCTATATATCATATTTTGAAGGCTTTTGCATATAATTCTTCTGGTTTATGATTATCAATATCCACTAGATGACTATGAGAAGAGATATATGTAATGCAGTCATATGGAAATGGCATCTTCTGCTTTTAATTGGAGCTATGCTGAAAATCTTCCGAGCATGTCTCCCTCAGCCTAGCAGAGCACTAAAGCTGCAAAAGAAAAGCAGACACTACTTTCTTTCTCCAGCCCGCTCCCCTTGAAAAACTAATTAAAGACACATTATGTAAAAACTCTTTACGAAGAGGCAACAGAATTCTGCATTTTGTCTTTCAGAGTCCCTGTTTTCTGTGGCTTTGGCAGCCTTTGACTTGTTTTGTGGCAAATTCTGATTGTGTGCTGGCCGTGTTATGCATTTACTGCTCACCCTTCCTTAGGACACATATTGTTGTGTTTTTAAGCACAATTCTGCCTCTTGAACAAAGGAGAGAGGAAGTTTTGAGGGATATTTCCATTTTGGCAAAGATATAAGTAGACACATGTTGCCTTGTTGACAATGACATGACTGAATTGGTAGCTATGTGAAAAATAAAAGAACTATGTTTCATTCTTTAGTTTGATTATGATTAAGTTAGCTTTCTGTTCTCAGTTCAGTTAACTATAAAATAGGGACAGTGGTCATCAAGGATAAAGTGTAATGCCAGAGTTTTATCTAGAGTAGGCTCCCTTGGATATCACTGCAAGTCTTCATTTTGGGACATACTCATTTTGACTATTTCTTTTCTCTTGCTTTGTACTTTTCCATGGAAAAGTCAGGGAGGTCAATCTGCTCTACTTATGCAATCACCTTGGAAGGTATTGGGAGAGGGTTTTCTGGGGGCCTAACTTCCTCTAATGCTATGTCCCATTATTTAACTACCCCTTTTTAGGAGTTGAGATATTCGATGGGGTTAAGAAATCTTAAGCAATAAATACAGGGCCCCACTTTCCTGATATGACTATACCCAGTGTCCCCTTCCTCACCTGAATTTTTCCTAAGTTCTAGCTAATGAACTATCCAGTTAAAGCTTAACACAAAATGTTATTTCTAAGAAGGTGGTAAGAATATGGTTCTAATGATGTGATAATTGGTAAGTTTTGTTCTTTTATGGTCAGGGATTACACACCTAACTGTAGCTAGTCATTGTTTGGGGACTTTATGAATAGATCAACACAAATCCTGGGAAGATGTCAGAGGGGAAGCAAGTTGTTCTTGGTATAGAGGATATCATCATCATATAACAAAGGCTTCTAAATGGAACAGGTTTACTACCTTTGCAGAAAAAGAAATGCTATATTTCAAAAGAGAATAGGCAAAATGAAGCTTTTTGTCAGTAACGTTGAAGATAGTCTTGAATGGGATAACATAAGAATTTGTTAATCATTTATCCTGAAGACATCTTTCAGACAGGCATAATTCATGAGGAGTCTTTTTTGAAAGCCAGGAGATAGGCTAGGTAACTCATGTGGTTGCTTTAGAAACATTACAAAGAAATGCTAAAGAGATAAGATGTTTTCTAAATTTTGTTTTGTAGGGCTTAATGCTGGGATTCCTACATGCTCTAACTTGTACAGCAACAAAACCAAACAGATTGCTTAATACCTTAATGTCTCAGGTTTCTTGGGCAAAATAGAAATGATAATACAAAACAAAATACAATGAATAATTTTTAAATAAAACTAACTGCTATTAATAACTCATTAAACAAATAGACAATCCATGTTTATACCTCATGGAAATGGCATCCACACTTTCCTTGAAGAAATTCCTTGTAGCGTCCCATAGTTATGCTGAAAGTATCAACTACTTCATAGCCATATCTTTTTGCAGAATCTAGGATAATCCAATTTTCTTTCCATAAATTTTGTACTTCATTCTGTTTTGCAAAGAAAGAAAAAAACACAAGATTTGTCGATGGTAGAGGATGGTTATACTTATTTGTCTCTTACAAACTGAAATGAAATGAAATCATGTAATTATTATTATTATTTTCTAAAGGAAAGGAATGTCAAGTGAGATTAAAAATAATTTTGCAATATATTTTCAATCTAAAAATTCATTCAGAGAAAATATTTTTATGACTGATACAAATATAAAAGTACTTTTCTTTACTAGTTTTTCTCTTCTACACTTTAAATAATTCATTTATTCAACATATATTGAGTGCCTTACTATAAGTTGCCACTCACTTTTGAATGACATAAAAAGTTAATGACTCAGTCTTTACAATCAAAACAAAGAATTGCAGAGTTAGAAGGGATTTCCATAAATGGATTATAGTTAATTTATTCTAATGAAAAATAGCATATAAAAATATAATGGAATGATGTATATCAAGAAATATATCCACTTGAAGAAAATTGGGGAAAAAAGTGGGAGGGGAGAATCAATA
Organism: Sminthopsis crassicaudata; assembly: GCF_048593235.1. Taxonomy (NCBI): domain Eukaryota; kingdom Metazoa; phylum Chordata; class Mammalia; order Dasyuromorphia; family Dasyuridae; genus Sminthopsis; species Sminthopsis crassicaudata. The sequence continues at coordinate 123,480,747 of NC_133621.1, forward strand.
GAAGAATAAATATAATATTTATCAGGAATATTTATGACAGACCCTCTTGGACAGAAGGAGGAAATAAGGGAGGAATTTGGGACTCAGATCATAAAAAGGAATGGATCATAATAAAATAATAATGAAGCTCTTCAATTATCTAGAAATCTACTAGTGTTTTCTATTTCTTTGTTAAAAGCAGTTAATTATTGACTTGTTTTTAACAATAACTTAATTTTATTAACTGTGAAGAAGAGACTAAAAGAATTTATCCTGGACCTTATTCTGACCAACAAAGGAACTGAAATAAAAGTGAAAGTACCCTTGGGAGAGGAGGAACAAGTGATTATTGCAATTTAGATTCTAGGCTTATCCTAAAATTTTAGTAAAAAAAAAAAGGCAATCTAAGAAGGATGAAAAGATTTTAAGATTTGACAACACAAACAAAAAATGATTTTGATGAGAAAAAATGAGGACTTAAAATGACCAATATAATATACATTAGGGATTTGTTGATAAACTTTTATTTTTAAAACTCATGTAAAGAAGATGGAATTAAGAGTAAATGATAGAGGAAAAGGTATTATGGTGTAACAAATAGAGGGCTAGCTTTGACATTAGAAAGACTTACATTCAAGTCTTTCCTGACACATACAAGCTGAATGATAATGAACAAATATTTTGATATCATCTGTGGCTTGGGAAACATTCAAAGATGTTAAGGTATACATACATACATATATACATATACACATACATAAATATACATATATAAAATTTGCTAATCTTTGTCTGCCAAGTCAATGATGCAGAGGGAACTTCCACACTGGGAATTATTTCTATGAAAATAATTTCAAGAAAGAGAAATTTTAGAATGAGTTGATTATAGCAACAAAATATACAAAAATGCAAGTCTTTAAGACTATATTGGAAGCAAAAATAATATCAAACAAAGGGGGATTGGTGTTAGGGTGAGGTGAATGAGGGTAACATGAGATGGGAAACTGAACAATGTGCAGAAGTAATCAACTCATTTCAGCTTTCTCTTCTATTAAAAAAAAAGCATTTGGCTGAAAAAGGAAGAACAAAAGTGGCTTACAAGGAATTGAAATTTTGTTACCAATAAAGAGGTTGATAAGTGAACAGCTGGTTACCTTTAATGAATTCAGGTCACTTGGGTTTTGGAAACTAAAAGAATTGTCAGATGTAATTGCATAGCCATTATCTATCATCTTTGAAAGACTGTGAGACATCAAAACTAGAGGTCTATTGTCCTAATTGAGAGAGAGACGAGAGAGAGAGAGAGAGAGAGAGAGAGAGAGAGAGAGAGAGAGAGAGAGAGAGAGAGAGAGAGAGAGAGAGAGAGAGAGAGACCCTGCAAATCATATAAGCCAGTGAATTGGAATTGAATTACTGAAAAAAAATTCTATGATATATTGTTAAAGATAAGGTTTTTAAACCATTAGAAAGAGAAATAATTATCATTAAGAGCTTCTTATCATTATAGATTACTTTCATTTCCTTTTCTGACAGAATCACTAGACTGTAAATCTAGGAAATGCTTCATTCAAATTCTGAAATATTTATAATCTCAATGATGAGAATACTCTTCAAATTTGTTTTCCCTCTGTTCCTCTCACCTGACAGTGACTTTTGCTTGGACAGTCCTCCATTTCTGAAATGTATTCTCTCCTCATCTCTATTGTACAGAATCCCTCTCTTCCTTAACAATGTGTGTAGAGCCCAATATTCTCCATAAAGCACTTCCTAATTCCTCCACCTGCTAATGTCTTCCCTTCCTAAATACCTTGTATTTAACTATCTTATATGCCTCATATTTATTTATTATGCATTTGTAGATTATACCTCTTATTTTCTTATTACAATGTAAACTTTCTGAGTATAGGAATTATTTCATTATTAAGTTATATTCCCAACATCTAGCATGGTGCCTGGCATATAGCAGGTGCTAAATAAATGCTTATTTATTGATTGATGAAGAAGTCTGCAATCTATTCCTAACCATCCTGTGGGATTCTTAATTATGTCTTTCCAAAGTTTATGACAGAGAGACTACTTAAGATGATGGAACCTCTTTCACTTTTTCTTGGAATCCTGAGTATACCAGTGGAGCATATAGATTATACAGAATTTAGTTGCTAATATCAGACTATTTTATTCTAATATTTATTCTAATTTTTAATAAATTTTTATAATTTCTTGCTTATAATGTGTTGCATTCTGTTCATACTCACCACAAGCCTCTCCATTGCTTTTAGGGTGAGCCTCAATTTCATTTCATTGTAGACTTAGCATTTCACTAATCACAGCCAGATAATGAAATATGGTAAACAGAAATATCAGCCAAAAATTTCAGAATTTCTCATGCTAACCTCATGAACATAGTGAAGAAATATAGACTAAACAATTGTATATTTAGATGAATTTGGAATTAGTTGATTGACGGGACATGGATATTTGTTACAATTAGCTCAATGTCAACTTAAAAGTCTATAGTGTATCTCAAGGATCTGTCACAAGACCAGTGTTGTTTAATATTTTTTATCAATGACTTGAATAAAGATATGTGATGTTCTTATAAAATTTACATATCTTAAAATCTGGGAATGATTTGTGGATGATAAAGGATCTAAAAATGCCTCAGTATATGAGAATGCAATATAATAGAGAAATATATAAAGTCCTACATGTGGATTCACTATCTCAGCTTAACAAGTATAGGAAGGAAGAAGTATAGTTAGCTAAGAGTTCACGTGAAAGCAATGTGTGGGTTTTACTTGACTGCTAATTCAATATAAGTCTATAATTTGATACTCAAATGGACCTCTTATTTCATTAAGGTAAATATTCCCTTTAAAGAAATAGATCATAATCCATCCATCCCTTTCCATCTTATATGATTCTTGCCCATGTCCTTCCATAGGTTTCTCTCAGAGGTTTTTCCAATGTGCTGGCAGCTTTCACATTTTAAGACCACAAATAGAGAATATGGACCATCATCTTTCATTTCTCTCTTTCTCTTACTATGTGACCAGAATTTCTATTGGTGATAATCTCTCAAATTTTTGTACTATAGCATTCCAGATAACAAAACTGGAAGAATGATGTTGTGTTAAAGCTTAGCCTTTGTTTCAAAAACTTGGCATCATTAAAATAACCCACAATTTCACAAAGATGGTGAAAGGTCAAGAGATCATGTCTTATTGATTGATAAAAAAGGAACTGGGAATGTTTGACCTGGAAAAGAGAAGATTTAGGAAGAGCATGATAATTGACTTCAAGAATTTGAAAGGCTTTCAAGTAGGAGAAGATATAACCTTATTCTGTTTGGAGCCAAAGGGCAAAGCAAGAAATAATGAGTAGTGGCAGAGGCAGTCATCAGCTTCATAGAAAGAAAACAATTCCTAACCATTTGAATTACCTTAAAGGGGAAGGTACTGCCTTAAGAGCTAATGATTTACACCCCCCCATTGTAAGTTTGTAAACAAAAGTTGGATGGCCAGGTATGTAGGCAGAGGTTGGAGGATCCGTCTTCTCTAGAAGACAAATCTTTTCTAATTCTGAGATTTTGTAATTGCTTTTTCTTAAAGACCCATCAAGTACAAACCCTTTATTTTACAAGTGAGGAAGTATCTCTCTTCTGAACTAGTAAATTCCTATTATTTTCTCCCAATCTCCCAAATAGTTGAACTATCTCAGAGGCATGGTTACTGGTATCTCAGTTTCTTATCCTTCTGCACTTTCTTAGATCTCTCCTTTCCAATCCCAAGTCCTCATTAGCCATTACAGTTATCTCTCAGTAACTGTCTAATAGTATATGGTTCCTAAGGTACATTTGTGGTTGAAATGTCTTCACAGAGTTTAATGCATGGATGCTCTTTTTTCAGAGATTCATTATAGTGGGCTACATAGCCCACTAAAATCTTTTGCTATAAGCAACAGACCCAAGACAAAGTTATTGTAACAGAGAAAAAATAATTATTCAGTTTCAAAACAAAATTTAGAACATGCCTTCACTCAAAAAACCTCACAGAGGTCAGCTTGTCCCAAAGGATTCATTAGGAGAGAAGATTTTACATTTGTAGTTTCAGTGTGAACCTGAACTAGAAAAGAATCAATATATTGCTTTGGATGGTATTTAGATGTTTCAGTGGAGTAGGAAAATATAAGAAACATGATTTATCTTATTTCTCAACTCTCTTTTTCCTCAACTTGACTCTAATTAAAGACTATAAAACTCAGTTATGTTAGAAGAGTCTAGGAAACACAGGGAGTTAATCATAATTAATTTGAACTGATAACCCTTGAACATAAAAGTCCATGATTTATTTGATTCTTACTGAACATTGCAAATACAATTAGCATTTGATAAAAACAATACTTTCACCTAGTAGGCCCTTCATGAATATTTGTTGAATGTTAAGGGATGGATAGCCAAAGTGCTCACTAATGATACCAAATAATTTTTATATTTTAAATTTTACTTTTTAGTATAGCTTTTTATATACAGAACATATGCATAGGTAATTTTTCAACATTGACTCTTGCAAAACCTTCTGTTTCAACTTTTCCCCTCCTTCTCCCCATCCCCTCCTCTAGATGGCAGGTAGTGTTAAATATGTTAAAGTATATGTTAAATACAATATATGTATACATATTTACACAGTTATCTTGTTTCATAGGAAAGATCAGATTTAGAAAGAAGGTACAAATAACCGGAGAAGAAAAAAACAAAAATGTAAGCAAACATTAACAGCAAGAGTGGAAATGTTATGTTGTGGTCCATACTCATTTTCCAGTGTTCTTTCTTGGGGTGTAGCTGGTTTAGCTGGTTCTGTTCGTTACAGATCAATTGGAACTGATTTGGGTCCTCTCATTATTGAAGAGAGCCACATCCATCAGAATTGATCATCATGTAGTATTGTTGTTGAAGTGATACCAAATAATTCAAAAGAGTACAAGGCAATTCTGACCTACCTGGTTTAATGAATGAACTCCATCCACAGGCAGATGAAACCCCATTCCCAGAGTTTTAATAATCACCAGAATATTTAATAAGTTTTCCCTGGAAGAAATGGAAGGGATTTTAAAGTCAAACACATGAATCATATTTAAGTTCAGTGAAGGTTCATTATAGTACCCTTTAAATGTGGGATATTGGAAAATAAAATTGGGGCTCCTTATTGTCAACTACAAATAGGATAACTATAATATTAGAGTATTATTTAATATAGTTGTTTTGTGTTATAATCATCATTGGACTTAACAGTGCGTCTGAATTGAATAATGATTTTTTTTAAAAAGGTAACCCTTATGTAGCATCTTAAGGTTTACAAAGTGTTTTACACTTAAACTTACAACAATCTTGGAAAGTAGTTGCTTTAATTATTCCTATTTTACTGATGAGGAAATTGAGGAATAAAGGTTAAAACTTACTAACATCACATAGGAACTCAGTGTCTTAGTATTTGAACTAATATCTTCAGATCAATCACTCTATAACTGCTTTGTTATAAAGAGCTCCTATTTACTTCAATACTTTAAAAATCAGTGCTTTTGTCAATATGAGTTCTCCTGACTCCATACCAAATTACTGGATGTTCTTTAGGAGTTCCAACATCCAAAAAAGTCCATATACCTAGACTGGGTGATAAGCCCTTTATCACCTTCAGGCGATCTCTCCTGCAACAGGCTTATAATTCTTGACTGGACCCAATATTTTTTGGCTTCATAAGACTTGCCAAAATTTTTCTGGAATGGCCTTTAAGAACCCAGAGTTACCAACAAACCTATTAAAAGCCTATTAAAGTAGGTTATACTAGATTCATGATTTGATTTCTAACATATCCAAATTTGGATAATGGCAAACTTTTAAAAATAGAATTCTAGAGTATATAAACATCGACAAAAACAAACCTTATGAATCGTTCTTTTTTCTTCTGACATCGCCTAATACAAGGACTCCTTCCCTCAGAGCTAGACTTCTGTAGTAGTTTTCTGGTTGGTCCTTCCACTATAAGTTTCTCCTCACTCTAGTCCATCCTCTTGCACTTAGCTACCAAAGTGATATTTGTAAAGTGCTGATCTGCTCACGTCACCATCCCCCACTCTTTGGGCTCATAAACTCCAGTGGCTCCCTATTACTTCCACCATTAAATAAAAAATCCTTTGTTTTATACTTTTCACTCTTTTTCCAGTTTTTTTTTTTATATATACTTTACTCTCCTCCATCTTATGATTCAGTGACATTGACCTTGTTGTTTCTTAACAAGATGTTTCATTTATCAATGCCATGGATTTTTATCAGCTATTTCACTTGCCTGGAATGTTTTCCCTCCTGTCTTCCTTCAAATCTTAGCTCAAATTTTACTTTTTGCAAGAGGCTTCACCTGGTCCCTTTCAATGCTCCTGCCATCTACACTGAATATATCCTTTCTCTACATAGCTATTTCTGTGTTGTCTTCTCCATTTGAATGAAAGCTCTTTTTTGAGGATAGAGACCATTTTGCCTTTCTTTGTATCCCTATGTTTCAGCTCAATGTCTAGCATATCAGTGACTAATAAGTGCTTGTTGAGTTGAGTGTGTGCATACACAAAATTAAATCTTGATCTTTAATTCAAATCCTAGTCAATCTCATTCACTTAGAAGATAACTTTTTTGCACAGAAGAGAACAGAAATATTTTGTTTCAAAATATTACCTCTTCAAAACTTTGTGAATAATTTGTAGGTGATTGGAATTAAGCCACTGAACACCACCAACAACTAATATTGTCTGGTCTGTGTTCTCGAGGGGATATGATCTGCAATCCAGAAAGAAAAAAAAATCACATATGTTGCTTTAAAACAGATGGTAAACATTTTAACAGAACTGCATTACATTTCATTGAACCATATCTGGCATCCTGATCAGAAGACCCGCTTGTCATTTCCTACTATTTCTCAGCCACATCACTGGGAGCCTGAGCTTTTCAGCACATTTGGCAGAAAGTGTTTAACAGTGACTAATTAAAACTGCCAGTCACATCTAGCTGTTACTGGGGAGGACACCAACAAGTACCTTTGCAAAAGTTGTTCAAGAGCTTTTTCAAATGTTGGCCTTTGTGAAACACTGATCCAGAACTGGGGATAATAGGAGTAACTGATGAATGTTCTGCCATTGTTGACATTGTAGTATGATTTAATGCTGTGCACTTTTTGCCATTCCTGCAGGGTTTCATTGAGTCTTTCAATCAGATAATACATTATTCCTCTGTTGGTTGAATCTCCAATGAAAAGGACCTTAAAATTAAAAACAGAAAAACATGAATTTTCAAATCTGATGTTTATATGGCACTTTGTAAACAACTTCAAATACAGTCTCTCATAAACCCATAAAAATGTGTGTCTAATAACAAAGCCAAAAGAGCCCTTGTATTTAGATTTCAAAAAATATTTTAGAATTGTGATCTTATGCCTCCTTCTCTCCTTCGTTCCCTCTTTTTCTCCCTTCCTTTCTTCCTTCCCTCCCTCCTTCCCTCCCTTCCTCCCTCCCTCCCTTCCTCTTTCCCTCCTTTCTTCTTTCCTTTCTTCATTTCTTGTAACTGGTTAAAGTTAGATCACCAGTTTTCTGATTTCCAAATATGATTATATGTTTTTCTTGTAATTATTTTGCATTTTTATGCCAGGGCTGCTAAGTCTCAAGAGTCTTTCACAAAATATTCCCTTAATCCTTTGACAGTCAACAAGTGTCATATACAAGAACTTTGGGCCATAGATGTTAAAAACTGATATATAGAAAATGTACATATAATCTTGCCTCCCCATACCCATATCATTGAAAAATGAAAAGGAACAAAGAAATTGAATTTCTAAATACCCAGACCTATCTTTCATGCCCTAGATCTTTTTGTCTTTTATCTGAATTTTGCTAAGAGGTTAGTGATGAGGCACAGAGAAATGACAAGAATAAGGAAGATGCTCATTTATATTGATACCTAGTTATTTCTGTATAGTTTCAGGAGGTATGGGAGCTTTGGCTTGGAACAATATTAAAGGAGAAAAGAGATTATCTTTGAGAAGTCCTTTCAGCTGAGATACTACTCCATTTGATTTTTAATGAATAGTTAAAAGTGAATAGATCCAAGGAGGAAAGAACTCAATTGTACTCAGTTACCACTATCGTTAGTGATAAAGCTCTTGCATGATGAATGTGCTGAATTTCTCTAAACTCTGATTTTTCAAAAGGTAATTTTGCCCTAATTTAAAAAAAAAACCACATAATCTAATTTCACAGAACCTATGAGCAGAAATATCTGGGATCATCTAGTCCAACTCATATCCTAAATGGCAATCCTTCATATATTTGAAGACAATTGTATTTTTTTTCTCATGACTAACGCTGAGACAAATATAGATCTGTGTAGCAACATAATTCCAAACTGAAATCAATTTGTGAATGTCTAATTTTTTGAGGTCTTGGTAATCAAATAGTTAGTTCTAAATCCACCCAATTCTACTACTATTGACTAATTCATATCTTGTCATTTCATCCATAATCATTCCATGAGAGATTCTGTCAAATTTTGTGCTGAAATCTAAATGTATGTATAATATCCAGCATTTCTCTGATCATTGGCTTCTACCACATTACTCCAATGCTTCCTCATTGTGTAGAAGTGGGTTCTCCTATCAATCTGGAGCTATGAAAATTGTGAATCTGATGATGATGATGATGATGATGATGATGATGATGATGATGATGTGTGTGTGTGTGTGCATGCGCGTGTGCTAAAGATTAGTTTATCTAATGTAATGCTAGGCAACAGACAAATTTTTCAACCCTCATAAACTCTCAAAGACCATCATAAAGGGATTGTGATCTGTGCCAATAGAAGGGGGTTTCTATATCTTTGAAATCATGGCTTTGAAGTTGAATGTTTTTTTTCTTTCAGTCCAGTTCCCTTGATATTTTTTTTTTCAGTACAGCTATGTTTCCAAGAGGATTGATTAAATATGTGTGTATATATAAATATATGTATGGATTTATAAAATCTCAAAATGTTTGTCTTAGATGAAAATATTATAGCTAAAAAAGTAGAATAGAAATTCAAGTGTGAGTTTTGAGATTTATTATACTGGAAAAAAGGAGTTTCTTTAGAGATTAATCAGTCTCTATCAGAAAAATATTAAGATTTTAATATCAACTATTTTATGCAATAGAAAAATAAAATGTGATTCTGAATATTCAGATGTGACTCTTCCTATCTATATAAAACTCTTCATATCTTTTAAATTTTGGATTAAAAATAATTTGTTGATACTTCATTGTAAAGACAATATTCTGTATTTAAAAGATCAAATAGCCATAATTGATGATCTTAGAAGACTGGTCTGACAGTTTTTCATCAATAAACTTTATCCCTTGCCAGTAAGAAGTGAAAGTTATTATTTTAAATAGGCACACTCATTTTTCTCCCATTCTAAGTTTCTGAATACTCCAAACTGCAACCCTTAAAAACTTCAACATTTTTAAGATTATGAAGAAAATTTATATTTATTGACTGTACTTGTCTCTATTTCCTCCATCCCAGTTTAAAATAGTTGAGAGGGAGCAAATATAAAATGTATTTCATTATAGATTTGGAAGAGACTATAGTCTAGACATCACCTAATTCAATGCTGTCTTTTCACAAATGAGGAAACAGGACTACAGAAGTTCAGTGGCTTGACTCAGCTTTTGTAGATTAAATAACAGAATTCAAAACCAGCCTCCAAACTTAAGTCTTGTGACTCTAACATCAATGTTTTTACCACTATAGCATAAATTTCTTTTGTGGTACAGTTTTCCGAACCTTGTTGGGTTAATTTTGGCCAATGGACCCACTATATGAACCTGAAGCCTTTCTAGATTAAGGGAACTTTTTGGATCCTGTATTTTGGTTTGTACTACAGCTTGTAGGAGCTCCAGGGCCATCTGTTTGCCACAATGAAGTAGCAGAGTAGGATTCTGATTGGCAACAACAAAACTATTCTCTCAAATTTGCTATGTATGTGAGTAGGGAGAAGGAAGCGATAATAAAGAAAAATAATTTCACCAATGGTAAGGTACAGCAGAGACCCTGAAAGTACTACAATAGTTGCAAAGACCTTTCAGAAATTCAGAAACACTTGCTAATTAGATCGTGATAATATGATTGATTGGGTTAGCATTCTGGCAGTGTGGTGAAATTGATCTCATATATTTAAGAAAGTGATGGCATAAGGCTAGTGCTACTCAAATGATAATGTTGAATAGATTTGATATGAAAGACAGTCAAATGAGTGACATTGATTGCAATATTTTTACAAGAGGGCAAGATGTAATGCAGAGAAATAAGAAATGTGATACTATATCCTATCTATACTCTCTGTAAAGAGGAAAAAAACAGGAAAATAAATGGAAGGAAATTAAGGTAGGGATATTTTTATTATGTTATGTCATAACGAAACTAGAAATAGATCTCTTTAGTTATAGACAAGGGCTTCATAATGCTTTTTGTCAATGGTACTTTTAGCTTTAAATAACAGAATAAAGGATAATTAAGAACAAAAAATAAAAATGAACTTTATCCTCAAGTCTAGGTTAGACAAAATGAGTAATGAAATGAAGGAATTGCCAGAATCTAACGAGGGAAAAGCTAAAGAACTCGAATATTCAGGTTCAGACACTAAAAATCTTTATTTAATGCAATCTCCAGAAAACAACTTGATAATGAAACATAAGCCTGATTCTCTCTTTCTTACCACAAGACATCACATATAGTACCTCCAAATATGTCATTTATGTGTTTATGTATTAAAAATAATTCATATTTTTATCACTAAAACTCCTATAAATGTGTGCAAAAATGAAATATAGGTTATGGACCAAAAAAAAAAGAATATTCCAAAGTCCCAAGGGCATAAAGAATAACTTAGTATTTAAATAATTATTGAATAAGTTTTGAAAATGATCTAACATTTATGCCATCACTGTTGTTATCACAAAATTTTTGACATTTTTTTTCATTCATATAGGGCAAATTTATAAAACAGGTCCAAGAACAATAATTATTTAAATATTTGATGTTCACATGGAATGCTGTTTTTTATTTAGAATGTGTTATCTACATAATATAATAAAGGATATATAAAAGTCAGATTTTTTTTCAGTTAAAACCCACTGCAGTTCTGCTTAGCCTTAGATCCATTATTATCTCTTAGAGAAATATTGATTTTCAAGTGAAAGAAGAACTCAAACTAAAACATCTTATTAATTCGCTTGATGTATATGGATGCCATCAAACTATATGGTCCTACTGAAGACAATGCATTAATCAACTCTTTCATCTTGTGGAATTTTTCTTCAATGATATAAAATAAATTATTTGAATTCAACAAATGTAAAATTCCTAAGGTATGCCAAAGAAAGACAATGACTGAAGAATCTGAACTTGAATCTGGGAGTCATATTGAATCAATTGAAGAAGGCAACACCTACAAATATCTTGGTGTTGAGGCAAAACATATTGCACGTAAGGAAACCAAAGAGATGGTTATGGTCAAATATGTTGATATACCTACAGGCATCCTAAAATCAAAGTAAAATGGGAAGAACATGCTTTACTATAATTAATACCTATGAAATACCATCATTGGATACTGCTACAAATTTAACATAGATCATAAAATTTTGTAAAATATCCTTATAAAACTCTGTAATGAAACAGAAATCACAATCCCAAGGCTTTAGAAAGTTTAAAATTTCTTTGCCAAAACAAATTGATAAATATTCTCAGAGCATATATAAATCCTTTTGAGAACAAGCATTATTGGACTTAACAAATATAATCAAAATTAGTTTTCTTCTGATTAAAACCTATGGAACAGTTATGATCTAAGATTAGACTCAAAAGGCTCTCAATTCATATAATCCACATGAACTTAGCCAAGAATGTGTTGACAAAAAAAGGAATGAACAAATGACCTGTTATCTTGCAGGGTTTTTTTTTTCCATTTTGTTTTTCACACAGACGAGTTTTTAATAGAAATTCTAGACTACTACAAATTGCAGAGTTATTCTTAGGAAGACAAGACTTAGGGATCAAAATAGATTATGCAAAGAAATGGTAGAAATTATGCAAGACATAACAGTAGGCAATAAACATTTAGCACTTAATAAATATATATCATGATGCAGATGCTAATTTTCATGGATTTATGGATGACAAATCCCCATACTACCAATTTATCAGTCAGTAAATATAAAAGAAGTATGGTCTTTTGTCCATGGACTATTTCTAATAAGTCTCCGTGAAAAAGATAAGAATGAAATTAATCACATGGATTTGTGATTTTATTAATTCAAGATACAAATCGCAAATCATCTGTTCCTGCTTATCTTGTGTAACTATCACATATATCCTATGAAGAGTTCACTACAGAAGACCTAACCACTATGCTGGAGGCCATTCTCATTTCATTCCAATTATCATATGCTTGCTATGTAACATTCCTTCATTCTGTGAGACCAGCAAATTTTCTCTTTCTGTTACATAATTCTTTGATAATTTCCTGTATGTATGTCCTTCTTGGGGTTCTTCATTGGTTACATGTTTCAAACTGCTCATATACACAATGAACCTTTCCATTGCTTTCTGTGTGATGTTCATTTTTAGTTCTCTAGGGTAATAAAATGTTTATATTGAATAATATATATTTATGAAGCACTTTCCTTGAGAAAAATATTATGATACAACATTCTTCCCTCTAAGATTGTCTCTATACCATACCTTTTGTTGTACAGTATCAATATATCAATAATTTCTTAACAAAGCGCTTTCTAGTACCAAAGTGATCTTGATAAAGATCATTTTTTTTCTTGATTTAATAGGATACTGGCCTCCTTGTTATTTCTTGTAAGAAAACCTATCAGCACTACGGGTATATATTTCTGTAAGTACTTCTCCAGAAAATATTCTCAATGGGAAAAGGTAAAAGATAAAAAAACATCAGAAATGGTCCTTTAGGCTATGGGTTATCATATTAGTAGGCTAATGGTCTACTATTCAAAGTTTTTTCATTGTTATTAGATATAAATAGTTCTTACTGGGAAAAAAAAAAGTTTTAAACCTACTGCTACAATTTTATTATCCCAAGTATTTCTTTTTGAAACTAACAATTTTGGAGCTGAGCCAAAATGGTCAAACCTTTTTTTTTTTTTTTTTTTTTTTTTTTTTTTTTTTTGAGCTCTCCCAACACAAGTCCTCTATAACAACTTTAAAGAAAAGAACCTAAACAAATTCTGAGTGGAAAAACCAACAAAAAATCACAAGTCATATTTTTAGCCTACCCCAGCAGAGGAATATAAAAAGAGAAAATTTTAGGTGTGGGCCTTGAAGGTGGTAGCAGCAAGAGTACGATTATTCAGCACCTAGCACCCAGGTAAGGGGAATAACCAACAGGCCAGAAACAAAATTCACAAGATGCTTCTAACTAGAGTTGGGTGCAGGATCAAATTTCATTTGATAGATGTTACCCATTACCCATTTCTGATTGACAGTTCCTAAGTAGAGAGAAATGGTTGGGTTGGGTCCTACTTATGTAAGGACTAGAGTACAGACTAGGAGTACAATGACCAGACTTCTCTCCAAATCTTAATCACTTTGGAAGCACAAAAAACTTACAGTCCCCCCAGATCTACCAGTGAAAGCAATAGAAGAACATAGAAGACTGAAGGTCAGACCAATCATTCCCCTGAATTCTGAGCAGATCCCAACTTTTAACATAAAGCCCAAAGTCAAGAAATAGGCTGAGAAAACGAGCAAACAACAAAAACAGAACCTGACCATAAAAACTACAATGACAACAGGGGATCTCAAGGTAGAGATTTATAAGACGACAATAGTTTAAAAATATTGACATGCAAGAAAAATGCAGATTGGATACAAGTGCAACAAGAATTCCTAAAAGATCTAAAGAAAGGTTTTTTTTAAAAGAGCAAAAAAATAAAATGGAAGCCTGGTAAGAAGCAAACTTTTGCTTTATAGGAGTTTAACCATTGTCATTATTAACATAATGAATCAGAGTATTTTTTTTATTATAGTAACCACACTTACTACACACAAAATGCATTTCCTAATTATCCATTTAAATAGGGTAGGTGAAAGCTTAACTAGTGCTTTGAGACAAAAAACAACAAAGAACTGAATAGTCACCACAAAATATAATGTCATAAATAATTGGATTCAGTTCTTTTTGCTGCTTAGAACAAATTTATTTTTGTGCCTCACCGGCCTATCCACTTTTAGCTGCACATTTTATTGATATGTCTATTGATATGATGTTAAGATTTACCAACCACTTTCATCACAACAGCCTTGTGAGGTAGGTGATAAAAGTATTTTTATCCTCATTTTACAGAAGAGGAAATAGGCTCAGAAAAATTAAGTTAACTTGACTATGAATACTGTTACAAAGTATCAGAAGGAGTTCAACAATAATAGGGAGTCTCTCCTAAAAGGGTTCCAATAAGTTCTGTTTTCATTGTGCCTTCCTGCTTTATTTTTGGGAGAGGAACTGGGAAGGATTCTGACATGTTATTTTAGAAAGCTACTAGTTTAGAAATTTCCTATACCAATGCAGATAATCAGTTGATCTATGCCTTTAGATATTTTTGAGAATTGCTTGGAAATATGGAGATTAACTACATTAGTGGTCGTGTGACCAATATCTTTTAAGGGCCAATCTAAAATCCAGGTCTTCTTATAACCAAGGGCAACAGTTTATATACCACTCCATGCTGCCTACAAATATTAAAATCACACACACACACATACCACACACACATACACAAACATGTACACATGTATATGTACATATGTGTGTATATATTTTTAAAGTCATACCATGTGTAACTCACTTTTTTATGGTGAAAAGTTAGTGCAAAACCAAAACAAAAAGGACCATAATAGCATTCAATATTAGAACTGACAAGCAACAATAATTTATGTAATCATTCAACTCCCTTACTAGCCTGAGAAGATTATAAATTAACCAAGCTTCAAAAATTTAAACATCTTTATGTCCAATTCATTGCTTTACCTGAAAATATTACTTAAAAAAATTAAGAAACAGTTCCTGTTTTAACAGCTGAATTAAGTCCTTCAACAAATAGTGCCTTTTCATATTTCCTGTTCTTAATTGCACTCTTCTTCTAGATATTTTATTACAAGTCTAAACTTTGAGCTGTATTTTCAACTGACAAACAAAATAAACATTGAAAATTTACTTATGTCAGGGTTGTAAGTGCTTCCAACGATAAGATTAGTTATCATGTTTCCAAACTACTTCTCTTGTAGTATCTCATTCTTTGGGACAATATTATATTTGATAAATTCTCATAAATATCTAATTCAAACCTCATTAGTTGGCTAACCCTAGGGATTCTATGCAAACAGAGAATCAAGTTGTCAAAATATTTATCACTGACTCCTGTATTGATATAATTAATTGTCAGACATTTGAGTTTTTATATAAAAAAATTCAAATATAATGTCAATTTTTAAAGTAAATTTTAAATGTGGTAACACAAAAAAAATTTTTTAAAAGACTTGTTGAAAATCTTCCAATTAGTCATTTTCCCTAATCTTTCCATCTTAGGTCAGTTTCCTGTTCATGATCCTTGAAATATAGTCCTATGACTGATTAGCCATGCTAACACACCATAACATGGAAATACGGTTCCTTATAAGTGCTCCAGGGAATTCATATCCTTTTCCAAGAATCAACTAATTCATATCTAATTCTTTCACCATAGGTGGTCCTAAAATTCACAAAGCACAGATCAAACAAATTTCACTCACCAAAATAAATACAGTAGTAAAAAACAAAATAAAACAAAAACATGAAAAAAGGGAATGAAGAAGGAAAAGGAAATTCACTTAGAAAGAACCGATAGTTTAAAGAAAATAATTTATAACAGTCTTCCAACAAGATTGGAATATATGCTTTTTTAACTTAGAGCTAATGAGAATTGTAAGAAAAAGAAAACCACCTTTCCCTCTCTCATCTTCAAACTCCTTGGAGAAAAATGTGATGAGGAAGGCAAAATGACCAGTGATTTCATTGATATATCCATTACTTTACTCTGCCCTACTCTGTCTGAGTCAATTTATCTGACTCTTCTTGACCCCAAAGATCATATTGTCCATGGGAGTTTTCTTGGCAAAGATACAGGAGTGCTTTTCTATTTCCTTCTCTAATGGATTAAAGCAAAGAAGTTAAATGATTTGCCCAGGATCACACAATTAGGAAATATTTAATAGGAAATAAATAATTTAATAAGGTTAGATTTGATCTCAGGAGTTACTAATTCCAGGACTAGGGCTCTATCCACTGAACTATGTAGTTGCCTCCTTAGCCTATGCTATATCACACTACACTGTACCATAGTATTTTTTGGGAAGAGAATTTTCTCTTGGCAGAGAAAGAGAAATTTTAAAATACCAATAGTTTATGCTTTGATTGTGTCTGCCATTTAAAAGTAAATAATTGTTTTTTCTAGCCTAACATATTTGTGCTATTTCTGACAGTTATCATAGAATCATCAAAGAATGAATGTCCAGCAGAAAAAAAAATTCTTGAGGGGTAGGGATAGTGCCAGAGAAGCCATCTCTTTTTGAGGGAGATTTTCTTTTGGTCACATTTAATTGTTAGGAGGTACTGATTTTGTCATTGTTTCATTGTTACAGACTCAACTTTTCCATACTAGACAAGTCAGGTTGCCTCAAAAAAAAAAAAAAAAAAAAAAAGATAATGAGTAAAAGTGCAAGAATGCCCTACTTTATATAGCAGATGTGTTCTCAAACAATGTGAGTATAAACTGATGTTTTCTATATTAAATCATCCTTTAAATAAACTACTATAGAATTACTAATTAATAGAAACTTCTTGGTTAATATTTTCATAATGCAAATAATCATGCTTTGACACATCTGTTTTATGATCCAGAAGTTCAATTTAAGATACTTACACAAATTTAACACAAGTATTTGTGTTTTTTCCCATGTATTGCCATGTCTACACATATGGCAGTGGAACCATATTGAAAATTATTTTGACTATAATCTTGGTTAAATGAATTAATCTGATTTTCCACCTTTGGTGTCCACCTGATCCACCTAACTCTCACCTATGGCTCCAAGAAGCTGCAGTATGTACAGTGACAACACCCCAGTATGCCATTTTGACAGAAGGGCTAAATCAGGTTGAGGGTAACCAAGGGGTCTCAAATCCTATGATGAGATAGGAGGGTGTCTACTCCAAGTATGTGAAGACTTCCCCTAGTAGAATTGGCAAATGAGAACAATTTGCTTTAATGGCCATCAAAGCAAGGGAAGTAGGTGCTATGGAGTGCTTAGAACTTGGTCAAACGTTGAAGACACCAAAGTCATTCAATGCTCCTTGAGTCATTACCAATCATCTTAACTTTGTCCTGTCAGTGGAAAGGGAGAATAAGGTTTTTCTTATATAGCTATAGGTATAACATTTTTTTTTATGCTACAAATATGAATCAGACAGAAAGTCCTAGATAGAAGATAGACAGAAACAAAGCACTATCACCATTCCTTAATAATGAAAGTATTATCACTAACAAAACATTTATGCGTCCTTGAAATCTGCCAGGCAGAGTGCCATGTGGCCGAGTGTTCCTCAAAGGACAAGTTCTCTATTCATAAAGAGCTTATGGTTAAAGAGATAACTCTAATAAAAGTACATAATATAATGTTTTAAAAAATAAAACATTTATGCTTTATTTGTCTGCTAGTTTGTTGTTAAATTAGAATTTTTATGCTTATTTCCTCCTTGGAATTAGAAGGTGATTCCTGGGAACATTTGGTTTGGTATGATAAAGTCTCATTCCCATTGAATTCAGGAAACCTTGACCACAAGAGAAGAGGCTCATGATATTTATGAAGGAAGCGTGTCCTTGGTAGACAAAGAGAAGTTTCAATGCAGTATTAATTCTTACAGGACAACTAGGTAGCACAATGAATAGAATGCCAGGCCTAGAATCAGAAGATTTTTAAACTCATTTTCTGAATTTAAATTTGGCTGCAGACACTTACTAGATGAATGACCTTGGGCAAATAACTTAACCCTATTTATCTCAGTTTTCTTATCTGCATAATAAACCGAAGAAAGAAATGGCAAGCTGCTCCAGGATCTTTGCCAAGAAAACCCCAAATGAGGCTGCAAAAAGTTAGACATGACTGAAATGACTGAATAACAATTCTTACAACATTCCTTAGAGATAAGGAGAGCCAGTTGTTATTTGTATTTTGAGGATCAAGATATTTAGGAACAGAGGTTAAACTTGGCAAGATCTCATAGTAAATAAAGGAAGGAATCAAAATAAGAACTTAGATGTCTTAGAATTTAATATAATAGTCTAGCCACCACATGCCCCATATATAATATTCAGTTTTTTTATTCATTTTAATGAAAATTTTTTTGGCATTTGGATAAACTACATATCTCTCTTGTTTTTCTTACTTCAGGCAGACTAATTAAACATGTACCATACTTAACATGTGAGTATTTCCAGTACTTGATGATTTACAAGGTATATTTATAAATTTAATTTATCCAGCACTTTTATTTACTCTTATTTTATTTGCATACACCATCATCTATTCACCATCCATTCTCACAAGAGTGAAGAGGAGAACCCTTGATCAAATTTGTGAGTTTCCTAATCCATTTGATAAGATTAAAAGTCATGAACATTCTAGTTCCTAGTTAACAAGACACAATGAAATGCCAGTTATTCTCCAGTGATTGGAGTTGTGTCAAATATGGTCAGAAATTTTTCCAATAAGACTCTACCCTCCTGACTCTTAGTTGACAATCCTTTAGTGTAGCCTAGGTAGGGGCCAGAGCTGATTCCATTGGAAGTCTCAAGAAAGGTAATTTCAGCAAGAAGTTTGGAGAAGCTCATCAAATTGAGCAAGGATTCTTCTTATTGCCCTTGCTATCCTTGCTTATTACCCTTGCTGCAACTGCCAATTTTTCTGAATCAGCAAATCTCATTTTATTTTGCTTAACTTTATTATGCTTTGCAGAAACTGCATTTAAAAAATAAATGGAAAGTTTGTCATAGAGCAAATCTATTGGTGCTATTTTTCCAACAGCATGTGCTCATATCATTTGTTTATGTCACAATTTGGCAATTCTTCCAATATTTTAAATTTTATCATTATTATCATATATCATATATTTGATGTGATATTTGATGTTACCATTGTAATTATTTTGGGGCTTCATGAACCATGTTCATAGAAAATGGCAAACTTAATAAATGTTTTTTGTGCTCTGACTGTTTCACTGATTGGCTGTCCCCAAATCTCTCCCTCCCTCCCTTCTTTTTTTCTTCCTTCTCTCTTTCCTTATCTTTTTCTTTCCTTTGGCCTCCCTATCCCCTGAGACCTAATAATATTGAAAAATATTACATAAACTTAGTTGATAAGGCACTAGCAGGGAGTAAGAGGATTGATTCTAATTTTGAAAGAAGTTCTATTGTGGGTAAAATGGTACCAAACAGCATTGCATGTTACCAAGAAAATTTGTGAAAGGAAGAGTCAGTTGATGTGGTAAATTTCATTATTGTCTTCTTTTAAGTGCCAAAGTCACTTCAACCTTCAGCAATCACTACCATGATCAGTTAGCAGCCATCAGCATTGAGGCAAGACCCTCCACCAGAAAAACGATTATTATTTGCTGAAGGTTCAGATTAGCATTTTTAAAGTTTCAGTTAGCATTTTTAAAGCAATAAAGTATTTTAAAATTAAGGTATGTAAATTTTCAGAGACATAATACTGTTGTACACTTAAAAGTTTATACGATATTAAAAAAAACTTTTATAAGTTTGTGGAAACCAAAAAAATCATGTGACTTAACTTTATTGCAACATTTGCGATGGACTGGAACTAAAATCATAACATCTCTGAGATATGCCTATATATGAACAGCAACTTTTAAAGTAAGGACCTCTAAAGACTCTGACCATTCCAGCCATGGTGACTTAATTTTTTTTGACTCACATTGGAGTGGAGATGACATGATGGGATAAATTTTTAATTTACCCATATTGTCATGTCTGTTTTCATCTTTCACAATCATATGTGGCAGAATGTTCAGGTCTCCTATATCCAGTTCATTTCAAAAGATAGGACCAGTGTTTCCTCCTATCTGCCATCTAACCAGTATATTAGAGCCTAGCTGTTGTGGACATGTTATTTACAGTCTTGTAACTACTAATCCCTTCCTTTCCTCCACCTCTCTCTTTATTTTTTTACATCTGGCATAAGAACTGAAATGGAACCTCTATATTAATGAAAAGTGTTGTGAGTGTGCAAACTCTCTGCTAAGCCTTAGAGGATTGTTTAAACCACTTAGAAGTGAAGTCACATCCTAGGTCACATACCTAGTATGTGTCAGAGGTAAGATACAGATCTTGCTAGCTTTGAAGCTACTTTTCTATGCCCTACAACTCTCTGCTTCTTGCTCAGAGACCAGTTATCAAATCAGTATTACTACTGCTATTGGAAAGGCTCAGGAAGCCAACCTACTTCCCTATGCTTCTACTCACAATCATATTGGCTGCTTTTTCACAGGCATTCCCTTGTGACTAGAACATACACTCTCTTTACCTCTATCTTTTAGGATTCCTAGCTTTCTTCGCAATTGAGCTCAAGCACCACTTTTGTTGTTGTTGTTATTATTCAGTCATTGCAGTCATGTCTGATTCTCTGTGACCCCATTTGAGATTTTCTTGGAAGAGATACTGAAGTAGTTTGCCATTTCCTTCTCTAGCTCATATAACAGATGAGGAAACTGAGGAAAGTATGGTTATGTGGATCACACAGCTAGTAATAGCTGGATTTGAATCCAGAATTCTTGACCCCCTGCTCAAATCTCTGTACACTGTGCCACCTAGCATGGCTTTCTACATAAAGCTTTTCTTGACTATGCTAGTGCTCCATTCCTTTGAAATTTCCTTGTATTACTTTGCTTATAGGTATGTTGTGAAGAAAAATACAATATAATCAGTTATATAATTTGACTTTTTGCTTTTTGCAATTCAAATGATTAAATAGTTAGGCCTTGAATTATATTCTTTTCATTCCACCTCTTTTTTTCCTTGACTCTTAGAAAATTCATCACTTTTTATTGACATAGAGAGAAAGAGAGAGAGAAAAGAATGAGAGGCAGAGACAGAGAGAGAGAGAGAGAGAGAGAGAGAGAGAGAGAGAGAGAGAGAGAGAGAGAGAGAGAGAGAGAGAGAGAGAGAGAGAGAGAGAGAGAGAGAGAGAGAGAGAGAGAGAGAGAGAGAGAGAGAGAGAGAGAGAGAGAGAGAGAGAGAGAGAGAGAGAGAGAGAGAGAGTTTTCAGTGTTTTGTGTGCTTTTGTTTAGGGATATTTCTGGATCAATAGAGAGACAACATTGCATGATGATGTAAGGAGTTAAAGATAGTTCATTACATTTGGAAAGATAATTTTTTTTATTTCTTCTTTACATGTGCTTCCAGACTCTCTTCAAGGAGATACTAATAGAAATAGAGAAAAGATTTACAAAGTAGGAGAATGTAGAGAGAGAAGTTGGCACCTCACTATTTCCCTGGTTTTCAACTTGCTTCCCTAAGGACTTTGGGGAATTTCTCATTACATGAATGGAACCTTCTTACTTGGTAGAGTAAGAATATCTCTGATTTTCAGTTTTCTTATATGTAAATTACATAAATCTGAGGTCCTGTCCATCTTTATAACTGATTTTATGAACATTTTTGGTTGACATGCTAAGTTTCTAAAGTTAGGAAATTTTATATGCTTCAAAAAATAATCACTGCTATGATTTTCGTAACTTCTTCAATCATAACCTGCTACAATACCACATCTATTATATCTTTCCTATTTTAAATGAGGAGGATTCTGTCCATTTGGAGATAAAAGCCCAAAAGGAAGCTATTCCAGCTTTTCTACGCACCATTGTAATCATGTCTAAAATCTACTCCCTTGAATTTTTGCTTAATCTAATGTCACATATTACTTTTTTTTTTAATTATAGCTTTTTATTTACAAGATATGTGCATGAGTAATTTTACAGCACTGACAATTGCCAAGCCTTTTGTTCCAATTTTTCCCCTTCTTCCTCCTTCCCCCCTTCCCCAGATGGCAGGTTGACCAATACATGTCATATATTACTTGTAAAGGAAAGACATTAATTATACAATGATAAGATTAAAGTATATTTTTGATGATTATGCATTAAATTTCTATAAGTTTTTCTGTGTTCAGAGTATTAAGAAAAGGTAATTCCTATTTAGACACTAAATGACCATTTTATAATATCAATAAACTAATCTTATAAATAATGCCCAAAGGTGCATTTTAGCTAAGAATCTAAACCTATGAATAGTAGATTCATAATATTAGAGATAGAAATAACCTTTCATCAGGGGCAGCAAACTTTGATCTAGTGGCCAATTCTGGTTTGCCACCTATTTTAAATGTTTAATTTAGTTGTAGTTTGCCAGTCCCTGGTCCTTTTATCTAATGTCTTCATTGAAGAATAAAGAGATGAAGAAATTGAGGTCCAGAGAGGTTTTAACTGGATTATTATTCAAAGCCACTCACCTTATTTATGAGAGATATGAGCTGTCTAAAGCCAGGGACACTAACAAATAAAACAGTAACAGTAACAATAGTTGTCATTTATATATTGCTTTATGATTTGCAAAATATTGTACATATATTATCTCATTTGATTTTTACAATAACTAGGTGGAAAAATAATCTTAACTTTCTAGTTTCTCTCTCTCTCTCTCTCTCTCTCTCTCTCTCTCTCTCTCTCTCTCTCTCTCTCTCTCTCTGTCTGCCTCTCATTCTTTTCTCTCTTTCTCTCTCTCTCAATAAAAAGGGATGAATTTTCTAAGAGAGTCAAGGAAAAAAAGAGGTGGAATGAAAAGAATATAATTCAAGGCCTAACTATTTAATCATTTGAATTGCAAAAAGCAAAAAGTCAAATTACATAACTGATTATATTGTATTTTCTTCACAACATGCCTAAAGTATTATGTGAAGACAGATACTATTTTTTTCTCATTTTATTTATAAGTATTTTGAGCCTCATCAATTTTTTGAAGTGATCTGCCTACAATTTACAGGACATTGGTGGTCTGAACACTAAATCTAATTGCCCTCTAATATGCTTATATGGAATTTGCTTGATAATACTATAACCCAAGGACTTAAGTTTTTGCTAAAACTTTGCAAAAATCCCAAATGTGGTAACCATGGCCATTTCTCTTTTTTCTATGCATTTTAAAAATTAAATTAATTTTTGTTGCATTTTGTTTCCAAAGTCTCTCTCCTTTTCCTCCCTGTACTAGAGACCACAGATTATGTATGTGTATATGTATGTGCATGTGTGTATGTACAGATATTTATAGTATAGATACATATAAATGAATAGATACATATAGGTATATGTATTTGTAAAACCATACTATGTATACTTTTCTCAAGATATCAATTTTTCTCTCAAGTTGGATAGCATATTCCTTCATAGATACACATTGATACATGTATTTGTAAAACCATACTATGTATACTTCTCTCAAGATAACAAATTTTCTCTCAAGTTGGATAGGATGTTCCTTCATGGATCCTTTGTAGTTGATTTGAATTTTAATTTTTTTATTATTAAACTTATTATATTTTATTACTTTTTATTATAAATATTAATAACAGAATAACTTAGTCTCACACAATATTGCTATTCCTGTACACAAAGTTCTTTTTTTTATGCTTACATCACCTATCACCATTTCCAACGTTCCCAGTGGTATAGTTCTAGAACTGTTTTGGGTCCTGTGGATGACTTAGAAAATATCTGCTACTCCTCTCTCTACCATCACCAAGGATGAGGTCACCCTATGTTTTAGTCTATTGTTTGAAATTTGGAGTTTTGGGATTGAGACCTTCAGAAAACACTTTTTCACTTATCTTTTTCCAAATTACTTGCTCTCAAGGATAAGGATAGGTTTGTTGTTCTGATCTCTCTCTCTCTCTCTCTCTCTCTCTCTCTCTCTCTCTCTCTCTCTCTCTCTTTCTCTCTCTCTCTTTCTCTCTCTCTCTCTTTCTCTCTCTCTCTTTCTCTCTCTCTCTCTCTCTCTCTCTCTCTCTCTCTCTCTCTCTCTCTCTCTTTTCTTCATGTTTCAAAGGGGATTTTGAACATTTATTACATGTTTCCAACTTTCTAAGTAAAGGAGATATTATAAACAATTGAAAAGACCATGTTTATCTCATTAAAAAAACTTCAAGTGTGGAGAAGAATGTATTACTTACTTTAGGTTAATATGCATCTCAGTCTGTGTGCCCGATTCACTAATTAGAGATGTCTGTCAAATGCTACACAGTCAAAGTGCCTATCAAGGAGAGTGTATTTCCAAGAAATCAGCTTAGAAGCCTCACTAAAGGGAAATTCAGCCTAGTGAGGTCCATGCGAGACCTGCCCAGGAATGTGAAAGAAGATCAGTAAGGTTAGTATGTAAGAGCAGTGCCATGCATTTACTATATCATCGGAGAAATGAGACTTACAAGCAGAACCATGTGGTTTCTTATGCTGAGCTACAGATGTCAGTTTTAATAGCAGTGTCTACTGTAGCTGCAGTTGATAAACTCAGTTGCTCCATGCTGCCAACTGCTAGTCAACGTGGCAAGATCCCACAATTGATTTCATGCTGAAATGGAAGTGTGGAAATAGAGCAGTTGGGAGATGGGGTGCAGTTTCAATATCAGCCCGTGTTTGGCAATAAAGCTTAAATTCCAAATCATTGGAAAAAATGGGTCAGGAATTTTTAAGGATCTCTCATGATAACATATACATAGGAATCATATACTTCATCTGTCTTACTGGCACACACTGGAAAACAAAGCCATACACATAAGAACAAATACAGTGGTTGGCTTGTGGCGCCATAATGAGGATGGTAATTCACATTTTTCTAGTGTTTTAAAGTGCTTTCCTATGAAAGTGAATATTTGTTAGTATATGTTTTTGTGTTGTAGATAACACAAATCACAAATAGATAACACAGGAAACAAATCTCTAATTGGCCCTGATACCTACCTTTCTTCCTCCTAGGCAGTGTTGTAGTTGAGTCTTTGACAGGATACCATACTGGCAGTTATGAGGTTGCCATGTTATTTCTCTCCAATCACAGGTTCTATTGTCTGAACAGCTAAGGCATGGTACAATCCACTGTCCTGAGGGGATAAAAGTTAAACTTCTCTTAAATTTTCTTTCTTTTAATGGGATTTTTGTTTTGCTTTAAAATTTATTACTAATTCATTTATTTATAAATTTATTCAACACTTTTGAATGCATACAATATACAATGTCCTTTCCATTGTACATGTGCAAATATGTCCCAGTAACAACTTGCAAAACTGGTCTTATTTATACAGATGCTTAGATAAATTATATCGATCTACAATGTTAGAGAAGAATAAGATGATTCATTAGTAAATTTAGAATTTTTTATGTTGGATTTAAAGCCTCCTGGAAAAGATAAAATTTATGAATTTTGTAGTTGGGGGGGGTCAAAGTTATGTTCTCTTTTAATTTCATCAGAGGTCTACATTAGGAGTATTAGCTTAGAGAGTAGTTCCTTGAAAAGTAAAAAAAAAAAAAAAAAAAAACCTGTGACTTAGTAAGTAGATTAGATTTATTCTAAATTAGTACCAAAGAGAACAAAAAGGAGAAAGGGAAGCATCAGGAATGGAAAACATGGAAGATAAAGAGTCAGAGAAGAAAGGAGGTTAAAAAAAAGGAGAGAGTAGATTATAATGCATTATTGACTTCTCTTTCTGTGTGAATAGTATAGATCACTGAGATAAATATTTACTCAATGTCCCTTCCTCTTTCATAGGTACTAGTGCAACACTTGAACTGTCCTGTTATCTCTTGCTCTTGTCACATGATTAACCTTTTCTAAATAGGCATTTCCTGAATAATCTCTTTTATGCTATGTCTTGTATATGTCATAAAACCTGCTACAATTCATTTGTTCTTCCATTAAACTGTGACAAGATACATTTGATTCTTCAAAGACTGGTGAAAATATGGGAGAATATTTGCGTTAAAATGATAATTGGCTTTCCTACTGGTATATATCCTAAGGTTTTTAAAAGTACTACATGGTTAATTCTTCCTCTTCCACCTATTCAATTCAGGGTATATCTCACTGTTCATCTAAAGTACCTATCCTAAGCATGTGTATCTATAAATTAATTCAGTTTTATGTTAGAAGTCATAGGTATTTTTCATCCATTTTGTTTTTCCTCAATAAATTGTTAGAATAGTTCTTTTGAGAAGGAAACTATCATATTAAGGAGTTCCTATAATGTTTTTGGCTTAAAGCAAGTCATATAATATCATAAGCAAACAAGAGCAACTGGAGAACCTTAACAACTTCTGGGGTAATGATTCTTCCACAAGAATGGCAAACAAGTCTTACAAGCACACATGTGCTTTATGCCTTTCTACTAATCTATGCCTACAGACTCAGTTTTCTCTGTGGTTACATTTCTCAAGGAAACAGTGACTCCTTTTGGGAGAAGAGCCATTAAGGCTATTTTTTTTTTTTTTTGTTGTTGTTGTTGTTACAGAGTCCAGTGATTTGGGGGATAATTAAAAAAGGGGCAATTGTTGTTGTTTTTTGTTGTTTTGGTTGTATGGTATGGTATAATAGAGAGCTAGCCACAGAATCTGGAAGATATAGGCTCAAGTGTAACATTTGACACACTAGTCATATGATCCTGGGCATGTCACTTAACTTTTCCCCAGGTAATTCTAAGGCTATGAGTGACACAGTAATTACTAATCTATATTGACAGAAGGAAATTCCTTACCAAGGAGTTCACTACACTAAGGAAAATACAATTAGTCAACAGAAATAAACAGAAGAGGAATCTTGTATTTTCTGTATCTTTCAATCAGTGGTATGATTGTAGATATGGAATCCGTTGTAATAAAATGTTTGCAAAAGTCTGTTTTTCCTTTTCATATTTTCATTAACATTTCCCTCAGTGCTCTAGTGACTATGTTAAATGCCAAAACAACGCCAAGATTGCCAGTTAAAAAATGAAAAGCGGACCAAAAGGTTGTTTGGTAGTATATAAGTGAGACAGGTTTTTTTGATGACTTCATCTTAAAAAGCCCCACTGAATTTGGTGAGTTCAATTTACATGTTTACATAGCCTGTTTGTGAGAATGGTCAATAATTTTCTTTTTTTTCCCCTTCTTTTTAACAAGATTGTTCTATAATGGGGCACAAATGTGTTTCTACTAATGATACAGTATTTTATATAGCAGGATAATATTTCTCAAGGAACAAAGGACCAAGTTTCCATTAGGTGGTCTACTGTCTTAGGTTTACACACATATACAAAAACATACATATACAATAAACTCTGCAGGCAGAGCAGCACATTGTGCTTGCAAACAGAGGGCCTCACTGGCCACTTGCCCCTCAGGCTGAAGAAACAAGCAGCCAGTTGCATGCACAATTAATCAAATATGGGTGCAATTAGTTTGTGGGTACAAAATTGCATGCACACTGAAAGGAGGAGGCCTGGTTGAATCTCTTTGAAAATTTGCCCCAAATGGTTCATACTCTTATATATTTTTAAATCACTCAAATTCTTTGTGTTTTTCTATCTGGGACTAATGCTTTTTATTATTATGAATTAGTAATGCCTCTTGAAATCATCATCTGAATAACATCTGTAGGATTTGGGTTCCTTGACATTATAAATCACATTAGCTCTTAACAGTATGTCAAAGAATAGAAATATAAATTATATGTTAAGTATCTGAACATCCGATAAAACAAAGCTGCAATTCCCAAAATAAAAGGCAACATGTGTTTTAGGAAATGACATTGTGAAGGATTAAAATGACCACTGAATTTTGGGACATGTGTTGGTATTTGTAATGATTGGGTTATATTTAGAACAAGTTAAGTTTCAACTGGGGTATATCTTCTCAAAGTAATGCAACAAGGATTAAGTGTAAGAGAAATTCACAGCTCATTCATTATGAAATGTAAAATAGTAGAAGATATATAACTGACTTTGTACAAAACTCATAAAATGAAATTTAATTTCCATTAGAAAAGTGTGTTGCGTTCTATAATGAAGGCACTATAAGTTTATTTCCTTTCCCTGTTAATAATATTTTTTCACAGTGTTTTCAAGTATTTCTCTACTGTATAGCTATAATCAAAATTATTTGCATTAAAGGGAATTCTCATTCTAAGATCATTTTAAAATGTTCTTTTCTTTGTCCAAATTTATGTGTATTTATCTTCATCATTTAATCAAGCAACACATTTCAGTCTTAGATTGTAAAACTAATTGCATTGCATTTTGAAGGTCAGTCAGGAACTGAGCATGAGAAAAACACCAATTATCTCAAAAGTATGTTTAGCTGATGGTAAGTGAAATGACATTTTGGCAACTGAACTATTGGCAAAATGAGGTAATGGATTCTAATTTGGCCAAATGGCTTTGCGATGTGATAGGAAAAAAAAAAACAAAACAAAAAAAAACAATGTTTCCCCAGCAAATCTGAACTGGCCAACAGGTCCACCAGAGTTCTGGAATCAACTATGTGGTTAGCAGCAGGAAAAGTTTCTTCTTAATGCTACTTACTATGATCTCTTCTCCCTTTGGCAAGAGGGAATTCTAGTGTTAGAGAAGACTTTCTTTTTTTTTTTTGAAGAGGCAATTGGAGTTAAGTGACTGCCCAGGGTCTCACACAGCTAGGACATGGTAAATGTCTGAGGCCAGATTTGAACTCAGATTCTCCTGACTTCAGGGCTGGTGCTCTATCCACTTCACCATCTAGCTGCTCCCAAGGGAAGACTTTCTGACAATAAAAGTATAACATTCCTGGTAAACACTGCCCATGTCTTGCCCCACTTTTCCTCATAGATTTTGTACTTTGTGGAACCTAAATTATCTCCCGAGGGTCTAAAAGCAATACTCTGAAACAGTAAGCGGTTAATTAATGTTTATTGAAATGCCATACTATATAACATCTGCCATAAAATGGAATTTAGGATAAACTAAGTCTATTTGGAGGTCCATGCTCTCACAAGTGTTTAGTTACTGAACCAACAGGACTTAGTTTATGAGGTAGCCTAGCCTATAAAGCATAGAGGCTAAGTTAGATATTTGATGTAAACCTATTATAACTTAAATGGACAGAAAGACCAGCTGGTGGTAGAGAAATTCCAGTAATGTGACTTGGACCATCTTAAATGAGGAGCTATTGCCTTGATTTAGTTAGTCAAAGTGGAATTCTACAGCTTTGGGATGGTCATAAATCACTATTTGATGAAAATGTTTAGCTGGACACATCAATATCTTCTATGCCTCTGTGTTTGAGCACACCTCAGTGATAAGGGAATCACAAATCAAATAACACACTGCATCTCTCTCTCTCTCTCCCTTGACATTACTGTAATTCATTATTTAGAACATATGTTGGTGAATGGTGATCTGCACGTAGCTGGCATGGTTCAATTTATAAACTGTGCATGCAAAATTGCAATTTGCCTTACTCATTTAAGAAACTTATTGTTTCAAATTCAAGCTGTGGTGTGAAGTTCATGCCAAGGCTAGACTGGCTTCTGAGTATTTTTTCAGATCTTTTGAATGAGAGAAGAGAGGGGGTCAGGAGGGCAGGGCAGTAATTTTGAATATTACTCTTCCTTTAATCTCCATGGTTTCTCTTGATTTCCAAGTGAAATCCTTCTTTCCTGATATTTCTTCAATCTTTTTGCTAGGCCAAAAGGTGGGAAGGTCTGCTGTGATAGGAGGTTGTAAAGGTCCAGAATTGTAAAGGTCCGGTTGTCTCTAAGTTGTCCTTGGGGACTTCCGTCTCAACTCAATCCCAGACTAGACTACTTTCCAGACCCAATGCTGCCCTCTTTTATCCTCGAAGAGATTGTAGTGAGAATTCAACGGGGCTTGTGAGAAACACTTCAGCCAATGAACTTGCTCCCTCAAAATTCCAAAGGAGTAAACTCCCTTTAAAGGCCTGAACCAAAGGTGTGAATTCTGAGCCAGAGAACTGTCCAGACAACCTGAGTTCTCACCTTGCAATCCTAACATCTCCTCCTTTCTTTTGCTTTAGATTCTTGTGCTTCCTGAAATAAAGGGGTGTGTGTGTGTGTGTGTGTGTGTGTGTGTGTGTGTGTGTGTGTGTGTGTATGCTCTCCTGGGTGGAGACAATGAAGGCTGAGACAAACTGTATCAGCAAAGTATTTAACTTAGAATTGACTAACATCTCATGTGTCAGCCTGACCCTGAAGTTGGAAAATGGTCTAACAATTTTCTTGCCTTTTATAGGAGAACTTCAATTATAGTTTTTGATGTGTAACCATTTTTGGGGAAATGCATCCTTTTACTGTTGGTTGGTTATTCACAAAATTCCTGCAAATAAAATAAGCC
This sequence comes from Sminthopsis crassicaudata, assembly GCF_048593235.1. NCBI lineage: Eukaryota > Metazoa > Chordata > Mammalia > Dasyuromorphia > Dasyuridae > Sminthopsis > Sminthopsis crassicaudata. The sequence goes on from NC_133621.1 coordinate 123,511,330, forward strand.
TTTAAAAAAATGTACATATAGCCAGTAGAAACTTTTTTCAACTGGTTTTGAAACTCAGAGAGATCTTTGGTGACTCAAAAAATATTTCAAAATATTAAGAATGTATATTCAACTTATTTATTAAAGGACTTAAACACATGTATCATGAAAATATGAAGATGCTTATCTACAATGACAATCACCTGATTGGCTTTGCATTGTTTTAAAGTTATTAAAATAAAAAATAATAAGTTAAATGTCAGTTTAACCTAGAGATTTCTAAAAGTAAGAACTTTGCTTGATTTAAGGCCTTGGAAATTAAAATAATTACATACTGATTTATATAAATGTTCTTTCTCAGTAAAAGTGATATGCAGGAAAAGCTCACCTTTGGCGTCCCCAGACCTACAAATCTTAAGTTCAGGCTGGGAAATGGTTGCAATGTAGTCAGATGACAGATGCTGTAATCCACAAGTTTCCTCTGGGTGAATTTTCAAACCGCAATCCTATGTGAAATAATTGGAATTATAAATCATTGTAATAATCATAATCTGTTGCAAAGTATATAATTAATAGAGGCCTATAATGTTTATAGATATAGCAAGTTATAGCGACTTTTAGCAAGATATTAGCAAGTTATAGAAACTTTTACTTGTAGTCATTAATGATGACAATTTCTTTCTCTCACCCCCATTAGTACTGATTTAACTAAGGCAGTCAGTTGACTGAATTGATTGTATTTGCACCAATCATTAGGAGTTAAATATTAATCTTAATAATAATTTTCATCTCCAAATAGATATTTATTTTTCTTGTCATTCTATTGGTAAAGAGATGAATGCTATTTTTGCTCTAAGAGTTATACATATACTTAGTCTCATAGTAAAAAATAATGTATCTATATCTATTTATCTTCTGTTGTTTTTGTCCTTCATTTTCAAAGACTGATGATATTATGACATCATGGGTGATATCATGACTCGTGCATGAATTGGATTTGAGTGAGACAGAGTTGAACAAAGTCACTAACTTTACTTTTTCTTCCAGAGTTATTAAAGTCCAATGGCAAGATAAAAACCAGGATTGGCGATGGCCCAGGATTCACTTGATTACCTTAGCTTCTTTGATGTCTGACTAAGCTCTAAGGTTTTCACAGAGCCTGCTTCAGCTGCCTTCATGGCCATTGAACAAATTGTTCTCATCTACCAGGGAAAGTCTTCACATGTTTGGGATAAACATTCCCCTAACTCATTGAGGTCTATTATTCACCCTCAACCTATGTACATATTTTATATATGTGTATAAATATGTTTGTATACACATACACACATATAGACATACATAATTATGAAACATATTATATGTGTGTATATGTATACACACATATACACATGTCTTTGTCAGTTAATGTAAGATGAGACAGATTTAGGGAGGATATAATTTGGTAGATGAGTAGAATCAAATGCATGTAATTTACCTTGAAGTATATTCTGCATATAGTTGACAAAAGTAAGACCACTTATCACCAAGTTTAAAGATAAAGGCAAAATTTCATTACAAAGAAAGTTCTGTATAACACAGCTGTTTCCATATTCCAGCATATGGTCCACAGTAACCATGCCATGTTGATTTGCTTACAATAAATTTTCTTTGTTGAGTAATTGGTCACACCAAGTACTTTCTTGGAATCTTTGTTCATACAAAAAGTCATTCTCTATAATGTATAGTATTTGAATATGAGCTAATCTCACCACCACTCTATTATTCTGCCATCATTCAACAATTTTATCATTTAACTGATTTTATTCCTTGCCACACCTCAACCACTAATGAGATTTCCAAACTCAATAGAAAAAGATCCAGGAAATTACAAGAGGAAGAGATGGTATGTATATTTTCTATCATTTTCTATTAGATTCCCAATACACCCAATTTTAACAAAGTTTTGCTAAGTGGTAAGAAGAGTTGAATGATTTTTACTAAGATAAAAATCCACTTTAGCCAAGCAAAGTCAGCACAATTACAAGGAAATCTCCCCTATATTCAAGTATATGTATATGTGTATTATCTATGCAATAGGCAACATGGCAGAGTAGATGGGAACAGCCTTGTAGTTAAATGATTGAGGGTCAGCCTTTCTTCTGCCAATATCAAACATCACCTCTTATTTCTTGGAGATAATTAAAAAACATAAGTCTGAGCATGATATTCAAGAAGCCTCAGTAGCTATTTATTATTTCTAAGATCAAAAACTCTTCTACTTGACTTTCAAAGACCTTTGCTATCTGGTTTTAAACTATATTTCTAGGCTAATTACATATTACACACCTTTATATACTCTAAATAGAAGCCAAATTAGCTTATTTCTGGTTCATTCGACATTCCATTCTATCTAGTGACTTCTTCCCTTTGCAGACTCTATTTCCTCAGACCTGGAATGCTTTTCCCTTCTCATCCCACTTTAAAACATGTTTACTCCCACAATTAATTTGCATTTACTTCATATTTTCTCATTAAGACAGAAAGTACTTAACTTTTGTTTTTATTTCTTGAACTGAGCATAGCATTCAATACACAATAGGTATCTCATGAATGCATACTACATTGAATCAAACTACATACTACCCTATAAGACTCTTGATAAATAACTCTAAATGCTTTCAGACAGTTTTTTTAAACTCTTAAATTATAGATAAGTTGGTAATTATCATTCTGACATTGATTAGAAGAAGAAAATTCCCCAATGGAATTTCTTCATATTCATGAAATCACAGGTCTAGATCTCACTTCACACTAAAGATATATGCATAAAGCATCATATATCTACATGTGTATATATAAATACACATGTGTATATTTATATACATGTATACACACACATACCCAATATTTATACACAATTTTATCTCTATTTTTCTATCTGTGAATTGCCAAAAAAGTTCAAAATACAAAAAATAATTTTGAAAAATACCTATTAGTAATGAAAATGAATTTCAATTGGATTCAATTAGAAAACATTAATGAAGCCTCTAGAAGATACAAGGTATTGTTTATTTGGGGATTAAAAGACAAGGACATTCTCTCCTCACCTTAATTCCAAATAGTTAATGCTCTCAAAAAGTTTAAATTATTGATTAGCTTAATTTTTTTTATTAACATCCCTTCTCCTCTCATCCTGAGACTATATAACATTGTGTGAAACCCCAATAAAATAATCAACTCAAATGGAGCAACAATGGCATTCTGGCATCCTGAGCCATGCAGAAACATCCTAAATGCACAATAAATACACTGATAAAATCTTTTTTTACAACTGAAGTTTATGTTTTGAAATTTTGATTTTTATGTATTAGAAAGGCAAAAGAAAACACTAGATGTGGTTTTTTTTCTTGTTTGTCTTGTTATTTGAAGTCTTAACCAACTAATCTAATGGGTTTGCACAGAAAGATGTTTTTTTTCCATTTGGCCATGCACTTTTCCACAAATGGACCAGTTTCTAAATATGAGTCATAATCCAATTAACTATAAGAGTAATTTTGTAAAGTTAAAAGAAAAACAAATTACCCTAGTTCTATTTTTATAAAAGTGTGTGTATTCAGTGTTTTAGAATCAGGGAACCATAAGATCTTAAAATTGGAAAGGATTTTAGATGTTCATCTAGTTTAAATCCACACCCAGGTCATGAATCTTTTTTTTTTTTTTTTTTTTTTTTTAAACTCTGAGTATTCAAAGCTCTTTACTTCTACTCCATTGCTCTTATGGGGTAGTTCTAAATAGTTAGAAAGTTCTTCCTTCTATTGACCTCAATTTGGTTCTTTATGATTTTTTCATGTTATTCTTCTTTTGACCTCTGGAGTTACTCAGTACATTGGAAGTCTTTTTAGTTATTGTATGACTCTGTGATCCTCTTTTATATAAGAATCCATCAAATAAGAAGATAGCAGTTATGTCCTCCATGGTTTTAAAATTTTCCCTGAATATCCTTCAGCAACTTTTGCCATCCCTCCTGAGACATAGTTTTTGGATTCTTTACTGTCCTGGTTATCCTGTTCTGGATATACTACAGTTGATCAAAGTATCTCCTAAGTAAATCTGGTGCCCAGAATTTAACGTAATACTTCAGATGTGGTCACACCAGGACAGAATACAGTGGTTATATTACCTCCTATGATCTGCAAAGTGCATTTCTATTATTTTTTTTTCTTTTTTTGCTAGATCACAGTATTGGCTCATATTATGTTTATAATCAATTAAAATCCCAGTTTTTTCCCCCACATGAATTACTGTCAAAGCTAACTAAGACTCCACATTCTGGTCTGGAACAACTGCTTTTATAAACTTTTAAACTCATTCCTATTAAATTTAATTTTGTGGCTTTTAGCCCAGAATTTTGGCTTCAGATAATTTTGAATAAAAAGTCTATCATTTAAAGTATTAATTAACTTTTCTTAATTTTTTATCTCATAAGATATCTTATATTTTTTATTTTAATCTGCAAATTCAATAAGGAGGACTTTTATATATTCATCAAAATCACTGATAAAAAAATTTTGATGAGCACAGAATCACCATACTCTATTAGATATATCCCTACAAATTAATATCAATCCATTAATCAACTATTTTAGGGCATGATTTTTTGGTTAGATTCAACTCAGCCCACTTTACTTTGCATTATTTGAAAGTCCATCAAAAATCTTGCTTAAATTAAGATGACTATTTATGACATTCCTTTCATCTGTCAGTCTAGTATTATTGTCAAAAAAGGAAATTAAATTAGTTTATTGTAAAATGCTTATAGATAATCCCTGCTAGATCCTTGCAGAATACCTATTTAGTTCATTCTAGATTTTTTTTTCTGGGAATCATTGTCTAGCTTTTATTTTTACCTTGTTTTGGAAGTGAATGTTTTTCCCTTTTAGAAATCGGACCAGATCTGTATTCTCAGATGGCTTATACCCTCAACTGAATGAAATAACATGCAGCTATGATCTTAGAATGACTTCTGATATCTTTGCTGTTTTCTGTCTCCAGAGATTATTAATGGTCATCCTAAGATCAAAAACCAGGTTTTCTGATAGCCATGTCAGAAACAAGATTATTTTGTTATACAAGCAAGAAAAATTCGACATCAAATCATATTCCTGTTGAATAGTGTTACTGCAAAAGAATCCTTCTGAAAAAGATTCACTGCTTCCTGACCTCTGCAGATGTGGAAACTGATTAGAAATGAAGACCTGTCCACAAAAGCAGGAAGAACATCAGAAGCAAGCAAATTTCAGTACTGTCCATCATCTTGAGAGTTGGCCAGCTGTATAATATCCTACAGTAAATCCCACTTAGATACATAAAGTACAGATTAGTCTCTTTTCTCCATTTTTAATGGGTTAGTGGTAAAGTTTACCACAGAGCCATCCATACAGGAGTATTTGCTGCTAAATAATAGAGAAAGAGTAGGACAGAAATCATACAGTACTAGATTTGGAGTCAGGAAGACCTAAGTTCAAATCCAGTATCTGATAATTTGGGCAAATAATTTAGCCTCTCTAACCATTAGTTTTTTCATCTATAAAATGAAGAAGTTAGACTAAATGGTCTCTTTCCATTCAGCCCTAAGTTTGTGATCCCATAACTCTGAAGTTGTTATTGTTGCAAGACATTTTTTTGAACCTTTTACTCTCTATTTACTTAAATTCAACAAATATGTAACTCTAAATTGTGTTGTCCTTTAATCATCAAATCCAAAAGTTCTCTCTACCAACCCATTCCCACTCCCCACCAGTTCTTATCCTTCTTGACTTCTTTGCAGCATGAGACATTTATTTACTCTTTCCTATATAGTCTTTTCTCTCTGGGTTTTGGAAATAATACAATCTGTTCTCTTTCTTGTATGCCCCTCCTTTCAAGTCCCATTGGTGGATAATCCTTCATACTCTACTCCCTAAATGAATGAAAATCAATTATTCAGAATTTAATATGTGCCAGTTACTGTGGGTGTCATTTTCCTGGGCATTCCTCTATCTTTCTACATGATCTTCCAGTGACCTCATCAGTTCACATGGGTTTAATTATTATCTCTATTAATACCCACAATAATTGTCTTAAATTGATTAGGTATGAGAGGACAGGAAAGAGTAACAAAGAAAAAATTTCAATAAGATTGGGTAAATAAAGTCATTTAATAAAAATATTCAAAAAGGAGGAATTTTTGGTGGAGGGAGTAGGGAATCTAAGAATAGATTTAATTATGGCAGGTCCATTTTGAATGATTGAGGAACATGCAGGCAGAGATGTCTTGCAGTCAACCATAGGACAAGGAGATGAAGTTTGAGAGGGACACATCAGGATTGACTTGGGGATCAGGTCACTGGTGATCTTTGAAAGAACATTTTCCATAACATACTAACATAGGAAGGTATATTGCAAAGGAAAGAGGAAAAAACTTGTTGAAGAAGTAATAGTATTAGATACAGACTGATGTTTTAAGAGTTTTATCTGTGAAGGGGAGGTATCAATGGAATAGCAAATGAAAGAATCAAAGTGACTTTTTGCTGTATTGGTGGTATATGAAGGATGCAATGGAGAAGAGGAAATTGAAAGTGCTTGACCGAGGAGACAATTGTTAGAACAAAGCCCTGGATAATGCAATAGAGAATAGAATTGAAGACATTACAGAAGGATTAGTTTTAGCTAATCTCCATTAGAGTTTTAAAAAATAATGCTTTCCTAAAAATCTCAGGTATATGTGTGTATGTGTGTATCTGACTCTGGCCATATTTGACTATTATGAATTTTAGTAAGACATGGTGTTAAAAATCTATGTATATATGTATGTGTCTATCTATCACACTAAATTTCTTATTGCTTCTTTAATTAAGTCTTCCTTCTTGGCCAAAATTTAAGTCCAGGATAACAGTTCTCCCCTTTATTTCCCCTAATTTCTGAGGATTAAATTGTCATTTTACAGATAAATATTCTATCAATTATTTTGCTTTTAAGCAGAGTAAGGTTTCTAGTAGATGCCTAAATGCTTAAATCATTCTATTACAATATTTCAGCTTTGAGTCAGATTTTAAGCTTTATTACAAAAATATTTTCGACATGCTCTGTTTAGCTTGGTGGTCTTCAGTATAATTTTTTTAAATTTCTTTTTTCTTTTCTTTTCTTTTTTTTCTTTTTTTTTTTTTTTGGTGAGGCAATTGAGCTTAAGTGACTTGCCCAGAGTCACACAGCGAGGGTGCATTAAGTGTCTGAGGTCAGATTTTAACTCAGGTGTTTCTGATTTCAGGGCCAGTGTTTTATCCACTGCACCATCTAGCTGTCCCCAGTATACTTTTTAAGGATATAGACTTTGTTTTTCTTTCTTTTTAAATTCACCTACAGGTTTTTTTTGTTTGTTTCTTGATATATATTTGGGGCACTAACATATCTGGGGCTATGGATTTTATTCCTAATTTGCTTGTTATCTTCACCTGACAATTTCTAGGGCATCCATGGTGTTTTATTCTAGATTGTACTTTTTTTAACTTAAAATCCTGCTCTGGTCGTTTTATTTGGGCAGTTTCTTTCTTTTTTCCCCTCAAAATTTAGTCTAAAGCTCTCATATTAAGGTTAACAAGTCCGTTGCCAAATGCATTGATTCCAGTCTTTTTGAGAGACACTCTCTCCTTTGCCAAGAGCTTTTCATTCTGGTTATTGTAAGCCATTCTCCAGGAAACCAAAGCCAGCTCTTCAGTACCATCTATATAGCCAGCTGTTCACTTCCCATATCCTCCTTTCTTTTACAAAGCCACGACCTTCAAACAGAAGAGATGAAAACACCAGCTGTTCCTTCAAGTCCTTCAGTTTCCTACCCAGGACTTCAAAGTCTTCAGAGATGCATTCCAGGTTTCTTCTGACTGTATCATTCTTTCTCATATGAACAGGCAGAAATAGGTAGTGATCAGTAGTTTGATGAGTCTTGGCAAGCTATCCAATTTGTCTAGGATAAACACTACAGGAAGACAGCATATGGACTTTTCCTCGGTGCAATAATAATAGCTCACATTTATAAAAACATTTCAGAGTTTAGAGAAGCAGCCTGGTCTTGTGTGCACAGAGCTAGTTTGAAGGCAGGTAAACCTTGTTTCAATTCCCACCTTTGAAACATATTGGTTATGTGACACTGACTAAGTCATCAAACTTCTCAATGGCCTAGGCTAATTTCTAAACTTTGAGTTGTAGAGAACTGTTTCACTGGTAGAGAAAATTATCCTCTTTGAGCTCCCTTCATTTAGGAAATCACAGATCTGGATCTTATTCACTCTCCTTTAGAATATACAAAATGATTTTCATATAATAATGATGTGAGCAATAGTCTGGGAAGCGGTTATCAAGCCCTTGTTACAGAAAAGGAAAATGAACTTCAGAGGTATTAAACAATATTTTTCGGGGTAACACAGCCAATAAAGTCTGGCAAAGCCAGACCTCAATCTAGTAGGTCTTCTGATTCAAGGATTTGTTACTTTTTAATTTTATTATTATTATTAACTAAATTTTACTATATTTCTCTGGATGATAGCCCTCACTTGGAAATCTTAGCACAGCCTTTCACTGACCTACCATAGTATTTTCTCCATTTGTATCTTAACTTCAGTTTGTCAATCGGTTGGACAAATTCATCAACTTCTAGCACTAGTCTCTCTTTACTTTCCCTTCCAAGTTCTGACAATACTTCAGTCCCTGGTAAACAAAACAAGAAATTTGGTATCACAATTCATAATTGAACAATCGTTAGGAATTTTCTTAATTGAGTGGAGGACATCATTTATGGCCCTGACTTAGAGTGCTTCTCTCTGTTTTAGATGTACTCTGATGTGTACCAGGAGACTGTGGCAAAGTGTTGGATGATTTTCCAAGATATTTGTAGAAAGCTAGGTTGAATTTAAGCACATTAATATATAATAAGCCAGACTGCTTATTTTGGCCAAGCTTCAAGTTAGAACATAAACTCTTAAGGGACAAAGATTATATCTTATTTGTCTTTTTTCTCCTCTTGCTTAGCACAGGATCACATATAGTATACAATTACATTTTGATTTAAATATTTAAGTTTAAATTTGAATGAACAATTCTTTTTAAACAACCATCTTCTACTGTCCCATGCCTCCAAGAAAAAGAAAGGCAGAGTGAAATTTCAGTATTTAAAAATATATTTGCATGTTCTTTATGAAAAATAAATAAAAACCAGGTATATAATAACTAACTCATTTATAGCATGAGTAGAAGTCAAATGTTTAATTGTAACGGATAATTTTGGTTCCAGAAAGTTAAAAATTAAATATATGAGGCAAAGAGGTGAGGATCTATAGCATTAGAATGTTACATTATGGTCAGGCACAGGCCACTTCATTGGTTGTTTTTGCTTGATTTTTTTGTTACAAGGGAAAAGAAAGAGTTCAATTCTAGGAGAGAGGTTAGATCTAGAAGTAACTGATTTGAAAAAGATATCAATAAATGTAATTTTTATAAAGAAAGAAAATGAAAAGAAAAATATTTAACTTCTTTTGTATCTCCCATCTAAAATATAAATTAAATATTTTTGGTTTGTAGTCTTCATTGTTCATTTTTGTTTGCTAATTTTAGCAGGAAATTGATGTGACAATATACTTTTCCCACTTCAATTATTATTTGTAGTGTACTACTAAAATAGTCAAGCTTCTTTGTAATGTTCTGGTTAGCTTTCTGGAGGTCTTGAGACCAGCCTTGGTTTCAGCAGAATAATCACCACAAGAATTGTCAGGGATAAAGTCCAAAGTCTTTATTGGGACGGTCTGTCTCCTTCGTCTGGGGCCAGGCTAGCTTTCTGGAGGTCCTCTGAAATGGGTCTTGGTTTCAGTGGAGGAATGCGGGAGGCAGGAGAGCCACTAGGAGGGTCTCTATCTTGAAGTCTGTTCTCCCTCACAGATCTCTTAGTTCTTATATATTCTAAGTATATCATCATAAGTATCAATCTTGTAAGTGTCAACTTGTAGAACTATACTAAGTACATGTAAACTAGAGAATCATTATCTTAATTCCACTGCATTAATATCTTGTTGTAGGATTAAATCAATCATATTGAGCCTTAAGTATACTTTTTCAGAGTTCTTCCTCTTTACTAGGCAGTATTTGGCAGGCACTGCTTAGATTATCAAAGCACCACAAACCCCAACAAATGAGCCTATCATTTAAATAATATACATGTATATTTTTGACCTTTAAATTATCCATTGAAGATAATGCTTTATCTTGGTGGTGTTCCTATCTGCCTGATCACTTGGCCTTAGTTTCTTCTGCTGTATCATCCATATAATTATCCACACTGTTCTTTATATATGCTTGCTAACTGTGGATATAGTTTAGAATGGTGTCTTGGGTTTTTTTCTCTCTTTAAAGTTTTCCACTTGGTTGATTCCTAGGCAGCTATGTAGTCGAGTAGGTAGAGCACTGGACTTGAGGTCACTCAGGTGAGTATAAATGCAATCTCAGAAACTTAAAGGGTGTTGTGTCTGTGTGCAAATAATTTAGCCTCTGTGAGCTTCACTTTATCCATCTGTAAACTTCAGTAATTATAATACTTATCTCAGAGAGTTGTTGAATTTAAAATGTAATATGTAAAATACTTTGCCTTCTTTAAAATACTAAAATCTCACATGGGTTTATTCACCATCTCTTTGTAGATGATTCCCTGATCTCTGTATACAACTTTAGGATCTCTTCTTAGCTCCAGTCCACATAAGCAACTACCCATTTGGCATTTTGATATAAATAGATACAAACCTCTTACATTGTAGAAAATGCAATATAATTTAAAAGTTATTCATTCATAATATTGAGAGTGATTTTTGAAAACTAGGCATAGACTTTTTTTTGATATAGAAAAATCTGTCTAAAACAACTCATCTTTCTTCTCCAAATTCTCCTTTCCTCTAAACTTTCTTATTTTAGTGGCAGATATCACATCAGGGTCATCTTTATTTACTCATTCTCATTTGCCCCACTTAGCCAATCAACTTCCAAACCTTGTTATTAACACTTTCACAATAATCTTACCTGCTGTGCATTTAAACTTTACAACCTGGCCCCAATTTACCTTTCCAATCTTATTACATAGTACTCCCTTTCACGTAAATAATGTTTTAGCCATACTGACCTTTTTTGCTTTTCTTCATATACAGTATTCCATTTCTCATCTTACACTTTCCATGAACTACCCTCCATGCCTGCAAAGTATTTCCTTTTAACCTCTGCCTTTTAGAATCTTTATTTTCCATCTTTATTTTCCTTTAAGACTTAGGTCAATCACCATTTTTTTTTAATTACATGAAGCCTCTCCTAATCAGCCTAGCTTCTGCTATTATCTATTTCATTACCTTACATCTATTTTAAAATTTTTATTCCAGGGGACTGGTCAATGGAGTCCTAGTCACTGGAATATGAACACCTAAATATGCCCCTGAATAGAGGAGAGGGCTCTCCATTAGTCCCAATATTCATTTCAAGAAATTTTCTTTCCAAGCCTTAACTTAGATTGTCAGGAGGCAGAGAATATTGAATATTTTCTAGGGACTGGGATTCTGTTGATAAGAACTGTATTATTTCTATTTACCCATTTATATATGTATTTTTTTTCCTTAATAGATTATAAGCTTCATGAGGAAAGGCATTGTTTAATTTTTATCTTTGTGTCTTGAGCTCTTAGCACAGCACTAAGTACACACTTGATACTTAATAAGTGCTTGTTGGTTGATTCATCAATTGAGATAGAAAAAGTGGTATAAGTCAATTCTATCTTAGAAAATTCAAATGGAATATTGAGACAATTATTTGGACAAGTCAAGCCCCAACCAATTACTTTTGATTGAAATTTTTAGATAATGAGGATAAAAGTATGCTTATGCATAAATTCTCTAAGTGATAATAATAATTATGATGATGAAAGCTAACAGTTATATAGTGTTTGCTATATAATAAGCATTGTGCTAAGTGCTTTATAATTATTATCTCATCTGATCTTCATAACAACTCTGGAAGGAAGATTATGTTAGTATCATTTTACAGATGGGGTAACTGAGGCAAACAGAGGTTAAGTAATTTGCATAGGGCCATAGAGCAAGTGTATCAGGTCAGATATGAACTTAAGTCTTTGGGGACTACATGCCTAGGTTCTATCCACCAGGCCACCTATCTGTCCTAATTCTTTTTACTTAATAGTATCTGACCTATCTGTTCTAATTCTTTTTACTTAATAGTATCTGACATACATACACTTGGAAAACAACAATTTTTTGTGTTATTTTTGTCTGTGTTAATGATTTACTGTGTCTGTATCTAGTGTTGAATATTTTGCCTTAGGAGATCCTATACTAGAAATAATCGTAATAGCAAAAGGAATATAAGACTTCATTGGCAAGTGAATCATTGGGAAAGACTTTAAAAATAAAATTCTCATTAATTTATTGGACAGAAAGAAGAGTAGAGACTATATCATAAATACCAAAGTGAAAAATGCAAATGAATGATTAAAAAAGCTGAGAGAAAACACAGAATATGAAGACTGAGATGAAAAGTATGAGAAAATGAGTAAATTATTTTAAAAACCTATGGAGAGAATCTTAGAGGTAAAGTGATCAAAGGAGGATTGAAAGAAAAATAATTAAAGAACCCAATAAAGGAATGATAAAATTATATTATAGAAAATGCAACATTATCAAGAACTTATTCTGTATCTATTCATATTATTTTTTTTTTAATTTTTTATTTTATTTTATAATTATAACATTTTTTGATAGTACATATGCATGGGTAATTTTTTACAACATTATCCCTTGCACTTACTTCTATTCAGATTTTTTCCCTTCCTCCCCCAACCCCCTCCCCCAGATGGCAAGCAGTCTTATATATGTTAAATATATTACAGTATAATTTAGATACAATATATGTGTGTAGAACCGAATTTTTTGTTGCACAGGAAGAATTGGATTCAGAAGGTAGAAATAACAGTTTACATTCATTTCCCAGTGATCTATTCATATTATTGAGAATGATTTTTTAAAACTAGCCATAGATTTTCTACTGATATTGAAAAAAACTGAGAGACCAAATGGGGGATGTTATTGAAATCAAGGCAATAGATAATCAAATAATTAATAGAGATTTTTAAAAGAAAAAAGAATATTGAGAAAAAGAAACAGAAAAATTAGCTTAAAATTTTGTGCTGGACTTATTTAAAATTAGGGAAGAATTACAATGACATAAAGAGGGTGGGAAAAAGGAGAGAGAGATGGAAAATGTAACTATTGTTAGATCTTTAATCATATGAAAATTAACATTTTGGATATTAATGATATTTTTCTAATCCTTTTATTCATTTATTAGAAGAGAGCCCATCATGAAAATAATATATGTATGAAGATTGTAGACTTAAATTTGGTGGCTTTAGAAATCATCTAGTCCAGGATCTTCATTTTACTGCTGAGAAAACTGAGGTTCAGAGATTTATAACTTGCCTAAAGTCAAGTCATGAATGCTACCTTCTATTTGAGTGTAGCAAATGGAATTTGAATCAAGGTCCTTGCACTCCAAATCCATTGCTCTCCTTATAATATCATACAGAATAAATACCACCCAGAGGCAAGGGATTGTTCGTGGTTATTTAACTGATTAGGAGAATCATAAGAGATGAAAAATTAAGGAGAGGAAGGAAGGCTGAGGTCTAGGAATAGCTTTCACACATAATAACTATATGACTTAAGGCAAGATGTTACCCTTTGTGGACTCAAGTTTACTCATTTGTAAAATGAAAGGGTTAGAGTAAATGGTTTTTAAGATCCCTTTTAGAATTTAAAAAAAAAAGTCAGTGGTTTTGCAAACCACATGTATTTTAAGATTATTTTAGATTTTAAAACTTAAGGTAAGTAAAATCATTAAGTTATTTCATTAACTAAAGGAGGACATTTTCTCTCCTGTTTGGTTATGATTAATACTGTCAGGTTCAGGCACACAGAAAAGTGACATTTCTAGTTTTCTTCAATAGGGACTTCAAGGTTTGACTAAACTCTAAGGACATTTATCTATATTACTTAGATTGACTCAAGCATCCAAAGCTCCTGTTCTGGAGTACAACATTTTTTTTTTTATTATTATAGCTTTTTATTTACAAGCTATATGCATAGGTAATTTTTCAGCGTTGACAATTGCAAAGCCTTTTGTTCCAACTTTTCCCCTCCTTCCTCCCACTCCCTCCCCCAGATGGCAGGTTGACCAATACATATGCTAAAGTATAAGTTAAATACAATATATGTATACATGTCCAAACAGTTATTTTGCTGGAATACAATAATTTGTAACAGACTTTTACAAGGAAGAAATAAAATTTCTCCAAAGATCACTATTTCCCTAAATTTCAATAAGATAACCAAATGGGGATTTTTATTCAAAATTGTACACAGAATTTATGTTAAATTGTGAAGATTTGTTTTTTTAGCTGTTTGTTTCATTTTAAAGTCATGTTTTTGTTAGATAATGACTTTGATGACCTATAGCAGCAATTACTTGGCTATCTATCACCAATATATATTTTCCTTAATGTAAGACATACTGAAGACATACCCATGCATACCCACACAGAATTTATGTAAAGACAAAATAATGACAACAAAGATTCATTACAATATTTGTCTATTTCTTGTCACCCTTTGGGTCACCAGCCCTCCAACTCAATCCTTCACTGATCAAGGACCCAGATTTCCTTTCTTTCTTAGAAGATAAAGTGTACCTAACCCTCTCCGATGCTAATCCCTTTATTTATGCCCTTTATCAAGTCCCTTTATCAATCATTCTCCTGTTCCTGCAATTATTTTCTTTCAATCATTAGAAAATCTCCATTAAACCTTCAGGTTTTAAATATTCTCCAAAGACTCTTTCCCCTATGACCACAAACATGTCTTCTCAATTCTAAAAGGTTCTCTTTTACACCATTTCATTTCTTCTCTACTTCTTGCCAAACTTTTTGAATAAATAATCTATCCTTTTTCCTTCCCATCTCTTCTTCCCATCTCCCACCTATTTTCTGCAACTCTTTATAATCTTGCCTCCAAAAATTACTAATTCCTTTAATCATCAAATTTAATAACCTTCCAGCCTTTATTCTACTTTATATTTCTCTAACACTTAATATCCCTTTCTTCTAGGTGCTGCATTAATCCCAAATTGCTTCTGATTTTCCTCTTATCTTGCTAAGTATGTATTTTTACCTACCACTTGATCTCCACAAATTTCTTCCTGATAATTTATATATCATTTAAATACCACCTCTTTACTAATAACTTCAATAAATAATTATATTTTCTCCTTTGGACTTCACATTGCACTTTAATTGGACACCTCTAAGTATTTATTATGATGCCATGGGTGTCCTAGTGGATAGATAAAGCATTGTGCTTGTGGTCAAAAAGAACTGAGTTCAAATGTTACCTCAGATACTTGCTAATTGTTTGACCCTGGGCAAGTCATCAAATCTCAGCCCCATTTATAAAGCCAGGGTAATAATGGGAACTACTTTACAAGGTTATTGTAAAAATTACATGAGATAACATGTATTTTATAAAACGAAAGCATTATTTAAATGCTAGCTATTATTGTCTGTCATCTGCTACTGTAGTTTTTTTTTTGTGTGTGTGTATTTTCATATTTCTCTGCTAGACTATAAACTCCATGAAGCAAAAACTATGTTTAAACCAAATTTTCAATCATCCCTTGTATCGAGTCCTCTGCTTACAGTGGATTGTAAAAAAATGCAATCTAAATTGAAATAAATTGAACATATTCATCAAATAAGAAATCTTTTAAAATTTTAACCCTTAAAGCAAAAAGGAGAAAAATAATTATTTAGTCAGATATCTTCTAGAAAGAGCTGAATGTGACAAAATATTGTAGGTGATAATAAAAATCAGGGGATACACACAAGTCTGATTTATTCATTACAGTGCCTATGAAAGTTCAGAGAAAATATATACTTATTTCAGCATCAGGAGCATCATTATAGAACTTATTAAAAAGGATCAATGGATTGATTAGGTCTCCTCTGGAGAAGAAATGTTAGGGCATCTATTGAAAAACGGTGCCAAAGGGCCTCACAATTAATTACCTAATTAATTAGTGATTTTTCTTCTGGGTATCTTTTCTAATAAATTCATAATTCTATTATTTTAATTTTAAACTTAATTTTAAGTGTTTAATTTAATTTTAATTATACTGCATCATACTTTACACACTCTATTCCTTTGAAAATGTTTATAGGATGTTGCTACACATGGTAAAAGTTCATCCCATTTAATCCTTCTTCCTTTTTTCTCCTCCAGGTAAAAGATGAAGAAACTGATACAAAGAGGGAAAATGGGAGACAGTTTGGAAGTATGATGTCAAAAAGCACTCTCTGCAATCAGAAGACCCGATTTAAATTTTGACTCTGACACTTCCTATTTGGATGACCTTAGTCAAGTGCATATGTAAAGTGAGGGGATTGGTCTACAAGGCCTCTGAACTCTCCAGGAATATTATTTCAAAACAGAAAGATTTCAGTTCCAACCCACAAACAAAACCAATCCTGGCAAGCAGCTAAAAAGAGACAAGGAGACAAATATCACTTAAAACTTGGTAGCCGCTAATATAATGAAGAAGAGAACTTGGAATGTAATATTCCAGAAGACAAAGACAATGGATTATTGCCAAAAATCACTTACTTAGCAAAGCTAACTATAATCTTAAAATATAGATATTTAATGAAGTAGAGGACTTTGAAATGTTTCTGATGAAGTGACCAGAGCTGAGCTGATATTTTGAACTATAAATACAGAGGGAAAAGAAATACCTAACGGTAAATACAGGAGTGCAATTGGAAGTGACTATATAATAACAAAATGGCTATATTCAAATGAGGAATTTAAAATTTGCCCCCTCAGGGCCCTAATGTAATCAAGAGTGATGAAGGTGATGGTGGTAAATAAATTAGAGTGTAGGGATAATTTTTATATATTTTGGTGATCTTGGAGAAAAAAAGAAAAGGGAAGAAAAAAACATTAGAGAAGAAAGGAAGAAGTGAATGGAATTTTTTATTTGATACAATCTGAGTATATGAGAAGACTATATGAATATAGAGTAAAGGGGACTAGATTTCATGTGAACCTCTCTTTCATTTGAATCATATAAAGAAGTTTTCAACACATACATAAATACTTAGGTTGGTGAAAAAATATATGAAAGTGAACAGTGAATCAGATGGAGACTAGGAGAAAGAAAGATTAAGGAGGGAAGATTCAAGAAGGAAAAGCAGAACAAATTCCATTTTAGGATGGTAGAGTTTGGAAGTTGCAATAAAAGAAAAGAAAGGGTAAGAGCATGTTATTGGGAATTAAGTAAAGAGAGTATAGGAATAGAATCACACTAGGTGGCAAGTATTAAGTATAATCTTTCTCTTTCAATATGCTTATTTAAAATTTTAGTTTACTTTAAATTAATACGCATTTATTTTCTCTTTCTCTCAGTGCCCTCTTTAGAAAAAAAGAAAAACCTTTTTAATAAAAATGTGCAAACAAAAAAAAATTTCCAAATATTTTTTATTCATTTTGAGTCTATTTCTTTATGTCAAAAAGTGAGTCAATCCTCTAGAATCATAATTGATCACTGCATGGATTAGAATCCTTAAGGCTTTCAAATTTGTCTTTACAATATTTATTATATGAACATTTTCTTATGGTTTTGCTTATTTAATTCTGCATCAGTTAATATAAGTGTTCCTGGGTTTCTCTGAAACTATCCCTTGTATCATTTCTTATGGGAAAATAGTATTCTAATACAGTGATAAAAGGCAATTTGTTTAACGATTTCCTAAATGTTGAACACTCCTTTAACTTACAATTCTTTGTCTCTATGAAAAGAACAGATTTTGTAAGTGTGTGTGTGTATTCTTATATAGAATTTTCTTTATTTAATCTCCTTGGAGTTATAGACCTAGTATATGAATTGTGATCTCCTCTTTCTAAAGAGAGAGGCAGGGAACAAAGAGAGAAAAATATATAAAATGATATGATGGAAGAAAATATAGAATCAACAACCCAAAATGTGAATGTATATGGGACAAGTTCACTCATAAAACAGAGGAAGACAGCAGAAGCCAAAAATATGTTATTTCTAAGAATTAAAATAAGGAACATCTGTTATGTTTCAGATGAAGGAGAAAAAGCAGGGAATAGCTATCATAATCTATGACAAGGCAGCAATAAAAATGGACTAAAAGAGAGAAACAGAGAAATTGTCTTATGATTTAAGACACCATAGACACAAAATTAGCATCAATGCTTAATGTATCTGCACTCAATGGAATAATATCTAAATACTTAAAGGAAAATAAATGGAATTAAGGGGAATTTCAAAGGAAAATGGTAACATTATAACAGAAGGAGAGTTCAATGTCTACTCCCCACAAATCTAATCAAAACATAAATAAAAAAAAGTTAATGGCTTAAATAGAATTTTTAAAATGTTAAATATGCTAGATCTCAAGTGATACTGAGAACAGTTTCTCTAAATGCTTTCACCAACATAAAAATAGAAAAAATTAGATTAATCCAATGATCATTCAACTTTAAAAAACCCCTAAAAATAGTAATTATTTCACTTGACGATGCTTATTTATTACAAAGATTAAGTTTTTCTTGTTTTTCTTTGCCTTTTGGAAGAGGCTAAAGGAATTAAGGGGGAACCAGAAATTGGATTATCAAAAAAAAAAAAAAGAAAGAAAAAATTATTGAAGCATTTTTTAAAATGCAGAAAAGGAAACTGAGAAAGTTCAGAAGGGAACATAGTAGGTAGGACAATTTTGAAAGAAATATTTTGAATTGATTGTAGTCATTTAAAAATGTGAGCTATCTATAATAGTGTTTTCACATTTAATCCATTTTTTTTGTAATCTACTTTGCATAGGAAAATATTCTTTTTTTGGGGGGAAGGGGTGTTCATTAAATTCAAAATTAAAAAAAAAGTCTCTATGTCTGTTAAAATCTTTGAAGTTTCCCTTTTGAAAAAAGCTTTTATCCCTATTCAAATGCAAATACAAGAGGAGTGGGGTGGGGATAACTATATTTTTGTCAGTTACTTTGAAATTATTTTAGCATCTTGGAGAAACTTTTTAGTTTGTTTTTGTCTTTTTTGTCTTTTTTTTTTTTGGTGCTCCATTTTGTTTTGATATAGCATCTCCACATTGCACTAAAATCCTTCCCTTTATCCTCATCAAGCAATTCTTAGAAAGCAATTAAGCAAATTGTTGAAGTACTGAGAGTTTGCTTACTCATGTAACTTAATGTCTACACAATGTCTTTGTTAATAGAAAGAAAGTATTAAAGGAATTATTTCATTTATTTATATCACTAGGACTCTGTTTAATGTCTAGTGAATAAATGTTTAATAAGGACCCGATCTGAATTTGATTGCTTTTTAATATTATAACTTTTGTTGTAGACAATGAACATATTGATCTGTTGTTAGAAGAGCAAGTTTAAAAAACCAAAACCAAAAACTAGAATGCAGATTTTTTTTTTTAAAACCTGAATACAGATGTTTTGACCACTGACATAAGTAGAAAGGATGCTAGCTCTACATTCAGGAAGAACTGACTTCAAATGAGGCCTTAGGCATTAGCTGTATAATCCTGGGATAGTCACTTAATCCTATTTGCCTCAATTTTCTTATTTGTCAAATGAGCTGGAGAAGGAAATGGCAAACCAATCCATTATCTTTGCCTAGAACACTCCAAAAGGGATCACTAAGAGCTGGACAGAACTGAAAATGACTAAGCAACAACAAACCATGCTTTAAGTCCCAATGGTAGTAAAGGATTGTCCTTCTCCCATGTAGCATAGGAGTGTCATTGTGTGACAGAAAAGAAAAGAAGCAGCATAGACATCTCTAGACTTTTTTCTCCTCTATCTTTCTCCAAAGAAGACTTTTTTTTTTTTTTTTCCTAAGAATAGAAACAGAAAGACAGAGAGCAGTGGACTCTTTTCTATTTTCCTCAGAGAAAGGGGGTACTGGTCAAGAATTATATTTATTTGATTCCTTAAGTATATAAATCTAGTAGGTTTGAGTTTCAGGTTTAAGCTAAGATTTGTTTCTGATAGCTGTCACAAAATCCACATATATGTATA
This sequence comes from Sminthopsis crassicaudata, assembly GCF_048593235.1. Classification (NCBI taxonomy): domain Eukaryota; kingdom Metazoa; phylum Chordata; class Mammalia; order Dasyuromorphia; family Dasyuridae; genus Sminthopsis; species Sminthopsis crassicaudata. The sequence continues at coordinate 123,531,531 of NC_133621.1, forward strand.
TATACTTAGATATGCACACACACATATATATGTATATATATAATACACACATACATACATACATGTATGCACACACACATACATGTATGCACACACGCACACACACACACACACAAACAATACAGAATGAAGGAACTTTCCTATTAGGAAGGAGGTAACCCACCTTAACCAAGAGGCAGAGTCCTAGATCTAACCCAAGCAAATTAGCAAGTCTCTTACGTAGCAAGCTGGGAAGAATCTAAGAAAAATATTTAGTTGTTGGGTACCTGAGGGAGGGGAAAAAATAAAAATAATCTCAAACTACAACGTGCTGGTATAAAATGCAAATGGAGAAACTTGTAAGATTAAGAAAAGCTTTCTTATTTCAGTGTTCTCTGGAGTCTTGAATTCACATTTCTTTCTAAAATTTTTTCATTTCTCAGAATCTGTACCTCAATAGAGTAGAAACAAAAAGGCATTGAAATTATTGAGGTCCTCCCTTGGGAAGGGTCTCTGCCATTTATAAGCTATCTGAGTTTTGGTGAATTACTTAGACTTCTGGTTCTGAGTTTTCTTTACCATAAGGGAAGAGTTAGATTAGATGATCTTTAAGATTTTTTTTAACTCTAATATTCTCTGATTATTCAGTTTCTCCTTAGGAACCTACCTTCTATTATATTTTATAGCATATCTTCCTTTTCCATTTAAAATTATAATGGGAGCCGGATACATGAACAGACCTCATCACTTTACTCAGCTGATGCAATCTCTCCAAAGAGGATGCTGGGGAAATGGCTTCCAGGAAAGTCATGATAATATATAAGGAAAGTGCATGAGAAGACTTTGGAGGATGCACTGACATTCTGTAACTGGATCCAGTTGGCTATCTCTAAACTGATTCATCTTCAAAAAGGTCTAGGTCAGTTTTGGGTTTCTTTCTTTGTTTCATTCATATCTGGGGGGAGGGTAGTGGTGATGAAATTTTCTCTCATAACATCCAAATTATTACCCAGACAACCAAAAAAGGTTCTTCCCAACCACATAGTTAGCCAACAAGAACCAGTCACAAAATATCCATATCTATTCCATAGTTTCTCCAAGAAACTTTCTTTTAGAATGTTAAAATTTGATGGGAGCCATCTCTAAAGTATTTCACATGAAAAGTTCCATTAGCCAAAAATGTCAATAGAGGTAATACATTCTATAGACCTCTATTGCAGAAGGAATTAATGCCACTTTATCTTTTTCATTTTCCCTAAATTTTAAAATGACTTTGTAGTCATTCAGGCCAAAAAAAAAAAAAAAAAAAAGTGCCTACTGTGTAGACAAGCATGGTACAATCAAATGAGAATAGCATCTGAAATTGGAGGAACTGGGTTTGAATCCCCTTTTACTTTACTTACTTATATGACCTTTGAGCTTTAGTTTCCACATAGATAAAACAAATGGCTTAGGTCTTTTCCAAGTCTATGAGTTAAAACAAAGTAATTGATGTATACATGAATGAATGAATGAATGGATGGATGGATGGATGAATGAATGAATGAAATTCATTCTAACTAAGCAAAAATGCCAGAGCAAAGTCTAGCTTGGACCCTTCTTTATAAATCAACTTAAATCTAAAAACTGTCAGTTTCAAGTGGAGAAGACAAGATTACAGAGTAATAAAAGACACATTTGTGCATGTTTGTACTCCAAAAGGGAAATTACCAATACTTGGAAACAAAGTGAATAAAAGCTTAATACAAACTCCAAAAGGTCATATAAGATAAATATATGACTATGACAGAAACCTTTGGTCCTGGAAGGTATTGTCCCCAGATTCCCTGGAGTTTAATCAACCTGCTGAGAATGGAACAAAAATCAAACACTCCTATTTAGGAACATAAGCTATCCTGACTTCGTATATTTATATTTGTGCTAGTAAAACATTTGCAGTTGACATAGTTGGCTTATTTAATTTGGCTCAATTTGAATTTTAGGAAAAAGAACAGGCAACAATCCAAATCATTCTACTTTGTATGTCTGTATACTTTGAAGTAAGTGTTACTTTTTAGAGATATCTTTTGTAGACTTCCTAATTCCTCTTCACTGAGTCTGGTACTAGTAAAATGAGTGTTTGATAAAACTATTTCAAGTTTCTAATTTTTCACCTTATTAACACCCTTTATTAAATGGAAGTGGAGAGAATAAAATTAGCACCTATTCTATGTGACTAAGTTTCAGAAACTTTTATTTTAATGGCATTTGGGAGTGTGGGATTTTCTTTTTAAAATCTATACTCTCAAGTAAATAATTATTTAAAGTCCAGTAAGATTTTGTGGTGTTTCTTTCACTTAATAAAGACATAATTGTCCATGCCTTTAATTTCCACTGTGAGGAATTATGTCAATTGGGTGTCTGCATAATTTTTTGGCATTAAATTGGTGAGCTTGAGGAGTTGAGGGTGGTGGTGGGTACAAGGCTATTTAAATAGGGGAGAAGCAGAAGGTCAAAGGTTTTTAACTGATCAGTAGTGAGATAATTAATATTGTCAAAATACTAAGGTCAATGAGACATCCAGCCTTAGAGAGAATGACCTGATCTTTAAAAATAATAATAACAAATAGGAAGAAATTAAAAAGTGATAAAAGAATCATATGATGAGAGTAATATAATCCAATTAGTTAACAACAAAGTTTTGAAAAGGGAAAATTATTTCTGGCTGCATGTAAACCAAAGGTGGGTTGATGGAATAGTTCTATTCCTTTATTTGTAGTAAGATGACAACAATAACGAAGCAGCTTCTTTATGCAGGATGTTTTTAAACTTACTAAAACATATTTAAGATTTTCATTTCCCTCTTAGCTAAGATAATTATCTACCAATTTAGAAAGGTTATCACACTTCAGTTATCACAACTATTCCAGAGCACCCCAAATGTTCCCTTCAGAAGTGCATGTGAGCCTCTGTGCTGTGCAGAATCAGGGCTGAAAAATCTTGTGAAAAGGGTCCTGGGAAACGTCTTGTGCTCTCCACTTCCGGTGAGCCAGAAATCTCAAGGAAGGCAGCCTTTCTTGTGGTCTTTCACCACTTCTGTTTCTGGTTCCAGATGGAATCCAGAAGGGCGGATGCAAATGCAAATGAAAAGAAAGTATGAATTTACATTTTTGGTCATTTGAAAAAGTTCAGCTTAATTCTATTTGAGTTGGGAACAAAGAAGATTGGGGTGGAACTAAATGTCTTTCAAGGGATTCATTCAGTCTGTGGAGTATCTGAACCTTTTTGAAATGTATGATATTTGAGATGCTAAAGGACTATACCTTTTATTTGTATTTATTTGTATAACAAAAATTATAATGCCAAGATATAGTTTTGAATAGATAAGAAATGTACATTTGCAGTTGAAGTGCATATTCAAAACCAGGGTCCAGGATAAGGAATGTCAATCATATTTTGAACATATAAACAGCATAGTCCAATAGCTGCTGATACTAAAACATAATAAATAAAAATATACACATATATATATATCTATATAATATTTTAAAGCTTTAAAGGCATGTTATGAGCCTCACAAAACTTCAGAAAAACTAGGTGACTTGCTCAGGATCATACATCTGATAAGTCTCTAAGGCAAGTTTAATATTATATCTAATACATTTCACCACCTCTCAAAGGTGATATAGTAAATTTCATGTTTCAGCATTAACTCTGGGCTTTAATTTCTTTTTTTAAAGAGCAAAAATCTATTTTCTCTACCTCCCATACCCTGTTCCTCATTGGAAAAAAGAAAAAGAAAACCCTTGTGACAAATACATATAGTCAAGAAAAACAAATCCCATCTCTGAAAATAATTATTTCATTCTTCATCCTGAGTCCATCACCTTTCTTTCAGGAGGTGGACAGTACAGTACTAACTTTGAATTGTTTGTTTTGTTCAACCATCTTAAAAATCTGACTTCAAAACAATCAAGCTGTAGAAATGCAATTGAGGCTATGTCTGATATTATGTAGCACAGAGACAACAGAATGGTTCACTATGCCATGTAATCAAACTAGATTGGGTACCATGTAGACACTTTCTAAGCAATTCAGGTTTTATAACATCCACTCCCTCTTCCTTCCCCAGAAATGACTACAGACAAACTATTACTTTGCAATTAGTCATAGTCAGGATAGAGCTACCAGCAGTTCATTTATTCCTTCTGCCTACTTTTTCATCTAGTGCAAGTCATTGTAGATCTCTAATGAAGTGAAAGCTTTACACAATGAGAAACTCATTTGGGAGTCCTTGTATTAATTGCCAAGGACAGCAGATGATAATTCCCCCCACCTTGTTTTAGATCTGTGATTTCATTAATGTGGGTCACTCCTGGTGTGGAAAACTGTTCAACCAATACAGGTCAGCAATGTATCTATAATTTGGAAGTTGATGGAGGCATTAAGAGATTAGTGGCTTGCCTAGAAGGGCACAGTAGTTAGTATCTATTAGAGATAATACTCCACCCCAGATCTTCCACACTCCAAGATGTCTCTCACTAAATGAATAAATCTTTACTTTTCTGCTAAGAATGGTTTGTCTCAAGAGTACTAGTGAATTTCAAACAAACTTCAGAAAAAGATAGGAAAAAAGCAGAATTGCTAGTAGGCTTAATCAGATGAATAAAATAAATCCTGCAGTTTAGTCCAATTGAATGGCTAAAAGATACTCTTGCACTAAGGTTGTAGAATATATTAGGAAATAATTGAGAAAAATGGAATATATCACTTGACTAATGATAGAGAATTAGCTACTGCTTATATCTAGGAGAAATAAGGACATAAATTTACTCATGAGTTTATTGTTTCTATCAATCGTTTAAGAAGCATTTATGAAGTACTCACTATATTCCAGGCACTATGGCAAGTGCTGGGGAAAAAAGAAAAAAGCAAAAAATTCATTTCTCTAAATGATCATGGATTGAATCCAGGAAATGAACTCAACAATTAGAATTTGAAACTGTGGGACAAAGCAAAACTCTGGGATGTATCTTAAAAGACCACACTGTAACCAGTCTATTTTGGAAACTGGAACCCCAGAATATAAAATGAGTACACCCTACAAGGAGCTAGAAAAATTGTATTTGATCTATAGAGAATGAAGACTACAATGACCTGGATATATCCTATTGTTTATCTGGGTCTGTGATTTCAATGACGAAGAAACGTCCTAGAATGGAAATTCCTTCCCTAATAGAGATCCTATAACTTAACCTTTCAGTGCCCCCTAAAAGATCTCTAAAAAATATCCTTACTTATAGTTAAATAAGTACAACAAGCTGACAAGAATATTCAAGCTATATTATGTTTCAGGAGAATTATCCCATAATGTGCATTTGACTTGGAAATTCAATTTTCTTCCTCCAACTTTAAAAGCAATTTCTGTTACCACTGAACAAATATTTGAATATAACTTACTATCTAGTATTCAGTAGACTTGATTTAACCACAAAACATGGTAAATGTACCCAAATTTCATTTGTTAAAAAAAAAAAAAACAGATGATGATGAAACTAGAACTGAGTAAAAAATGGAGAATGCTTAAAAGCCAGTACTCATTTAAAAAATATATATATGATTATATATTCAGAAGAAAGTTTTCTGAGTGATAATTATGTATCTATCAGTAGGAGGCTTTCTAAATATATACTCAATTTATTTTCTTGATAGTCAATAGATTTTAATTTTTTTTCTTTTTTGTAAATCTTCACATCCATATCTGTGTAGCTTATCTCTAAGCAAACAAATCTTTTAACTTCTCTGGGCCTCAGTTTCCTCATCTGCAAAATAAGAGAATTAAACTAGAGGATATCTAAATGATGAGGAGTAAACTGTGGTCTAAACCGAGATGGGTCAGTAACTTTTCTCTCTCTCTTTCCTTCCCCAAAGTAACCAAGGGTGGGTTCGGCAGCAAAGGAATTTGCTACTTAATGCTGTATGGAAACATAGTCTTTATTGAGTAGAATGGAAACACTGGAGAGCCGATGGGCAAAATGGCTGCATGGTACAAGGCCATTTTTGCTAAGAGAAGATTTTTGAGTTCTCTCTTTTATGCAGTGATGTAAGGAGGTTCCTCAGAGTGATGTAAATAAGATAAGGATTCTCTTGTTATCTTTTGGGGACAGACAGAAGTCTCTTCCCCCAAAAAAATTTCCTGATGCCATTTGGTCTATCTGAGTAGATTAGAATGGGGGCTGTAAAACTCCAACCAGCTCAGATAGCCCAAACTAGTTTGACCAGATCAAAGTCCAAGTCCCAAATGCAGTTGGAGATCAAACAAGGAATATCAAAGGGCTACCGCCCTCAACATATAGTTCCTTCTAACTATAAATCTATGATCTTATGATCCTTATTAGGGTCCCAGGAACTCTCCAGCCAGTTTACCTGACTCACTCAGGCTGCCTTGCAAGGATAACTTGATGTGGATAATGCCACTTGTTGGTAGCTATAAATGTATTCTAGTCTTAGTTGCTATTTCTCAAAGGTCTTCCTCCTGATAAGGAGATTCAGGAGAATCTTCCTTAATGTATTTTAGATTAGATTGCTAGAATACAATTCAGTGTAAGATAGTGTTGTAATATAATCTGATCCAGTGACTAATAGACCTTATAAGGAATTACACTCTTCTGTTGAATTGTCTATTTTGATAGAATAGAGAAAGTAATACAAAAAGACCAAGATTGTTCTGTGGAAAACCTTTATAATCTGCTTAGTTCTGCTTGGAGATAGACTTTTTCCTTTTACTCTAACTACAAACAACTGCTTATTTAATATCTATCTCCTGAATATGGAACTGGACAAAAGCAGTCAACTGACTGAGCTAAACACAGAGTGGCTTTATTATTAATATTAGATTAATAGTATTATTTTTATTTATGAAGTATTAATTGGGAAGAATGATTTTGTTTTTAAAAAATGGCAATTAAAGTCCTGTAGCTAATATCTATAGCATGAAAGAATAATAACAAATTTCAAAGTCAGTTAACACTTTACTGTTCTGACAGTAAATTTAGGACTGACAATCAGAATATAGCTTTTTTTTTTTTTTTTTCCTGAGGCAATTGGGGTTAAGTGACTTGCCCAGAGTCACATAGCTAGGAGGTGTTAAGTGTCTGAGACCAAATTTGAATTCAGGTCCTCCTGAATTCAGTGTTGGTGCTTTATCCATTGCACCACCTAGCTGCCCCCAGAATATATAATTTTAACTAACAAAGGACTTTCCTTCACAAATAAAGGATAAACAAAACTCTGCTCTACATTTGCTAATTTTTCTTCTTGACTATGACTATTTGCTTGTTATTTAATCTCTAGCTGTAATATACATATGACAATCTGGAACTGATTAAAAATTGATTTTGTATAGTCATATTTGGGGACTATGTAAAGCATATGATGTAAGGCATTAAAATATGCAGCAGTGATCTGGATATTCAATTTATTAAGCATTTATAATATGTACTATACTGGTGTAAGAGTTAGAAAGAGAAGAAATCTTCTGAGGAAAAAACTCTGGGCTCCAGGAGCAAAAGTTGATTGATTTTAAAGTTATTCCTATTGAGTAGTTGACATTTTAGGATAAGATAATGTGCTACCTTCTTTCATATAGGACCTAAAGTTGAGATTTTGATAATCTTTTAAGAGAGAACTTAAAGGTCCTGTTATGAGAGAAGACGTTCCAGAGAAATATCATTGTAGACACCATTGTAGACATGTGGTGTTGCAAGTGACCCATAAGTTTTTAATTAAGTAATTTTTTTCTTCAAGGAGAACAACAATACTGTTGTAATTGGACCATTGCTTTTCAGCAGTTTCCACATTTAACACTGGATGAAATGGGTTTTTCATGTAACAACAAACTTGATGTGTTTTTATAGATCACCTCTTCTCAAGCAAACAGGGATGGAGTCAGCCTTAGTAATCTGCCTTTAGACATGCTCTGGTTGTCTCTGTCTGTAGACTAAATTCACAAATTTGACTCTCTTTGCTCTGTATTAGGTTGCTCTATCTATTTGCACTGGTTTGCTTTTTTTTAATATTCATTTTTTTCAATTTTGAGTTCCATATTCTCTCTCCCTCCCTCCCTTTCCTTCGCTCCTTTAGAAGACAAGTAATATACCCATTATACATGTGAACTCATGCAAAACACATCTCCATATTAGCCATGTTTCCATTGATTCTAAATAATCTGTAACTATGCTTTACTCCTTAAAGCTGAAATCCAGAAAATATCCATATGTCATTCCTTCTGCTTTTTTTTTTTTTTTTTTCAGGGACTCTTCATTTCAATTCATCTTACAATGGCTCTTTAGCTACACAATCGTTGTTACAGCAAATAGCAGATTAGTGTCAAATTATTGACTTTGTTCAATTGGTGGGTTATTCCAACAAGGATTTTATGTCTCTATTTGTCTGGTCTTCTTTTAACATAGAATGCCATCATAGAGTCTGTTGTAAATGGCCTAAGAGGATACTTATTCACTGGGTCCTTGAGTAGAGTCCTCCAACAATAGTCATAACAAATAGTCATATAGATATTGGAAAAATTTTAGCAATAGGAACCTACAATTTTTTGAGGCAATAAGTTCTATAGCCACAAAACTGAACTGATTTGACATTTTGATAATAAGCATGTGGCTTCTCTCCCTGTCTTCTTTTCTCTCTCCCTAATCCTCCAACTTCCATTTCTCTGCAACTTATAAAACATGTTTTCAACTTTTGAGAATGTAAGTAATTTGATCTTCACAAAAGTCCAATGAAATAAATGCTATAGGTATCATTATTCAGATTTTATAGAAGAGAAAACTGAGATTAAGTGTCCCTCTTATGGCTATATAGCTAGTAAGTATAGGAAGGAGCATTTGAACCAAGCTTTTGCTGATTTTTAAGTCCAGCAAAATTTCCATCCTGTCATCCTTTTCAAATGTGATACAAGTATCTGGTGATAGAGGTACAGGAAAAGCTATATAGCTGATCAAATATAAGCTCTTGGAAACTAGAGAGTATATCCATTTTGTCTAGCATCTAAGCCTCCACAGAGTGGAGGTTTAATAAATGCTTACAAATTCATTGTAATACAAATTAGAAAATAATGAAGTAGAAAGGAAAGATAAATAGTGAGCTAAGGGATCAAGTAGGGAATGATCATTTTTTAGCTAGGGGACAGGGGGTGGGGTGGATCAGGGAAGGCATCTGGAGGAGGTGGCTTCAGAGTATAACAGATGGTAAGAAAGGCAAACGTGGTATTAATTAGGAACAATTGTCTGAAAGCACTGTCACCTTAGCATTACATGCCTTTGATTTTGACAGCAGATGTGAAGGCTCTTGTATATAGGACAATAAATCAGAAATACAAATAAGCATTTTGCAGTGATCAAGAAACTATAAGGATCAATTAAGCACTGAATTTCTTACTCAAGTTACAATTGCATTCTAACGCTATCAAATTTTAGTACACTGAAATGTCTACTAAAATATGGAAGTAGTTCATTATTGATGATATTGTTAATAATTTAATGAAATCACCGAACCCTAGAAGGAATAATGAGGAGGCTATTATTAACAGAAATCTATCTGCCACCTGCCATAGAGCTTATGGTAAGGAGACTTAAGTTAGACATAGGTCTATATTTTGGGTGACCATAATAAGTGAAAATGATTGGACTAAGAAATCTTATGGGACCATTCATGCTATGATTAATTCACATGAATTAAAAAAACAACAACTCTCAAACATAGCAGCAAGGATCAAAACAAAAGAAAATAAAGAGTGAATGGAAACAATCATTTGGGGTTTGTATTTTAAATTAGATACAAAAGAAATTTGTGATGACAGACATCTGTTTGGCACAACCAAGAAATCTTTCCTGGGACAAACAGCTTCTTAAATGAATTAGTTTGAACTTTCCATTTTTCATTGTCTCAAGTTATACAATTGAATTTTAATTATTTGCTCTAAGAACACACCCTTTTCTATTTCTGTTTATCTTATTTTTTTTCTGTGAATCATTGCACAGATTATTACTCAAGACTAAAACATTGCTACTAAATTTGTTTCTCATTTTGGGAACTTTTCTAGACAGATTTGGTCCTATATAAAGAATGCTGTTATTGTCTTTCAGTCGTGTCTAACTCCTCATGACCCCTTTTGGGGTTTTCATGGAAAAGAAACTAGAATAGCTTGCCATTTCCTTCTCTATTTCATTTTAAAGATAATCAGGATTAAGTGACTTGCCCAGGGTCACACAGTAAGTTATAAGTCTCAGGGGCCAGATTTGAACTTAGAAAGAAGAGTTCAAACCCAATAATCTGTCTACTGCGCCACTTAGCTGCCATAAAAAAGAATGATCCACTGAAAAAAATTGGATTTGGAGGCATGATTCATTCTATAATCATTCAAACATTGTTATGACCCTAAAATTGATGATATAGTTTTTTTTTTTCCAATTAAGTTCAATTAACATTTTAAAGCACAATATGCTAGATTTTGTGATAGGTACTGAGAGCCAATGGTGGAATAAGGCATAATTTCCCTCAGCATTTAGAACATAATGTAGTTTGTTGAAATGAATTAGAACTGATTATCTAATAGGTAGTGCAAGTTATATTGATTCACATATATAGATGATTAAGCGCATAAGATACAGCAAAGTGCTAATTACTTCAGCTTTGAAAATTAATCATTCTAATATGTTTTCATTTTATGAAGCAATGGTCATGCATGTGTACTTTTATTAACAATAGAGTAGTTCATAACATCTGACCTGACAAGATGAAAGTAGATTGAATTGGCTTCTCTGTCATTTGAGTATTAGATTTCATTTCATACATATGTTTTATTTCTCTCTCTTTCCTTTGTTGCATTTTAAATGTTATGGTTTATTTTTTTCAAATTGCTCCAAAGAAACATGCAAAGGTTTTTAGCACACTTCATGATTGTTACAGTTGTTGCAATGACTGTTGATATGAGGATAGAATAAGTGTCAAGAATTTTTTGAGCCCACAGTAAAACAGGATCAATTGCTTCACAGTGCAAATGAAAATTTGTTTGAAAAGGAAAAATAACACAAAGAACTTTCAAACTACTACTGGAAATAGTAAAATTAATCCTTCTAAGACAAGCAAAGAAATTCAGCAAAAACTGTCAGCTACAATTGTTAACATGCTTCTTCTACAGTGAGGTATCCATTTCTTAAAGAAGGAAGAATTATAAGAAGACCAGTTTTAAAAAAGGGGGGGGGGAGAATGGTGCTTTTGACGTGATTTGACGGAAAATGTGCACAAAAGCTGCAGAACTAAAGACTGGAAAAAGGTAATTTATTTATTTTTATTTGTGAAATGAATGTTTTCATTCACGGCTATACCTAAACTGTTAGAAGTATTGCTAAGCCTATAAGTTTCAGGCATTATCATCAAACTATAAAAAAGTACTCCTCCAAAATTTTTTGGAGATTTGAAAATTTTAGTTGGTCTAGAAGTCTTATTCCCACTCAATGAATGATGCAGTTTTGTAAATATATCTATATGTTGAGAAACAGAATGGTTCTGAAATTATAGAAATAGCTGCATGTAAAATAAATGGGACAACTTGACCTTGTATCATACCATACATCACGAAAAGTTAAGAAATTTACTTATGAGATAAAGATAGATATGCTTCAGTGGCATGTGAACTTATCAGACTGAACCTTCCTTGAAAACTTTTGGCTTACAATTAAGTCTAGACTTGGAAAAAAACAATCAAAACTACAACTGATATACTGTATAATAAAAATGAAACTTCATGGTGCTGAATTAAAGCATGTCAAAATCCTGAACACTCAATGTTAAGTCCTGCAAAAAAAAGCATATACACTTTTAAAAGAAGTAAAAACAAGTCATAAAGTTTGTTTTATATAAATACATTTAATTACTTCAATTTGTTCCAATTAATTAGTACATCACTGTAGATAGAATGGCTGGAGGAATTCAAGAAATAAAAGATAATTTTTACTTGGGAATCCCAGGGAAGCCTCAAAGAAAGTTGAACTTTGAAGAAAAAGAAACAGGACAAAACAACTGACCTGGGATCATAGGTAAATCAAATTTAAGAAACTGATGTCATTTTAGTTCCGTATGTACAGGTTCATAAATTTTGAAAATCTTTCAGGAGTATTTAGTGAAACTACATCCTCTAGGAAAAATTCGTTTTTCATTTATGACACAATCAGGCAAAAAACTTTATAAGCACATCTCTTCTGTTTGTAATAAAAAGTATAATTTATATTTTCAAAGTGCAGTGAAGAGCCAAAATCTTTTTCTGTCACTTTTTTTAGCACTAATTTGGGAGTAATATAAAATGAAATATAAGAAAATAAGATACCACTAAATGGGAGAAACAGATGGTGGGAAATTCCTTGCCATGATATATTTGCCAAAGTACATTAGAAACTGAATCAAAGGCTAATTAAAACTTAGAAAGAAGAACCTATGAAAATGGAACTCCCATAATAAACTTAAGGAAATCTATATAAACATTTTACTAGATTGCACCCATTATAACTTGAACTTCCTTGTCCTCCCTACACCATCTGGCATATTAATATAAAGTTCAAATTAATCTTATAATCAATATGTATGTATACATATTATTTTTCTTTTTAAAGGGTTTGTCTTTTCGTGAATGTGTTATATATTCAAGAATAAACTTCTGCTATTTAGTCTTTTTTTTTTCCAGTTTTGTCCGACTCTTTGAGGCCCCATTTGAAGTTTTCTGGCAGGCATTCTAGAGTGTTTTGACATTTTTTCTCCAGCTCATTTTATGGGTGAGGAAACTGAGAATTAAGTGACTTGCCCAGGGTCACTCAGTAAATATTCAAGGCCAGATTTGAACTTAAGATGAGTCTTATTGATTCTAGTCTGGGCCACTACCTAGCTGCCCTCAAAGACAGACTAAGTACTGATAGACTTTTGATAATGGAATATAAAAGGTAAAAGAATTCCTTTAAAATAGCTTTTAAAAGTATGTAGTGAGGAGGCAGCATAGTTCAGTCAGGAAGATCTGGATTCAAATTCTCTATTAAAACATGCTTCCTGTGTCAAGACATTTTATCTCAGAGGCAGATATATAGCCACAGTGGATAGAGCATTGGGTCTAGAATCAGGAAAAGAGTTCAAGTCTGTTTGTCTCTGTTTCCTCATCTTAGATAACAACAGCACAGGTTTATGAGTCACAGATGAGATAATAATTGTAAAAAAGAGCTTAGTACCAGGCACATAACAAGTGCTATATAAATGTTTATTCCCTCCTTTCTCTTCCCCTTTTGTAACTTAAAGAAAAGCTGCAATTGTCATCCATGCACTACTGAACTGATATTCATGTGAAATTCATTAAATTATTCAATAAACCTTAGCTTATCAAGATCAATAAATTTCAATGGAGGCACTTATGAGAAATGCTTGTGGATATAAAACTGATTCTTTTTATATTAAGAAAATGAAATATAATTTTGGTTTAAAAGTATTAACAATTCCCAAGTGGAAAAAAAAAAAAAAAGAAATAAAAAGCCCTAACTCCAACATGAAGCTTATTACTATTTCTTCTAGGTGATTAAAAGGAAAACAAAAACAGAACAACAGGATTACTTGCTGTAATTGGGACTGCGAGGTGCCATAGTGGAGAGAGCTAGCTCTGGTGTCAAGAGAATCAAGAGGAAAATTCAGCCACAGACACTTATTAACTATGTGACTCTGGATAAATCATTTAACCCTGTTTGCCTCAGTTTTCCCATCTGTAAAATGAGCTGGAGAAGGAAATGGCAAACCATTCCAATGTATCTGTCAAGAAAACCCCAAATGGGGTCATGAAAAGTCATTAAAAAGCAAAATGACTCACCAAATTTTTGAAAACTACAGGACAAAGACCTTTTTTAACATCTTAGGTAAAATCACATAACTTTTCCCCCCTTACTTGTTTTTTCTTCTAAAGACAGCTAATTGGGAGTGGGAATATGACTATTTTCAGGGGAGATGGGGCCATCATCTTTTATGTTCATTTACAAAAAAGAAAAATAATCTAATTCTTCAAATATGTGGGGATTGAGCAACATTGGTCGAGCTTTTGCTTTTGTTCTTTTTGTTTTGTTTTGTTTTGTTTTGTTTTTATTTTTTAAAGGTTAACATAGAGGTGGCTATATCTTATAATTTATTTGGTTTTACTTTTGTTCATAAACTGCTATTTTCCTCCAACATTAAACATACTTCTCATTTTAGCTCCATAATAAGTCTCACACACACACACACACACACACACACACACACACACACACCTTACTTTATCACTATTTTTGTTCTGTATAAGTCTATGAAACTTTACTTATGTAAAATATCTGTGGATCTAGCCATTGAGCCAATAATATGATTAATATTTTTCAATGTTACCTATAACTATTGAGGATGTTGTAAGTATACATGCAATCCTTGTTATTGGGGAGGCTGAATCTAGTGGACTGCCTGAACTCCAGAGTTCTGAGCTACAGTGGGATAAGCCTATATAAGATATATACTCACTGGCACTGATATTATATTCCCATACCACTAGGAATTGGGGCTATCAGTCTGTTTAAAAAGGGGTTAATGGATCTAAATTGGAAATAGAATAGGTCAAAGGTCTTTTTATGATTAGTAGTGAGATTGATCCCTGAATGGCTACTATTCTTCCAGCCTGGGAAAGATAGAGAAACTCAATCTCAAACAAACCAAATAAACAAACAAATCAAACATGTAGCTATTGAGAGGTTGCATAGCCAGATGAATATTGTTCTTCAGAGGAAGGCCTAGTTTTGAATCTACCTCTGACCCTTAATAACTGTGCAATAACTCAGCAAACACCTTAGGATTAATAAACTATGTGAAAAAAGGTTTTAACCATCTGGTAGAGGTATATAAACAAGAATGAATACAAAGTCATATCTTGTTTTGGAGAAGGAAATGGCAAACCACTCCAGTATATTTTCCAAGAAAACCCCAAACAGGGTCACGAAGAATCAGACATGACAGAAATAACAGAACAGCAACATCTTGGTTTGTACCTTGACTATCATGAATCATAGAATTTGAAAGTTAGAAAGGACCTCAGCAGCCATCTGTTCCATTCTATACACCCAAGGAATCTTCACTATTTCATACTACACAAGAGATTGTCTAGCCTTGACTTGAAGACCTCCAAGGAAGAGAAACTCATCACATTTCCAGCGCATTTCACTTTTGGACAGCTCTAATTGTTAGGAAGTTTTCTCTTTTTCTTTTTCTAATTTGTCTTCTGTACAACTGTCACTTGCTGGTCCTGCCCTCTGGGGCTAAACAGAGTACCTTAATCCCTCTTTCACCTGACAGCCTTGAAATACTTGATGACAGCTAACCATCTCCCATCCCCTCTTTCAGTTCTCAAGGTTAAACTACCTTATTTAAAAGTTTTCTGTAATTTAAAATTTTGAAATAAAATTATTTTACATTCACTAGTGGAATTCATGATCTGAAAAAGTCTTACACTGGGCTGTGGTGGAAATTATATTGGATTGATATCAGAAGATTAGAGTTTGAATCTTGGCTCCATTTCTTTGTAACTGTGTAACCTTGGGAAGTCATTTAACCTCATAGTTTTATCAGTTATAAAATGAGGGTGTTTGGTTTCATAAGCTGAGTATTTCAGTTCCTAGAAGGCATAGGAGTAATATATAATAAGGTTATTTCTGTTGTTGCTCTTGTTCGTTCTTGAAGAGGACCAATGGCATCAGAAGGGTGATGTCTTGATTTGCACATGAATTGGATTCAAGGGAAGCAGAGCTGTGCAAAGTCATCAGCCTTACTACTTTTCTTCCAGAGTCAACACAGTCCGGTGTCAAGACAAAGTCAAGATGACTGGCAGTGATGATATTGGGGAAAACTTAATGGAATACTTTGGTTGAATGTCATAGGAAATGAGGGATTTTGAGAAGTGGAAATGAAAGAGATTTCATTCTTACAAGGTAGCTTGTAGTCAGGAAGATCATAAATGCCAGACAGAGAAATTTATATGTGTTCCTAGACTCAATAAGGAGCCTCCAGAGCCTGCTGATCCAGAGAATGATCTGGTCAGAATCATGCTTTAGGAATATCACTTTGACAACAGTGTGGGAGGATCGATTATAAGAGATGCTATGATGGTGAAATTGAAAAGACTTGGCAGCTGATTATCTGTGTGGTTGGAGGGAGAGTAAAGGGTTTAGGGTGACTCTAGATTGTGAACCTGCCTTTCTAGAATGTTAGTGATATTCTTGACAAAATAAGGAAATTAGAAAGAGAGGAGTTCTGTATTGGAAATGTTGGATTTGAGATGCCTGTGGGACATGTATTTCAAATGTCCAATAAGCAGTTATTAAATTTGCTCAGCTTCTAATTCTGATTAATTTTAATATGTCATTTTATTTCTCTGTGCCTTGCTTTCTGGATTTGTAATTGAGGGGATTGAACCGATGATCTCTAAGTTCTCTTTTGGCTCTATAGGTCTGTTTTACTATCTCTCTTCTGTGCAACTCTTGTGTTTCCTAATTCCTTAAAGTAAAATTATTTTACTTATAGAATTATGGACTTTCAACCTGTTGACTCCAAGTATTTTTAATCATCATGAAATTTATTAGAAAAAGGTTTAATTTTCCTTCTGAGAATGCTCATCACATTTTCAGAATGCCATCATCTCTATATATGTTCTCTTTGTCCCCATTTTTTAGAGAGGAGCCTAATTTTTTTTCTTGTACTTTTTTATGCTGCATAAACAGAACCATCACCTCTGCTTGAAAGAAGGTATGAAATTATTATTGCTTGATTCTGCTTAAATCATATGCTTAGTCAATGAAAATCTCTGTCAAATGGCATGTTCACTACTAATTCCCATCTCACTGACTGGTCTTTGAAGCTTAAATTGGTGCAAAAATTACTTAGTATTCAGGCCATCAAGCAATTTGTCCTTGAGCAACAACTTCCAGGAAGCTATACTTCCCCATTCTTTTCACAACCTGCCATCACTATTCTAAATCAGTTCTCTGTTGATAGAGGCTGCATCCTCCCAGAACTTTCACAAGGATAAGGATCAGGATATCTATAGAATAGGTTGTCTTATCAACTGATAAAATTTCAGTTGGGATGATGGGATAGTTTTCTTTTCCCCTTCCCTTCTTAGACTGTCTTCTAAATTGCCACTAGTATACTCAGCCCACTTTTATTGTTTCTGTTCAAGGTGAAAGCATTATTCTTTGCAGTTTTCTTTGCATAAGATATTGTAGGATTTATGCATTAACCAGCCTCAAGTTTATTCCAAATCTCTTTTTAAAGGGGCTTTTCCTTTTTGCCTTCTGAATATTTTAAAATTACTATTATGCAAAGCAAAGTTTCAATTTCAAAACAAAAATGAGCTGCGGTTTTCTTAAAGCATGTAAGGTGTATAAGGTGTCATCTTAAATTTAGTAACCATGTGTAAATCTTTAGAGAGACATTTGAGAAAACCCAAGAATTTGAAGGTCTATCTTATTTTCAAGACCTAATTTTTATTTTTTTGTTTGAAGCCATATCTTATGCCATTCTCCTGTTCAGAGCTGTCAAAGAGGTCAATTATCTTAGACTTAAGTAAGGTTTAGCTGTCAGAGAAACATCTGGAAGTGTAAAGGGAGAGGTGACCACCCAAATGGAATTATATGTAAAGCTTTCCTAAATGCTAACTAAGGTATAAGTCAGAAGAATTTATTACAGATATTAGGTAAAGTACAAACATCTAGAAAAGAGAATTCAGAAAAGATGACATAGCTTACCAAAAAAAAAGGGGGGGGGCTCTTTAAATTCTTTAAATTGGGCAAGGAGCTTTGTATCTCATTATTTCATCTGATCCTCTCACACTCTGAGGTATGTTTTTTTTTTTTTTTTATCTCATTTTATAGTTGAAAACATCAAGCCTCTGCTGGGTCAAACTTGGAACTTCTCTATAGATTCCCAGATTCAGAGTTCTAGTCAATCTACCGCTGTCCCTCTCTCCTAATAAAATTGTTTATCATACAAATATCATGTATTTCATGTCCAAAATTGAAAGTAATAAGAATCAACTAAATTATACCCATACATATACTTTCTGTATTACCAGTTTTTAAATCAGAATGGAATTTTGAGGCAATGTGCAAAAATTCCCAGAGTAGGATGATTTTTACATTATGTTATTAGTACAATTATGAATCATCACAAAGAAAATGAAACATCCTAGAATAAATCTCCTGCCACAATTAAAAATATATTTCACATTAGGGAGTACCATAAAATTTGTTTAGAATTAGGAAAAAAAAACCTAAAGTCATTATTTCAACATAAATCTTGCCTTTGATGTAGCAATTGGTCTTTTCTTGAATGAAGAGAGGAACTCTCTTTAGGGAAAGGAAAATCTAAAAAAGTATGTCCTGTCCACATTTGAACAGACAAGATTAAGTGATTGTCTGCCTAAATTTACATTAATCTGACTCCTCTCTCAAAGAGAGAGGTGTTAATGGTTGCATAAAGCTTCCATATATGTTTCAAAGAAAGAACTATATAATCAAGTGTTATTTCTGTCAATGATTCCATGTCTAGCACTAGCCAGGAGAAAAGTTGGTTGCCAGGAAATTTGACCTGCATCATGAGTTTAATGAAGCAGTAACTTTTTGTTTATATTTCTTTCCAGTTTTAAATGTTATTTTTCTGGGGAACATGAGATAATGCTATTCTCCTTTTGGGGCCGTCTCAAGTCCTAATCAGCCTACTACCACTACTAATAACAGCTAACATTTACATAGCAATTTAAGGTTTGCAAATTGCTGTATATATGCTATCTCATTTTTGATCTTCACAACAGCCCTGGAAGCTATGTGCTATTATTATCCCTATTTTACAGAGGAGAATATGGACAGCTAGGTGGTTTATTGGATAGCGTGCCAGGCTACTCATCTTCCTGAGTTCAAATCTGGTACAAATACTTCCTAGTTGTGTGATTCTAGGCAAGCCACTTAACCCTGATTGCCTCAGTTTCCTCATGTGTAAAATATCTGGAGATGGAAAGGGCAAATCAATCCAGTGTCTTTGCCAAGAAAACCCCAAATGGAGTAAAAAACAGTTGGACAGGACTGAAAAACAATACAACACAACAGAAAACTGAGACTAAGAGATTAAATTAATTGGCATGTCTAAGGTAACATAGTTAGTTAGATCCTGATTCCCCTGGGACCTATGGAACATGGGTCATATATATTTTTCATGCTTCCACTTATGTGCTACAGAAAAAAGAAAATGGCTCAATGAAATAATTTACATTATTAGGTTTTTAATTTGTTAATATTGGTGTATTAAATTCTCTCATTAAAGGTAAATAACATAAAGATATATTTTGATAATTATGTTTCAATATAACTGTTCTCTTTTGTAATCCTATTTTTACACATTAAAAAAAAAACATTCTGAAAAAGGATTGAGGGCTTTACCAGATTTCCAAGGGAGTCTATAAAATAAAAATGATTAAGAACCACTGAACTAAATCATCTCTAAGGTTCCTTCCCCCTTTAGATGCAATGATTCCATGGCTCTCAGCTTCCTTAGCTACTTTCCCCACCCAACTCTGCAGTTTAAGGTGTTTTGGCTTCCAGAACTTTGCTTGCCAGTGCCTCCTCTGTTTTCTAAGCCTCTCTCAACTGTCAAAACAGGAAAGGATCTGATATCATCATTTACATCTTGACTGAAATTCATTCATATTCTCTCCATTTGCATCTTAAGCCCATAGAGATTGGCATCTCTAAATAAAGAGTGAAACAACTGGACCAAAACCTCATACATCCAGGATTTTTAATCTTTGTCTATCAGTGACAATCCTGCCAGGGCTAATTACACAGAAAGTTGTCTCAGACTGAGACAAGAGTTTCAGGATGGTGGTTTTTTAGAGTGATAGTCTCTATATACAGATCTTATTATGAAATATCCCCCATTTTGGGATGTCTTTCTGTTTGAGTTGTGGGGAGGGGAGTAATGAGAAGATAAGTGGCATCTCCACTCACAACTAGCAATTTGGGTGTATAGGGCAAGCTTCACAAAATACTGTCAGGGCAATCCACATAAAACACACCCTCAAATCAACTTTTAAAGAAAAATTCAATTGAAGTAAGGGCAGAGACATTAAGATAATGGTGGAGAAGCTGCTGTTTCACTTCCAATTGCCAGAATGTTATCGGATAACTTCCAATTTAGGTAATTATTTTTGCTAAACTCAGCCCCCCCTTTTTGTTATCCTGATGAAAGAATGTGTTTCCAGCAACCTTAGCTGCCAAATCCATTGACCTTTTCTCAGACCTCATTCTCCTTGATGTCTCTGTAGTCTTTTATACTGTTGATCACTCTCTCCTCAATCTTCTCTTCTCTCTAGGTTTTCTGTATACCACTCTTTCCTAGTTCTTCTATTTCACCACTACTAATCAGTCTCTTTTGCTGGAATCTCTTCCAGATTATATCTTCTAACTAACTATAGATGTCCTATAGGGCTCTGTCTTGGGCCGTCTTTTCTGCTCTCTCTCTCTCTATTACTTCACCTGGTGATATCATCAGCTCCCCTGGATTTAATCATCATGTTTGTGATGATGATTCTCAAGTCTAATTACCTCGCTCCAACCACAATAGGAGGAAATGTCCAGATGCAAGACATGGAATGTTTTGTTTGTGTAATAGCCAGGAGGTCAGTGTCATTGGATCAAAGAGTAGATGGTGTAGAAGTAGAGTAAGGTAGAAAAAGACTAGAAAGATAGAAGGGTATTTTCTCTGTCTCTGTCTCTGTCTCTGTCTCTGTCTCTGTCTCTGTCTCTGTCTCTCTCTCGGTCTTGCTGTCTTTCTGTCTCTGTCTGTATCTATCTCTCTCTCTTTTTGTGTGCATACACAAACATACACTAAATATCTTATCATCCACCCTTCTATCTTTCTATGTATGTTGTCTCCCTGGTAGATCATAAGCTCTTTGAAGTCAAGGATAGCCTTTTGCCTCTTTTTGTATCCCTTCTGCTTAGCTTAGGGTCTAGCACATATTAGGTGCTTAATAAATATTTACTGATTAATTGACTTTATAAATTTTTGTGGCCTGAGAAATATGAAAATTTGGATGTCTCATCCTAGTTATGACTCTGGTATTCCCAATTTGGATTCACTCAGGGGTGGCTGCTCTGCCCTTCTTCCCAATAATTATTTTCAAATTGTATTTCACAAAAAATTGAATTCTCAGCAAAGAGCTCAAAAATTAGGGGGCTTCCTCTGCTTTCCAGATCATCAAAGCAGATGTTTGATGAAAATATTCTGTGGTCAAAATCCTGAAGGAATTCCAAGCCTGTTGTGCCAATGAAGTAGATGGCCTGGCCTACAAGAGTAACATTTCTCACAGCCATTAAATCCACATAAAAATAAAGCTAGAAAAGTGAAAATTGAAGTTGTAAAACTTTATAGCATGATAACCAAAGCATAAAATTTTTTGCTGATTCTATATTTACTTTCAATGTGGTTGGTAGGCCAGGCTATTTTCTCCCCTAGCAGGTCTCAGAGAAAACAGACCTATTGTTTTTTTCTTTTGAAGTCCTGAGGCTGACCATTATATTCCAAGAGAGAAGCCAGAATGAAAACAGAGGACCAGAGAAGTGACAGGAAATGGGAACCAGGATGAGTTTGGGCATGGCTATAGCTGTGGTTGGTATGGGCAGAAACTTCAAAGAATAGGGAAAAGGCCTAGGGAAATCCAAAGAAAATTATTGCAGAATAATTTTCTATATCGTTTATAAATAATTACTTTTGGTCTAGAAATAGTTTGCTTAAAAACAATAACAACAACAACAACCAACAACCTTATCCATCTCTAGGAATGTGGAAGTGAAAAGGATTCTTGAGCATCTGCTGAACAGCTGGGTTGGTTAGCTTAGTTGGTTAAAGCCAGGTGCAAATGATGTTTCTGACATAAGTTCAATACCACAGGAGGGCAGTTAGGTCCATGCCTTTCCATGATTACAGACAGTAATACTATCTCCAAATAGCTGATTTACAAACACTGGTCACTCTAAGAATGGATTTGGTTTAGGACAAATTAGACCTGCCACTTAAATAAAAATAGAAAGTATCTAACTTATAGATAGAGGGTCAGTAGTACAACCTTTGAATATTTTTTTAAAAAATCACAATTTGAAATTACCATCATTATTCACTTTATTAGCATTAGCCACTAATATATGGTTCAGTTTTATTACTTTCAATTCTATACCATTTCTCTACTGCAATTGCTCTTTAATCTCTCCTTTTCTGAGGTTCATTCCTTCTATGTATATCTCTCTGTTCTGATCCCTTTTTACCTGAATCAATTGGTTTCTGCATCACTTTATCTTTTTTCTCAAAGAGTTCAGTGTATATATGTACATATATATACATACACACTTATACATATCACATGTAGATACACATGTGTACATGTAAAATGTCTACTCACCTTTTATCTACATATATACACATATGTATATATTTATGTATTTGTGTATATATTATGTATATATATGTATGCATGCCATATATATTCATGTCCCTTTTAAAGAAGGACTTCTAGTTTATCAAATATCTCAACTCCCAGAATCTGAAAATCACTAGTTGGGGATAAGGGGGAGTTAATATATCAACTCTCAGTAGTTCACTCATGAATAAGCCAACTTTATGACCTTGACACTGAAATTTTTATTTCAATTATAATCTCCTATAATGCCATATCTAACTGCTTCCCAAACCTCTTCTTTGTCTTTATTAGTCTCTCCCCATTGCTCTACTATCAAATTACTTCTGCTATTACCTTACTTTATTCATTCACTTCCCAATCTTATTCACATAGTTAACTATTACAAATACATACTATTTTCTTCTCTTGATTGATGTGCCCTTCTGGTCTTTTTATCATTTGTACCCTATCATTTTAAAATTCTATTCATACTTAACATCCATTCCCATGCTGCTTAGCACTACTGGGAAAACTCAAGAAATCTTGTTAACTGACCTGTTGCAAGTATATGTTCTTTTATTTTTCAGTTGATATCATTCTTTTATTCTTCTCTGATGGACTTTATGTTATCAGCTCCCCCTACTTCCATCTATATATTCTAAGTTTTCTTTCTTTTCATGCCTCTAACAATATCTCTATCTCTTTCTCTTTTAGCAACTAATATGAACTCTTACTTTCCTGAGAAAATCATGATCATCCACCATGAACTCTTCTATCTTTCCTATTTTACCCCTCAAAATCCCTTTACATCTTTGCATGTCCTATATTTCTTTGTTCCTCTTCTCTAATGAAGAGATGACCCTATTTCTATGCCAAGGACAAGCTATCTCATTTCCTTCTAGCTCCTACAGGCTCCTCAACCATTCTTTCTTTTCCATTTATCTTTATTCTTTCTCATCTCCTGACTTCTTCCTCATTGCCTATAAACATGCCCACATTTCTAAAAAATGTCCTTTGTCTAAAATACATCTCCCTCCCCATTTTATTTTATACTTCTTTTCTTTACACTTTTTCCATTCCAATCAAACTGGTTTGCTATCTATTCCTAATAAGCAATTTCTTTCCTACTTCTGGGCCTCTAGTATAGTGTGTTTGGAATATATTCCTTACTCACTCTTTACTTATGGAATTCCTGGTTTTCTACAGAGCACAACTGAGAGGCTATCTCCTCACATGATTGCTTTCTTGATCCCTGGTTGTCAGATCTTGCTTTTTCTCTTGAAATTAATGTATACGATACAGCAATATAAGCAAACAAGTCATTCTATTATAAATACCCAAATTAACTGCAACGAACATAAGAAGGAAGGCATTATCTAGAAAAATCCACAAATAGTTTATAAAGAGAAAGATATACAGAATGATTTTATATATACATATGTGTGTGTCTAATGGTAGTTATATCTATGGCAAGGAAGAGAAAAAAAAAGAAATGTACATGATAATTTTTCATATTTTCATATATTTAAAAGGAATAGCAAGTTGTACATATATATAATAGATTTATGGTTTCATGTGCAATAATCTTTTACTATGCTGCTATAGAAATACATGTTTTATTGAATAAATAAAAATTAATTAAAAATTAATATATATTATTTTATATACGTTATGTTTGGTTATCTATCTATCTATATTATCTATTTAGTTTCTTGAAGTAATGGACTCTAAGTTTGTTTTTATATTCATAGTATCTAGCATGAAGGATCATATTAGATAAAAGTTTGATGAATTGACTCTAAATGACATGAAGGTTTAGGGGGCAGCTAAGTGGCAGAGTGGACAGAGGGCTGGGTTTGGAGTCAGAGAGACCTGAGCTTAAATCTGTAATCAGGCACTTATTAACTGTGTGACTCAGCTAAACTGCTTACTCTTTTTTGCCTCAGTTTCCTGAGCTGTAGAAGGAAATGGCAAAATATTCCAGTATCTTTGCCAAGAAAACCTTAAATGGGGTCACAACTGAACAACAGTGAAGATTGCACAGGATTTCTGGAAAAACATTAACCATTCCAGAGCTAAAGGTAGAGAATTCAAGTGATACTTCTTAACATTTTCTTATACTTCTAAATATATCTTAGTGGCACAGTGGATAATCAGTGTCAAGAAACATTTATTAATTGCCTGTGATGTGCCAGGCATTGTACTAAAGAAAGAAAAGTAAAAGTCTTTGAAACACTTAAGGAGCTCACACTCTACTGAGACACACAACATGCAAACAATTATGTACAAGCATACTGTTTAGGCTCTGTACTGTATAAAACAGAAATAATCAACAGAGGAGAGGTAAGAAAATTTTGAGGTATTGAGAAGGGTTTCCTGAGAAAGTAAGGTTTGGAATTTGAAGGAAGTCAGGGAAGCTTGGGAACAGAGATGAGGAGAAAAAGTGTTCTAGGTATGGGGGATAGCCCATGAAAATGGTCCAAATTGGGAAATACAATGTCTTGTGGAGGCAAACTAGGGAGGCCAGTATCATTACATTATGGAGTATGTAGAGCTGAGGGGAGGTTTAAGGAATAACAAAACTGCAGTCACAAAGACCTGAGTTTGAATCCTGCCATAAACATTTAATAGTTGTATTACTTGGGCAATCAATTTACTCTCTTACAACCTTATTTTCTTGGAGATGATTAATAATAATAATAACTACTTCATAAGACTGTGAGGAGCTAAGAAAATACTATAAAGTGTTTTGCAACTCTTAAATTGCTACACATTTGTGATAATGTTGAGGAAGCTAAGACTTCTCTTTGGCTTAGGATTTCCAAAGGCTAATTCCATCTATGCAGTTAGTGTTAGCTCCTTAAGAGTATATTATAGGACAATTTGTGGTACATAGGAAAATTCATTGAGTTTCAAGTTAAAAGACATTGATTCAAGTTCTCTGCTTCTTCCAGTTACTAAACCAAAGCATCCATAATGTTAGATGAATTTTAGAGATCACTACAGAGCAAGCAGTTAAATACAGAACTACTGTGCCTCAAGTTTGTGGCTGGTTACATTAGGCCAGTTGGTTAAACCATGTTGCTAATATGGCCAAGATTATGGGTTTAATTCTCATGTGAGCAACTTAGCTCCAGACTGCTTTTTGGTCCTGCTGTATAAGCATTCTCCTTTAGTTCTTCCCTCCCCATTACTTTTCATATTTTTGCTCAATTAGAATTGCTAATAAGGTTATATAAGAAATGGAACTGGGACTTCCGGCCAAGATGGCAGCGTGGAGGCAGACAGCTGCTTGAGCTCCGTGCTTTCTCTCAGGACTTACTTCATGAGAAGCCTCAGAGTTAATGCTTGACCAGAAAAGAAACCCACAAATAATCACCAAGAGAAGACATCCTTGAAATTCGCCAGAGAAGGTCTGTATTTGCTCGGGGGAGGGTCGAACAGACTGGGCCCAGACTGAGGGCAGGCAGCCAGAGCAAGACAGACAGCTCACACAGGTCAGACCAGAGGGGAGAGAGGTACATGCCGTTTCTGTGAAAAGGCTTTTACCCCAGTGTGGATGTTCCATCTTGGCAGCAAGCCAGGAGCAGCAGAGAGGGTGTAAACACTGGAGGTGAAGATTAAAAACCCGGAAAGCTAGCATCTCTCAGAACCGGCCACCCCCAACCCCCACCTGGACTGATTCAGTGCGTTCTCAGAGCCTCAGAGCCCAGATGCAGTGCAGCCATCACTATCCTGTTAGTGGCTCTCTGCTGCCCTACCCCCAGTCTGTAGAGGAAGCCCATTAACACCATCCAGCCCCATCCCTCCCAAAAACAGACCAGTTGTTTCTCTTGTCAATTTGTTTTCTTCCATTCTGCTCTTGACAAAATGAACAAAAAATTCAAAAGGGCTCTAACCATTGACAGCTTCTGTATGGAGAGAGAGCAGACTTCAAATACTGAGGAGACTAAAAACAGACTGTCCCCAGAGGAATCCCCTAAGGGAGATGTGATCTACTCTTCAATACAAACGAACCTCATAGAGGAAATCAAAAAGGCTCTCACAAGAGAGGTAGAAGAGAAATTGGAAAAGGAAAGGGAAGCTTGGAAACAGAGCCTGGAGAAGTTATCCAGAGTGGATAAAGAGATCAAATCATTGAAAAATAAAATTAGTGAATTAGAAAAGGCAAACAACTCCAAGGAAAACAGGATTAGTGAGCTGGAAAATATAAACAACTCTAAGGAAAACAGGATTAGTGAGCTGGAAAAGGTTAAAAAACTCCAAGGAAAACAGGATTCATGAGCTGGAAATGGAAAAAATATGGAAAAAAAATGGAAATAAAATGGAAAAAAATTCCATAGAAGAAAAAAACTCACTTAAAAACACAATTGGACAATCACAAAAAGATATAAAAAAAATGAATAAAGAAAATACATCATTGAAAATTAGACTCGAACAAGTAGAAATGAATGACTCAAGGAGAAACCAAGAGGTAGTCAAGCAAAACCAGAGAAATGAAACCATTGAAAAGAATGTCAAGTACCTCATTAGAAAGACAACGGACCTGGAAAACAGATCCAGGAGAGACAATTTGAGAATAATCGGACTCCCTGAAAAATGTGAGGAAAAAAAGAGCTTGGACACTATTTTCAAGGAAATTATCAAAGAGAGCTGCCCAGACATTTTGGAAACAAAGGGCAAAATAGACATTGAAAAAATTCATCTATCACCTACTGAAAGGGACCTTAAGATCAAAACACCAAGAAATATAGTGGCCAAGTTCAAGAACCATCAGACAAAGGAAAAAATATTGGAAGCTGCTAAAAAAAAATCAATTCAGATATGGAGGAGACACAATAAGGATAACCCAGGATCTAGCAGCGTCTACATTAAAAGAAAGAAGGGCCTGGAATATGATATTCTGAAAGGCTAAGGAACTTGGTATGCAGCCAAGAATAACTTACCCAGCAAGAATGAGCATCGTTTTCTAGGGAAGAAGATGGACATTTAATGAAATAAATGAATTCCATCTATTCCTGATGAAAAAACCAGACCTACATAAAATGTTTGATCTTCAAATACAGAACTCAAGAGATTTCTAAAAAGGTAAAAAGAAATCTTGAGAACTATATTTCTGCCATAAAAATATGTAAAGAACATATCTACAATTTGTCTTAGAAACTAGAGGTGGAAAGGAAATTATATCCTAAAAAAGTGTAAAGTGGTGGTACTACATCTCATGAACAGGCAAAGGTAACCTGTTATATCTGAGAGAAAGAAAGGAGGGAGATGAACATAGTGTGTATCAATAGACATATTCGATTTATGATGAAACTTCTTCCACTTCATTGAAAAGTGAAAGGGAAGGAGTAAGCTAAGGGGAAGGGAATACAGAAGTTGTGAGGAAAAGGGGTAAAATAAGGGGAGGAACTTTAAGGTGGGGAAGGGATCCTAAAAAGGGAGGGCTGTGAAAAGCAAGTGGTGTTCACAAGTTTAATACTGGGTAGGGGGGTAAGAGGGAAGGAAAGGGGAAAAGCATAAGCAGGGGTTAATAGGATGGCAAGCAATATAGAATTAGTCATTTTAACCATAAATGTGAATGGGGCAAACTGCCTCATAAAGAGGAAGCAGTTAGCAGACTGGATTAAAAGTCAGAATCCTACTATATGTTGTTTACAGGAAACACACCTGAAACAGGGTGATACATTCAAACTAAAAGTAAAAGGGTGGAACAGAATCTATTATGCTTCAGGCAAAACCAAAAAAGCAGGAGTAGCCATCCTCATCTCAGATCAAGCAAAAACAAAAATTGATCTAATTAAAAGAGATAAAGGAAGGAAACTGTATCTTGCTAAAGGGTAGCACAGACAATGAAGCAGTATCAATATTAAACATATATGCACCAAGTGGTGTAGCATCTAAATTCTTAAAAGAGAAATTAAGAGAGCTGCAAGAAGAAATAGATAGCAAAACTATAATAGTGGGAGATCTCAACCTTGCCCTCTCAGAATTAGATAAATCTAACCACAAAATAAATAAGAAAGAAGTCAAAGAGGTAAATAGAATACTAGAAAAGTTTGATATGATAGATCTTTGGCAAAAGCTAAATGGAGACAGAAAGGAGTATACTTTCTTCTCAGCAGTTCATGGAACCTTTACAAAAATTGATCATATACTAGGGCATAAAAACCTCAAAATCAAATGCAGTAAGGCAGAAATAGTAAATGCATCCTTTTCAGACCACAATGCAATCAAAATTACATTTAATAAAAAGCCAGGGGAAAATAGACCAAAAAATAATTGGAAACTAAATAATCTTATACTAAAGAATGATTAGGTAAAACAGCAAACCATAGACATAATTAATAACTTCACCCAAGAAAATGACAATAATGAGACATCATACCAAAATGTGTGGGATATAGCCAAAGCAGTAATAAGGGGAAGTTTTATATCTCTACAGACCTATTTGCATAAAATAGAGAAAGAGAGGGCCAACAAATTGGGCTTGCAACTAAAATTGCTAGAAAAGGAACAAATTAAAACCCCCCAGACAAACACAAAACTTGAAATTCAAAAAATAAAAGGTGAGATTAATAAAATTGAAAGTAAAAAAAAAACAACTATGTAATTAATTAATAAAACTAAGAGATGGTTCTATGAAAAAACCAACAAAATAGACAAACCCTTAATAAACCTGATTTAAAAAAGGAAAGAGAAAAAGCAAATTGTTAATCTTGAAAATGAAAAGGGAGAACTCACCACTAATGAGGAGTAAATTAGAACAATAGTTAGGAGCTACTTTGCTCAACTTTATGCCAATAAATTCGATAACTTAAATGAAATGGAAGAATACCTTCAAAAATATAGCTTGCCCAGATTAACAGAGGAAGAAGTAAGTAGTCTATCTAAATAGTTCCATCTCAGAAAAAGAAATAGAACAAGCTATTAACCAACTTCCCCCAGGACCAGATGGATTTACATGTGAATTCTACCAAACATTTCAAGAACAACTAACTCCAATGCTATGTAAACTATTTGAAAAAATAGAGATTAAAGGAGTCCTACCATATTCCTTCTATGACACAAACATGGTACTGATACCTAAACTAAGTAGATCGAAAACTGAGAAAGAAAACTATAGACCAATTTCCTTAATGAATATTGATGCTAAAATCTTAAATAAGATATTAGCATATAGACTTCAGAAAATCATCCCCAGGATAATACACTATGACCAAGTGGGATTTATACCAGGAATGCAGGCCTGGTTTAATATTAGGAAAACTATTAGTATAATTGACCATATTAATAATCAAATTAATAAAAACCATATGATCATCTCAATAGATGCAGAAAGAGCATTTGATAAAATCCAATATCCATTCCTACTAAAAACGCTTGAGAGTATAGGAATAAATGGACTATTCCTTAAAATAATAACGAGCATATATTTAAAACCTTCAGTAAACATCATATGTAATGGCGACAAACTAGAACCTTTCCCTGTAAGATCAGGAGTGAAACAAGGTTGCCACTATCACCATTACTATTCAATATAGTACTAGAAACTCTATCCTCGGCAATAAGAGCTGAGAAAGAGATTCAAGGAATTAGAGTAGGAAATGAGGAAATCAAATTATCACTTTTCGCAGATGACATGATGGTATACTTAGAGAACCCCAAAGATTCTGCTAAAAAGCTATTAGAAATAATTCAGAATTTTAGCAAAGTTGCAGGATACAAAATAAATCCACATAAATCCTCAGCATCTTTATACATTACCAACACAATCCAACAGCAAGAGATACAAAGAGAAATTCCATTCAAAATAACGGTCGATAGTATAAAATATTTAGGAATATATCTACCAAAGGAGAGTCAGGAATTATATGAGCAAAATTACAAAACACTTGCCACAAAAATAAAGTCAGATTTAAATAATTGGAAAGACATTCAGTGCTCTTGGATAGGCCAAGAGAATATAATTAAGATGACAATACTCCCTAAACTAATCTATTTATTTAGTGCTATACCAATCAGACTTCCAAGAAACTATTTTAATGACCTAGAAAAAATAACAACAGAATTCATATGGAACAACAAAAGGTCGAGAATTTCAAGGGAAGTAATGAAAAAAAAATTAAGTGAAGGTGTTCTAGCTGTACCTGATCTAGAACTGTATTATAAAGCAACAGTCACCAAAACCATTTGGTATTGGCTAAGAAAAAGACTAGTTGATCAGTGGCACAGGTTAGGTTCACAGGGCCAGATAGTGAATAAAAATAGCAATCTAGTGTTTGACAAACCCAAAGATCCCAAATTTTGGGATAAGAAATCATTATTTGACAAAAACTGCTGGGAAAACTGGAAATTAGTATGGCAGAAACTAGGCATGGACCCACATTTAACACCACATACTAAGATAAGATTAAAATTGGTCCAAGATTTAGGCACAAAGAACAAAATCATAAATAAATTAGAGGAACATGGGATGGTTTACCTCTCAGACTTGTGGAGGAGGAAGGAGTTTGTGTCCAAGGGAGAACTAGAGACCATTATTGATCACAAAATAGAAAATTTTGATTACACCAAATTAAAAAGTTTCTGCACAAACAAAACTAATGCAAACAAGATTAGAAGGGAAGTAACAAATTGGGAAACCATTTTTACAGTTAAAGGTTCTGATAAAGGCCTCATCTCCAAAATATACAGAGAATTGACTTTAATTTATAAGAAATCAAGCCATTCTCCAATTGATAAGTGGTCAAAGGATATGAACAGACAATTTTCAGATGATGAAATTAAAACTATTTCCACTCATATGAAAGCGTGTTCCAAATCACTATTGATCAGAGAAATGCAAATTAAGACAACTCTGAGATATTATTGCACACCTGTCAGATTGGCTAAGATGACAGGAACAAATAACGATGAATGTTGGAGGGGCTGTGAGAAAACTGGGACACTGATGCATTGTTGGTGGAGTTGTGAAAGAATCCAACCATTCTGGAGAGCAATCTGGAATTATGCCCAAAAAGTTATCAAAGTGTGCATACCCTTTGACCCAGCCGTACTACTACTGGGCTTATATCCCAAGGAAATACTAAAGAAGGGAAAGGGATCTGTATGTGCCAAAATGTTTGTGGCAGCCCTTTTCATAGTAGCTAGAAGCTGGAAAATGAATGGATGTCCATCAATTGGAGAATGATTGGGTAAATTATGATATATGAATGTTATGGAATATTATTGTTCTGTAAGAAATGACCAGCAGGAGAAATACAGAGAGGCTTGGAGAGACTTACATCAACTGATGCTAAGTGAAAATGAGCAGAACCAGAAGATCATTATACACTTCAACAATGATACTGTATGAGGATGTATTCTGATGGAAGTGGATATCTTCAACATAGAGAAGAGCTAATCCAATTCCAATTGATCAATGATGGACAGAATCAGCTACATCCAGAAAAGGAACACTGGGAAATGAGTGTAAACTGTGAACATTGTTGTTGTTTTTTTTGTTTGTTTTTGTTTTTGTTTTGTTTCTCTTCCCAGATTATTTTTACCTTGTGAATACAATCCTTCCTTTGTAACAACAACAACAACAAAATTCGGTTCTGCACATATATATTGTACTTAAGATATACTATAAGATATTTAATATGTATGGGAATGCCCGCCATCCAGCTGAGGGGGGGGGGAAGAAAAGGAGGGGAAAAACTCGGAACAGAAGGGAGTACAAGGGATAATGTTGTAAAAAAAAATTACCTATGCATATGTACTGCCAAAGAAAATGTTATAATGATAAAAATTAATAAAAAAATACTTAATAAAAAAAAAGAAATGGAACTGAATGAAACTGGTTTTGATGTGAGACAGAGAAACAATGATTTAGTCTCATTGTTCTTTAGTCACTTTTCTTGCCTCATTTATTGCAGAATTTATCCCATTCCTTTAACAATTTCCCCTAATGTCCAACTGGACAGCAAATGTGCTGTAAGAATATAGATAGAGCTGGTGTAGTCAGGGGCCTGTTTAGCTCCTAACCTTGGCCAGTCCGTCTTGCAAGTGCCTAGTCTCAGTTGGAAAGGGAAATAGGCCCGTCAGAACATGTATGGTTCAGTGCAAATCAATCATCACAACTGGAAAAATATCGCACAAAGTTGAGGTTCATGTCCTACTGACATCAGGTCAGTAGTATAATCTTTATGGAGGGTAACATGTCATTTTGCCCCAAAATAACAGCTGTCTACTCCAAGCAATAGCTAGAGTTGGAAAATCAGACTTTTATTCCTAAAAAGTAGATTAGATAATTCTATTACTGTATATATAAGGATCTATAGGGTATGTTGGACTTTGTAATATATTTGGGAATGTCGTGAATCTTAAATATAAGACCTTTTCTCTTTCAAGGTCTTGATATACTAATTAACATAAGATCATTAAGGACAAAGAATGTTGAATCCATAAGGAAAAGATCTTTTAGATCATCTTTAGATCATCTAGCCTAGATGATGAACTGAGTTCCATGGACCAGCCTTCCTTCCACTCCATCAAGGGGTCCATGGAGAGATTTCAAGGGGTCTGTAATATATATACATATATATATATACATATATATATATTTCAACATAATTGATTTCCTTGTAAGCTTAAATATTTTATTTAATATTTATTTATTCCTAAGCAAGGAATAGAACTCATATATCTTGACTGCTAGAACAAAAGAGTTTTTTTTCTGCATCCATATGGAGATAATTATTCTTGGTTCATCTTCCTTATCATTTCTGTGATCACCATCTTTTTAAATGCCTACATGGAAATGACAAATAAATGAAGCACTTTGGGGCTTAACCATTTAGGGAAAAATAGCATGGTAACCAACATTTTTCAAAATAAGATTGGAATTCATAATTAAACAAAATATTTAATTCTTTTTTTCCTTTTTTCTTCTCTATATACTACTTCTGAGTCTGATTCCTAGAAAGTTGAAAAAGCATCATACTCCTGTTAATCTAAATGAAGAACCATACGCAGTTACCAAGTGTAGACCAGCTGGGAAGAGTTCCTTATTCTCTCTCTAGCTTAGTGAGTTTTATGCCACATTTCATCTACTAAGCTCTTAGCAAAGTGAGTATCATTGGTACTGGGATGAAAGGAGAAGTTCTAAAGAAAGTTGCGTGGCAGTAGAATCAAGAAAATTGCCTTCTTCTGATAGGAAAAAAAAATTGCCTTTGTTGATGTAGAAGACAGAATTGCACCATGGCATACACAGTAGCAAATTGAGTCTATTATCCTAGTTAGAGAAAGAAGGGAAAATGAGAAAGAAGTAGGCAAAATATGGATATTTCAATTTCTTCTTCTTTTAGATTTCCACATGTTGTTGTTGTTGACCTCATTAGTTTTAGCCTGACAAAGAACATTTCTGACATCAAGGAATCTAATCTGCTAAATACATCAAGTGATTTTTTTTTTTTTTATTTCCATGCATCCAGACTTAGGGGAGAGTATATTCAAAAGGCACTAGTTGACCAAAACCTCATCCTTTTCCTAATAGACTTGAGCTGATAAAATAGGGACAATGTCATAAGGGAAGAGATTTCAGGCCCTCCCTACCCAAGGCATAAGCTTATGGTCTGTGAATATGGGCTATGATAGAATACAATATGATCTGATGTGATATGATATTTTATATGATTCTTTGTCATTTATTTCAGTTGAGTGAAACAGGAATTCTTAAACTTGTAGGTTTCAGAAACTTAGGAGACTGAATTATGAAAAGATTTGGAAGTTGAGTCCACATTGAGTTTTATAAGTAGTTCAGCATCATGACTCTTATGCATGAAATACCCCTCAGGTTCTAGCCCACTGGTAGCTAAGATAGAGACTCATCCAGTAGAGATCAAAATTATGTAGGAACTAGCAGGGTCCACTATTCTAAAATCTTGAGGTGGTATACTAAAGAGTTGAGAGTAAATATTTGTACTTTTTTTTTTTTACTATGTTTTCAAAATAATTATGTCTTTGTAAAAGCTGATTAGTAATAGTTAGTTAAATAGAACTGGGGTTCTAATCACTGGTGGCAATTTGAGGAGCACATCATAATGGGAGCTCAAGATGTTAACATTAGAGAAGACATTCTTAATCTCTCAAGGGGTATTCCTAAAGTCTGTAGGAGGATAAGGCTAGAGTACTATATAAAAAAGGTAGAGTACATTTAAAAGATCATTAGATTTGGTGATTAGAAATTTATTAGTGACCTTTTAGAGAACAGTTTCAGGACAACTGTGAGGGCAGAAATAAAACTGAAAGGATTAAAAAGAGATTGGGAGAGTGATGAAGTGAGGTCATTAATTGCAGGCTGTTTTTTGTTTTGTTTTTTTTTCCCCCAAGAAGTTTGTCAGTAAAAAAGAAGAGAAAGACAGGACTATAACTAGATTAGTTAGAAAAGCTATTTTTTAAGGTTTGGGAGCCTATTTATATTTACAGAATTGTATTGGAAAGAGTCAATAGAGCCTTAGAAAGGAATAGTGATATATCTTCTGAGATAGAAGAAGAGAAGGAAAGTAACAAATCTAAGTTTGAGGGGAAAAAATGAGAGCTGAGAGAACTTGGCAGATTGTTTTAATTATATCAGTGGGTTTCTGCCATGATCATGGGAGTTTGCTGTGACATCAGTGACTTAAAGAAGACAAGAATCAGAGTTTCTAGTGTCTTGCAAGTATCAGTTCCAAAAAAGTTTAGAGAAGATATTCCGTTATAGTTCTCTTTCACAAAGGTGTATACAAAGGATGCCACTAGCTCCAGAGAGTTATAGAGAATGTCAAGGAAGCAGCTAGGATGGAGGCAGATGTAAGAATTACATTAAGAGGAATAAGCAGGATTAATCTGTGGTCACTGGAGTGTAAGTCAGGAAACTCTGGGAAACTCCTAGTGGAAAAGCTGAGGCTTTTTAATCAGCTCTACTTTGCTTGGCCCCTTGGGCAGCAAATTGCATTTCTGATAAAAAATATACTTACCGAAGTAGTTCTAAACAAGTGTGTATATCTCCATATGCATATTACATATACACTATATATATATATATATATATATATATACACACTTATATGTATATATATATATATATATATATATATATCACAGAGTTTTATTTTATATATTATAAACATATAGAAAGTATTCCAAAAGTTTTAGTACAATCTTATGCTTTAACATCTTAAAGACTTTTTAGAATATTTTGTGTCTATGACAGACACCTACAGATACATATAATAATTATATATCTACATATAAATATTTTTGTTTATACACATTTATGTGTTTATATGTATATATGACAATTGTAATTTATGTATAAAATATAAAATAAAATAAAATAAATATTATTGTGATTTATATATAAAATATAAATATATAAAACATAACAAATGCCATTGTGAATTATATATAAAATGAACATACACATATATATATGTATATATACATATATAAATATTTATTTTTATATATAAATCAATAATTCATTTCTTATACTTTATGTGATCATGGAAATATTCGTTTTCCTTTCTGGACCTTAGTGTCCTTATCTGTAAAATAAAGGAGCAAAACTAGATTATTTTTAATTTAAAGACCTGACCATTTCTTAAAGCACTGGCATAGTGATTAGCAGCCATCCATGGAGTCAGAAAGATCTGGGTATAAGATCTGTCTTTCACAATACTATCTGTATGAGCATGACCAAGTCCTTTATCCTCTTAGTATCCTGGACAACTCTTATTAGAGAAAATTTGCAAATGTGCATCTGTAAGAATGGCTCTTTCACTAGAAATTCTTCATTCCAATGAAATCATAACTGCTGGGCATTGGGGATCACTTATAATCATTTTCTTACAGGAATGTTATGAGGATTAATTGATAAAAATATATATGAAGTGATTTATAAATAGAAAAGTGCTATGAAATTATTGGTCCTTCTTTTCCTTCTCCTCTTCATCATCATTATCATCAAGATCATCATTATAGAGAGAACTGGTACTGATCTTCAGATGGAGTGCATTTTTTTTAACAATGAAAAACAAAAGCAGGCAGAAATCAACTTAAAAATGAAAATTCTTCTGATTATTGTTTTAAAATGATCCTTGCTAAAATTATCTGCTCATTATTAACACTATTAGATGTAGAGGATTACAGATAATGGGGGAACTCTGGGTGAGTTATAAGACCCTTCAACCCAGAGGGAACTGCTGACAATGTGTCGTTTGGCTCTCCATCTCCTCTAAGGGTTCTCTGCCTTCCTGAGTTGTAATTAAAGCAGATTAATAACAGGTGGCAAAGAGACATCTACATACAATAGCAAGTTATTTATGTGATCCCACAAGTACAGTACATAGTTAGCACATATGCACTGTGCTATGGTTATTAGGGTATTAGGGTATATAAGGCTGATAGAATTTGGAATAAACAGACTCTATGTTTGACCTTCCATGTGAGTCCGGCCTCTTCACTCCTCTTTAAGACCAAGGACTCGGGCTGGTGCTAAGATTCTCCAATGAGATAGTCTGGACATAACAATTAGCATTTATTTCTTATTTTCCAGGAATAAGTAGTATTTTTAGTTTGTAGGTAGTTTTTCTTTTAAAGAATTAACACCAGATACTTACATATTAACATGGAGTATATGGATGCCTCATTCTTTGTACATGTATATTTTATGTAAAGTTCTTGGGCAAGAAACATTAATCTTAGATTTTATTTATATTACTTCAGAAGGTGAGAAAAGTGTTTTACAAATCTTAAAATACATATTATTTAAATCTATTTTTCTAAAGTACAGTAAACATAGGAAAGATGAAATATTTATCATTGTATCCTAAGAATTATAAGAAGATTGAGCTTTTGATTTCCAAGGGCTTTCCATGCATTATCTTATTAGAATACTCACCTAAATGGGAGAAACTAGCTGGAAACAGGAAAAAAAAAAAGAGAGAGAATTAATGTTTCCTTCATCCTGCTAGTCTAAAATGTAGATAAGTACATCCTTCCCACTCATTCAGAATAGAAAGGTATTTAGAGGAAGGAAAAATGAAATCATTTAGTTGAAGGACAATTTTCTAGTCTTTGAAAATCAATGTGTATTTCATTG
The DNA here is from genome assembly GCF_048593235.1 of Sminthopsis crassicaudata. NCBI lineage: Eukaryota > Metazoa > Chordata > Mammalia > Dasyuromorphia > Dasyuridae > Sminthopsis > Sminthopsis crassicaudata. The sequence goes on from NC_133621.1 coordinate 123,569,177, forward strand.
AAGAGAGCTGCAACCTTTCAGTTAGAATATTTTTCCCTGCTGTCTTATAACTATGTCCTGCACTAAATTTAACATATCCCCAGACTCCTATTTAATGGTCACAGCTGGGAGACAGGAATAGTCCAGCAAAATCTGTTTTTCCTAGAGTCCCTACAAATCTGGCCTTAAATAAATTATTTTCTCGGCTAGAATGGTCTCTAAATAAGCTCTAAAAGATTTTGCTGCCCACTTGCTGGTTCAATCAGAGCAGTGAGTCTTACCAGTTTTATTAATCGTGCTAGTCCTCAAAAGCCACTGATTAAATGTTTGCCTTATGGTTCAGAGCAGCCTGAGAGATAATAGCCCCTCAATAGCTTACTAAACAACAGACTGCAGGTAGCTTCCTCAGAAGACAGCAGTAGATTGCATACAGCTAGTGCCAACTGAGCAGATTGGAACTTCAATTTACCCCTGCTTTTGATAGCAGACTGTTCACAGCAATCTTCTCCTTCCCATCCATCTTATTCACCCTAAGTAGACAAGAAGCCAATCATAGGACTTTTCTCACAGTGTTAGAAACCGGCCTAATTATATCTGAAAACTGAATGATGAGCCTGCTACAAGAATTTATCCAACTGGGCATCCTCCTGACTGGCCAATACATACACAAGACTCATTAAATGTCATCACCATTAGATATCTAGGAAAATGACATTTTGGGGAATCATTATTAAGTTTTATTTTTAATTTATGGAACAAAACAAGCATTTCCATAATATAGTATATAATAAAAATATGACATTTTAAACTAAACTAGTACTAAAGAAGGGGAAATAGCTAAATTACAAAAGCTTTCTTATAATTATTAAGATTTTTATTTTATTTCTGCTAGAACAGGGCTTCTTAATATGAGATCTATGAACTTTTGTATGAATATACACATATATGTATATCTTTGTCTGTCTATCTGAATGTGTTTGTATATACACATATATAGAGAAATCCATATAGAAATACTGAACTCTATATACATATGATTTCTTTGTAATCCTATACATTTTATTTTTTTCATTCAAAAAAAATGATTTTGAGAACAAGGTTTGTGCCAGATTACTAAAGGGCTTTGTGACACAAAGGTTAAGAATGTCTGTCAGACTAATTTACAATATGTTCATGAGAATACAGATTCAAAGCCAATGAAGCCCAAGATCCTATAATATATTGAGGTACCAGGAAAGAAGAAAAAAAAAGTCATGTAGGGGCTTTTAAAGTAGTAATTCTACCTTAATGTGAAAGCTCTTTGTGTTGTTGTGCAAGATTGTCCCATCTCTCAGCCTTCTAAATCTACAGTGATGTTTCCAAAATTTCTTGGACGATGTAAAATTTTACTTCTATTTGGCTGTGACTACACTTATGTATACGGAAAGTCCTTTACAATTCCCAGTGAATGTAAGTGTCTTTAAAAAGAATCTTGGTCTGAGTAATAATTGGAAAATGAAGGAGAAACCACAGTGAGTCATTTTTCCAGCTCAAGATAACAAATTTGACCTATGGGCAAGTGAGCAGGGCTATGGAACAAAAGTAGATTGACATCAGGGACTCAGTGCCCAGAGCTCTGAAGAAGGCCAGAAGTACAGAGCTAGGTTTTTGGCTCAAGCTAATAGAAAAAGATCTCCCAGAAGGACCACAGACTCAAGGTCCTACATTCCATCAAAAGGTCCATACTCCTCAAGTATGGAGTCACCCAAGACAAATTGTGTAGACACAGTCACCTGACCAAGACAGCAATCTGAATAGCTCCCAGATAAGTTAGGAACAAAGAGAATATTCAAATCTTGCAGATGGGCCACTAGCTAGCTACAGTTTGTCCAGAGCAGATTGCTAGTAGATTGTCTAACAGGAAAGTTGAACAGGAGAATAATTATAAAATACCTACAAAACCTCAGTAAATCCCACAGTTAGAATTAGAATTTTTTGTATGAATATTTTGGACATATTGATATGGTTAAAGATATTTATATGGACATAAAGATATGGTTATAAAAAACAACATCTCACATACTATGTTTGGGAATTTTGTAAATACAATATTTATTTGTACAGAATTATTTTCTTTTCATTTATAATTTTTTCTTTTGAGTTTAAACAGAAACATTTCAATATATAAACAATAATAAATGTGATTGTATAAGAAACCATGAATTTCTGTTATATACAGTTTTAAAGTATATAAAAATTTAATATGGTAAAATTACTCAGTCTTCTCTTATGTACTTTTTATTGGCTTGTGTTAAACTTTCTACTAAACTACACAAATATACCTAGTTGAACTCCTTGTGACAGTTTTGATAGGCAGTCAACAATATCTTAACACTTTGAATTATATTTAGGCTATTCATTAATTATAGTTTTGTTATATGGAGATAATATGCTCAATCTCAAATGTCCAAAAAGCTAAACATTTATTAAATTGTTAAAATATTCACTGTGTATTCCATGACAATTAATTTTTTCAGTCATTATTTATGTAGTGCTTGAATACTTATTATTTAAAATTTTGTAATGATTACTCTTGATAGACTGGATGTCATGACTAATTGAAATATACAAATAATCTCTAGGCTTCATTTTAATCAATAGGTTCAAACTTATGCACTAACTACCATATCAATTATGATAAATACTAAACCAGACTAATGCTGTTTTGCTTAAGAACTTTCAAAAACTCTGGGGAAGAGGATCTGACAAGAACATATGAAATCGAAAGGTAATATATAAGAATCTATTATGGAAAAATCAATGACTTCAAATTTTTATTTTAGCATACCTTACATTGATTTTTGTGTTTTTAGTATCAGGTCTTTCTTACTCTAACCTGTTACAGTTTTTCTGTATCCTAATCTTGAATATTGTTAAAACTTCATTTCATAGATGAAAGACTCAAGTCATCCATGACTTGCTAAAGAAGGAATTGAACTGCTATCATCCTAATTGCATTAGTCCTAATAGAAAGCCTTTACATAAAAGAACAAAAAACTTGTACATGAACTGAACAAGCTTCAAAGGTATCAAAGGTACTAGCTACAGTTTGTTTTTTCAAGTAAAGAAACCCAGATTGTTCAAATTTTCCATCACTTAACTTGGTATCACCAATCCAACTTTTGGCCAGTAAACTAGATCTCATATTTCAGTTTTTGTCTTTTTTCTTTTAAATATATTATTAAATATTTGTTCATGTGCATTGTAAAAACAAATGGAAATTATCCATAGCAATGACAAAATAAAAGCCACAAATTTTACTCAGAGTCAGAGCAGGTCATTTTGGGTAACCAGGAATTCCAAGTTTCTGCATTTCAGTCCCTTTGTCAACTTGAAAGTGATAAATGAAACAGAGCAGTAGTCATAGAGAGTAGAACAGAGAAAGTAATCCATCTTAAGCATTATATATGCTCTTGGTCTGATCCTAGATCCAAAGAGAAACTTGATCCAGATTTTAACAGTACTTTGGTGTCTTGGAATGACTTCACTTGATCAGTTTCCCAGAAAATATGGGGCTCATCCTAGAAACAAATTTCAGTATGCCAGGGAAAGGGAGCATTGATTCCAGAGTCTCTGAAGAAAAGCTATGCTTCATTTGTACTATTTTTGTCTTGAATTGAATTTGTGAGTTCTACCAAAAGGCAAACCAAACCAAAAACTCTTTTGTCCTTTATTGAAAAGCAGCATGGAATAGTGGATAGAAAGGTGGAACAGGGGGTCAGGATAAATTGGGTTCAAGAACTGATTCTATTACATGCTGGCTATGTTATCCTGGGCAAGTCCCCTAGCTTCTAAGGACTCCAAACTCTCAAAGATAAAAAATTGCAGAGTAGTTGACAATCTGCTTTGATAGAATTTCTTGATTTAGGAGCTCATACCCTGATTAAATCATGGGGCCTGACCTCTTCTCCTAATATATGTGTAACCCAGGCTAATTTGATAGTGCCCTAGTTTTGAGCAGCATGGTGACTCAGTGGAAAGAGCACTGGGCCAAGAATCAGGAAGACGTAAGTTCAGATCATGAAGATCTAGCATCTTTATTTTTCTGCATTGCTATTTTGTTAAAGTGTCAAAGTTAAGGAAGCACTATTGTGAAATGATATAAAGACCACTGGTTTGTTTGGGTATTTTCTATGTCTCATAAATAGCTGGGTCACCTCAGGCAAATCATTAACTTTTTAAGCTTCAGTTTACTCATTTTAAAAATGGGAGGATTGAATTAAATAACCTCAAAAATGTCTGTACACTTCTAAGGTTTGTTAAAAGAAGCATAATTTTTTTAAATTGCCATTGAAAGAATGTGTTGATAGTGATGAGATAAGAAGATATTAAAATGATAAAATACTATCAATCCTTTGACTTGTTACTGTCTGTCTTTCCCCTATGCCACTTTTTATTGCCTAAGGTTATATATTTGCTTTCTAGTAGCTGGAACTGACCATCAAGTCTTACTAGAAGTGAATTATAAAAGCGATGGATAAACATTATGTTTAGTGTTAAATGCCTTTAGTTTTTTGTTTTTTTTTTTCTTAGCATCTGAATCTTATTAAGAGCACAGGGAAGAAGAATCACTGGATAAAACATTTTCTTTGTGTTAATAAGTACATGTAAAAAATGGTCCACTTGTTCCCAAATTGTTTCAGCTGCTGCCACATAGATAAGTGACTAAACACCATCTCCACCAAAGTGCTTGACTGTAATTCCATGAATACATAGTTGCAAAGTAAAACCTGGTCAAAGAGTGTTTTAAAGGAATTGCTAAAATTATTGGAGCACTTTCTTTTTCTTCTTACCATACTTCCCAACTCTTTCATTTGTTGAGTGGTACAATTAAGAATAAATCTCTATTGAGGTCTGAAACTGATATACCTCCCAGAATTTTGGATTTATTCAAACTCAATATGAAAAAAAAAAAGAATCATGCAAGTATGTAACCAATATCCATCAGAACTTGAGTGAATTTGGAACTTTTGGGTTTGCACTACACTCTTCAGAAAGCCACAGGCATTCCACCACCCAAATAGTCTGGAGAATTGAAGGAGAGAATAAATAAGAAACTCATATTATGCAGGAGTCTGATGCTGTCTGCCATTCTTACTTCAGTAATAACAGAAATAAACTCAACATTGTTATTTTGTGTCCTTTCTTGTAAAAAGTATCTCAGATCAAAATTTAGGCAAGGTTTCTCATTTGATGTGTGTTTTAAAAGTGTATTGTAACGTGCCTCTTTTAATGAGCTATATAATTTATAACTTACTTTTATTGAGTACTAAATAAAGGCAGTGTTATAGAATTGATGTTAGAAATTTTCCATTATATTTCAAGTTAAAACTATCATTGCTTTTTAGTGATAGATCTCATAATCTTCAATATTCATTGTCTTGCTGTTTTTCAGTATATTTTAATCAATTCTCTCTTGAGATTACCATGTATATGTGCTATTGATTTTATACTGCAACTTTCATTTTCTTAGGACTTGCTAATTAAATGGGATGGAGAAGAAAAGTAACTACATATCAAATAGTGGTTATTTGATTGTGCTTAAAAGTTTTCTTCATGACAAGGAAATATTTCTTGAGAAATACTGTTTCAGATATAGAGGATGTACAAATTTAACCTCTTGCTGCTTGTTATCAGTGATGTGATAAAGATGTCATTTTCACTGATTAACAATTTTGAATGATAAGAAAAATCATTAATTACTATTAAAACTATAAAATTTTCATTCACTAATCTAGATAAAATGTGTTAAGAAACACATGCGAAGGAATAACTGACCAAGAAGAATTCTTTAAAGAAGCATAAATGAAACAATACATTATTAATGGCAAAATTATCTCAGTAATCTGGTCATCATCCTTATAATCTCATGCCCCCTTTCCCAATTTTGTAATCCATCACAACAGGTTGAGCTCTACTAAAATGGATTTTATTTATTTTGGCTATATTTTGCCTCCATGGAACATATTATCCCCCATTGTCCTCCTTGCTTTACAATTATTTATATGCTATCTTCTCCCATTTAATCTAAACTCTTTGAGAGAAGAAACTATTTTGCTTGTTTGCCATTGTATGCCTATCCCTTAGCACAGTGCCTGGCATATAATGTGTTTAATTAATTCTCCTTCCCTCCCTCACATCCCTCTCCCTCTCCCTCTCCCTCTCTCTCCCCTCTCTCTCTCTCTCTCTCTTTCTCTCTCTCTCTCTCTCTCTCTCTCTCTCTCTCTCTCTCTCTCTCTCTCTCTCTCTCTCTCTCTCTCTCTCTCTCTCTCTCTCTTCTTTTTCTTCTCTCCCTCTCTATAATATTGATGACAGATGAATAACAATTACTATATATTAACTATTATATAAAAATGAACTTTCTACTTTTTTTAGAAATTGATTTAAATCTTATATTTTTGAATGGTTTTTATATAAATAAGTTCTCAAATAAGGAACAAAAATTTAAAAGAAAATAAATATTGCCACCAACATTATAGATAGTCTTCATTAATATTGGTGATTTACCATTTTGAGATTTACTTCTAAAATTTCGCATTTCACTTAGTGCTGATGACAATACAAAAGTAAAAGTGTTAAGTATACTCATTCTGTTAATAACTAATCTAAGAGTTCTAAGAAATTTTTTCTAAAACAAAACAATTATAGAATAAAAGTAAACCGGGTTCCTTAATTTTTTTGAGACCCCTTTTTGCCTGAGAAAATTTTATATAACCCCAAGTATTGGGTCTATAAAAGAGGTCTACAAATCAAATATTTGATAATAAAACGTAATTTTGAGAACCTTACAATAAGTTTTGTGGCCTTATATGGGGTCATGATTCACAACTAAAAAAAAAAAAAACTTTGAAATAAATGACCATGTAACCAATTAAAAGTTAGAACAAGCATACTTAATACTAAGTTTCTGGCCCTTTGAACAAATGTAAGTGTTTCTGTTTTTCCTCAAAAGAGACACTAAACTTACTCAAAATCTCCAGAGCATTTTTTAATTTCTGAAAAGGTGATCTTTTTCAATATTAATGAAGACTTTGAATTCATTTCCTAAAGAACTATATGAAGCTGAACCAAATACTTCTTCCACCATTTCCCCAGTGTCTATCTTCTGAGATTCAGGAACAGTTCACTCATACAACTTTACTTTTCCCCTCATACCATATGGCTCTTACCTCCAATCAATTTTGACATTTACAGGCTAAGGAAAGAATTCTGCAGCAGCCAAGGCAGGCCAGATGGACCTTAAAATATAAAAATGACTATAGGATTGAGGAAGGAGAGAAAAAGGGAGAGGTAAAGTATGAAATTTCCACATATTAATTTATAAGTTCATTTGTTTCATTGTTCATATGACTTCACTAAAATTTAATAAAATTCTGCCATCATTTTTAAGATTCAGACTTTAGATTTGAAATGTGGGATAATTCAGAACTGGTTTTACTCTTTAGGACTATGGTGGAGTTTACCTGCCTCAAGGGAAAAGTTTGAAATTCTAGAAAAAATGTAAACTCTTCATATTAAATAAAAAACTAAGTTGAAGAATAGTCTTGAATTGATATAAAATATTAAAGGTAGCCATGACCCCCCCTCCTCTTTATCCTCTACTCCACAACTGGCATGGGCATTGTCACTTATATGTTCAGTCTCTTTGAAGTATGAAAAGTGTGAACTATCTCAGGTTTAAAGTACTATCTGTATTTATACTTCTAAAAACTATATCTCATTAGTCCTATCAGTCTTAAATTATTAGTTATTTAACAATATTAGGTCAAAGCAAAGGTATTTACTAAAATGAAATACCATGGACAATAGTAATAAAATATCCCTTTCATAAATTTAGTATATAAACTCCCACAAATGCACTGTATTAGTGGAAAGAATGGATACATAAAAATGATAGACTAGTTGAGCACACTGATAAGGAACATGAAAATGACACTTCCAGAAATGCAGGGACCGAATGTCCTTTTCTTTCTTGTAGAATACACTTATCACTCTTTCTGGGCTTAGCATCTTTGCTGGTAGGTTATTTAATTGAGTGTCTCTGGACTTGCTTCTCTCTACAACTCAACTCCTACCTGCCAGGACTAAGTCTTTCTTGGCCATTAGACTTGACTTCTCAGTTGGACTTTCTGAATTGCTTTTTCCTGGGTATTGTATCTCCTACTATAAGACCATTGAAGCAATGAATGTTGGGGAAGTGGTAAATTCTGTCTCCCTCTACTCTTTATGAGAGGCATAAGAGAAAGAAGTAATGACTCCTCCTTGCCTAGTAGAGATAACTCTTCTTGGTTGCCTCATAGTTGTTTGAGCTTCTTAGAGAATGGTTGATTATTCAATCAGTTTAAGGCTAACTACTTTGTCATTCAAAAATTTGATCTAAATACTTCTTTATACCTTCTAAAGTAGCAAAAAAAAAGGTATAATTATTTCTTCATTTTCCCTTTATACTAGCCCATAAAATTCTGAAAGGTGTTTATAGAATGGAAATAAATCCCACAGTTTTTATCTCAATAGGTCACTTAGGGTGAAAGTCACTCAAGTTTTTACACCATTTAGGAACTGAATGAATACAACTCAAAATCTAAGAAAGGCAAAACTTTAACATCTCATATTCTATTATCTGGGAAATTCAGTGGATTAGGAAGTCACTACTATATTTAAGTGGATTCATTGGGTTATATGATTGAAAGTTGAAGGAATCTTCTTGATCTTCTAGGTCAAGGATTATTAACTTTTTTTGTTTGTTAGACCCTTTGACAGAATGATAAAGCTTATGAGCCCCAAGCCACAGCTTGGAATAATGTTTTTAAATAATTGAGGGAAATACTAAATTTCAGTTGGAAGTTAGTGAAAAAAGAAAGATATTATTTTTTAATCCATCCAACTTCATGGATCTCTTAAAATTCATTCAAGAACTCCAGGTTAAGAAACTTTAATTTATATCAACCCCCTAATTTTATATATGCAAAAAGTGATGAGATTTGCTTACGGTCATATATGTGGCTGTCAGGATTTGAACCCAAGTCTTCTGATTTTTAATTTAGTATTCTTTTCTCTATGTCATTATTTTCCTATTCCTTTTTAAAACTAGAAATTAAGTAATTATTTAGTAATAAAATAGAATGGAATTAGAGGCAGGTAATATATAATCTATACCATGTGTCAGAGGAAGGATCTATACACAGATATTTTTGACCTTAATAGCAATCCTTCATCTATTATGCTATATTCCATTTCCTGAATGAAATTATCAGAAGAAAAACAATTTGTTCATTAATTACCAAAATAAGAATATGACACAGCTTTTCATTTAATTTCCTGTAGCTAATTTTTATATGTTATTTCAGGTAGTTTCCTTAATGTGACTTCAGTAAAACAAGGCTTAGGGTGATGTTGACTTGGTTTATCAATTTCAGAAAACATCTGGTTGAATTTTGGCATCAACTTCACATATTGTTATACACAGTAAAGTCATTGATGGCTACCATACATAACCAATTACCATAAAATTTAAGAGAGCTGAATAGAGCTATCTTGAACAAATGCTATTCCAAAAATGAAAGAACTGTTATTTATTACCCATTCATGTAATCCATATTTTATAACATATCTAATCCTTAGCACATTGCCTGGCACATAGGTGTTTAATAAACATGTGTTGGTTTATTTGTTGACTATCAAAAATATAGCAGCCTATCATGTTTTCCTGGAATGTCCAATTTCTGAACTTTTATAACACTACTCTGAGCATATGGGACTTTTTCACCCAAAGAAGGAAATTTATTTTGTTGACTTGAAAAAAGCATTTTTAAAAATGGAAAAGCTGCTTAGAAACATGGGTGATTATTTAAACTTGGATTATTGGGTTAATGGGGTAAGACACCCAACTATCCAACTAGATACGTGTTTATTTAAAGCATTGTTGTGTTCAGAGGAGCTGGTATTTCCAACTCTAAAAATCAAGATCATACATCTGTGGCTATCTTGCAATTCCTTCTTTTCCTTTTCCAACTTTACACCCCACAAAGGACTTTGATTCTTTTATGGAATAAATACTAGTTCCATTTAATGGATTGCATTAAATGTAGTGTGTGGTGCATTTTTCTGATGATTTTGCTATATGTTTGCATACCATTTTAGGTCTTCCAAATCTTCTAAAGTCTTTGTTGTGCACACTGCATTTTGCTCTCCAGAAACCAGAAAATCACAGATTCACATTGGCATGGAGACAACATTTTGATTGAAGCATAACATATTAGGAATTACAAATATAGTCATAAAGACTCCTGTTTATAATAACCAAAGATAAGTACCAACATCTCACCCATATATTCCAACTATTATTTTATATGCTTAAAAAAATAAGAGGCTTAATTCCAAATGCAACAAAGACAGTTCCTTCAGCAATGCAAAGACAAAATATGATAATCAAAAAAGGATCTGTAATTTCATTGATGTAGTAATCCTTTTACTGACACAGAGTTAACTTTGCTTTTTAAGCCTTAGGGAGTTTCCATAAACTCATAGGGGATAAATGACAACTAATAAACCTCAAATGAATCTGATGAATCTGAATCTGAACCCATATCTAACTTAAAGTCAAGCATCCATTCCAAGAGCAACCATATTGCTTCTCTTACCATATATTAGTTCATAAAACAACTTTAAACTTTTATAACATTTTATAATTTATAGAGCTTTTATATCCATTTTATTTTCTCATTCATTAAAAATATGAAAAAGAAATAATTTTTATCATTCATTCAATATTTATAAAATCATAGTTAATATTATTTGTAAGCATTGTATTAGAAAATGGTGAAGTTACATAGCATGAGAGGCAATGTGGCACAGGTGGATAATGGGCTAGTCTTAACATTAGAAGACCAGGATTTTAGTCCTTCCTCTAACATATTAATTAGCTGGGTGAACAGAGACAAATCACTTTATCTCTCAGTGCTCTGGATCCCATTTTCTCTAAGATTCTGATTTATTAGTATTCATGGATCTGTATTGAATCAGAAAAATTTTTTCTACTCATTCCCCTTAGGACCAACAAGAAATATTTATGAAGTTGTTAGCTAGTTTCTAGGTAACATAATCTTGTCACTAAATAACAATTCACTATCAATATGCAATCACTATACAATAGCTGCTGAGGGATCTGCTTGCCTCATCTCTCTCTCCACTTCAATCCTCCATTCAGCGTCAAAGTGTTTTTTTCTAAAGCATATGCCTGCCATGTCACCCCTCTACTTAATAAACTTCAGTAGCTTTATATTGCCTCTAGCATAAAATACAAATTGTTTTGTTTGGCATTCCAAGTCCTACATAAATTAAGCCCAACATACCCTTCCAGTCTTCTTGTACCTTACTTCCCAACAAGTACTCTTTGATCCAGTGACATTAATCTCTTGGCTGTTCCATAAACAAGACACTGTATATCTTGGATTTGGACATTTTTTTTTCTTATTGTCCCTCATGCCTTCTCAATTCTGCCTGTTGACTTCCCTGCCTTTGGTTAGGTCCCAATTAAAATTTCACCTTTTACAAGAAGCCTCTTGTAATTCCTCTTAATTTTAATGCCTTACATCTGTCAATTATTCTCTACTACTCTTGGATATAGTTTACTCTGTATGTATTTGTTTTCACATGTTTCTCTCTCATTATGTCGCAAGCTCCTTGAGACCAGAACTTGTCTTTTGCCTCTTTTTTTTTTTCTTTTCACTTAGCACAGTTCCTGACTCATAATAGGCACTTAACAAATGTTTATTGATTGATTGATATCAGACTAAAGTTAGCATCCTACATATGGAAAGTGTAGCATACATAAAATAATACCAGAGACAGGGCAGTAGAATAGAGAATATTTTGTATGTGGAATCAGAGGACTTGAATTCAAAACCCAGCTCTGCTATTTATTATTTATGGGATCTTGGGCAAGTCATTCAAACACTCTGGTCTTAAATTTCCTCCTCTAATAATGATAATGGGATTGGATTAGCTGTGTCAAGAACAGAGCCTATTGCTGGAGAGACTTACATGAACTGATGCTGAGTGAAATGAGCAGGACCAGGAGATCATTATACACTTCAACAACAATACTATATGATGATCAATTATGATGGACGTGGCCATCTTCAACAATGAGATGAACCAAATCAGTTCCAATAGAGCAATAAAGAACTGAACCAGCTACATCCAGCGAAAGAACTCTGGGACATGACTATGAACCACTACATACAATTCCCAATCCCTCTATTTTTGCCCACCTGCATTTCTGATTTCCTTCCCTATTTCAAAGTTTGATTCTTTTTGTACAGCAAAATAACTATATGGACAAGTATACATATATTGTATTTAACTTATACTTTAACATATTTAACATGTATTGGTCAACCTGCCATCAGGGGGAGGGGGTGGGGGGAAGAGGGAAAAAGTTGGTTTTGCAGTTGTCAATGCTGAAAAATTACCCATGCATATATCTTGTAAATAAAAAGCTATTAAAAAAAAAAGAACAGAGCCCATTGGACACTGACAACACTCCATAGTAAAGCTGAACTATATTACAATGTAATTGGAAAAACATTTAATAAAATAAACAAAAATATGATAGACCATAGATGTTAATATGTGGTGCCAGCAGAGATACTTAAGTAGTTTAATGACTCACCTTTCAATTTGAGTTTGACACAACTAGACTGAATTATCTTTTGAGGGACCTTTCAGAAATAAAGCTATGAAAGTATGGGTTCTTTTTTTCATTTATGTGGGAATTCTCTTCCTAAAGATATTGTAAGCTCCATTTTACTGTAGCAAATGGATTTTTGTGAGCTGCTGTGGCTGAAAAATTTCAGGCTAATGGTCAAAGCTAAGCAAAATTCTGACCTTGACCCTGATCCCAACCCTAAACATAGAGAAGGTTTAGAAAAGTGGGCACTCAAATGACAAATAGGTTATCACCAGCATTGTATTTAATCATTCTGGCTTGATAGGATCTACTTGTGTTTGCTTGTCATTGATATAGAATTAGAGAACTAATCACCTTCAAATAAAGTTGAGTTAACATGGTGGACCTCAGTGGGAGGGTAAATAATTCTGGTGATAGTTATCTTTAAATATTTTGTTAGAGGCTTACAAACATTAGAAAAGAAAACATGTAATGACTTTCTCTAAACAACTGACAAGATAATACTTAAAAATTCAATAAGAAAGACTTTTTGTAAAACTTTTGAAGAGTTTATAAAAAACAGAAATAATGAAAAACAGCTTTGAGACTGAATGAAAATTACAATATTTTTGATTTTACATTTATTTGAAATTGGAACAATATTCCTTTGAGCTCATATTTTAACTGATGATATGCCCTGTATTTTTCAAGTTTTTTTTAAAATATCAAATTGTCATTTTAATAATGAGGGGGAAATGACTAAATGAAGTCTCCACAAAATTCAATGAAGTATTTAACTGTGGTTTACTCTCCTTCCTGTTCACTGAATACAGACACACAAAAGAAATAATTCTTAGAGTGGAAAATAATTGCTATTTTCCTGTATCTTTTCTAAACCGTGTGGTTTTTCCCCAAATGAGATGCCTGCATTTTTAGTCATCAATAGGCTAGTAACTCTTTAGTTACTTTCTCCATAATTCAGGTTGCAATCAAACTTTTTGACTAAAATGGAAATCAAGAATGAGAAGATAACATGTATTATATTTTCCTAATCATCTCTATAAAATAGGTGATTGAGTAATAGGCCAGTGTTACCCATTTAGGTTTATGTAGTTAGTTATATTTTAAGATGCAGAAAAGCATATGGAAGCTAATCATCTTTGATATTTATAGTTTTCTCAACTTAATGGTGTTCAATAGAGGTAAATAATGTGATTCAAAAGGCATCTGCTAAATAAGTGGTCTATGAATGATTTTCCAAAATTCTCTGTTCCAGTCATGAAGGTGGAAGTTGTAATGTCAGATAGAGAACAGTTATCAGACCAACTGGACTAGAATCAAGAGAGCACGAGAGGAAGACTAAAAATGGAATAGTTTAAACCTTGCTTTAGGTCTACCTCTCTGCCTTTCTTCATGCTTTTCCCCCTCAACTAAGAATACCTATTTACTTGTATCCAGTCTACTTGGCTCAGTCTACACTAATCAATTCTATTTACAAACTTGTAGAACACTAACATTTGTGCCTACATTTAACCACATGTAATCTTGCATTATTAGTTACTGCTTCAAATGAGAATATTTATCTTTCTTGTTAAACTAACTATAAGCTCCTTTAGGATCAGCAAAGTGTTATTTTGCACTTGATACAACACCTAGTATTTGTTGGAAATGTAAAATATGTTTCTGTTATATTGAATTACACTGAAAATCTCCAGATTTATCTGTTAGATTTTTACCTGCCAATAAAATGCTATTAAAATGAAATCTCAATAATATTTAATTCACAAATATTTATTAAGCAATGAGGCAACAGGGATACCAAGACAAAATGAAACCCCTTGCCTTAGTGAAATTTAAGTTTTATTGAGGATAAGACAACATGTACACAGATAAGAGTACATACAAAGAACATTGAAAGTAATTTCAACTGATATGATAGAGGACAGTTCTAACAACAGAGGAAGACATTGTATAGGAGGCAGTACTTGGGTTGTGATTTGAAGAAAATTAAGAATTTTCTGAAGCACAAGTGAGAAGGAATACATCCTAGATATGGAGAAATCATATGTCTGAAGTTATAGAAGTAGAAGGTGTAATGTCATCTTGGAGAATAATTACCACGTCAATTGGACTAGAATGAAGAAAGCAAAAATGTAGATGAGAGCTACATTATAGGTGTCTTTAAATTGGAATAGTTTACCTTTCAGATTTGTAAAGGGAAGAATTTATGACCAAACAAGAGGTAAAGAGCATTATAAGACCCAAAATATATAATTTTCATTACATTAATATAAAATGGCTTTGCAGAAATAAAACCAATACAGCCAAGATTAGAGAAAAAAACTGGGGGAAAAAGTTACATCAATTTTCTTTGATATAAGTCTATTTTTTAACTATGTAGGTAAATGGGTTAAATTTATAAAGGATACAAGTTAATCATCAATTGATAAATAGTCAAAAGATATAATCAGGCAGTTTTGAAATGGAGAAATCAAAGCTAAGTCATAGAAAAAATGCTCCAAGTCACTATTGATTAGAGAAAGGCAAATTAAAACAACTCTGAAGTACCACTGCACACCTTTCAGATTGGCTAATATGACAACAACAAAAAAGGAACATGACAAATGCTGGAGGGTATATGGGAAAGATGGGAACTAATACAGTTTGTAGAATAGTATACTATTTTTAAAAATTGTTTATTTTCTTAGTATTTTGGGGGGTGGTCTATATTTTCTTTTACCATAACTAATATGGAATTATTTTTTGCCTGAATGAACATATATAGTGTATATCAAATTGCTTGCTTTCTCAATGAAAGGAGAAGAGAGGCAAAGCTAAAAGAAAAGAGGGAAGGAATTTGAAATGCAAAAATTTTAAAAACATTTAAAAATGTAATTGGAAAAAATAAAAGATTTAAAATCATTAAAAAATTCAGGCTAATGATTTTTTTTAGTTTTCCCTAAAGGCAATTGGAATCATTGGAAAAATTTTTTTGAGTAAGGGACTGACATCATTAGCTGTTTTGTGCAGGAATATTATGAAGCTTAAATAGAAATTGATCCAGACTATATATTGACTTAGAAAACCACAAATTAACATTATCTGTGTTGTATTTTGGTGCAGCTAGATGGTACAGTAGCTAGAGCACTGGGTCTGGAGTTAGGAAGACCTGAGTTGAAATCTGGCTTCAGACTATTACTAGATTTGTTGTCCTAGGCAAACAACTTAACTGTTCTCCTTTAACACTTCTGAGGAACATAGATTGGAGAAGGGAGAGATTGAAAGCAGACATTAAATAATTAATTAATTACAATTAGTTGATTGTATTAGTCAAAATGAGAGATATTAAGGATCAATTAGGACAGAAGATTAATTCAAGAAATTAGATCAGATAGAGTATTTATTAAGTTTTTACTATGTGCCAATTGCAGATAATACAGATATAAGCAAAAAGAGAGACAGTGCCTGTGCTCAAGTTGCTTGCATTTTATTGGGAAAAGGCAACACATAAAAAAAAAGACATTGGGAAAAGACAACACAAAAACACAAACATTGAAAAGAAGTGGTAGAAGTGAGTAAGATGACAAGTTATCTTGAAAAGTAAGAAGTTAAAGCTGATTAAAAGTGAATGTGGCTGCATGGGCATGTATGGTGGTTCTGAAGAGGAACACACAAGTTGGGGGAAAGACCTTCTATAAGGCCTGACAACTGATTGGATATTAACAGGAGGGTTGGGAGGCAAGAATAATTTCAAATTTATAAATTAGAATGGCTGGGAAGAATGATGATGTCCTCAACAGAAATAGGAAATTTTGAGGCAGGATGAATTTGAAATTGTGCCGGATAAATGTTAACAGAAGTAAGAAGATTTATAACAACTTTTTTTCCCAATTGGGTCAATTTTTGGGTAAAGTTCATAGAATCATAGCATAGATTTGGAGCTAGTTGGGAAATAGGAATTATCTAAAATGAACCTTCATTTTACAGATGAGAAAACTGAGGCTCGAAGAAGGGAATATTTTGGCCAAAGTATTTATTCTATTTTCATCCCATTGTTACTTTGACATATTTACTATTGTGTGTGTTTATATATATATATACATATATGTATAACTATATAACTGTATAATATATATGTATATATAATGTATATGTAACTATATAGCTATATAATATATAGTATGAATGTATATATATTTTATACATTTATGTACATATATATGGACAAGAATATATAAAAGAAACTCTATATACATATATCTATACACTCAAGTTTTTAGAGGAAATCTGCTTCCTTTCTCTTTTCCCATTAGACTATAAGCTCTGTGAAAGTAAAGACTTTTTCTTTAAACTGCTGTCCTATAGAACCAAGTATAGAGATGCTCAGTACATTTTTGTTGACTGACACTTGGACTAACTCTAATAGAGTTCTGTTTGTTGTTTTTAATTGTTTCACTATCAAATTAATTGAATAACAACACAACTAACTAAATTTGTTTGTTAAACTAATTCCAACTTTTCAGTCACTTCAAGAAATTTTAAAACTTTGAAGAGATCATGTTTAGATATTAAAATTTTCATTGCTTTGTACCATTCCACATCCTGTTGACAACTGAGACTAGAAGCAGAATTTCTAAACCAATTCCAGAAACTCTGGAAACTTTGAAAGAAAGAATCTATTTGAACAAAACCAGTTAACTCATTTCCATATCAAAGCAAACTGAGTAACTCTCCATACTTAGTAATACCTATTGGCTCTAAATTTCTATGCCTCCTATGTGTTGTCTGCCACAGTTAATTGTTATAGGCACATTAATTTTTTTTAGTAAAACTTTAAAAGGAACACATACACACATATATATTTGCACATACATGTATAGATGCATGCAGGTACATATACACATATATACACTGTATATGTGCATATTTATATAGCATTCAGAAAGTCTTGGAAACATCTTAAGTAAAGGTAATTATTTAAAGTAAAGATATACAAGTAAAATTCAGTTGTAATCCATGACATCTTTATTCATACAGTGAGTTGGCCAGTGATCCTTAAGAATTTATTAAACTCTTATTGTATGTCAGACAATATATTAAGCATTGGGAATACAAAGAAAAGCAAAAACAAAGTCCCTAAATTGGAGCTCACAGTCTAATGAAGGAGATAACATGTAAACAATTATATCCTTAAAAAATAAAAGTCTAAGTGTATCTAAGTAATCTCATATACTCACAAGCAGCAAGTGTGTGTGTGTGTGTGTGTGTGTGTGTGTGTGTGTGTGTGTGTGTGTGTGTGTGTGTGTAAGGGTATGAGTATATGGTGATGCTGGGAAAGACCTCTTATAGAATGTGGAATTTGAAATGTCTTGAATAAAGACAGGAAAACCAGGAAGCAGAGGATTTCAAAACTCTTTCTATTGTTTCAAAGAATTGTCATGTTTCTACTGGTGATATCTAATATAAACTTTATTTTTAGGGATGAAGTTAATATATTACATTAAAATTGAGCTGGGCCAGAACAGAATCAGTAGATTTTTTAAATGTAATAAATCTCACACAGATAAAGCCAAGGAAAACATACATAGAATCTGCTTGCTGAACTAGCACCAATCAAATATCTCCTATGAGAATCTACCTGTGGATTTTTTCTTCAGCTTTGATTAAAAAAAAAAAAAAAAAAGAAAAAAGAAAAAAAAAGTCAGCCTGTTTTTAATGATATTGATGTAGTCTACCTAGCTCTTCTGGTATTACTTTTAGAAACACGTACACATACATATATTTTGTTTCAGGAAACAGAACCAGGAAAACTAACCTCCTCACCGTCCCCCTCCGCCCCAAGCCTTTATGTATTCAGCTTAGGTCTGCATGTTCTCTTTCTCTCTTTTTTTTCTGTAGCCTTTTATACTGGTTTTATTGTTTCAAGACTGTCTTGTTGTCTCAAAGAACAGTCTTGTTTATACCAGTGATGTCCAGTGTAAAATATTTTTATAGATAGAGTTAACATGTGTGACACAGCTGATGCTGATAGACATAAATGTTCACTTAAAGTAGTTTCCCATGTTGATTTTGGAACAGATGTTATATTCCATTTTGTGTTGCTGGATATCAGCCATATCCAGAAGAGTCTAACCAGGAAATATATGCGCAGCTGTGTGGTTAGAACATGTCCAACAAATGGACATCTGTCTTGCCTCTACCTGGACTTAACCACCAACACTTCAGAAATGATAGCTATGTTACCTATTCTTTAAGGAGATATTCAATTAAAATTTTAGAAACTTTTATTCATGGAAACAACTGATATTGCTAAGTTTCCAATGTTAACAAGGGACCTCATTTCATACAGCTGACATTTTACTGGCTGAGATGTGGCTGACATCCAGGGAAGAAAAATGAGATTTGACAGCTCTGCATGCAGCCCTCTCAGCAATGTTGAATGGACATTAAAAACAAAAACCCACCTTATAGCTACCTTGTTAAGATGATATTATACTATATATAGTCTATGGCATTGCTTCCTAAGAAATAGAAATAGGCTTCAAACATGAGTAGTCTGTCAATAATTGACTAAATGTAGAGAAATGGTTTATAGTCTTCTCCAAGGTAGTAATATACTTGGAGTATTATTATGTTATTTTTTACTATAGAGCAGCACTAAGAATAAGGCAGGAATACCTTATAAATCATCCATTTCTATTTTGTTCTATTCAATAAATATATATTGAGTATCTACTTTGTGCAGGGTACTGTATTAGCTGCCGAGGTGAATACAAGTTAAGTTTTGGTACCTATTTTCAAGAAGATGAAATCCTAGAAAAGAGAAAAATATATAAGCATATTTCAAACTTTTCCTTAGATGTCAGTGTTGATCTTGATGTATCTCTATTGCTTCCCTTTTCACAAAGGTTATGTCCAGTTCACGACTCTGTAAACTACTGCATGGCAATACCATAAGGCAGTTTTCTTGGCAAAAATATTGGAATAATTTGCCATTTTCTTCTCTAGGTGATCCAGAAGTTAAGTGGCTTGCCTAGAGTCAAATAAATTATTGTGCTTATTATTATGACTTTTCTAATTAATACATGAAAGTAAAAGAATACCTAGAATTTGAGAAGGGGGTGAAGTCAGAGATTCTGGATACACTCCAAATATGGACACTATAAACAAGACCAAAAATGAGGAGTGCAGCAGAGGTAGTTCATAAATTAAAGCCACAAAATGAAGAAATGATAAAAGAAGACTATTTTATTTAATTTCACTGCAAGTACCACATCCCATTCTTTTCTTGAGCAAAACTTCAAAGACACATTTGCTCACAAATCCTACTTTCTTCTATGATCATATGTCAACAGCAAAGATTCTGGAAGTAGGGATAGAGATGGATCTTCATTTGAAAAATGAAGACTTTTGGGGGATTTTCTCTTTAGAAATTATACTCATGTCATTTCAGTACCCAATCCTAAGGAAGTACTCAAAGCATTTCACCTATGTAGCGGATAAGATTCCAAGCAACCAGATATATAGAAGAGTTAGAATCTCTACACAAAATGCACCTTTATTGGAAGGGGAGAAACAATTTTTGGTGCAATAATTGAATTAAAAGACATGAAGGTGAACATCCTTTTCATCTCAAAATTATTCTTCTTGTGTTCTGCTATTGTCTGTATCTTAGACATATTTTTCCTACTTTCCATATATAATTCAGGTAACATAAAAAATAAGTTATTTATTTACAACCCTGCTAAAACTTGTATCTGGGAAAGCGTCAATCAACTAATTCTTGAAACATCTCAAATAAGTTTGAATCTGTCTCTTATAGAAAGACATTCAATAGTGGTTTAAAATTTGTTTAAACAACTTCTCTAAATATTGCCATCAACAGCTAAATTTTAGTCTATAGAACTAGAATGCAGTGGATAAGAGAAATAATTAAACTTAAAACATTCTGTTCTGCATATTTGTATAAAGTGAATATTCATTTAATGTTTATTTTCTTAAATAAGTAGTGTTTATCTTTTTCTCAACTCACTGGAGATAGAAGCTTCTTTTGAGGGAACCACTGCAATTCTAAAATCAAGACAATGGCTCCAGAGCTTATTTGCTGATCCCTTTGCTGAGAGTGAAGAAACAGCAACTTAAGTGGGGAAAGTCTGTTGGAGTAAAGAAACCACTTGGTGTGGTTTCTTCTGTGTGTGGTAGTAACCGGCAAAAGATATCAGAACTTAGATAAAGACTTGAAACAACATGAGTTATAATATATTTTGCCATGTTGGAGATAGCATTTCTCTTTTAAACATGATCTTTTCCTTCTGAAGAAAGGAAGAGGTTAAAAATTAAGGACTACGGGCAGCTAAGTGGCACAGTGAATAGAGAACATCCCTGAAGTCAGGAGGACCTGAGTTCAAATCTGGTCTCAGACACTTAACACTTCCTAGGTGGGCAAGTCACTTAACCCCAATTGCCTCAGCAATGACATCATAGTAAAAATAAGAGAATAAAGATGAACTGTTTCTAGGGATATACAATGAGTCAGGATTTGGATATTTAGACTTTAGGTACCTATAGGACATTTAGATGGAACTTTACAGTAGACATTTATAAATTCAAGCCTGGCATGCCAATAAACTATTAATGGAACTGTGAATAGGGATAAGGGAATAAGCATTTAATAAATATCAAGTAGGTGCCAGAAGTATGTTAAGTCCTTCTATAACTATAATATATTTATGTAGATTTTCCCCCTCTATTCTTGTAATTCCTACATTCAGAGAACAAAATTGTTTTTTTTAAGAAGAGAAATTTATCTTAGTGAATTCATCATATAAACCCCCCCCAAAAATTTTATGCAATGTTTCAAACCCATGATGCATATGCTTGGATGGAGGCTTTAGTTGTTGACATAGCATTTTTAGAATTTGCTTTAAAATTGAATGAACCTAATTTTCAGCCCCTAAAATTACCCATAATCATACTATGCTTCTTTCTTAGTTAAAACTTTTGGATTATTTGTAATTCATTCTCCCTGAGTTTCTTTTAAACTAGTTAAATACCTTTCTTGTCTTCTTTACCTTTTCAAGATAGTTTATTTTCACTAATATCAAGGGAAAGAAATTATTTTTACTATATTAATAACCAATTATGAAACTAGGATTCAGTTTTTTTTATCCTTTATCTCCTCATTGAGAGGCCACCCTCTATAGAGGCTGTGGGTAAGTCAGTCAGTTTCTGAAGGACAAGAGATTGCCTAAATCCTCTTGAGGACTATTCTCCTTGATCTTGGGTGGGACTCTGTCCAACAAGGAGACCTTACTTCTAGTTAGAGTTAAATAGGATCTACTCTAAGTGAATTCCTTCCCCAAAGCATGCTCTTATACCCTCCACTGGATTTTAGGGTGACTGGAATAATCTGGATAGAGATGGATTCTTTTGACTAGATAGCTGGAGGTGGCTCAGTCTCATGATCAAGCCATGTTTTCAGCAGAAGAGATAAAGAACTTTCTTCTCTCCCTCCTCCCTTATTATTTACCAGAGTTAATTTTCATCTGTCAATAGAACTTCTTTTTCTGAAGGTAAAATTAAAGCTTCCAATCTATTCTTGTCTTTGGTTAATGTATTTGCTCAAGGTTTTACAACCAGTATGTATATAAAAAAGTACTTGAACACTGCTGTATCCCTTATCTACTACATGTCCTATCAGTCAAAAAATCTGTACTAATCAGAACTATGTATTTAAAATGTAATAATAATTTGTGTACATAATCTTGCCTTTGATGTTTCACTAATAATATATTTCTTCTGAATCAGAGGAGAATGATTATATTCAATAGTTTAAAGTTGCATATCTGCTATATTCTGATTATTTGACAATTGGTTTTCATGGATAACAATGTGTAATTGATCAGAATATTTAATTATGTACTCAGTTCTCTTACTGAGTCAGATAACTTACTTTATAGTCACATAGTGATCTACCTATTTGACTACACTGAAAAGTATTAAGTATATTCATTGCCTTTTTTGATACCATTTGAACAAATACAAAGAATTTCTATTGTGACTTTGGTTAATACAATTTCCTCATCTAAGCCTCAATTTTTTAATATGGAAGATTCATTTCCAATGGAAGTAGAAGAGAGTATTTAGCACTTTAAGATTTGCAATGCACTTTGCATATATTATCTTATCATTCTTCACCATAGTCCTGTGAGATAGGTGTTTTATTATTTCCACTTTTCAGATGAGTCCAAGAAAAATTAAGTGATTTACCAAGTTTATGAAGGAGGATTTGAACTTATATCTATCTTCTTGACTTTAAATCCACTTTTCTAGCCTCTAAATCACCTATCTATATTTTGGTATAGAAATGTACCAACCGATATCATTGCCAGTAGTTTTCAAATGACAGGAAACAATCTCCAGAAATATGTGGTTTCATTCTTTCAGATTAAACATTACAAGAATAATATCTAATATTTTGTAAGTGTACAAAATCATGATGGATTTAGCATCAAAATGCGTGGGATTGATCCCTGTGATCACACACTTGTGTGACCCTAAGCAAGTTACTTAGCTGTTTCCTCACAAGTAAGATTAATACACAACTTAGATCTCTCACTGTTAAGGAAGAAGAATTCCTACCTTCCATCAAATGAAAACTTAGGTGCTATTAGCTAATAAGGTCTTTCCTGAGCATTCCAGTTGCTTTGTTCTCTGCTTCTTGAAATTATGCATAACTTTGCATGAATTAGGTAAATTCATAGTAAGGTATAAATTTATTTATCTATATACATGTTGTCTCTGAGTAGAATGTAAGTTCTTTGAAGTATAGAATGATTTTATCTTTGTCTTTGTATCTTCATTGCCTAGTACTATGACTTGTATATTGTAGATATATAATAAAGTTTATTATCATTGAAGGTGCAGTCTTAAAACAATCTCAGAACAAAGGATACATTCAAATCTCTCCCTGTTTCCTTGTAACCTTTCCAACCAAAAGCATGTCCATGAGATATGGAAGAATAGAAAAAGAAATGAGTAGATATATCACCAAGGGAGAATAGTTATCTAAAAAAAACTGATTTTGGGGGTGAGGACAGTTAATATATATAGAGAAGGGAAAGTGTGGGATAGCATGTGTGTGTATGTGTACACACAGAATCAGAACTTTATTATAGTTAATTTAAATTATCTAACTTTGGGGAATTGGTTGTTGTGTGCTTCAAAGAGAAAGAAAAAAAAAATTGGGTCAAAACCACTAGTCTTTATCAACTAAAGTTAAAACAATAAAAGTCCAGAATCTGGCATATTACAAAAGAAAACAGATACAATGATTATAGTCTAATTGTAAGTAAAATTGTATGTTTATGCATTTGTGCATGAAAAATGAAGAAAACTGAATTAACAACTCTGGAATTCTCAAAAGGAAATCAAGTTTGCTGGCACATTGGAAGTTATGCCTATGATAACAATTTTCAATACAGTATTGACATTGTCCCAAAGAAATATACATGTGGATTCAGCAAGCTGTTGTAAACCATCCATATTCATGCACTTCAAATAAAATGGGCTTTCCACCAAAGAAGGAAAGAACATTTTCCTCTTCCCTTTGGCATCATAATTACCTTGTAAATTCTGAACACAGAAAGGAACAGTTTAAGAAGTTTCATACATAATCAGAGTTTTTTTTTTTAATTTCAATACCATTTTTAATGGCCTGGAGGGTGAGAGACAAGAAAGTCAATAATTTTCTGGGCTATATTTGACACCACTCCAACAAGTAATCTGAATCCAAATAATCCTTTTGGGGAGAAGGCAGAGAGACATGAGAAGATAAAGAATCATAGAAACAGAAACAAAAATAAAGGAAGTTCAATCCTTTATACCTGTTTTTTTCTGTTTATTGATCAAAAAAACCTTATTCTCTTTATTATGGTTTAGAAGTCAACAGTTTTGGTATTTGTTTTATTATATAACAACAGTATTTCATTTTTTCATAATTCATCAATGATACTATAGGTAAATTGGTGTGGAATAGCATAAAGAACAGATTAAGAGAGAAGATGGGTTCAATTCTTCGCTCTGATACTTAATACTTCTTTGGCTTGGGGTGAATCACTTAAACTCTCTGATTACTATTAAATTCAGACAATAATACATATGGTACTTCTGGTACCTAACAAAATTTTTGTGAGGAAAGGGCTTTGTAAAACCTTAAAGTACATATAAATGTGAGTTGTTACTAGTATTAATCACATTAGAACTATTTATGCCTTTGTACACAATTCTGCTACCAAACATCATTTTTCCTATACTGTGGTTTTTAGAAAAGGAGCAATATGCACTGCAATATATTTGTTTATAGAACACTGTTCTTTTGGGACCAAAGCCAAAATTACAATAAAATTTAACAAATAATGATCAAGTAGCTTGTAACATGTGATATTTTATTCTGTCTTGTGCAGATCAAGATATAAACAGTCACAGCCACTGAGGAGCTTATAATCTTAAACAGATCATAAACACAAGCTATGAGGTCATCCAAACAACTATAAAGGTTATACACATCACAGCATAAACATTGAATAAGGATATGGGTTAAAGAAATATGCTTTTTCCCACCATGTGAAAGGCAAGTATATTTATATATGAAAAAATTACCTTGTTATGTTGTTTAATTGAGTGCATCTTGAGCATTCCATTGATGGGGAAGACAAGGTAGAAAAAGAACAAGCATTTAATAAGTTCCTACTATGTGATTTTGGAGAAATTACTCAATATTTCAGTACTCAAGATGCCAGACAACTCTAAGTATAAATTGGATGGAAAGCACAAACTTTCATTAGTAAAATTTCCTCATCTGAGAATTCTCTGAGAGAATTGATTATTAATAACCATGATATAATGAAATTTAGATTTCCCTCTTTTCTTTTATCCTCATTTCAAGACTTCAGACTCTGAAGGTTGAGCTAAACTTGCCATTTATCCAGATCCCATCCAGATGGGGAAGTCATTGTGCTATGTTCAGATTTGGGTGGAGATAAATTCTTTTGAATAGGTTGCCCAAGGCTGGGGGTAACTTGGAAGCAAATGACATAATCAATGTACAGATCTAACCCTTTATTATAATATTTATTTTCTCATTAATTCAGACAATCAGAGTTGATTGCCTCCCTCAGGAATACTCCTCTTTCAATGGTATGGATCTTGCAATGTCAGCATGATTGTCTTTGGTCTAATAGAGTGACAGCCAAATTACCGTCCTTTTTATTAATAAACATGTTGCATTATTAATAAAATGATTAAATTATCCAGAAATTATGTCTCTCCATCTTTTTTAATGTCACATCTATATCAAAGAAACATAGATTTAGTTCTTATTTCTAAATTACTGACTCCATAGGTAATTATTACCATCTCTGTTTTAGAAGATAAAATAACAAAAAAAAAAAAAAAAAAAGACAAACTACTCATGTTTTAAGTCACGTAAATTTTTGTAAAATGAATAATTTTGAACATGTTCTCTCGGGTGGCAATTTTATCAATATCATTATACTCTGGCTTGATCAGACCATATTTAGACCACTGTGTTCAGTTTAGGGCAACAGATAAATGGGATTGCATCCAGAAAGAGATAAACAGAATGCCAAATTCCCTTAACTCCATGTCAAGTGATGGGACTGGGGATGGTTAGCCTGGAGAAAAGAAGAATCCAGGAGAACATAAAGCTGTCTTTAAATATTTGAAGGCTGGGGTGAATTGCATTTGTTTTCCTATTCTCTAGAAAATAGAACTATACAAAATACGCTTTCAAAGAAGCAAATTTAAGTTTGACTTCAAGAAAAACATCTTATCAGAGTTATCCAAAGGTTGTAAGGTAATATCTGAAGAAATTCTCTCATATTTTCAAATAAAAATGACACTAAAACTCATTGGGAATGTTATCATGGGGATTTTTGAGGGGCACAAGTTGAACTAGAAAGTCTCTGAGATCCCTCAAATCCTAAAATTGGGTCTCTCCTTGAAGAGTGTGTTGGAATTGGTCCATAAGGAAGCCCACATATTAACAATAAGGTAGAAAGGAAACCCTACAGGGGCATAGTTCTTTGGGGAAAAATGAGCTCCTCAGTGCTATCTAACTTTGAGGTAGTGTTCAGCAAATCGTTCAGTCATTCTGTAGAACAGCCAAATCAAGACAAGTAGGAGGAATCTTTTTGAGTTGTTTTTAGATTGTCCCTCCAATTCCGTATAAATTGAAGAGGAGTTGTGGGGCATGGGCAGGTATTTACAAGCTCTTTGGAGGCCCCCCTTGGGTCATTGGGCCTCTCTTGCTGCTAATTAAAGACTGGCAGCAGATGGGATAGCTCAGAGTTGCTGTCACTAGATGGCTTTTTCCTTAGTGATAGTTTACTGTCTGTTTCAACCACAGATGGCCTATTCATTTCAGATAGGCTGTTCAAGCTAATTAAAGGGACAGACTAAGTTTACCTTTCTAGTACTTGGACTATCCTCTTCCTTTCTTTACTTAAAGGATGAACAATTCTGCATTTAATCTACTGTTGTTCCTATTTATGCTGATTTCATCCAAATTTCAGGGTAAGTCAAGGGATTGTCAGGGGCAGGACTGATAGCAAGTTCTTCAGGAATGCTTCCTTATACCTCAAAACATGATGTATGTTTAGGTTTCCTATTTCTGGTGGCTGTCGTTTGAAGGTTTGACTCATTTGAGCAGTAGAGAATTAAGGGTGATTATTTTCTTATATTACCATACTGGTAACATTCTTTCCTCTCAACCTTCCCCTGGAACATTGTCTTTCATTCCAATACAATTTGTATTAGGATTATTTGTTTATTTTCTCTCCTCTAATAGACAGTAAGCTTCATAAGGGCAAGGATCATACTTATATTAAATTTGTATCACTCTCAGCACCAATGCTTTTTTGACATTGAAGAAGTTTAAGCTTGCTGAATGAATGCATGAACTAAATGTACTATGATCTTTTTCAATTTAGCATCCATCAATCATATAAAATTTCAAAAATCTAAACCTTTTAGTATTTTATGTGGGTCTAAAAGCTTATCGAGGACAGAAACTAGTCCTTATTCATCTTGACATCTTCCTCATTTTTTAGCACAAAACTTGCCTAAATTTTCAACAAATGTTTGCAAAATGAATAATAATTCATATTTATAGAAGAGTTAAAGATTTTCAAAGCACTCTCCTTTGAAGTAAATGGTATAAATATTATTGTTTTTATTTTATAGATGGAAGAACTGAAGCTTAGAGAGGAAGAGTGATTTGATCAGGATCACAAAGATAGGTAGCAGAGCCAGCAATCTAGCTCAATCTTTCTTCCAGAGCATCTAGCACTCTTTCCACTATGCCACAGTTAGACTAAATTAATGAATGACACAAAATGAAAGAAAATGCAGTAATTTTGCAAATGATGCCATCATTTATTCTTTTTAAAGCCAATCTGCTTAATTTCCATATAACAATGTCAAAAAGACAACATGAATACATATATTGGATTTAATTTATACTTTAACATATTTAACATGTATTGGTCAACTTGCCATGGGGAGGGGGAAGAAGGGGAAAAATTAGAACAAAAGGTTTGGCAATTGTCAATGTTGTAAAATTACCCATGCATATATCTGTAAATAAAAACTGTTTTTAAAAAAGCCAACATGAAATAGTACATTAAAAACAAAATAGAATAAAATAACCAGAATTTCTAAAAAATTCCATAATGATCTTTAAGTTTCTTCAAAATTCTGTATCCTTATTTGTGATTCTCCATGAGTTTTCTAGAGTACTTTTCCTCCTCACAAGAAATGTGGCATAATTTTATAGACTTATTGTGATGTATGGAAGCATTCTTGTTTGCTGACAACAAACCCTTGACTTAACTTTGAAATTTAGATCTGGCTCTGAGAATTTGTGGTGATTACTGTAGTGATATACTATATTCCACTCAAGAGAATCACATTAGAAATACTAAGCTCTCTTTAGACAACATTTTATCCTTCAAACCTAGCTTTCCCTGGGTAACTATGCTTGTTTTTTAGTCTAATTAGACTAATTTCCAAAGTCATATATACATGGTCTGATCCTAAGTGCTTCATCCCCCACCTTACTTCAAGTAATTTGTGAGATGAATTGATTAAAGGGCATAAAGCTCCTTCCTTTCCATAGAGGAGAGTCTTATCTCCAAAACAACTATATCTACTCCCTCCCAAATTATTTACCACTCCACCACTCTGTTACGTTCCAGAGTTCTGTAAGCTTCTCACTTCTGTACAGAGTAGTGATCTTGCCTTCAGAGAAGTTATAATTATATTATATGCCATCCTGGGTATCCTTGAAGCAGCTACTCATGTGCCATTTGGAAAATCCTTCTTTCTTCCCATACACTCCTTCAATACAGACATCAAACCTACTCTCATATCACCTCTGCAACAGGAATACATTAGATACACTTTACTCCAGGGTAGTGATTGGTAAGTCGAAGCTCACCAATCTTTTCATTTTGTATGGTGAAATTAAGTCCACAATATCTCACATACATTCTTTTTTCTCTTCTTACACAGCCATGGCCTTAAATTAGGACCTCATCACCTTTCTCTTGGACTATTACAATATACTTATAATTACTCTCAAATTTCTCCTTTTGTCAATCCACTTTTCACATAGCTCCAAAATGTTTTCTAAAACACAGGTTAGACAATATCATTCTTGTATTAAATAAATTTCAGTGACTACAGTTCACTCAAGGATAAAATATTATTTTATATTTATCTCATCCTTCAAAAATTTATTTTTATATAAATTGGTATGATGTAAATAACTTTAGCATAGTTTTACAGGTTTATGGATAAATAAACAGTCATATTTTTCAAAAATATTATTAGAGAACATTATTCTAAAGGATGTAATTAATGTGGATTGAAAACTCAAAATTAATTCCTGGGTCCCCATCTGTTAGAAGCTCTACCATTTCCCTGAATCTATTATATTTCCTCAAACTTTGGTCATATGATCTTGGCTATGTCAGTAAAATACAGTCTGTCAAATACAATCTTGAAAAGACATACTCAGGAAGACCTGGTGTAGATCTAAGCACAGTTTCATCTCCAGAAGGCTGGACAACATACAATAAAATATTTATTGTGCCTATAGTAACTTATAAAACTTTATCCAGATATGGCTGAATATAAAAAATGTAAACAAAAGTACAATATGTTTAATAAATATAACATGAACTATCCTATTAAAAATTAAAAAAAAACAAACATGGAAGATAGAGATAGAAAATTCTCTGAAGAATAAAGCAATACTATGAATTCTACTTACTTAAGCTTGGTAATGTGGTTAGTATAGAGTATTACATGTACTATAGCTTGCACTAAAATTATACTTACATAGCATTTTAAAACTTAGAAAAAATTTTATATTCATTATAGTATTTAAGTCTCACAATTGTCCCATGGGTACAGTTTTATAGGTTTTATTATTCCCATTGTAAAAATGAGGAAACTTGAAATCCAAGAATTTAAATGACTTATTTAGTGTCATACAGGGAGTCAGTATCAATGATGGAAATCATATTCCATTTTCTTGACTCTGAATCCAGCATTTTAGCCATGTCTATGTTAATATACAGTATGAAAAATTATAAGCAAATTTTCTATAGAATAAAAATAAAAAAATATTATTATATATTCTCCCTTGTAGAAAGATAGAGATATAGATGGAACATTTATTAAGCACTTAGCACACATCAGTCACTGCACTAAATTCTGGCTATGATAAGAATACAAGCAATGAAACAATCTTTCTCTTGAAGAGCTTATATTCTTATGGGTGAAGACAACAATGCAAAAGAGGAAGGAGAAGATAATGGTCGTGAAACTGTGTAATGTAGGGGTGGCTAGAAAGTGGCATAGAAACTTGGTTCTAGGTAAGACAAGCAAAAGTTTGCCTCATAAATTAAAGAATACTTTTGGAAATTCCAGTCCTAATCACTAGTTACATCTTTGTCCTCTTCTCCAGATAAATACTTTTCCTCCCTCCTAGAGTGTTTATATCCTCCAAATATTTGTGAACTGTTATCATTCCCCACCCACCCCTTTTCCTTGACACTAAGCCAAGCTGGACACATTTAGCTCCTTTAATCTTGGCTCATAAATCATTCCTTTCATTCTCCTAATCGTTTTTCTTGCTTTTCTCTGAACTCCATCCAATTTGTTTATATCCTTTTGGTAATGAGCTGCCTGAGATTGACTGCAGTATTCCAGGTATGACCTTATTTTTACATTATAAAGGAAGCTATCAAAATCCTACAAAACTCTTACCTGGGGTAGGGGGTGAGGGAGAGGGAGGAAGAAGTTATCACTTGCTTGCTTTCTTGTTTCATTTTTTGTATTATTTCTCCCTGCTCTCCATTTTGTTTTTCCAGATTTCCTAACTGTGAAATAAAGGCAGTACAAAAGTTATGAATGACTTTATTCCTAATTTTTTTGTAAGTGATGTTTGGAATTGTATACAAAATTTCCCATAGAAACAGTATTATATCGTGGTTGACTCCCTTAGGTTAGCTCATTTAGCTTTTAATGTAGCAGAATCATCATAATCCATTTTTAACCTAGAACATTATATCTATGAAAAAACCCCCCACAAATTCTGACTTAGAATGAAATATGGAAGAAACACATCTTCCCATGTTTTAAGTAGGAGTGAAACTGGGTTCCTCTGAATGCAACTCTGGTGGTTGGATTTGATGGCTTTTGGGTTCAGTAGTTCTATGGGTGAAGAGGGAGAACTAAGGTCTTTAACTCTATGAATTTAGATAGGTGGGGCAGGATAGTATGATGATTCATATGACACTTATGTTAAATAAGGTATCTGAAATTTGGGGAAATACCTCTGGCAATTCCCCCTCCCAGCAATGAAGTTATTTATATTTGTGAGTATTGAACATAATTTAAAAGAACTATTTGTCCTGTCTTTCATTGTCTAGAAGATTATCTAATATATTAAACATTAACAAATTTAAATTCTTTAGTTACTCACACAGAAGCCTTTTATTTGGTTTTATAAATCCCTTGCAGATAAGTAGCATGAAAGATCTTTAGATATGGACTCAAAGAATCAGAGTTTAATTACAGTCTCTGAACCTTACTAGATATGAAAGATTCAGTTTTCTCATCTATAAAAAGGGAAGAATAATGTTATCACTAATATCAAGAGGCTCATCACTAGCTTGGCCACAGGATGATCAAAGAACTCAAAGCTAAAAGAGGCCTAGATCAGCCAATCCAAACCAAGAAATAATAGTAAAGAAATCATTTTGCAAACTTTAAAGTTCTCTATAAAAATAAACATCCAATCAATTCTGATGGACCTGGCCCTCTTCAACAATGAGATAAACCAAATCAGTTCCAATAGAGTGGTAATGAATTGAACCAGCTATACCCAATGAAAGAACTCTGGGAGATGAATATGAACTACTACATAGAATTCCCAATCCCTCTATTTTTGTCCTCCTGCATTTTGGATTTCCTTCACAGGCTAATGGTACACTATTTCAAAGTCCGATTCTTTATGAACAGCAAAATAACTGTTTGAACATGTAAACTAATATTATATTTATATTTTAACATATTTAACATATATTGGTCAACCTGCCATCTGGGGGAGGGTTCTAGAGGAGAAAAAAAGCCCCCAAACCCAAAAAGAACAACAACAAAAAACAACCTTTAACCAGTCCTTTTTGACTTTCTAAAAATAACTACAAAACAATTCATGTACAAGTCAAAGCATCACTCTTGTGAAGTCATTGGTCCTCTTTGAGAATGAAAGATGAATAAGAAGAAAAACAACAAAATAGAAGAGACGGGAATTTAGTCAAATAGAAACAATGACTTTGAAGTCTCTTTGTAAATCCTCTTTAATTTTGTCTCTTAATCAATCTATCAATTTATTCATCTATTTATTTATATATATATATATATAATGAATTTATAATTATTAATTAATGCATTGAGTACCCATTACACATTTATCATTATGCAAAACACTATGGTTTTGCATAGTGTTCACAGGAGTCTACAATCTAATGCCAAAGACAAAACACACATGAAACTGCACTATATCATAATTGTGTGGCCAAATTAATGAATAAGACTATACACAATAATTATTTTTTTTAAAGATCTAGCATGTAGCTAATATAATTCTGATTTTAGAGTAGGGAACACATGGGTTCAAGTCCTGTTTCTGACAATTCCTAGCTCCCTGATCGTCCACAAATCTCTTAATCATTTTTGCCCTTGGATAAATCCCTAAAACTAGGAGTTTTAGATGAATTGCAATCTGCATTGAAGGAAAGAGTCCCCATGCCAACAAAATCATAAATTTTTGATGCATTGACATGATTTTATAGCAGAGAACTAATTGTAGATAGTAGAGAAAAAAGTTCAGTTTGAGCTGAGGAAAACTTAAAAAAAAAATCATATAAGAGCAGAAGGACAGGTTCAATTGGTTGTGTAAAGCTAAAGAATGCCCTAAGGTTGGTGGGGGGAAAGGTGAAAGGACTGTGACAAAAGGAATTCAATTTTTTTATATACCTGCAGAAATAGGCACTGATTCCTAAAAAGGTTTTTTCTTTTCTTTTTCTTTGTCAGATATAACTGCTAGCTCATTGGAATTATCTTTTGGGGTTTTTTTAGTACCTAAAATTTGAAAACAAGCTATTTAATCACAGGAGTTGCAAATGGAAATGTATTGTCTTAAATTGTCTTGAAAATATTTTTGCTAAGATTATACAATGATCAATTCTGACAGACCTGGATCTTTTCAATTGTGAGATGATTCCTGTGGATCACAGGACATTGTGTGGATCACAATACAATATTTAAACTTTTTTGTTGTTGTTTGCTTGCTTGCATTTTTTTCTTTCTCATTTTTTTTTCTTTTTGATTTGATTTTTCTTGTGCAGCATGATAATTGTGAAAATATGCATAGAAGAAGTACACATGTTTAACACATATTGGATTATTTGCCATAGTGGGGAAGGGAGGGAAAATTTTTGAAAGACAAGATTCTGCAAGGGTATAAAATTATCTATGTATATGTTTTGAAAATAAAAAGCTTTAATAAAAAAATGCTTTTGCTAAAATCCAGGAAAGGAAATGAATCTTTAAGTACTCATTGCCATTCTATCTATCTGTGGCTTTCTGAATGTCAAAATGTTTACTGGGGAACAATATCATGTAAAATATAGTAAATTGCCACATATTTCTTTAAAGGTCTACAGTGAACAGAGTACTGAATTAAGTGCTGTGGCATACAGATGAGAAAAAAGAAGAGATCCCTGTTTTCAAGGCTTATACATTACAATTCTGAACATTCACCATTCATGAAACATTAAAAGACAAGAGAACAATTACCAGAAGTGCATGTATTACTTAGGCCCATATTTTTTCAGTTATAAACTTTGAAAAGGTTAACCATTAGAGAATTGTGAGTCATTTAATAATAAATCTATGCTGTTGTGTTAGCCTGACTGGTGAAACCAGCTGAGTTTATCCATAAGTAAAACCATCTGAGTCATCAATTTTATATATTTTATTGCAGGTTATCACCAGTGGCATTCCACTGGGCCCTCTCTCTGTGTACAATAGACAGGTAATATTAAAAAAAAATTGAAAAGATATGGTTGCAGTGCCTAATCACAAGCCAATTGCCTTTTTCTTCAGGGCCTAAATTGGACTTTAAAAGGTGAATAACACAAATCAAATTTGAATTAAAGTCTAGCCAAGAATGGTTAAAATTATTTAATGATGTTATTGTATTTTTTCTTCCTAAGTACACTTTCATAATTTATTCTGATTCCATAATAGATTTATCAAACATATTAAATGGAAAGGAGACAGTCTTCAGAATACTTCCAAACAAGAAGTGAAAACATTTTAGATGGTAGGTGTATTTCAGAAAAAGATTTGACAGAAATGAAAGAAAGTTAGTTCAACTGTGAGATCATTGAGAGGAATGACACCTATGGGAGAATTGTTTAGGTTTTACGTATTTAGATGAAGCACATATTTTTATTTTATATAAATGAGATCTGGGAAATTGTTTCTTGACTTGGAATGATTATCTTGGTTTAAAAAGGGGGAGATCCAAATATCTGACCACATGAGGTTTTTTTTATATTTTGATAGTTTTTTATTTACCAGATATATGCATAAGTAATTTTACAGCATTGACAATTGCCAAACCTTCTGTTCCAATTTTTCCTCTTCCTCCCCCCCCCCCAGATGGCAGGTCGACCAATACATGTTAAATATGTTAAAGTATAAATTAAATACAATATATGTATACATGTCCAAACAGTTATTTTGCTGTACAAAAAGAATCGGACTTTGAAATAGTGTACAATTAGCCTGTGAAGGAAATCCAAAATGCAGACAAAATTAGAGGGATTGGGAATTCTATGTAGTGGTTCATAATCATCTCCCAGAGTTCTTTCTCTGGGTGTAGCTGGTTCAGTTCATTACTGCTCAATTGAAACTGATTTGGTTCATCTCATTGTTGAAAATGGCCACATCCATCATTATTGATCATCATATAGTATTGTTATTGAAGTATACAATGATCTTCTGGTCCTGCTCATTTCACTCAGCATCAGTTCATGTAAGTCTTTCCAGGCCTTTCTGAAATCATCCTGTCCTGACCACAAGAGTTTTAAGATCTTTCTTTAATTCAAGTATAGTCCATTCCCATAAGTCCATTCCCATTTATTTGGAATAAATAAAAAGCAAAATTTCCTCCTTTAAAACTAGGAAATGTAAATAGCCTATATTTTTATAACAGAAAAAAAATTTGAGAGAATGAACTTGTGATCTTATATATCCTAATTGGTGAGTTTTCCTACATTTTACCTAATCCATTGTGATAAACTGCTGATTGGTCTACTTGCTATAAGTCTTTCTCCAATCAGGTTTCAAAGAAATCCTTCTAAAGCATAGGTCTTTTTACAATTAACTCTAGTGGCTTCCTATCACCTTTAGAATCAGATTTTAAATCCTCCAGCATTCAAAGCCTATAATGTTCGGGCTAGGTTTCTGGAGGTCCTTCAGACAGGTGTTGGTCTCAGCAGGAAAAACACCAAGAGAATGATCAGGAATAGAGGCTAGAGTCTTTATTCTGGCCTACTCTTGATCTTAGTGGAGGAGTAAAGGACGCAGGAGAGCCACCAAGAGGCTTGTCAAAGATAGAATATCTATCTTCCAGTTCTTCTTAGCCCTATATTATATACCTTATTGTAATTACATCATTACAGCATACTGATTGTGTGTGAACTTAGAGAACCATTACATCACCATACTAAGTATGAAGTACATATGTGAACTAGAGAACCATTATCTCATCAATTCTACTGAGTTAACACCTTGTTTCAAATATACTTGTCCAAGTTCAGGCTCTCTATAGAGCCTTATCTATCTATCTATCTATCTATCCTTCTATCTATCTATCTGTCCTTTATAATTTGCCTCCAAATTTCCAATCTTCCTTCATCTTACATACACACAGAGACATCAATGCACATTATGCATACACACACACACACACACATACACCCTTTTTAATGCAGTGGTCTTGTTGTTCCTTGACTGAGATTCTCTATTTCCCTACTTCAGGCCTTTTCACTAACAATCCTCATGCCTAGAACTCTCTCCCTCTATATCTTTGTTTCCTGATTTCCTTCCAGTTCCAGGCAATATATTACCTTCTACAGATGGGCTGTCCTGGTCACTATTTTAGTGCTTTTTCTCCTGATCATTATTTCCAGTATAGCCTGTGTATTATTTGTTTATGCCTAGACATTTACATGATATCTCCCCCATTAGATTGTGAATTCCAGTGCAGGTAGATTTGTTTTACTTTATATCTCCAGCTCTTAGCATTGTGCCTGGCACATAAGAGGTACTTGAGAAATGTTTATTGACTCACCAACATTTTTTTCCAATTCACTTTTAAAACTTCCAAACATAATTACCTAGAGAAAAACTTACTTGTATATAAATAGATTCGATTCCTATTCCATACTGCTTTTAATGCCATTCATTTACATAGGTAAAACAAAGCAAAACAAAACAGAACAGTAGAGGAAGAATATTTGGGAAAACAAAAATCACATCTTTTATTGGAAATTCTTAGCTCTGATACAGTTAGCCAAATAACAAAGAGCAAAGTAGTTTTGTTCTGCTTTGTTTTTTGCTTTTTAAAGAAAATTCCAATTTATATATCACAAAAGGGTTTGCAAGATACTTTCCTTACAACAATTTAGAAAAACTTTGTGTTTGTATTACAGGGGTTAGGGGAGAGAGTTGTTAAAAAAAAAAAAAAAAAAAAAAAGAAAGAAAGAAAGAAAAGAAAAGAAAAAAGAAAAAAAAAAAGGTCAAGATCTATGATTCCATTGATTTAGGAAACTCAAGGTGGGGAACCTTTCTTCATCAGTGCATACTGGCAACTGCCACAAAGAATCCCCAAAGTTGAGAAATCAGCTACCATCTAATCTAATCTAAACACAAAAGGAATATCCTCTATCATCATCTAACAAGTAGTTTGAAAGAGCTGCCTGAGGCACTGAGTTTAAGTGACTTGCTCATGGTTGGTTACACAGGTAGCAGGTATTAGAAGCAGAAACTAAATTTGGCTAGTCTTGATGTCAAGGCTGCCTCCTACATGCTTCCTCTCCAGCATTAGTGCTATTATACTTAGTTTTATAGAAGTCTGAGAGGATATTTGACACTGTGGAGTGAGTATGGGATTTGCAGTCAGAACACTTCAATTCTAATCTTTTCTTGGTTACTTAATCCCTCTATGACTTGGATGAATTATTTTACTTCTCTAGGTCTTAGTTTCCTCCTTGGAAGAATTAGAATATCAAATTGGATGATTTTTTACGATCCTATGATTTTCCCATAGCCACAGTTGGTTGGTTCTAGAACCAAGATTTGAATTTCTGTTTCCTGATACCAATTCCAGCATTCTTTTTATGCCACTATGCTGCCTTTTAATTGCAGCAGAGTAATAAACAAATGTATTTTATCGATTACCTATTATAGAGATCTCTCAAGTATGTGATAACTATAATTTGGATATAAGATCTTTTTATAGCTGAATCATAAACAGAAACACATATGATCATAAACTAAAATCCAACAATTTTCAGTGCAGACCTGGAAATAGACAATATGCCCACTGCCTGAAGACCCATTAGCTAAATTCAGAGAGACATATTAACAAAATATTATTCAGCAGGTAATGATTTATTCTCCTAGTCACAGAAATTCACAGGGTCATAGTTTTATAAACAACAACAAAAAAAGAGGGATAGTGATATTCATTCAGAAAGTTGCAATGTTTAGAAGATATATGATCTTGCTCTTATGAATCTTGCAGTTTAATACCTGGGATAAGACAGAAAATTGATAAATACAATGTGCAGGGGATATGGAGTGATGCATGAAGACAATCTAATAAAGCATGGAGAAAATGTGAAATTTGTCAATGGAAGGGTTTTATCCTGCTGTTCATCAGAAATCTTCTGAGAAATTTAAAATAATTTCCTTTTAAAATTTGGTCTGTATTAGTAAAAGCAAAGTAAATGCTGTTGGAAAATACAACATTTTGAGAAACTATAAATATGCAAATTCTTAAGTGATTAACACTTTTACTCAAGAATTTTCCAAATTAATAAAGGGATGAGAAATATGTTTAAAAAAATAGAACCTTTTTTATTGATTTCTCATAATGCTACTTTTTAAATAAATGACACTCATTTATCAGATTTCTTAACATGAGAGCACAAAGAAGCATATATTAGTTAAGTTAATTGCATGTAGAATAAAGACACTTATGGCACTTTTGGCCAACTTATCCTATCAGTGTAGACCTTGTCTTTGATGTCCAGCTGCTCACCACCAAATATTGAGTCTTAAAATAGCAATGGACTCCCAAAGCATTCTTGCCAAATGACACTCAAATGATACCAACTCAAATACAGTTCTTAAGGTAGAGAAGACAAATCTAAATTTCATACCAATAGGAATATTCTTTCATGATATAAAGGGACAATGTTATTTCATTAGCCATTCCTAAATCAAAAGATTAAATCTACAGAAAGTTTCCTAGAAAGTACTGAGAATTTTAGATACATTAGACAGTAAATCAAAACCAGTTTTATGTATGGTCAATGATGGGGAAATAAATATATGTTACTATTAGGCTGGAGATAGAATAAAAGTCATTTTTCCAATTCCTTTTATCCTTATTTGAGCATATTAAATACAAGTCATTGTCTAGAAAAGTTCTGCATGGAATCAAGCAAATTTCAGAAATCTATGCCTTCTGTTAAGAGGCATAAATTATTTTGCATTTAATAAAAGAAGAATCTGCTTAGCATGCTAATAATCAAATGATGAGAGGAAAATACTATTTTAAATTACAAGTGTTTAAGACCAGTCCCAGAAGTAAACCGACAATAAGAAAAAATTCCTTAATAGCATTAAAGCCGAGAAAATAAAACTAGACAAAAATAGGCAAATACATGTAAAGAAGTTTTATATTAATTATATTACGAGTTGCAATATACATAATTTTTTACCATAGAAATTCTGACTTAAACTGTATTTTTTTTTAGCAACAACTCTCCATGTTCTTGTAAGAAACAAGCAACAAAGAGTAATTCTTTGTTTCTGGGATGTGAGTTTACATTTGAAAGTTATGCAACAACAGATGGCTTTTAGCCCCATTAAGAGGTCAGGCCAGTTTTCTTCTTATTGCTGATCACACCTGTATTTGTGCTTCTAAGAGTCCTCATGTGCTCCAGTGCTTTTTTTCAAAACAAATCTCATCTCTCTTACAAATCTAGTTGAAACTGGTGGTTTATTTTATTGCAACATCTTTGAGTGATGTTCACAGATGTTCAACTAGTATTTACATATTAATTTTAATTACTTATAAGCCTTCATAGACTAACATAACTTATCTGTGCCTTAAATCTCCTACTCACCATTTAATTTTTATCTATATTTAATAATCTTTCAAAGGCAATGGGAAAGTACAAATTTGTTGTACCTTTGACATATTAATAATTGATCCTGTAAAGTACAGAAATCAGATTTTGTTTAATTAAATCATATTTTAGATTCATTATTTTAAAGTAAGACACTTAACCTTTTAATGTGTCATAAAAACTTTTGGCAGTCTGGTAAAGTGTATGTATCCCATTTCAGTATAATTTTTCTTAAAAAAATCATAATTAAATGAAATGCTAAGTTTCAGTTAAAAGTTAATGAAAATAAAGATGTAATTGGACCCCTTGAAATAAATCCACTGACATGAACTCCTACTTACAAGAACTTTGAGGTCAGTATTTTTGTGAAATGAAGACTACTTTGTCGTATTTCAGGGAGAAATTGGAATTATATTCCTTGACCTTGGGGGAGAATCAAGAGGAATAGATAAAAGTTGCTAAAAGACCAATTTTGGCTTAATTTCAGGAAAAGTTTCCTGTCAATTAGAATTGTCCAGAAGTGACATAGGCTGCCTTGACAGGCATTGGGTTTTCCTCCCCCAAAGGTCTAGAAATAGAGGGCAAATTCTCATTTGTCATATATATCATATTGGAGATTCTTTTCTTGTATGGGTTGGACTAGATTGGTGCTGAAACCCTTTGAACTCCGATATTTGGGGATTCTTTTACATGCAAATAATCACTCCAGATCTTACGTGGTTTGAAGTTCTACTCTACAGATATTTCAGATTTTATAAAGCAGATAAATTATATTACTTAGCAAAAAATATTATCTGTGGTATAGAGGAATTAAATGACAGATCCCTTTTATTTATCTCTCAACTTCATCCCTCACAAGAAAATAAAACTCTGATTTCCATTATTCTTATTACTAAGGTCCTTTAAAATTGGCAGGCATAGTCACATTGTGTAGAGAAAGCTTGGAAAAGTAAGAGAATAAGTAAATAGAATTATATCTGATCAATGAAAGAGCTCTTATTTATCCTAAAAATAGTTTCTGGCCAATGATATTGAAGAGGATGACACTCAAATTTGTGGACATTTTTGCCTTCTTCCCCTCCTCAAATATCTTATATTTACTGATCTGTATAACTGTTTACATCCTCTGGTAGAATGCAATCTCCTTGAAGGAAGAGATTTTTTTTTCAACACCTAGCACAAGCCATCCATTGTTTGATGAATCTTTATTGGATTAGACTGGATTGATTAGACAGTTGAAATTCTTGTACAGTTATTTCATTTCTGAAATTATTCCTTTTCTACTTCACAATCCCTAATATATCAAGTCTTCTATCATCAAACCATTAAAGAAAATAGACAATGAATACAATATCATCATTAAGTCTTTCAAGTAATATTTATGCTGTGCTATATTTCAACAACCCTTGTTCTAACATGATTCCCCTATTGCTAGAATATGACACATAAATCTCAGAAACAGGCTGAAAATATTGGAAGTGAAGGAACCAGGGCTTTGGTTGCTTTCCAAATTCCTCCTCCTTTTCCATAAAGAAGCAGAATTTGTTGACAGGATCTTCTTATGGTTTCATTCTCCAATCCCCCCTCCCCCATAGAGAAAGTAGGAAGGCTTCTATGCTCTTTTGCCATCAAATTGGCTGCTCTCTGATTTCATGACTTCTGAGTTAATCCTTCTGTTCTTCCTATTAGCAAATGTAAGCAGGCCAACTTCAAACAGACTACAACAGGTCACAAGGTTTAATGGGCACAGAGATAATCATCTAAATTACATTTCTGAGCCTGATGAGGTAGACAGGCTTAGAGGGTAACTTTACCAGCTTTCACTGCTAATCAGCTGGGCTTGTGAGTCTGAGCATCTATCTGCCTTCGCCTGCCTCCCCAAGGGACTGGGTTCTATTGACTGATTAGGGAAGGCAGCTGCATTAGCTCCTTTCACCCATGGAGTGTGCTGTGTCTCTCGCCAGCACCAAAGAACATGAAAGGCAAATATAACCACAACTCAGACACCAGAGGATCTCTTCTCATCACTGCAGGGATTATCTTCCCTCTTCTTGGAGATGATATTCAGCACAACAGTTGCTGCCAATATTCATGATCTGTTAATGCTTAGGGATTTTTATATGGTAGGCCTCCGTTAGCACATAAGGGAAAAGACTGTAGGCTCTTTTACATTTCTTGATGAATTTAATAGTAATGAATTTAGGAGAAAGCTGGTATCACTCTAAAAAAGAAAGAGAATAGAGGGAATGTCACTTGTGAGGACTGAATTAATCTTGAACTGCCAGAATGAACACAATGAGTGATTCCTCTCACTAAAACATTCATTTTGCACACCTCATTATTCTAGCCAGGGAGACATTAGTCTTATACTTGATTAGGATCAGATTTGGAAATTTAGATCTACTCCTTTCTAAAGCATGGATGAGTTGTAATCATTCAAGAGTGAGATTTAATGGACCACGTTTCACTTATTAAAAAATAAAAGTAGCTTCTTTTTCAATATAGACTGAAATGGTGTTTTCTACAGTAGAGTGAATCATAAGGTATAATGTACCTCCATGGGAACTCCTCAATCAAAACAAGGGACATCTATGTATGTGAATAGATAGACTGAATGTAACAGAGTTAAGAGATACCCAGAGAGAGAGTGAAGAGACTACTGCTTTTAGAAACAGAATTTCAAGATTATAATAAATTAGCTGTGTTAATTTGTGCTGCTCACCTATCTGTCTGAGCTTCAATTTATGTCATTAAAATAAATGGACTGCCTATCTTATAGGAAGTTGTGAGAAAAACATTTTGCAAACTAATGTTAGAGGAGTGTTGGATATATATGTTATATTAATAATACTACTATTACCATAAATTGCTTTAAATTGTACCCTACACTTAAAAAAGTCAGTTTAACTAAGCTGGCTTTATCCTAAAGATATATAAAACAAAAACAGAATTCATACAACTTCTAAGACTAGCAAATTTCAAAAATTGGAGACTAAAGAAAAAGTTCAAAGTCAGAAAGAATGGTTCCACCAAAGTACAGGAAAAGCAGGATATTTCAAACAATGGTTAAAGAAACTAGGGATGTTTAACTCCAGAACTTGGAGAGAAATATGAAAGCTATTTAAATACCTCAAAAACTATAATGTGAAAGATGGATAATATTTGTCATACTTGTCTCTAGAGGGAAAAATTCAAATCAAGGGAGAGTAGATAAAGAGATTTTAGGACAATATAAAAAAGTTTTTCAACAACTAGAACTATACCAAAGTGGAATGGGCTGTCTCATGGAAGTAATTTGTAGCCTTTTCCT
Source organism: Sminthopsis crassicaudata (assembly GCF_048593235.1). Classification (NCBI taxonomy): domain Eukaryota; kingdom Metazoa; phylum Chordata; class Mammalia; order Dasyuromorphia; family Dasyuridae; genus Sminthopsis; species Sminthopsis crassicaudata. Next base: position 123,612,264 of record NC_133621.1, read on the forward strand.
GGTGCTCTTCAAGTTGAAACAGGAAGGCTACTTGTTTGGCAATTTATATAGTCCTATCTTGATGTATATTGGAGTAGATGAACCCTGTTCAGATGTCAGTTAGTCTAGAAAGTTTCTGAGGTCCTTTCCAACTCTGAAAATCTGTAATCATAAATTATTGAAATTATATGTTTTGTCTCTAAAGTAGGTCAATGTACCATCTAACTCTGGATCATCCAAATGAAAAGTGTTTCAGTCACAATGACCTATTTGACTTTTAAAAATTCATTCCAGCCTTAAAGTACATATTTCTCTCTCTCCATGCAAAAAATAAAACAAATAACATAACCAAATATAAAAAGCTGGCATGTGGAAGTTTTCATTTCAGAGATAAGTATGGGTAGAAGTCTGTATTAATCACTTATATTCTATAACATGAAATGTTCCATGAATTCTGGGATTGTATCACTGGGGGAAAGTAAAGGGTAGAGAAAATAATGTATTAACTTTTGAGAAAAAGCATATGTTTATTTATAAATGATGTTCAAATTGGCATAATAGCTTAATAAATTAAAAGGAGGAATAAGGTGAAGAGTAAAATGATGGAAAAAGTATTTACAAGGCCAAGAATATACATTAAATGTGACCTTATAATATTAATTTCTTTGCTTTATTATGCAAATTGCAAGTACTACATTTTTGCTATTGGTGAAAAGGTTTATTTTTTTCTTTTTCAAGTTCTTTTTATGAAGCACTAGGGAATTCTTATATAAAATCATGGTCTATGTGCATTATTGTATTTACCCAGAATATATGCATCCACCCTCCCTGTTGATACAAAATTTATTGGGAGTCATTTTTCCATTTTTTTTTGATTTAATGAATTTAACAAGAACAATAAACTTAACAACTTATGTTTTTATTAAAGGGAAGATCAAAATTTTCCACCTCCTGTGGCTTATGATAGCAAATGAGTAATGCCACACAAAATTTTGGTTATTTCAAGAGTGACTCTCAGGGGGAATGATACTTTATCATGCATATTATTTTTAAGGAAGACTTAGAAAAGACTTAAAAAAACCTTATAAATTCAAATGTTAGTTTTGATGAAGTATTTTCTAACTTTAATACTACTCTAATTTATCACCATTTCTTTGCTTCCTTAAGTAATCTTAGCTACTTTCCTCTTTTTAACAGTGTTCATTATGTTTCCAAATCTATTGTTGTTCAGTCACTTCATGACCTTACTTAGGGTTTTCTTGACAAGAATACAAGATTGATTTGCCATTTTCTTCACCAGCTCATTTTACAGATAAGGAAACTAAAATGGAAGTAAATAGGCTTAAGTAAATTGCTCAGGGTCACACAGCTAATGAATATCTGAGGCTAGATTTGAACTCAGGAAATTAATTGTTCTTGACTCCAAGCCTACCACTCTATATACTGTGTCACCTAAATTTGTGTAATCCAAAATATCCTAAACTAGGTGCCACAATGAGTGAATACAGCATTGGATTTGGAGTCAGTAAAACCTAATCTCAAATCCAGATTCTATCTATCATGTGGCTCTTAGCTAATTACTTAACTTTTTCCTTCCTCAATTTTCTCATCTATAAGATGGAGAGAATAATAACTACTTTACAGGATTATTATAATGATAAATGAGATAAAGTGCTTTGCAAACCTTAAATTGTTATATAAAAAGTAGGTATAGTTATACTCTTTGTTGTTTCTTACCAAATCCATGAATTAAAGCATACTTATTAAGCACTTAGTATGTGCCAAAGATAACCATTTCCCCAAAGAATGTGGAAAAATACAAAAGTAAAGATACTATCTGACCTTTATGATCTACATTTTAATGAGAAAAAGCAACAATATAGGGGGTGGGGACCAGGGAGAGGCAAGTGAATCCAAAAGTCACAGAGATGGTGAATGGAGCTGCAAGGGAGTAGTTGACAAAGGCCCTTCAGGAAAAATATCAAGAGTTGATTCTTACATGATTCATGGTTCCAGAACAGGAGGGGAAGGATGAGTAGAAAAAGCATCGTTACAATAAGGCTATTTGCAAGAAGGTTGTGGAGGAGGTGTTTAAGAAGGAAGGAATGAAACTTGGCAGGGACTTTCCTGAAGTTATTTCCAATTAGGAGAACAAGGATCTAGGGCAGAAGTTCCTTCAAATCTGTTGAGTGAGGAGATAGTAGAAGGTGTGTCTAGAAAAAAAGGAGTAGATTCCTTCTTTCAAAGCATAAGATCATAAAGTTAGAATTAAAAGGGATTTGAGACCACCTCTAATTTTACAGATAAGGAAAGTAAAATATTTCATCTATATATCTTTGTACATTCTTTACGATAATTTCTCTAAACTTTGCATTCTTCTTCTATATACCTCCATGTCTCTTCCTTTTAGCAAATGAGTTTATTTTCTAAGACATGCTCTTCTCTTCTTTCATCTACCTTTCCAATAATTAACTTTGTACTCATCTTCCTTTTCCTTCATTTTTGCCTTTTTTTAAAATAAGGCTCCTACCAATTCCTTTAATTTTATATATACTATCTTTACCAAAATCTTGCTTTCTCAAACTGTTCCTTCCTTTTTCAGTAGCTCGAATCTCTTCTACACCGATTTATTAGTATTAATCGCTCATATTGATAATTGTATTCTTTATGGATAGCAACTGCCTAAAGGAATATAAACTTGGGAATTGAAATAAATTATTTTAAAGCATAGGACACTTTGTAGAGGATGGAAGATTTGCTTATATATGTAGCAACATAGTATTTTGAGCAATATATAAGAGGCATGGGAAGATATCTCTCCCCAGGAGAAGGTACAAATAGAATGCTATGAAAAATGCCAAAGACAAATTTTAACTAAATTTAAATTAAACAATTTGCCTTAAGGTAGCCATTCACCACATGTCTCTTTCAGAAGCTAGAAGTCATCAGTCAATGTTATTATTAGAATTCAGTCATTTATGTTTTTAATAGAATTCTGTTAGTTGGCCTGGTAGCTCATAATTATTTATAACAGCTTCTATGGAAACATACTTTATGAATTTGTTAAAAATAAACCCATTTGTATGTTGCTGATGAAACGTATTTTTGTCCTCTTGATAAAATTCTACAGTGAATACTCTAGACTTCTTTACTAGCCCTTCTTTTCTTAACCTTTGGAAATCTAGTTTCTACCCCAATTACCATATGAAAACTGTGTCCTCAAAGGTTACTAATCACTTTTTTGTGTGCTAGATATAGTTCTCTCAAGTTCTCTGCATTTTTAAAAATATTACTTATCATCTTGAAAATATTTCTTCCTTTGTTTTCTGTTTTGCTATATTAGTGATGCTATATTATATATCAATCCTTTATCATCTAGCTTTCTAATTTCTTGGTCAACTGAAACTACTTTCTCCAAAGGTTCCAACAATCAGTTAATTGCCACATCTGATGTCCTTTCCTCAGTCCTCATCCTTTTCAATCTCTTTGCAGCATTTGATCCTCTTGACCTTCTCTCTAGGTTTTCCTGACACTCCTGGTTTACATTCTGTCTGTCTATTCACTCTTTATAAGTCTCCTTTGCTATATCATGCCTGACTCTAGGGATATTCCACAGCTTTCTGCCATGGTACTTTTTCTTTTTTACATCTACTTTCTTTTTCACTTAGTGACTTTATTAGCTCCCATGAGTTTAATTATTGTTGCTAATGCAATATGACTTCCAGATTTATATATTTAGTTCTAGTTTCATTCTTAAAACCCATTCACATATTACCTATTGTCTATTGGGCATTTCACACTGCACATCTCATAAGCATCTCAAGTTCAACATGTTTAAAATAGAACCCATGATCTTTTGGCTCCAACCAGCACCCTGTCCAAGGGTATCACTATGCTTCCACAGCTTGGTACATTCACAACCTTAGTTTTACCTTAAACTCTTCACTCTCACTCAATCCCATATCCAGTTAATTGCTAAAACAATATGTATTTTATCTGTCTCTCTATGCACATATAATCACCATCCTAGTTCGGATCCACATATCCCCTCATCTGGATTATTGAAATTGCCTCTTATTTGAACCCTTGCCTCAAATATCTCCCCATGCCAATTAATCTTCTTCACAGCTGCCAGAATGATTTTCTAACATACAGGTCTGACCATGTCTCCTGCCTAATGAATTCCCAGGACGCCCTAAATATTTGATATTTAAACCCGTTAAAACCTGGTTCCAATCTAATTTTTCCAGACATATACTTTTGTCCATTTCACATAATACTCTCTGTTTCAACCAAATTGATCTCTTTACTTTTGTTCATATGTAATACTCCATCTCCTATTCCTACACTTGGGCACTAGATGTTCCCTATCCTCTCCTCTCCCATCCTTAGTGCCCTTTAAAATTCAGTTTAAGGTTCACTTTTACATGAAGCCTTTCTTGCTATTCTCCTTAACCCAAATGCTACTTCCCTTGTCCCCTAAAAATATCTTATATTTATGCTGCATATATTTATGAAGGAAGGAAATTGATTTTTTCTTATTAATCATAGCTCAGTTAGCCATAGATGATAAAGTGTTCATGTGGTAACAAGGTATTAACACCTAGTGATCCCTTTAAAAAGTAGGAAAAGATTCTTTCCTACTGTTGATTTCTGCCTCAACTGCTTGAAGATTAGTATGCCAACCTTTTGAGAACCCTCAGAAGCATAGCCAATTTTCATCTCCGTGTAATCTTGTGGTCCTTTTTGATTAAATTAGAACAGATATAAAACATTACCTTCCTTCCTACTTTGAAGAAGTAGAAATCTAGAGGAGAGAACATAAAATATTAGATTTTTTTTCATTGTATTGAATAATTTTCCTAAATATTCTGTTCCTTATTTATTATAATAGGTAAATTTCAGTAGTAGTGTTGGGGAGATATATAATGGGAAATGTAAGTCATGTAAAAACAAAAAATATCAGTAAAAATTTACTTTGAATCATAAAATACAGAACTTTGAAGTACTGAATAAATCCATGGTGAATTCTCCATATTGTTATTTCACTCATAATATTGTAGCTCTTTTGATTCTATGATTTTGATTCTACACATCTTCCCACAGACTACAAATTTCTGGGACTATATTTTATTTATATGTCTTTTCTTACCAGATTACAATGCCTTCCACAAAGTACATTTTCAACACATATTTGTTTGATTGTATATAACATCATATCTATCTTATAGGTGAAAAGCTACATGACATTATGCTTGCAAACCTGGCCAGAAAGTAAATAATAATAATAATAATAATAATAATTATTAGTATTATTATTATTATTATTATAGTTAGCATTTCTATAGCTCTTTAATGTTTTCAAAGAACTTTACAAACTCACTTAATCCTCACAACTATCCTAGAAGGTAAGGGCTGTTTTTGTCTCCATGCTATAGATGAGGAAACTGTCAAAGGCAGAGATTAACTGAACTTCCCAGAGTCATATTCTAGTCACTGAGCTGGATTTAAATTTAAGCCTTCCTGACTGTTGGTCTAACACTTTGGTCACTATGTCACTTAGCCATCTTAAGGAGACTTGAGTTCACATCCTATCTCTGAAACATGGAGGAGATGTGACCCTAGCCAAATCACTTAACCATTTAGTTTTCCCAGTAGCTTTTTAAGACTGTATACTGCAGCATAGTTGCAGTGCAGAACATTAATTCATTAGCAGTAAAAGGAATGTCTTCACTGAGAGCTCTCTGTACCAATGAAATCAAAGGTTTAGTTAAAACAATCTTTTACAAAATAAACATAATTTAAATGGTACCATTTAAAAATGGAATCATATATATGTAATTTAAATTTTATATTAACAGTATTCCTAATACTCAAGAAAACATAAATTATGTAGGAAAGAAGCCCTGGTTGAATAAGAATTGCTAGAAAAACTGGAAAGTAGGCTGGCAAAAATTAAGCTGACTTCAACATCTTACATATCTTATATAAGATTTCCCAATAAATTAAAAATGGTTATGTGAGCTGAATATTAAACATCATACCACAAAATTAGAAGAGATGCAGGTTATATAGTTTTCACATTTTGGGGCACAGGATAAATTTTTCCCCAAATAAGAGATAAGAAGGATTTTTAAAAGATAGATAATTTTGATTACATGAAATTGAAACATTTCTGTACACACACATACACACACACACACACACACATACACACACACACACACACACACACACACACACACACACACATACACCCTAAAGAAAATGTCAAGGATAAGAAGGAAAATAGTTGTCCAGAAATAAAAATCTTTTTGACAAGTTTCTTAGATGTATAGCAATACATGTAAAAATTATACACATAAATATATATATTTAGGATACAGACCAATAGAGAAGTGGTAATAGAGAAAAACAGTTCTCCAAACAAGAATTATAAACTATTAGCAATCATATGAAAGTATTCCAAATAAGTAATACTAAGAAAAATTAAAAATGAAAATCACTCTACAATTTTACATAGTGGGTAGAATAAGGAAGATTTGGGTTCAGGTCCTATCTTTGATTCATAGTAGCTTTTTACCTTTGGGCAAATCACTTAAACTCCAAGTGCCTTTGGCAATGCTCTTAAATTATAGGTTGCACAGAGTGTGCTGACCTGCCTTGGTAAAAAGACTTTCTTATACCAATTAAATCACAGGTCCAGTTTCAACCTCATAATTAATTACATAAACAAATATGCATAAATGTAGATATAAACATATCTACACACACACACAAGCATTGTGCTTCCTGTTTTAGAGAAATGCAAAAACCTCTTTTGATGCTTACTTTTTCTGGGGGAAAAACTGATTAATAAAGTATTTTATTCTTGGTCAAGTACAAGAAGGCTTGTCCTTAGTACTTACACTGTTTTATCAGCCACAAGGATGTAGAGTTCAAAGAAAATTCATTTAATACTTGTGCAATGGTTATGTGAAAGGGGGTTAGACCATTCATCAGCTGTAAGCTGCCAGCTGGCAGAAAAGGCTGGGTGCCAAGCTTAGGGTTTTATATGATCATAGACCTTGCCCTGGCAAGAGAATGTCAGGAGGAACTCTGACATAGTTTTCTATTTTAGGGGTTTCATGCTTTACCAAACTTGGCCTGTGTAAGTATATATGTATTTATTTCCTTGATTCATTTGATTAAAAATGCTTTATGACTATAAATAAAAGCAGAATTTGGCAAAATGCTTTTATTCTATCAGACTTTCTTGGATATTGAGGAATTGCTGATGCGTGAAAAGGATTCCTGTCTTGGAGTAATCAGTTTAGGAGGTTGTATTGTAATGATTTGTAACTAACTATAAAAATGATGCTTTTCATTAATTGCAAGAAAAATTTTGTTTAAAAAGGCAGTGAAATAAGGAAAGTAAAGTACATCAAGTTTAACATAATTTTCAAGAATTAAGGAAGATATTCAAGTGAAAAAATGTTTGTGAATGGATGATGAGAAAATTGAGGATGGATGATGAGGAAATTGAGATTCCAAAAGATAAACTACTTTGCTCATAGTTACATAATTAATAGTGATCAGAGGAAGGATTTAAACCCATAATTTTCCTGATTTCTTGTCTTATTCTCTTCCTACTACACCATATTCTGTCAGTTTCTTACCTTAAAATACAAATCCTCAATCTGATATAAAAAGAGCCCTTAGTATACAACCCATTTACTTTTCCACTTTAATTCATATGACTATCTTCCTTGCATACATAATATCTTGTAGTAGAATTGACCCATTAGTACCGTGGTGCTAAATTGAAATAGAACTCTATGAGCACATATTGACTCAGAAAACCATAAATTAATGTTATCCATGTTGTATTATATTTTTTATTTCTTTTAGACATTTCTCCACTACTTTAATCTAGATCTGACTGCAATTGGAAGTTTTTGTGGGCTGTGTGTAGCCTCATGGACCTTGAGTTTGACACTACAGAATGAGTAATTCTCTATGACAGACATTCCACCTCTGACCTTTTCTTTTTATAGGTTGCATTCCATGTCAAAAATACGTTATCTCCTCATCAATGATCCTAAGCCTTAGGTTCCCTTTAAATCATAGCTCATGAACAATCTTTCTTATTCATTTAGCTGTAATTAATCTGCTTGAGAAATAGTTTGCATAACTTTGCATATACTTTGTATTCACTTATCTGTGTATATGTTACATTCCCCCAATGGAATGTAAGCTCTTTGAAGGCAAAGACTATTTTGTTTTTGACTCTGTATCCACAATACCTAACACAGTATACATATTATATAATAGGCACTTAATAAATATCATTTAATTTGTTATAAAGTAGAAAGGTGAGATTTTATTTTATTTTTTATTTTTTGTATCTGATTGGCTCTGAGTAAGTCTATGGCCTCTGCAGATTAAGAAGAGTACAAGCAATCTCTTAGCTATTTTTGGTATATTTGTTTAAAATTCCATTGCCTTGCCTTCCAGTCACATGTTTCTTGTACATGTCTTTACAAGTTTTTTGGGTTTTTTTTTAATCTTGATTTTTCAATTGTTAAATGGGCAAGGTGGTTCTTGGTTGTTCTGTCCTTAATGGAATTACTGAGATAATGTAAGCTTGCATTTCTTTGGCAGAAAAACTAGGTCTTAAAAAAAAACACACATATAAATATATAACCATTTATTTCTCCATATCTGTTCTGAGAAAGCCAGGAAGATGACATACAGAATTAATTATTGTGATACAATGACTACGATCAAAATCATAATACATGCATAGGCAACTTTAACTGGTGCTATCTAGGCTATTTCTTTTACTAAAATCTGCAATGTAATTTAATAGAGTTAGACATGTAAGGGAGAGAAAAATAGATTGAATAATGTATATAGAGCTTTATAATCCTTAAATCTTATGGGGATGTCAAATATTATTATTACTCTGTTATTTGTGAGTGATTTATTGCAATTTAATTCAACATGAATTTAATAAGCACCTCTTATGTGCCTAGTACTGGGCTGGACTCTGCACATAGAAAGATTAAAATTATAAAGTCTTTGCTCTCAAGAAACTGACATTCTCAGGACAGGAAAAATGGGTAGAGCATGCATACAGATAAATACATATGAGGTAGCTAAAAATAAATATAAATAAATTTCATTTAATATAATATTAAATCTAAATCTAAATATTTTCTGATTTCAAAGATTGAACATGATTTACTAAAAATTTTTGAGGAAAAAGTCAATTTTAAAGCTTATATTATGAACCTAAAGGCTATTTGTGTTAGATTCATATGATTAATGCCTAATATAGAAGCTGGTACATAAATGGTTAATAAATGCTTGTTTGATTGTTATATGTGAGCCATAATGTATATGTGCATGTTTAAGTGAAATATTTATTGGAGAAAATGAATTTTCAAAAATCTTTATTTTCTTTCACCACTTCTTTAATCTTTGAAATCGAAGTCTCTTAACTTAAACAGGATTGCTTTAGCCCCTCACCTTTTTTTCAGAGGGCATCTTCCTTTCCTACACTTAATTACTGAATGAATGGGCATTGCTTCAGTCAAACTGAGATCTATCAAAGACCTTAGCTTAAAAAGGTCTCCCACTGCATCCAGGGCCATCTCCAGTTGTCCTGGTTTATATCTAGCCACTGGATCCAGATGGTCGTGGATAAGAAAGTGAGACTGGTGACTTTGCATAGTTCTGTCTCACTTAAATCAAATTCACTTGCATGTCATGGTATCACCTGTCTGATGTCATGGTCCTCTTTTAGAACAAAGGACAAACAACAACAATAACAATCCTGTTTTTTGTCTGAAGTTAAAAAAAATCATTAGTTGGGCAAAAGTCACACACACAATGTACATTTTATTCTTAAAATCATTAGACATGGTAAGATCTTTGCAATTGAAGCATAAACCTTCAAAAGAGGAGAACGAGGAAACTAGAAAATTAATTGAAAATGTGCATTGTTTAAGGAGGCAAAGAGGAGGTTCACTAAGATGGAGAGAACTCCTGTCTGTATTTGAGAGTAAAGTCATTGTCCATTTATTAGATTTATCAGAATGTCCTTGAAAAAGAATGTGGACAAAAACTACAAATATTTTGTAAAGGAGTTAAATATATTAACAATATTGTGATTTAATTCTTCCTTCAGGACCTTATTCCAGACCATTTAAGAGTGTGGCGATTAGTTAGCTACTAGCATCAAATTACCCCATCCACTGTACTGATTGTGACTATAAATACCACTCCATGGAAATTTCCTGTTCAGTCATATATATTTGGAAATAAATTTAAAATCACCTAATTGTTGCCCCAATCTTAAACTTTTAACAAAAATAATTTATTTAGCAATACCAAAGAAAACATTATCATTGGCTTTGAATAATACAGATATTATGGATAAATTATCTCAGAATATAAAGTAAAGTGTGCCAATGTTTGTAGGAATCAGTCATTACCTATTTATCTATCCATATGCCTCCAGTCTGAGAGAAATAACATAGCCTAGGAACCCCTTGAATAAATTAATTTCTTACCCCATTACTTTTTATTTATTTATTTTTGCACTTAATTGTATTTCATATTTTTCCAATTTCATGTAAAGATAGTTTTCAACATTGATTTTTGAAAGGCAATTAGGATTAAGTGACTTGCCCAGGATCACATAGCTATTAGGTGGTAAGTATGTGGAGTCACATTTGAACTCAGGTTGTCTTGACTTCAGGACTGGAGCTCTATCAAATGCACTATCTAGCTGCCCTTCAACATTCATTTTTGTAAGATTTTTATGGTCCAAATTTTTCTTCCTGCATCTCTTCTCTCCTCCCTATCAAGATAACAAGCCACACAATATAGGTTATACATGTACCACAATCATGTTCAATATATTTCCACATTAGCCATATTGTGAATCAGAACAAAAGAAAAAAAAAACCATGAAAAAGAATAAAAAAAGAAAAAGAAATGAAAATAGTATGCTTTGATTTGAATTCAAACTCCATAATTCTTTCTTTGAATGTGGATACTATTTTTTATCATTAGTCTTTTGGAATTGTCTTAGATTAATACATTGCTGAGAAGAGGTAAGCCTATCATATAATGTTGCTATTACTATGTACAATGTTCTCCTGGTTCTGCTCACTTCACTCAGCATCAGTTCATATAAGTCTTTCCTGATTTTTCTGAAATCTATCTGTTCATCATTTATTATAGAACAATAGTATTTCATTATATTTATTACCACAATTTGTTCAACCGTTTCTAATTGATGGGCATTACTACAATTTCCAATTCTTTGTTACCACAAAAAAGCTCCTATAAATATATTTATACATGTGGGCCTTTTTTCATTTTTCATAATCTTGTTGGGATACAGATCTAGAAATGCTATTGCTAGATCAAAGGATATGCACAGTTTTATAGCCCTTTGGGCATAATTACAAATTACTCCCCAGAATGACTGGATCATTTCACAACTCCATCAACAATGTATTAGTGTCTCAGTTTTCCCACATCTCCTCCAACATTTATCATTATCTTTTCCTGTCATCTAGACAAATTGATAAGTCTGAGATAGAACCTCAGAATTGTTTTGATTTTCATTTCTCTAATCAATAATAATTTAGAGCATTTTATATGATTAGAAATAACTTTAATTCCTTCATCTGAAAACTGCCTGTTCATAGTACCTGACCATTTATCAATCAGGAAAAGTAAATTCATTTCTTAAGAGAATATTAAATACAGTGAAAAAGTAAAATATAGTCATATTTGGATTATTAGTCCTATTGAAGAATAGAATGGCACAGTAACTGAAATTTATGAACAATTCCCAAAGTCTTTTTAAAATACTATTTTCAACCCCCTTTCCTTATCTCTGTTTTTTCAGAATGGCTATCAACCACCACTTGGGCCTGAAGATTTCCTCAGGCCCAAGCACATCTTCTAGTGACCACACTAATAAAAAGTAAATAGTCTCATGAGAAGCAAGTAGAGCAAAAGCATAGTCATTGACTTAAAACTTTTAAAAACACCCCTTTAGATGCTAATGCAGTGCTGGTGGAGTTGTGAACTGATCCCACCATTCTGGAGAGCAATTTGGAACTATGCCCAATGAGCTATAAAAGCATGCATATTCTTTGACTTATCAATATCAGTACTAGGTCTATTTCTTAAAGAGAATAAAAATGGAAAAGGACCTATTTGTACAAAAAATATTTATAGCAATTCTTTTTGTGATGGAAGCTCTCTTTGGAAATTGAGATGTCCATCAACTAGAGAATGGCTGAGTAAATTATGATATATGATTGTGATGGAATAATTTTTTTACTTTAAGAACTGATGAGAGGAATGATTTCAGAAAACCCAGGAAGAAGTACATGAATTAATGCAAAGTGAAGTGAACAAGAGAATATTGCAGATAATTCTCAAGGACCACATCTAAGTGTGAAGGGGCAGGTCAGTTCTCTAAAAGTCCCCATAGCTGTGAATCATAACAACCCTGAAGGAATTGCAAATCAGCCATTACTGACACATATTGTGGATTGGGAATGAAATAAATTGGAGGCAAGAGGGAAGAAGAGAGTGGTCAGATGTGGCTACCACGTTAGCACCTTGGACACCTCAAAATCAGCTGGAATCAGGATAAGCACAAGTCTTTATACTTGATCTCTAGTGGCAGAAACCAAGGGGGAATGGATGTGTAGGTTCTCTGTGACCTCCCTCCCTCAATATTGCATGATCATCAACTATGAATGACCTAGATATTCTCAGTAATACAATGATATAAGTCAATTCCGAAGAACTCATGTTGAAAAATGTTATCTTCCTCCAGAGAAAGAAGATGGAGTCTGAATGCAGAACAATATATACTTTTTTTCATCTTCTTTATTTTTCTGTGGGGTTTTATTTGGTCTGTGCTTTTTCCATAACCAATATGGAAATATGTTTTGCATGACTGCACATCATAAGCAAATAAATTTGCTTGCCTTCTCAATGAGTAGGAGAGAGGATAGATGAAGGAAGAGAATTTGGAACTCAAAAAATGAATGTGAAACGTTGATTTTACATGTAATTAGGAAAATCTTTTTTTTAAAGCACTCCTTTAAACTTTTATTCACCTGAAATTTGAATATATCACCAATCTTGCATCAGCAAAGGAGTTACCTGAGCAGTATTTACATAATGGGGAGGGAGAGGAAAGTCTGTTTCACTTTCTTGATGGAAGCAATGGGGTTTAGTCCTCAGTCTTTTCAGTACAATATCATGGAGTCAACAATCACCTCTATACAAATATTTCAGAAATTCAAAGTCCCCATATTCAACCTCTGCTTAAAAAACATTGCGCAAACATTTTCCCCCTTCCCTACAAGTTTAGGAGTTCCTTTCAACTACTTTTATTTCCTTACCAAGTAATAATTAGGCCATGCAAATTACCTTGAATCTTTGATAAGCCTTAAAAAGACATTACTCTATACTGCAGAAGGAATGGCAAGCTGACTAACTTTTCCTGCATATTTACCACCACAGAACATATATTTATTCCTCTTTATAGCTGATGACCTTTGCGTTGAATTTCTGCAGTAGGCTTCTTTTCCCTTTTCATTTCTAACATCCAACCCTTCTTCTCTCAAAAGAACCTCAACAAATTTGTTTCTTCTCTCCTAGAATGGTCATCTCATCCCCTATTTTATTCCTTCTCCAATTCACCCTCCAGATGCTTTCCAGGTCTTCTTTTTCATCTGAGCAGAACATCTGATCACATATTTATCTGATCATTCTTGTATTCAAAATAATTTGTCACAATTTAACCATAAAACTATGAACTTTATCCCTATATTTCTCCTCCACAGACTAAATCTGATCCTCTTATTCTTTTAATTTGTTATTAGGATTGCAAAGATTTTCTTTTCCTCTTTCACAATATTTTTCAAATAGGTCTTCCTAGCCTTATTTGATGTGGTATGTTTGACTAGAGGCACATTTCCTGAAAGGCATCTTTTGGTACACAGCTAGTCTGGATCTTAGTGGTGATCATATTTTTCTCATTCCTCAAAACCCTTCTATGAAAGTCATAATTACACTAAGAATCACAGATGAAAAGTAATCTATCTTTCAGTCATTCATAAATAATTTTGCCCACCACTAGCTGTAATTAGGGGAATCAGGTTTCCATGGCTGATTTGTACCAAGAAGGTCATATAAATGCAGTTGGCCAACAGCAAGCTCTATATAATTGCCAGTTCCAGAAAACCTAGATGGAGGCAAATGGTATTATATGTCTCACTTTATCAATGTTGTCTGTGCTAGGTTGTGAGCCTCTTGAGGGATTGTCTGCTTTGCTTTGCTTTGTATACATTCTAACACCATGTCAAATGAACACTTCATAAATGCTTTTATATGATGTAAAAATAAGCAATCATAAAAAGGGCTCAGAACTTAAAGGAGAATAACAGAATCTGGAAAGTTCTCTTTTATCCTTCCCCCCAAACCACACACACACATACACACACACACACACACACACACATACATGAAATCTCAATCATGCACCCCAAACCAGACCATGTTCTTTTCCCTTTAGTTTAGGCTGCTTTAGATTTGAGAGAGGGAGAAGTTTGGGTAGAGAAAAAGAGAAGAAAAAAATACAGTGTGGTATAAAGAAAAAAACATTGGTTTCAGAATGTGAAGACCTGGATTTAAATCATGCATGTAATCGATAATCAAATGAGACATTTGTAAAGTGCTTAGCACATTGCCTGACATATCATAGGTACTTAATAAATAATTGTTCCCTTCTTTCCTCTATCTTTCCCTTATTTAGCTATGTGATTAGAAGAAATCGTTTTAATCTCAATAATTTCTTTAGCTATAAAATGGGGATTTTAATGCTTTTGTTATATACCTCACAGTGTGCTTGACTTAATTAATGCCTATGTAAAAGTTAGCTATCATTCAAGCAGAGGAACAAATGGAAGAAATACTCTGGAGCAGTTTGTAACCTTTACAATCAGAAAATGGAATTAAGGTTTTCAAAATAATAGGAGTTATCCCATTCAATTCCTTCTCTTTCCTTCACCCTACCCACATTTTAAAGGCTTAATATTACTCATAAATTCACAGACTTTTAGAGCTAAAAAGCGAGTAGTGTCCTGCATGCATAAGGTTCTTAATAAATGTTTGTTAAATTATTATTGAGGTAACTGCTGTCTACGGAAGTTATAAATTAGTTGGAGGCTGATCTGGAAATAGAATTCATATCACTGATTCCCCATTTCCATTACACCTCATGACTTCCATATGTTTTCCCTCTCTGTTTTTCCTTCAAAAGATTCAGATATCCAATTAATAAAGAACATGATTTTCAAATGCTCAGATTCATCAGCTCAATCTAAAATCTAAAAAAGGAAATTAATAAAGATATGCACAAGAAGAGATATGTTGCACATTCGATAAAGCACCATAGCTTTTAAAATGGTCTATTTTTCCCTCCTGGGACTAAAGATAAGAGCTTGATCCTGACCAGGAAGAGGCAAAGGAACACCTCATGAAACAAAATTTATATATTGGAAACTATTTTAATGATTATTACTAATGACAATATCTGACTAAGCAGAGCTCCAGTATGTAAGCTATTTTAAAAGATTTAAATACTGGATATCAGTAAACATGGTCAGACATTAGAGATTACATGGGTCCTTAGCCTAGTAAAACATTAGAAAGTAGAAATCTCTGTAAGACTATTTCCTAATGTTACCACTATTACCTATAGAATATATTAGTCATCATGAATAATGATATCGTCTTACATAAATAACACTTTACTCCCAACCAAAATAATTCAGAATAGTTCACTAAGCAACAGTCTGCATTTTCTTGAAGTGCATTGCTGAGCTCAACCTTACTCAACCTTTTTTAGATAGAAGATAAGAATAGGTAAAGGGTGTAAGAAGAGGCATGATATGAACGTGTGAATTAGACTTGTTCTGTTTTCTCATGAAAACAGATGTGGAAGGTTATTTGATGGCTTATGTTCTATGCATTTTTTCCAGCTCTTTTACATAAAAATAATTTGCTCTTCTTTGCAAGCCTAATTTTCTGAGCCTCTATTCAAAACACATTGCATTGTCTGTATCACTGAGAGAAACCCTTAAATCCAAACTCAAAATGTCATTTGAAAGGAATAAGCACTGGGATCTGTGACTCTAAGACCTAATAGAAATCTTAGGAAGATGGATGAAAATCAGGCAGATGGATGAAAATCAATATCTTGTATATCATGAAAAGCAGATATTTTATTTTATATTTTTATGCTTTGTTAATTTATGTTTATGTACTCTAAAATAATTGATATACATAAGATGCATATTTTAAATTACAGTTTTTAAAATTATACTCAGTTTGCTATCCATTCCTTGTTAGTATAGTGCTACCTCTGGGAGCCAAAGAACCAGCATTTCAACTTCTGCTCTAATGCTTAGGATTTGTTTGAGGTACCTAAAATTTTTTGGATTATCTCATTTATACAATGAGTCTGTATAAAATAATCATGTCTTGGGCCTATTCCTGGATGGAAATAGTAGTTTCTCTCTCTCTGAAATTTATTGGTATTCTTTTAGCCAATGAAATGGAAAATGGGAGAAAGGAGTAGTACAAAAGGGAAAATCTTTACACTGATAAAGATGAAAGAAATCCTTTCAAATTTAAGCCAAATTAGATTTTTCAAAACAATAGTAAAAGAAATAAATTTCTAAATATCTAGAAAGTTTGGAGGTTGCATATAAGAGAAAATTGTTTTTGTTGATTTTATTTTCAACTTAATTCAAGTTAATTCAGCAAAAATTTAAGTGCCTATTAGATGTCTGACACTATGCAAATTGTAAGAGATATACAATACACAATAATAATCTCTGCTCTCAAGGAGCATGGTACTTAATATTCTCATTAACTGAGTCAAAATACCAAAGAATTAAAATACAACAAATGAGACTCAACACTAGTAACTGTGCTTTATAGTTTATACTGGCAATCTTTTGTTTAAAATATAATTCAAAGTCATAATTATGTAAAACAAGTTTTGAATGTATAAGTGTTTTCTATAGTGAAAAACTAAGGTTGTAAATGACTCAAGAGCTAGGTGCCTCTTAATATAGCTAGGTAGGGCGGTGGACAGACTCATTTTTGTGAATTCAAATCTGGCCTCAGATATTTTTTTTTTAGCTGTGTGCAATTCTGGGTAAGTCTTTAATCCTATTTGCCTCAGTTCCTCATCTGTAAAAATGATTTGGAGAAGGAAATGACAAACCACTCCAGTATCTTTGCCAAGAAAACCAAATGGAGTCAGTCAAGAAGAGCTGGACATAACTGAAAAATGACTGAACTCTCTACACTCTTATCTCCATTCTAGATCTCCAGTGCTCTATCCCTGCAATGATCCCTGTAATACAATGTGTTTCATAAGTAGTTGTGGATTTGTTGGCCAAGAGTACCTTCATATAATGGGATTCACCTATATAAGGAGAAAAATTACATATCTCTATATATGGCATGCATGGGTTGGGTCATATAATCTCTAAAGTCACTTCTAGCTCTAATTTTTTAGGTCTCTCGTGTATACTGTGATACAGCAAAGAACTGGCATGCTTCTATCACGGTAACACAGATGTTTTCCCCTATTCTTTTGGAGCAATTTAAAGTTTTAGGGAATTTGGCCAATAGTATCCTCTTTGTACTTCTTTTAGCATGGACACATAATTGAATGATTGCTTTATAAATAAAGTAGTAAATTCCACTGTAGTGACCACTGTGGTGTCTAATGATCCTAGTTTGAAAAGTGCAGTTAAAATATTGCATTATTTGGACTTAAGTTCTATGCATTTTTTCCAGCTCTTTTATATAAAAATAATTTGCTTCTTTGCAAGCCTAATTTTCTGAGCCTCTATTCAAAACACATTGCATTGTCTGTATCACTGAGAGAAACCCTTAAATCCAAACTCAAAATGTCATTTGAAAGGAATAAGCACTGGGATCTGTGACTCTAAGACCTAATAGAAATCTTAGGAAGATGGATGAAAATCAGGCAGATGGATGAAAATCAATATCTTGTATATCATGAAAAGCAGATATTTTATTTTATATTTTTATGCTTTGTTCATTTATGTTTATGCACTCTAAAATAATTGATATACATAAGATGTATCTTTTAAATTACAGTTTTTAAAATTATACTCAGTTTGCTATCCATTCCTTGTTTCAACTTCTGCTCTAATGCTTAGGATTTGTTTGAGGTACCTAAAGTTTTTTGGATTATCTCATTTATACAATGAGTCTGTATAAAATAAAATGTCTTGGGCCTATTCCTGGATGGAAATAGTAGTTTCTCTCTCTCTGAAATTTATTGGTATTCTTTTAGCCAATGAAATGGAAAATGGGAAAAGGATTTCAATTTGGGAGAATCATAAGATTATGGAATTTAGAGTTGGAAAAGACCTTAGCGGCCTTTTTACTTTAGAGATGAGAAATTGAGGCTGAGCATTTTAAGTGATTTTTTAAAATGTTGCATGGTATCTGTTTTATCATTTACACACAAATTAGCATTGTAGGCTGCAAACTATTTCCATCTACAATACATTTCTCCATTACCTTTTGAGCTACAGGGATTTGGGTTCTTTTGAAATTGTGGCATGATTCACACCCAAACAGCATCACTGGAAGGAGGCTTAGTAGTATTCTGAGACTTGGTATAAGTACGATGTTATTTGTAAGCTGGAATATTTGGACAACCACATCTCTAGACAATCCTCTTCCTTTTAGTCTGTAAGCTTGATAACCTACATGAATATTACTGCATGTTTAGTGAGTGTATATCTCATTATTTGATAAAAATAGTCCAAAATTCATCAAACATAATCTTCTCTACATTTCTTTCTATCAAGCAATCTTATAGGATACATAAAAGTCAACTTGTAGGAGAAACCTAATGAAATTATGCCTCACTGAGTCAATTTTTTAAAAATCAAAAACAAAAACCAACAGGATTTTGTGTCATCTGTAGTCACTTGTGTGACTGACAAAATGGTCTGCTGTAGAATTTATGAAAGGATGCATGTTCCCTTCATTTATTTTCATGAAAGATACTCTCAATAAATAGAAAGATATTCTCATTGAAGTAATTACAATAAACAAAAATAACTCTCTAACAAAGACTAATTCATTAAGTTTTCCCAGGGCACTCAGTCTCCTTTACCACCTTTGCTCCCATGAGACAATGGTGGCAGCAATGTCTATCTCTATAGAACTGGGAAAGATTTAGAGTTGTTGTTGCTGATACAAAGAGATATGACAAATAGTTTATAATGACCGTTGCTACTGTGTGTAGTGGGGGAATCATAATCTCTTCTTAGCCTTTTCTCTTCTATCTTGCTAATTTCTCAAATAAATCTACCATTCCTTGTCACTCTTTATGTTTGACCAAGAGATTAGAGAGTGAATCTCCCCTTGAGAATCTTTTAGAAACCTTATTCAGACTCTAAGCTCACAAATTTTGGTCCAAATCTTTAATTTGGAGGAAGGTATTTATTTTAAGAATTATTTCCACATATACCTTTTAATGTCTTTTTAATTTTAAAATAGTTAACTAATTCCTCAATATGCAAATTCCTAACAAATTATTTTTCTATAGTCTATCATCATAATTTTACAACTAAGATAATAAAATTAGCCTTTTATTTTTAATCAAAAAACTTTGTTGCTTTTTTATAATTAGAATTCATATTCCTGGTTGTTAATAATACATCAGACAAAAAATACAACAAATTAATGAATCTAATAAAAGACATTCACAAATAATTACAAACTTCATTTTGACAATTGATATTAACCTTTTTTTCCTATAAGCTTTTAAAACATTAATGAATAATTGATCTTATATATTCTCTCTTTCCAGCCTGCCCTTCCAAAAACTTTTGATAGTAAAATAGTTAACTTCAACAAGGGAAAAACAAGAGACAAAAAATAAGGATTATCAACAAATTGGTTTTACCTTGTGGGGAGTTTTTGGTTACATGAGTGGCTGAATTTTCATTTTAGCAAATATAGAATAATGTGGAATTTAATAATAGAATTTATGGCAACCAAAATTTAATTAGTATATAAGATTCTTGAAAATTTCCCACTTAGTAATAAATCACAATTAACATTTAATTCAGTTTTTAATGAAACAAATGTAGGCAAATAAAGCAACCTAAATTTCCACAATTTAATCCAAAAAGTGACTCCAGAATCCATCCTTCATAATTTAATGAGGCTGTAGAGTTACTGATATGGAAGAGAAGAAAAATGATAATATTTTGATGTTATATTTGTTAAAGGTTCAAAACATTCAACTGAAAAGTCTTGAACCTAATCTCATATTTCTCAAATGCTTAAGAATTGTTAGAAAATCTGATACATCTTCAAGACTACTTCTTTGTTTTGTAACCTTCATCATACTATCAGTTTGCAGTGAAATTAGAATATCTTAATGGGATTAGACATGAAAGAGAGTGGGGAAAAAGCTTCAGGATTAGATTTTTAAATTAAACCTACTGGGAGAAAGACCACACCACTGCTATTGACCTTCTCTTGATGATGCCTGTTGTCAGTTGTCCCTAATCTAAAGGAATCCCCATCAGTTTACACCAAATTTATCCTTTTGCCCCTTGAATAGGTCCTATTACTATAAGTACACATTTCACTAATCATTATCTATCTACTCAATATTTGCAATAGAATACAATGCTAAAACTATCTTAATAAAACTAAATTTTAAGATTAAAATGACTCATAATTGAATGGGAGTGGATATGTAAGAGAATATATAGGCAAATCCTTGGCATATTCATCCTGAGTAAAAATGTTCCTATGTTTTTCCTTTAAATCATTTCAGCTAAGAGTATTAAATTGCTAAATTCAATTCAATTAAATTACCATTTATAAAACATCCTTTATGCAAAGCACTGGATTAGGCATTAAATATACAAAATAAAATGAAGAATCATCTCTGATCACAAGAAAATTATATTATACTGGAAGCAATGTTCTGCCTCAGAAAATTATTTTAGATATTGTGATCTGATCGTCATTCTGCAATATATTTTAATAGCATAAGTTTTAATGTGATTAAAAGTCAATTGATCTTTTTATGATCGATAAACCACATTGGGAAAAGTAGCTTCAAGTAGACTATACTGAAATTTAAGCAAGTGACTTACAATGGATTTATGCATCCCTGGTAATGTATCTCACTACATTTCTGCAGTATATTCTAATTAACATTCAATTAGATAGAGTCCTTAATAAATATTGAGCAAATGATAACAGACTAAATAGAAAGCTTCTCTTCTATATTATAGTAATAATTTGCAACAAGTTTTCCTTTAAATAAATTAGCTATTTTTATATAACCAGAACAAATCAAAAATAAGAAAAAGCATATTAAAATAAAATATGATCATTTTTACAACAACATTATAGTTAATATATGATGCTGTCAAATATTTAAAATTTCATATTATAATAGGTGATGCAACTTACATCAAAATATTTGTAGTAGTACTTTATGAGCACAATAAACACTAGAAACAAAGTTAGATTCACACCAGTTAAGGACTGATTAAAGATATTGTGGTAGCTGAACATAATGAAATATGATTGCTCTGTAAGAAATGACAAAAGTAATAAATAGAGAGAAGCATAAAAAGACTTGAACAAACTGATTTAAAAAAAAGTAAGCAGAGCCAGTAAAACAAAGAACACAATTATTAAAGTAGGTAGACAGGAGGAACAACCACAAAATAATAGAAGATGAATGCTGTAATTAATGGAGAACAAGTTTGGTCCCAAAGAAGATATATGAGAAAACATCTCCCTTCCCAATCTACAGGCATGGAAATTAAATTAAAATACCAGCTTCTTTTGAAATTAGGTTTTATTGACTTTTTTCTCTTTCTCTCTCCTTTTTTTTAAAATGCTTTGTTATAAGTAATGGTTGTGAAGGACATTTAAGCATATGAAAACAAAAGCTATAAATAAAACTCATTAAAAAGCATAGGATTCCTTAGTCACCTAGTTTTACCATTTAAGCTTTATGTCATGTAAATATTTATTAATATTATTAACTTAAAAGTCTTTCCATGGTAGACTGTGTATGGAATAAGCATATTCCTGAAATGCATTTCTGAATTTTCTTATGGAACTTGTGAATCTTGTGAATATTAAAAGACAATAAAATATTTAAAAATTTCTATAATATTGATAATTATAATTCACTTTACATTGATCTTTACTGTTTACAAAGGGCTTTTAAAAATAATTTCTCATTTGATCCTCATAAAAACTTGAAGTAGGTAATACAAATAGTAGTGTCCTAACTTTGAGATAAGGAAACTAAATTGTGAAATATTAGTGATGGGATATGAAATTAAGCCTAGTGCTCTTTTCACAACCAAATAGAAAAGTGATTTCCAACCAGAATAAGAAGTAATCAATCATTTTAGTGGGAGGGTATTCCTTGGAATTTCTAGAATGCTGCACAGTCAATTATGTTTTTTTTTAATTTAGCTGAGTTACAAAATTATATGTCAATGCTAAGGAAAAATCTTCCAATGTTAACCTGTAGTTTATTATTTCAAAACATCAAAGCCAGGAAAAATTTTTAAAATTTCTGTATTACCTCTATGGGCAGTGAAAAACAAAAACAAAAACAAAAGAAAAAAAGTATATTATGATACTATACATGTTTACCTCAGTACTGAAATCAATGTTGATTTGGGAGCAAAGCTATCTTGTCCAAACTGGGGCAGAGGTTTTTCTCTCTCTGCTTAAATTTTTATTGTACTTGAATAATGGAAGTTCAAGTACATTTTTAAGACAAGATCAGGCCATATTAAGCATTCACTCACAAAGAATTGTTGTTTTATCTTAAATGCTTTATAATTTTTTTCAAGGGACATGAGCCCATTTCCCATATTCTTAAAGTTTTCTGAAAACAGTATTATCTATCACTCACAAAACTGTCTCATATGTATAGTATTTCTTTGGGAAAGAAATTATTCAGTCTATGAAAAAGATTAGGCAGATAAGTGACTCAGTGAATAGAGTTTTGGATTTGGAGACAGGACAAAACCTGAATTCAAATCCTGCCTCAGACAGGATTTCTATATATATATAACTCTGGGCAAGCCATCTTACCTCTCTGGGCCTCAGTTTCCTCATAAGTAAAATAGGGATAACAATACCTACTTCACAGGATTGTTGTGGGTATCAAAGGAGAATATGTGTATAGAATTTAAAATGCTATAGAAATACAACAATTACTACATGCATTTACAATTTCAAATGAATACATGAATACGAAAGAAAGAACATGAAAAGAAAAATTAAAATATTGTTAACTTCAGATTGTCTATGTGAATCACTTTCTGGGAAACCAGTAAATAGGGTCAAAGTGAAAAAGATCAGGGTTCAATCAAGAAAAGAATTAATGTTGGTGTGATTGTGTTTTAAAATTTAGGTACAAGTGAATTTGGGGTAATAATAATTAGTAATTGTTGTATTTCTGTGGCAATTTAAATTCTACAATTGTGAGCCTCTGAGCTTTTAATGCACATCTTCATTTCCCAATGAATATTGTTAATTTCCCACTTTTACTATCTGTGACTTCAAATGTATTTATAATTTACATGATTACATTTGAAGAGGCCCAGAGAGGTAAGATAGCTTGCCCAGAGTTATACATATAGAAATCCTGTCTGAGGCAGGATTTGAATTCAGGTTTTGTCCTGTCTCCAAATCCAAAACTCTATTCACTGAGTCACTTATCTGCCTAATCTTTTTCATAGACTGAATAATTTCTTTCCCAAAGAAATACTATACATATGAGACAGTTTTGAGAATGATAGATAATACTGTTTTCAGAAAACTTTAAGAATATGGGAAATGGGCTCATGTCCCTTGAAAAAAATTATAAAGCATTTAAGATAAAACAACAATTCTTTGTGAGTGAATGCTTAATATGGCCTGGTCTTGTCTTAAAAATGTACTTGAACTTGTGTATTAAAGAATTTGATGCAAACTGAAAATTGGAGAATGACCTAATGCAGATATTTGAGAGCACTGTACTGAATGGATTATCACCCAGGACATGATACCCATATTACCATCAAGCAGCCAGTCAGTCAGCCATTCTTTCATATTCCTTTATTGACCTTTCAATCAATCAAAAAACAAGTAACAATCAATAAGTTATCAAATGTCTACCATGTGATAGGTTTTTCACATATAAAGACAAATGACAGGCTCTGTTTTCAAGGAACTTAAATTTGATAGTGGAAGGCAACATATATTTTCCAAAAGTTTCTAACATCCCAGTACCATCATAATAACATCATATGACCTGCTTAAAATTATACTTTCTAGTGTATAAAGGAAAGATGCATTTACAGTTTAAAGGAAAGATTCCATAAAATCTATAAATTTGAATTTTAAGGAGATCATTGATAGGAATTTCTTAAAAACCCAATGATCTTATCCAGAAATCAAGATGAAATAGAGTAGAAGAGAAGTGAAGACCAAGGTTGACTGATAAGATAAACAAGGGATCTCTTTCAAAATGAAACTAGTTGTTTAAAAAAAAAAAAAAAAAGAGCACCATGATGGAAGGAGGATGATTGGGAGAAATCTCAGAAGTTTCTTAGCAGTACTGAGTCAAATAAGTAAGGAGTATGTCAATAAATGAACCTCCTAATTCAAATGTCACTTTCTTTCCATTCTTATATTCCTACTACTTCACATTTTCCCTTACTATGTTCAACCAAACACAAATAATCCAAGAAAACCAACAAGATTTATAGAAATGTTAAGACAATCCCAACTTTCTTACTAATTCAAGTTCTCAAGTATGTGCCATTATTACTTTTAATATGTGCATTTCTCATGTACTCAAGATGAGTATTATTCCAATGGAACAATAAAGGCAAATGGTCATTATAACTTGTCCTGCAGGGGCAGCTAGGTGGCACAGTGGAGAGAGCACCAGCCCTGAATTCAGGAGGACCCGAGTTCAAATATGGTCTCAGACACTTAACACTTCCTAGCTGTGTGACCCTGGGCAAGTCACTTAAAAAAGCCTCAAAAAAAAAAAAAAAAAAAAAAAAAAAAAAATAAAAAGCTTGTTCTGCATACAAATTTAGGAATTCCTATCCATTTGGTCTAACTACAATTACCTCCTAAATTCACTCAATATACCAAAATCCATCCTTATTAAATACTTTTCATGGATACACAGAACATATTTAGATAAACCAAATGAAAATCTTAAAATGTACCTGCACAAAACCACATGCCACGTAGTCACTGAACAAGGGTAGACTTGGGCGGTCTTCTCTGTAAACTGTGAGTCTGTAAGTGCTGAGCACTTCACCATTTGCCTGAGATTCATCTACCACAAGAATTAGGATTTTGTTCATTCCTAATCCCAGAGGATAATTTGCAAAACTGAAAAAAGAGAGAAAAAAATGAGAAAAATGCCATTTGACTTAGAAACTCATTTAACATTTTATTACACACTTTCCTATATACTCAGAAAGATGAATAGAGTTATGAAGGAAATATAATTTTAGAAAAAATGTATAATAAGAAAATAAAGTAAAATCCTGCATATGCCATGCATTTTGCAGGTCAAATCACATGTCCTATGAATATATGAGGTAGCAAGTTGGCAAAGTGGATGGCATACTGGCCCTGGAATGAGTATAGACTTAAGATCAAGCTCTATCTCAATTGTTTGACCCTAAGTAATTTATTTAATTAATTTTTCAGCATTGACATTGCAAAACCTGCTGTTCCAACTTTTCCCCTCCTTCTCCCCACCTCTTTCCCCAGATGGCAGGTTGACACCAATATATGTTAAATATGTTAAAGTATAAGTTAAATATATGTATACAATATATGTTATACATGTCCCAAAGAGTTATTTTGCTGTACAAAAAGAATTGGACTTTGAAATAGTGTACAATTAGCCTGTGAAGAAAACAAAAAATGCAGGCGGACAAAAATAGAGGGATTGGGAATTCTATGTAGTGGTTTGTAGTAATCTCCCAGAGTTCTTTCACTGGGTGTAGCTGGTTCAGTTCATTATTGCTCTATTGAAATTGATTTGGTTCATCTCATATGATAAAATCTACTGAATATTTGCAATCAGCTCCATGAGGACAGATGCTATTTCAGTTATTTGTCTTTTATCTCCAACATTTAGCACAGTTCCTATTACTAGATAGTAGACACTTAATAGATGCTTATTAACTTGAGCTGCATAGACAGATACCAGTACTCAGACATGTTAATTAATCATTAAATCAGTGGTTCTTGAAGTTTAGCTTTTGGCCTAGATGTCCATGTTCACCAATCTTTCAAGGGTTCCATGGGGTCAAAAACAATTTTCACAATAATACTGAAATATTACTTGCCTATTAAAATACTCATGTTTTTTTCCAACTACATAATTTTATGAGGCCAGATTTTCTTCATATATTTCAACCAAAGCAACAAATTGCAATAGATTGAATGCAAAAGAAATGAGAAACCAGATGTCTTCCATTAAGTCAGGCATTAAAGAGATGTGCAAAAATATGTAAAACAATACCATCCTTCTTGCCAAATTATTTTGTTTTAAACATGTTATTTACTAACTCAGTAATTTAGTATTAGTATGTTATTTAATAATGATGTTAAATATATTTATTTTAGACAAAAGATTTTCATTCATGCTAATATGTAATGGATTTGTTACTGTTATTTTAAATGAATTAATGAAAATATGTCTTAAAATTTCATTGGTTTTAATTTTGAATGTGGTAAATATTAATAGGTATAACCCAAATAAACAAAAGTTCCTTGAGATTCTTGATAATTTTAAGAGCATGAATCCTTAATAATCTAAAGGGGTCCTGAGACCCAAAAGTTTCAAGATTCTACCTTAAGCAAAGATTCTATCAATTATTACTTCTGTAAAGATCCTCTATAAGAGTCTAACATATTTCTATAGTTTCCAAAAATGAAAAGGATGTCCATTCCAGCTCTCATTATATTATAGATGATAGAAACAAGATCTAAGTATCCAAGGGAACCAAGTAAGTATCTGAGGTGGGATCTAAGATGAGATCGTTCTGACTCTTAAGTTCAATATTCTATCCATTATTGAATGTAGCCTTTTCAAAGTTTTGAGTCCTGAACAAATAAATGAACTCTACTCAATAAAGGACGATATATTCCTTTAATGTAGGGTCCTTTGGAAAGAAGAACGATTTCACATTTCCCCAGTTAATCTTGCTTCTCAGATCTTCAATATTCCATGAAACTTAAGCTTAAAGTCTGAGTTAAACATCTATTAACAGTTTCCCATGATTCAGAAACCCCTTAGTTTTCATGTTTTTCACCCCATACCTTGGCCCTGCCTTTTCATCCAGATGTACTTTGCACTGGCAATTAGAAGTCTCTGCTCCAATTGTTACTGTTATAACATCAAATGGGACTTCAGAGTAGTAATCTTTGATCTTTGGGTTAAATTCTGGATTCAGGTCCAAATGTGGATGTGTAAAGATCTGCTTTATATGAGACAGTGTGTCTTTATCTGTTTCAAAAAAGAAAAAAAAAAAAGGTGAAATGATTAACATCTCAAAATCCTATACAAAGTGGTTTATTTTTGCAATATACATGGCCATCAATATTTGTGTCTTCAGGGCATTTCAAATGTGTCAATTTTTCTTTTTTAATCTTCACTTCAGTGGTTTTAATTGTGTAAAATCTTTTCAATTTAATACAATTATCCATTTTACATTTCATAATATTCTCTAGTTCATTTTTGATCATAAATTCCTCCCTTTTCCACATATCTGATATATAGACTATTCCTTGCTCTCCTAATTTGCTTGTGGTATTACCCTTTATGTCTAAATCATGAACCTATTATCTATTATAGGGTATGAAATATTGGTCTAGGCCTAATTTCTCCCATACTATTTTCCAATTTCCCCAGCAATTTTTGTCAAACAGTGAGTTCTTGTGCTAGAAGCTGGGGTCTTTAGGTTTATCAAATAATAGATTATTATAATTATTAATTATTGTGTGTTATGTACTCAATCTATTCCACTAATGCACTACTTTATATCTTAGCTTCTATCAAATAGTTTTGATGACTGCAACTTTATAATACAGTTATAGATCTGGCATGCCTAGGCCACTTTCTTTTTGCATCCCCCCCATTAATTCCCCTATTATTCTTGACTTTTTGTTCTTCCAGATAAATTTTGTTACTATTTTTTTAGTTCTATAACTTAATTTTTGGTAGTTTGATAAGTATGGCATTAAATATGTAGATTAAAATAGGTAGAATTTTTATTTTCATTATTGTTAGCTTGACCTACTCATAAGCAATTGATATTTTTCCAGTTGTTTAGATCTAACTTTATTTGCATGAAAAATAATTTGTAATTGTGTTCATATAATTTTTGGCTTTGTTGTGGCAGGTAGACTCCCAAGTATTTTTATTTCGTCTATAGTTATTTTAAATGGGATTTTTCTTTCTGTCTCTTGCTGCTGGGCTTTGTTGGTAACATATACAAATGCTGATGACTTATATGAGTTTATTCTATACCCTGCAACTTTTCTAAAGTTGTTGTTTCTAGTAGTTTTTCAGTTGATTCTCTAGGATTCTCTAAATATACCATCACATCATGTGCAAAGAATAATAGTTTTGTTTCTTCATTGTCTATTCTCCTTCCATTTTTATTTCTTCTCATTGCTAAAGCTAACATTTTTAATACAATATTGAATAATAGTAGTGATAATGGGCATCCTTGCTTTATTATGGATCTTATTGGTAATGCTTTTAGCTTATGCCAATTATACATAATGCTTATTGATGACAGATAGCTGCTACTAATCATTTTAAGAAAAACTTCATTTATTCCTATGTTCTCTATGTTTTATTAGAAATAGCTATTGCATTTTGTAAAATGCTTTTTCTATCAGGTTTTTTTTTCCTGAGGCTATTGGGGTTAAATGACTTGCCCAGGATCATACAGCTAGGAAGTGTTAAATGTCTGAGGCCAGATTTGAACTCAGGTCCCCCTGATATCTGGGCTGGTGCTCTATCCACTGTGCCACTTAGCTGGCCCCTATAAGTCTCTTTTAATTGAATGTTCATTGTTCACCTTTTTAAAATAGGCAAAAAAAACAAAACAAAACCATACTGTTCACTATCATTCATAAAAAATATCTTTTTATAAGGCTTAGTAATTCTTGTCATGATTTTACTACTGAGGTTTGTCATTTTAGGACATTAAATTAGTACTGATTTGGGGAAAGTCACCAGCAGTTGATTCTCATTGTTTGTCATATCTCAATCTCAAATATTGGAATTGGGGGCAGAGCCAAGGTGGTAGAAAGAAGACACATCTCTATCTGAACGCTTCAGAGATTCCCTCAGATTAACAGAAGATTAAGCCTCTGAACTGGTTTTGAAGTGACAGAACCCATAAATATTTGGCATACAACAAATTTCCAGAAGATACTTTGGAGGAACTTCAGAAAAGGTCTGTTTCAATTGGGCAAGGGGAGAAGCTGCAGAGCCAAGACCACAGTGCAGGGAGCCAGGGCAAGAACTTGGGGAGGGGAATCAGGGGATTGCTCTGTCAGCACATTGGGGAGTCTATTGCTAGGCTCTTAGGTTATTCTGTCCTGGTTGCAAGCCAGTGGTTAAGCAAATTTGCTGTGAGATACCCAAAGCTCACACAAAGAGCAAATTGTGAGCCCCTGAACCCCAGAATAATACAGAACCTGCACATGCACATGCACAAACTAAAGCAACTGTTGCCTTAAGAGCAGACCTCAATCTTTAAAATAATGAGCAAAAAAAAGCAAAAAGAATTGTAACCATAGACAAATTTTATGGATAAAGAGAATAGACTTCACACCCTGAGGATCCTAAAGGCAAACCAGCTCTAGATGAAGCCCCAAAGGATGATATGAGCTGGTCCCCATTTTACAAGGCTCTCTCAGAAGAGTTCAAAAAGGATTTTAAAAAGAGAGAAGAAAAATGAGACGAGGAAATGAGGTCTTTGCAAGAGGGCATGGAAAAGAAAAAACATAATTATTTGAAGAAAACTTCTTAAAAATAGATTTGATGAGATGGAAAGAAAAACATATAACTTCTTATAAAATAGATATGAAAAATGAAGCAATTCATTGAAAGACAGAATTTGTGAAAAAATGCAATGAACAAAACAAAAACATCTCAATTGGCCAAATGAAAAAGAAGACAAAAAAGCTAACCAAAGAAAATAATTCAGTAAAAAATATAATTGAAAAAATGGAAGTGAATGACTCAATGAGATTTCAAGAATCAGTCAAACAAAATTTAAAAAATGAAAAAAATAGAAGAAAAGGTAAAATACCTCATTGGAAAAACAACTGATCTGGAAAATAGATGCAAGAGAAACAATCTAAGAATTATAAATATATCATATCATATCATATCATAGAAACATAAAACCATGATGAAAAAAAAGAACCAAACATCACCTTTCAGGAAATCATCAAGAAAAATTACCTGGATGTCCTAGAACTAGAGGACAAAGTAGCATGGAAAGAATTCACTGATCACCTTTTGAAAGAGACCCCAAAATGAAAACTCCAAGGAACATCATAGCTAAATTTCAGAATTATCAAATCAAATATTAGAATTAAGATTCACAGGCTCTCAAGCTTAGAGATCATTTCTTATCCAAATTCCTCATTTGGAGGAACTGACTTTCAGTTAGTAGAAAAGCTGTCATCTGAACCTAGATCTCGATCTTCAAACCTTGACATCTCTTTTCATTGAATCATGTACCAAAGAAACTTTGGTATGCTTTTTCTTAGATGTGTCTATGTGATAACAATTCAGTTCCAAATCCTTTCAGGGTCCATGAACTTGGTTTAAAAAAATTGGGTGGGGGAGGTACCCATTTCAGTATAATTAGTTTTCTTTGTAATCCTATGTATTTCATTTTAAAATATTTTGAGAAAACTTCCATAAATAAATATTATCGGACTGCCAAAAGAATCCATGATACTCACACAAAGGACTAATAACTCCTGCTCTAGAAATATGTGACAAGAGAAAAGAAGGAGAAGGAAAAGGAGAAGGAAGAAGAGAAGTAAAGGGAGGAGGGAGGATAATATTCTATCACCTCCACTAGTTATTTAGGTACTCTGTTTAAATGAGTCCTAATCAATTCCAAATTTTTACAAAGTTCCTTATTTCCAACAAATCTATAGGGATTGCCCTGTATCTTTAACTATGAAGACAAAGACACAAAATACTCCTGGGAGGTGACAGTGGCAAAGAGAGTTCTATAATAGTGGAGTAACAGCAATGGAAGAAGATACATCTTATACATATATCTGTTCTGAGAATGGAGTTCAATATAACTCCTGTTACAAGTTTTATTTTGGATCTGGGCCTGTGATTAATTTATGTGAGGGAACTCCTGTGGAAACTCTCTCTAGTAATGCAACTTATCTGTTATTTATATTGCAAGAGAGTTTCCTGGGGGTCACTGAGATGTGAGGTAACTGAACAGGATCACAGCTGGTGAAAATTAATTAAATATGCATCTTCCTGACTCCAAGGAAAAACCCCTCCTCCTCTCTATTATAAAATGATGTCCCTTTTATGCATAGTAATTTGAGTTCATCTTGGAGTTACACCTGCTGATATCCTGAATTTTGGAAAACTGTCTAGGTACAACATAATGGGAAAACAAAGAAATTAAGGAAATCAAAGATAAGGTTATGGCAATTTTGTTTCATAAAAACCTAAGATAAATGTGATGAAATAGCAGTCAAATAAGTGGTCAATTCAACCAATTAGATGAACATTATTTAATTGATAATATTGTTCAGTTCAAATATATTAACTGTTGACATTTATTATTATTAGGATATATTACCTCATGTAATTGCTATTTTGAAACTTGACGGCATAATGGCAAATGCTGTGTTACTAGAATCAATGTTATAAAAGTACATCACTCTAAATTTGTCACACTAATTATTAATTAATTTCATTAACAAATATTTATTAAATAGCTATTATATACAAGACTTTATAAACACTGGGCTTGTAGTCAAGAGATATGAATGTTCATCCTCCCTCATGTACTTACTGCCTGTGTGACCTTGAGTCTAAACTCTCAAAGCCCCAGGTTCTTCATCTATAAAATAGAGATAATAATATCTGTAACATTTGTCTTGTAATTCAAAGGAGGATTAAATGTTTTAATTTTACAAAAGCTTTGGGAAGGTAAAGGCATTATATAAATATTATCTATCATCAATATCATCATTATTAACTACCATAATTCTTTTTATTAAGTGCTATAAAAATATATGATTTTCAAGTTCAAAGACATGCTTTCAGAGGACACTGTAACCTCAGCAAAGCATTAGACTGTTTGAGCATTGCTTATTTTAACAAATAGAAGAGTACATTAGCAATAAGACAAAATATTTTTATTACCCATACAAAAGATCTAGATATAGAAAAGAAAATTTGGAAAAGAGATTCCTTTTCTTAGGCAAATACTGTAGGGAATATATTATACACTTATGCTAATTAATATTCAGCCAAGCAATTTACTTATATAAAATGTTTATAAATTTATTTCACACTTTTGTAATTTAATAGTCTATAAGTATGTATTTTAGAAACACTAATACTACATGCAGTTTGCATTTTATATCTTTGTTAACCCTGCAAGTTTTCTTTTTCTTTTTTTCCCCCCCTGAGGCTGGGGTTAAGTGACTTGCCCAGGGTCACACAGCTAGGAAGTGTTGTGTGTCTGAGACGAGGGCAGATTTGAACTCGAGTCCTCCTGAATTCAAGGCTGGTGCTCTATCCACTGCACCACCTAGCTGCCCCCACTATGCAAGTTTTCAGTGGGGTGCATTATCTACTCACTGAACTCAAGCCACTCTTGGAATGAAATGGACAGTCATTCTATTAAGTTTTTTTTAATGTGTATTTTTTTCATTTTATTGGAAAGGCTGCACTTCTAGTATGAACATTATACCCTACAGCACTGTCAGCATCTTGGTTTAGACCTGACATCCTACTCAATTGACTCACTGATGCTACCTCTCAGAACACCTGGTGTTTCTTTGGCCACATTCCCATTCAAGTCTTAACTTGAAGCAGCACTGATTAGCATAGGAAATCTGTGGAAGACCAACCTGAAGTAGGGTGAGAACAAACTGAAGAACTTATTTGGCAAGATTCTGTGGGAGGCAATGGCTGTTTCTGTTTCTAATGGATTTCTTTTAAATCAGGAGTTATATTTCCCTTTTGAGTAATGATCATGACTCACATTAAACAGAATATATTATTCTCTTAAAACTCCACATATTTTGTGACATTATCTACAAATATTTTATCTAATAATTTGCCACATACAAAAGACAAAGATTAATTTTTATGACCCAGGTAGAATGAGAAATTCTGTATTTGGAAAGATTTTCATTTATAAGAAAATGGGTATGTATTTCATTCAAGGTTGTTGTATTAATTTCTAGTAAAAACAAAGGTAGCAACTCATATTTGGATAACATTCCTATTGCATTGGAGTGGAGGATAAATTTCTGGGGTGAACTCTCCTATCATTCCCTTACAAATAACTTTAAAATAACACCTCAAATCAACATTTGAAGTAGTAGAACCAACAAAAAGTCAGGGTGAGATATCTTTCCAACCTAAGACAACTTAGGAGATCCACAGGAGAGATCTGTGATCCCAAGGTGGGTATCAACTGAGAGGCACTAGTGGTAGGCCTTAAAATGTGTCTTAACATTAGCAGCAGCAGCTTTAGGGGCTCTCAGCCCAGATATGGTAAGAGGGTTAAACAAGTGATAAACAATATACAGGTCTTTTGCTGGCACTGGGTGCAGATGGTGTTGATCAGCACTTCTATTACCGATATATAGTTCAGGACAACAATTCCAATGTGAAGAAAAGTGCTTATAGTTGTTCACAAGGAAGCAAGGACATTAGTTGCAGTTCCAGAAAAATAAGGAGAGCTTGCATTTATAGCAGCAAGAGAACAGAGGTCCTTCCTGGGCAAAGGCTAGAGGGCAGAATAGGTGAGTAGTGACAACACCTCTCTCAAGATCATACCATTATGGAAGCATTGAAAACTTGCAGACCCCCAGAATTGCACAGATCCTTCTCACCTTCAGGTGAGCTGAGCCCAACTTTAACATAAAAATCCAGAATCAATAAATATGCTGAGAAATGAGCAAATAACAAAAAAGAATTTGACCACAAGAAACTACGTCAGGTTTACCCAGTGGTTGATACATAATAGAACAAGAAATGTGTATCTTTACTCCATCACTTTCCATCATCCTTATCTATTGAGTACTCACTAACAATCTGATCTCACAGTTTCCTTAATCTCAACAATTTCTGAACTTCACATGTAAGCTTCTTATTAATATGGACACATCTTAGAATTTAAGATCTGAAAATTGTCTAAACAAAACTTCCCATCCCCTCACTTCTAGCACTTTTCACACAAACTAAACCTATTGTTTTAGTCATCATTACTCAATCTCTCCCAGTTTTCCCAATCTTATCCTCCAATTCTGTCCTTTCTTCCCCTCTATCTTGGTTGCTTTCACTTCAATGATTCATTAGCCATCTCTTGTTCTTTGACCTACTGACATTCTGAGATTGCTAATCTTCAACCCTGGATAATCTGTGCTATAAAATCCTCTGCTTTTATTCCCATGCTGCTGACCGGCACTGGAAAAAAGAATGTTAATTTTATCTACCATAAATTTATGATTTATAACCTCAGCTGGAGGCTCATTCCTGCTTGATGAACATTTCATCAATAATAGATCCTCGAGGTCATTCCCTTGGGATGTTCTAAACCTCTAATATTTTTCTCAAGATGCTGGGTCCCCACTCATTCCTACTATTCAGCACATTTCCAATCTCTTCTTTTCCTGTTCTCTCTCTTTTAGATTTCTAGACCAGAAAATAGGTGGG
The DNA here is from genome assembly GCF_048593235.1 of Sminthopsis crassicaudata. Taxonomy (NCBI): domain Eukaryota; kingdom Metazoa; phylum Chordata; class Mammalia; order Dasyuromorphia; family Dasyuridae; genus Sminthopsis; species Sminthopsis crassicaudata. Next base: position 123,647,392 of record NC_133621.1, read on the forward strand.
AATGAGGAGGGCTAAAGAAAGCTTTCTCTTTTATTCCACACCTCTCAGGTGCAGTAATGGTAACTTTAAGAAACCCACATGGGAGGCCTTAAAGGGAAGTTCCTGGACCTCCAATTTCTGGTTACCATTCTCTGCTCTTCTGTTTCCTTTTCTGAGCACTTTTCAGAGATAAAGATTTTCTGATAGACTTTCCATTTGTGTTTCAATATTCCCAAGAGATCAAGAGTTCTGAATTCAATTGTTTGACTGGTGCTCTTCTCACAAAAATAACAATAATAATATTAATTTTCCCTCCTAGAAGAAGAAAATTCCCCAACATCCTGTTCCATTAAGAAAAAGATCTTCATTCAAGAATCTTCCTGAAATTAAATTAAAGATATACTGGGGAAAAACCAAGAAGCTTGAACCCTATTAACCACTATTAATCCATATCATTTCTGGATCATCCTTTCATCATTTTCATCATCATTCTCCCCCAAACAGAAGCTTAGATTCCATTCTTAGTTCTCTCAGCTCTGATAAATGATCTTTAGACCAATTTGCTATGGTTTGGGCCTCCATTGTACTCCTCATTCTGCTTCCATGGAGTTCTTCCTCCCTCTCCCACTTTCCTATCTTACCTATTCCTATCATATCTATTACACAGGATAGCACCTAGCAATAAGGCATACTTGAATGATCTATCATCTATATTTCTTCCTTCCTTCCTTCCTTCTTTCCTTCCTTCCTTCCTTCCTTCCTTCCTTCCTTTCTTCCTTCCTTCCTTCCTTTCTCCCTTCCTTCCTTCCTTCATTCCTTCCTTTGTTCCTTTCCTTCTTTCTTTCTGTCTCCCCTACAAACTTTCTCCCTTTTACCTACAATGTGTTCATGCTTCCTAAGCCTGGGAAAAGGCTTCCTTAAAACCTTCTATCCTCTTAAGCAATAACCTCCTCTCTCTTCTTTACCAGATGCCAAAGTGAAAGTCCTCATTTAATTCATCATTCTATTACCTTTTACATTTCAATGCACTAGTTCCCCAGAACAATTCTTCAGTTCAAGAAGTCACATGTATGCTTTTCCCATCCCTACAGTATTCCTTCATCACTGTACTAAAAGAGGTTCTTCATTGCTCTGTGATCCTTGATCTTATCTTCTCTGTTTAAATTTTCCTTGCCAATCTCTTCTACTCCCACAACTTCAACTACTACTTCTATGCAGATAACCCTTATGTTGAAATGTACATTTCTCAGATCACTCTCCTGATCTCAATGCTCATTAAATGCCTGTCAGCTTAAGCAATTTCTCAAATATAACATAACCAAGAGTGAACTTTTTTTTTTTACTCAAAACCTCTCCCTTTTTTGATTTCCCTCTTGTGTAAATTATACTATCAAACATCAGTGATAGAAAGCTTTGTCTTATCTTGGACTCTTCCTTCTTCCTCACCTCCCACATCAAATCAATTGCCAAGTCCTCCTGGCTCTATTTCTGTAATATCTCTCACACCTGTTCCCTCTTTCTATTTCCATTGTCAAAAGAGTGCAGGTCATTACTGCATCCTTCCTGGACTCTTTCTTCCAAAGAGATCTTCCAGTTTCCTCTTTCTTCTCCTTTCAATCTATTCTTCACACTGCTGCCAGAATAAATTTCCTTGTACACAAGCCTGATCATGTCATTATTCCATTTAAAACCATTCAATGTCTTCAAGGTTTTCCAAGGTTTGACACAACCCAGTTTTCCAGATCCATCTCCAATTTGACACTTTTCCCCAAATACTTTAAGCTTCAGTCAAATTAGAAGTGCATTTGGTTTTTTGTGCACACTGTGTTGTAGCACTTGTATGGCTTTGCCATTACCTTTGCCTAAAATGTCTCCCCCTGTAAATGGTTCAAGAATAAGCTTAATGTCATTATCAAATCTAAATAAATACTTATTCAGCCTAAAATATGGATAAGTCCACTATAAAAGGAGCTAGGAATATATGCACAGATAAATGAAAAAACAATCTCTTCCCTGACATTTATAATCTACTGAGGGAATACATCATAGAAACAGATATGTACACATGCAATTTGCGGACAGAAAAAGTACTGACCACTGGGGGGGGGGGGGATCATTTCCTGCTTATAGCCTTCCTTAATCCTTTAGTTGGAAAGGATATTTCTTTTTTCCTCCAGCACTTTGCTTGGACTTTTCTTATACATTAAACATAAACTTTTGTAATACAGTTATGCAGAGCACAGAAGCAGAAGTCTGATAAGGTCTTACTGAATCCCCCTTACAGCTTTCTAAAAAGATACGAGGTCCTCTTGAAAAGATTAATATTGTCAAGGTGAACTCATCATTACTAAGGTCAAAGTAGATGAGATCTCTGTTCTGGCATTGATTGTTTCTTGTAAGATATTAATTTGCCTAGGGGTAAATTATACCCCACTCATGATAGTGATTTATTTATTTTTATTATAGTTTTTTATTTACAAGATATATGCATGGGTAATTTTTCAGCATTGACAATTGCAAAACCTTTTGTTCCAACTTTTCCTCTCCTTCCCCAACCCCTTCCCCCAGATGGCAGGTTGACCAATACATGTTAAATATGTTAAAGTTTAAGTTAAATACAATATATGTATACATGTTTAAACAGTTATTTTGCTGTACAAAAAGAATAGGACTTTGAAATAGTGTACAATTAGCCTGTGAAAGAAACATGATAGTGATTTTAATGGGTATCATTACCCCTAAAATTTTGTTTTGTAGTTGGTTTTTAAAAAGTAAGAGATGAGAGAGAGGACCAGAGCTGAAAGAACCCCTAGAAAGGAGAAACACAACTGAGACTTGAACCTAATTCTCTGAAGGAAAAGCTTGCTTATTTGGTAGTGGAGGTGGTGGTTATTATAGGTAACTTCTGACAAACCCATGGTCCCAGACAGTTACAGATCACATTGGAGTGTCAAGAAATTACTGTAGTAAGCTGTAAATTTCAACTAAGGGACAGCAAAGACTGAATCATGGTGTGAAGAAACACACTTGAAGCTTGCCCTTCACTGATACTATGGATCATATATAATATGTTTAAATGTTTTCTCATTGTGGGACAATTTTAAACTGAAGTTTATAATACTATAAACTCAGAAGTCTGTGATGGTCACTTATTGAAGTGATGCTCATCAGAGAGAGGGTCTTACAACCAGTATTTGGAAATTTTAAGTGCTCTCCATTTAAAGGAGATTCAATACTTTTATTACTACAATACTTTTATAGTACTGTATGAGTCCCTTGGAAGGTGAAATTCAATAAATAGGGAATGGGAGGTATTAAGTATTAATAGGATTCTTGATGAAAGTGTTTCACTTTGGTCCTGTTAAACAAAATATTTTACATACAATGATACATCAGTCTAAATGCTTGCATGGAAACAAAGGGAATCCCTTCCTTTCTTCCTTCCTTCCTTCTTTCCTTCCTTCCTTCCTTCCTTCCTTCCTTCCTTCCTTCCTTCCTTCCTTCCTTCCTTCCTTCCTTCCTTCCTTCCTTCCTTCCTTCCTTCCTTCCTTCCTTCCTTCCTTCCTTCCTTCCTTCTTGCTTTTCTTCCTCCTTTCCTTCTTTCCTTCCATTCTTCCTTCTTTAATTCCTCCCTCCCTTCCTTCTTTCCTTCTATCCATTCTTCCTTTCTTTCTCCCTCCCTCTTTTCCTGCTTTCCATCCTTCCTTCCTTGCTCTTTTTTTTTTTTTTTTTTTTTTTTTTGCAAAGGCCTAGATATGAGTCAAATATACATGTTTTTAGGGTCAACTCTGAATAGGGACATCTGCCAAAATGTTTGAATGGTGAGAAACCCTTAATATTGAACCTACTCTTGATAAATCTATAATTTCAGTTCTGGGACACAGGCTACAACCAATTTGCATGTGTTATATTTTCCTATCAACATAAGCTATCTTCTTCAGAATCTAGCCCAGTGTTCCATACATAATATGGGTTGGGTTATTTTATTGTTTGGTTTTGGACCAGATCTATGATTGCATTAGTGTAGAAAATTCCCAGTAAGGAAACACCCTTTACCACTGCAGATAAGCAGCTCTTCTGTAACTCTGTGAGTTGCAAAGTGCCTCAGGCACTGAAGTTGTGATGGCAAGTCTAGAATATGACAGCCAGAGTGTGCCAGTGAACTCAAGACTTCATGATTCTGGGATTGACTCTCCATCCACAATACTATGCTATCTCTCCACCTTAATATGAAATTTGCTGAAAATTCATTAAAAGATTCCCATACACTAAAAAACAATGAATAAACTCAAATTTTATTCAAAGTTATATTAGGATTGACTTGATAATTCTGGTAAGAAAAATAGAATCAGTAGCAACTTACCATTACTGCAAAGCATCTCTTTGGTCTTGTTCATTAAATGTGACACTAAAAGGGGAAAAAATATAAGTTTACACAAAAAATTGCTAGGTAGAAGAAAATTAATATAAACCTGACAATCTCCACTACATGAAGACTTAAAATTTTAAAAAGGGATTTTTGACTCTTTTTCAAAATTCCTTTAAATACCTAAGAACTTTCTAAGGAAAATGAGAAGTTTAAAAAGAATAAATGTATATATCTCTATATATGTGCATATATATATACATACATATATGTATATTATTCATATCTCAAAATTTATTTTATTCAAATATGAAAGTAGTGAGGAAAAGACTAAATCAAATGGCCAGTCTTGATAGTCAATTGTCTGAAACTTCTTTTCAGATTATTCTATGACCATTCTCTGATTATCCTATGATTCTGTTACTGTGGAAAAGATGTTAACTTGAGGGCATCTATGTGGTACAGTAGATCAAGTGTGGGACTTTGAATCAGGAAGGCCTTAGTTCAAATATTGTCTCAGACACTTTGTAGCTGTGTAATCCAGGTCAAGTTTCTTAACTTGTCTGAGTTTCCTCATCTATTAAGTAAGGATTAATAATTGTGATGTGAGAATCAAATAAGATAACATATGTGAAGTGCTTTGCAAATATTAAAGCATTATATCAATGCTAGGAACCATCATTATTAATCTGGGATCTATTGATAAGGAACACATTAATAGATTTTAAAAGGTTCTTGAATTTGGAGAAGAAAAAAAATATATTTCTTTACTTTCACTAGTGTCTAACTAGTGAATTGTCTGACTTTCTTTAATTGTCTGAAAATGCTGTTTTGAGAAATCTCCATAGGCTTCACCAGACTGCTAAAGGAGTCCATAACACATTCAAAGAATAAAACATATTGATCTATAGCTTCAATAATTATTGTACATACAGAGATTCCATTAATCTTCAAAATATATTCTGGTTCCAATAACATTTGCCAAATAATATCTCTATTTTTTGTATGTAACCAAAAATCTACTAAAGACAATTCACAAAAAGTATGACCTCTGAAATCTTTTATAATGTTAAACCTACAATCCTATGATTCTGCAAAAATTACAAAAATAAATATATATAAAGGAGGGACAAAGTATTAGTATTTCTAGTTTCTACTTAGAGCTGTTGACTCATTTCCTGAAAGAATTAGTCAATAAGTATTTATCAAGCTTTTATTATCACATGCTAGACACAATTTTAAGTTCTGGAAATACAAAGAAGGCAAAAATGTGCAAAAAAATCTGCAAAGAGATAATATTTTAATGAGAGAGACAAATTGCAAATACCTGTGTCCTTAGAAAATATATAGAGGGTAACTGGGGGCAGAGGAGACTAGAAAAGACAAGGCCTTCTGTCAATAGTAGGATTTGAAGTGAGTCTTGAAAGAAGACAGGAAAATTAGGAAATAGAGAAGAAGAGGAAGAACTTTTCAGTTATGTAGTCAAAAGAGAGAGTGTCACATGAGGAAATTCAAGAAGGCAATGTAGCTAGATTACACAGTATGTGTAAGGAGATAAGAGTAAGAAAACTGGAAAGTTAGGAAGAGGACAGCTTATAAAGAGTTGATCTTAGAGATAATAGGGAACCAAATGAACTCACTTGGCAGAGTAATGATATGGTCAGTTCTACACTTTAAGAAAAGCAATTTGGAAGCTTAAATGGAGAATAGATTAGAATGGGCAGATATTGAGGCAGAGGAACCACTCAGAGTAATTCAATAGTTCAGGTAGAAAGTGATCAGGACTATATAAAGTTAGTGGCTATGTGAGTAGAAATAAGAGGACATATATATAGAAGAGATCTGGTAAAGGTAGGAGTAACACAATTTAACAAGAGAATGAATATGATAAGTGAATGTAAGTATAATGAAGATGGCAGCATCCTGGATGGAATGCCTTGATATCAGAGAGAATAATGGTATCTTTGACAATAATAGGAAATTTGGGAATAAGGGAGAGTTTTGGGGAAAAGAAAATGAGTACTGTTTTGGACATGTAGAATTTGAGATGCTTACATGATATACAATTTGAGATGTCCAAAAGGTGATAGAGTACTGAAGCTCAGGAGAGAAACTAGGCCTGGATAAATAGATTTAAGAATCCTTGGCACAAAAATGATAATTGAATCCCTGAGACGGATACGATCAATAAGTGAGAGAAAAAAAGATGAAAGGCTCAGGATAAAAGGTGGGATACATCTAGAGTCAGTGGACAGTATATTACCTAGATAAAGATCCATTAAAGGAGACTTAGAAGGAACAGTTAGGTAGACAGACAACCAGGAGAAAGCCATGATACAAAACTCTAGAAAAGTATTTAAAAGGAAAGAATTATTGACACACCATCAAAGAGTTGACTTGTTTTCATTTCAACCCTGAAGACATGGAACAATGCTTATTTTCATAATGAACAGTTCCATTTTTGCCTTACCTACGATATTTTCACCTGCATCCAAAGGAACTCTTGGTTTAATGTTATCTGGAAACAGATTCCTGTGAATACAATGCCAAATATATTCTTGATCAACAAAATGAACAAAATAATTTTAAAAATACACATCTAGCATGTATATGTATTGGGGTCAGAGATGATGGGAGAGAGTGAGAAGAGAGGGAAAAAGAGACAGAGACAGAGAGAGACAGAGATAGAGACAGAGAGACAGAGAGAAACTGTTTGGAGTCTACTTCTCAGTATTGACAGTGTGGCCTCATGTAATGGGTGAAAATTTCACCAAGGTTGAGTGGTAGCTGATTTGCAGAAAATCAGACCACAAAAACCTATTTTTCAGGTGAAGTCCATAACGAAGCAATCATTGATAGCCAAGGCCCAGAAGAATCCATTCCCTCAAGTACTTGAGAAATTTTACAAATTTTGGAAGCAACAAGTTTCATGTAAAAAGCTACATAGTTGAAAGAAACAAGTTTTGAAATATAATTTGAGAAGACACATATTATCAAAAAATAGAAGTGTAGCTGGAAAAGTTAGATAGCTAACATGTTAACTACTGACCAAGGATTCCTATTTGAGAACTGATTGAGGATCCTGGATGATATACAATGTATAGTGTGTGTGTGCCTCTTTTCTATTGAATTTCTAAATAAAGAATAAAATTGATTCTAAGAACTTAGAGGTAGGCAAAATAAGTAATTAAGATGTAAATATTGCTTATTCTTCTATAAAGAAGAGATGTTTTCCTATTAAAATTAAGTTCACAATGACTATGAGATTCCCACTAACTTATTTTTTTTACCTTAAAAATCATGGTTCCTATTCAAAATTCATAGACCACCCTAAAAACTTCCCTTCTTACAAAAATATAAAAATATTTACTTACTTACTTAAATGGATCTGTGATTACATCTATGTGGCTGTTCACTCTAGTGAAGTCAGTCATAACTCATTCATGTTTGGTTATCATAGGTAACTTTTTCCCATGCCCTCTCCTAAATTGACAAAGCATCCTCTAGATATGCTAGATTGTAAACATACCATGGAGTTTTAGGGCTGTCCATCTTCCATATCTCACTCTTACCATTTAACTAGTCCATGTCTTTGCACATATATTTCTTTGATGATTTTTTTAAATTTAAAACTAAATACAAAATAAGGATAAAATCAAATAGAAGAAGAAAGAAAAAGAAAATAAAAAACAAATAAACAAACAAAATATTGTCATGTGCCCAGCAGAACATCAGGGAAGACTAAAATATATATAACAATAAATTTCCATTTCAAGAAATAATATATAATAATATAAATTTATGCTCTATATAGGACCAGAGAATTAGAGTTATAGGATGATTCCATATTTCCAGCCCCTTCAACTAGGTGGCCCAGTGGATATATTGCTAGATCTGGAGTTAGGAAAAACTGAGTTTAAATCTAGCCTTAGACATTTACTTACTAGGTGACTCTGGGCAAGTCACTTAACCCTGTTAGCCTCTGTTTTCTTATCTGTAAAATGAATTAGAGAAGGAAATAGCAATACACTTCAGTAATTTTGACAAGAAACCCCAAACAGGGTCATGAACAGTTGGACACAACTGAAAACTGAATAACAGCAACTTGTTCTTCATTCCTATAATATAGTACTAGTTTCAAAGTTTGTATTTGGTCTCTTTAGTTGCTAGCTTCCGTTAATCTAAAGCTCTTAACTTCTATGTTTAGCCTATATTTGGCATCTGTTCCCTGTAAATGAGATTGTACCCTTCCCTATTCCTATCATGTTGATACAAGCAGTTGAGTCTTTAGTTTCTGAAGAATGAAAAATAAAGTTGTCATGGAATTTTAAAAGATCAGTTTTCTGGGAGCATATTTTTTAACCTTTTCTGGGGCAGAATTCCAGGTAGGAAAATTTGTGGAGATGTGAGTATTGACTAATCCTGGTGTTAAAACATTACTAAGAATCTATTTTCAAAACATCAATCTGAGCAAGGCTGAGATACTTATATATTGTTTGTTAAAAGCCATCCTTACCTATGGTTTTCTTGTCTCAGAGGCAAATCTCTCAAACTGTTTTTGTATTTCCTATAAGAAAACAACAAGAATATTCATTTTGAAATGAAAATTATTACTAAATAGATTACAAGTAAGAATCGAGTCACTGTTACTATTAACTCCCTCTTAGGAATATAATTTAATCATTATATCATATTTTGCTCAAACTTAAGAACTTGGGAAAAGTTGGATGATGAAAAAGCTTATCAACAAAAGAAGATCTCAAATGTATTTTAATATGTTATGAAAAAAAGATACTTTAAAAATCTGCAGTGCATAGAGCATTGGACTTGGAGTGTGAACTACTAGATTCAAATCCTAACTCAGATATATCTTCGACCAGACACAACTTACTCTCTTTCAGGTACTTCCTCTGTAAAACAGGGGTAATCATAATACTTCAAAGGGTTTTTCATAAGCATGAATTTAGACATTACGTGTAAACCACTTCATAAACTTTAAAAGTGCTTTAATAAATATCATTTATTATTAGCTGTTATATAGAATAATCACTGAAATGTAGATGTCAGTTCAATGTATGCAACACTGAGGAATAACATTTTAAAACTTAGTTTTTACCTTTTTATCAGGTCTGCAAATCTGGGTGAGGAAAATGATTTGTTTCTTACAATCATGAAAAAATTGCTTATAAAATACATTCAATGAAGTTCTAATAAGTATGCAAAAATTAAGATTATTATAGGAGAAAAATCTGGCCAATATTTCTGCATCTCTCCTGAAAACAGGAGGACTACAAGAAGTTATTTTTTTTAAAAAAGAAAGATTTCCTGATATTGAGAATTATTAGAAGAATGGGAGATCTAAAGGACTCCAGGAAAGTACAAATCTTCTCAGGATGTCTTTTCTTAAAAAGAATAGATTTTCACTTTTCTGAGAGAATTGTAATCCTGAATAGAAAGCAGAGGGATAACAAACTCCCCTATTGTTTCTCCATAATAATAATAGCTAATATTTACATAGTACCTTAAGGTTAAAAGTCTTATTGTCATATTCAATTTAATAAATATTTATTAAATGCTTATTTTGTGCCAGGCCAATGATAGCTTTGGCTGTGCTAAGCTACCCTAGGCCAGTAGAGAAATTGGAAAAATTAAAGATCATAGAATGTTAGAACACAAATATGTTTCATTCTGTCATAAAGTTTCATGTTGGTCATAAACCAACTAAAAATCCAATTTTTCTCCCTGTCTCTTGGGAGTTGATAGCTCATGAAATTTTTGATGCACATCTTTTTTTCATAGTTTCTCTGATATCCCCTCACCTCAAATGTATATCACACCACACTGAAAATATTTTATTCTTCACATTGCCTTATAGGGGAATCCAGACTTATAGGCTCTTACATAGAAATGATTTGCAACTTGTCATCTTATTTTTAATCTCAATTTATGAAGCTCCCTGGTAGCCTTGTGGTTTGCATATTTTGGAGTGAGTTATTTTTGGAGCATCAATTTTGGACAACCTCTTTATTTCTTCTCTTGCCTTTTCTCCCTCTCCCTGTTACTGTGGGTGAAGCCATTTAAAATCAAACCTTTCAAATTTGAAGAGTTTCTGATTACATACACTTACATGCATTTAGCCCAACAACATAACTCTCCTATTCCAAGAATGAAAACTTCTAGGCAAACATGAACACATTACCATTCTAGAGAATAGAGCTGAGTCTTTTTATTCATGAGCTGTAGTTCTTTGAATAAATTTAAGAGGGACCAATATTGGGTCAGAACCCAACTGTGTTTTCTCATAGGGTCTGCCACATAATAAAATTCATTCATAAAAGCTTGAATCCCAGGCGCAGTTGATGGAAAAAGCTGAGAAGAAAATAGAACAAATGTAAATCTGTTAGCAAAAAATATCAGAAGAACTTGTAAAAAAAAAAGTACAAAATTTTAAAAATGGGATGCTCTTATAGAATGCTACATAACCCAGTATTTAAAAAAAAAGAAAATATTTTAAGAGTAATAGTCAACAAAACCCACTTTTGACTGGTTATATGATGTTCTCTATGGAACTGAAACTAGTATTCTCTGATATCCCCTCACCTCAAATGTATATCCCACCACACTGAAAATATTTTATTCTTCACATTGCCTTGAGCTTATGAGTATATGATCAGGTAGATGGGAGAATGAAAAGAAATCTTATGACTGTATTTTATTTAGGATAGAATAAGTAATATCAACAGAACAAAGGAAGTCTATGGCTGTTCTTTTATCTCTCTCATAGGTAAGTAATTGCTACTGTTGCTCTTTTCCCCAATACACAACTTTCTAATTCTTCATGCCAGAATCTTAGGAAATGTTCCTTATGTTCATGATCCTTTATCTCATATCATATAACTTTAAGGAAAGTGAAACTAGAACTGTACTGTGTCCAAAAAAAGTACTATCAAATATGACCATTGATTACTGCTGAAAATGCTGAATTTGGAGTTTAAGCAAATTGCTTTTTATGGTGGAATTGTCTTTGAGGTAAATACTTTTCCTTTGAATTCATCAGAGAAATTTTTCCACCTCAAGGCAAATTAGAGATCATCTTTATTAATAAAATTAGCTAGTAAATTTGTGATGTTTTCATGTCAAGTAAAATATATTAACAATAATCTTTATTAACATATTATAATAAATTGTGTTTTAATATATAATTTGTCAGATTTATTTAAAATGGTGCAAATTAAATTAATAAGTTTTGAATCAATTATTTACTTCATTTAAATGATTGAATTTTGGGTCAGACTTTTTAAAAAAAGAATTTGCACCAATATATTCATTATAAAGTTGGAATTTATTAAGTTAGTGATAATAAGCAGTATGAAACAGAAATAAACAGAAATAGTTTTAATATTATATTTCTATTGACATAATACCAATAGAATAGGAATGTAAAAGAATTTAAGTGACATTATTTTTGTTTTACCAGTTGAAATTGTCCCAGATTCTTGAGTTCCTTTATGAATGTCATAATTGAATTCATCTCTTCTAAAGAGAAGCATGGATTCAGTTCATTTTGATATCTTTCACCCTGCATAAAAAATGCAAATAAAATTACTTAACCATTCCAACAAAGAAAATTACTTTTCAATGCATCTGAATTTTTTGAGAATGCTCCCTCTGCCATATCTCTACAGTCACCCTCCTTCATGTGCACACAGTTGTCAATTTCTTTTCAGTTCCACTTTCACATCCTTCATATTCATGCCCTTATCTCTATTCATTTTATATTTTAACCTAGTTCACATCATATTACCCTTTGCCTGGACAATGACAGTAATGTCTTATTTTTGCCTCCTTGCTTCTACTCTTCCTTCTTTATTCTATCATTCACATTTCTGTCAAAATAATCTTTCTATGGAATAGGACTGATTATGGCACTCCCATGCACAAGAATCTTTGGTGGCTCCCTAGGATAATATACAAATACATTAGTGTAAAATTTAAAGTTATATATGTCTTGGTTCTATGACTTTTTTTCATCTTATTCCCCTTCAAACATTCTACACTCCTACCAAATAGATGGATTTTTTTTCCTTTTCCTAAACCAAACTTTTCATGCCTTTTGCTCAGGCATATAAGCCTGGAAATACCCCCCACTCCTTTTCCTCTACTCTTTAGAATCTTTAGCTTCTTTTAGTGCTCAGTTTGTGTATCTGAAATTTTTTAATTGCTTAAAATGAAACAGTTAATGAAAATCTTGAGTTTTAGAATTTTTAAAAGAAAATACTGCTTTATTGTTCTTGTGAAGTCATAAATAGTAGAAAACACTAAAAAAAATAATATAGTTGAACGAGAACTGTATTGCATAATAGGAAACCTTGATTGCAGTTTTATTGCCACTCAGAGCTACCTACAAGTTTGCTTTGTTCTTCAGGAATTGTGTGACCCTTGGCAACTGATTCATTGGGTATCTTCAATTTGGAAGGAGTATGATGAAATAGCAAACAAGCTAATACAGCCAAAATTAGAAGGGAAATAGGAAACTGGGGAAATTTTTGTAGTAATTTCTATTTCAAAGGCCTTATTTCTCAACCATATAAGGAACTGATACAAATTAATAAAAATACAAGCAAATATCCAATTGATAAATGTTCAAAGGATATGAACAGACAGTTTTCAGAACTCAAAATTATCAATAGTCATATGAAAAATGCTCTAAGTCTTCATTTATTAAAGAAACAAAAATTAAAATAATTCCAAGATATTACCTTTATACCTATCAGATTGGCTAACATAAATAGGAAATTTTAAACACTGGAGGGGATGTGGAAAATTTGAGACACTAATGCACCATTGATGAAGTTATAAAGTAGTCCAATCATTCTGGGCAACAATTTGAAACTAAATCCAGAAAACTATAGAACTCTGCATACCCTTTGGCCCAAGAATACTATTACCAAAGAGATCAAATTAAAAAGAAAAAGACCTATTTGTACACACACACACACACACACACATCTGCACATACACATATACATACATACATACATGTATTACACACACACATACACACACATATATATACATATACAAAAAACAATTTTTCCTGTGGTAACAAAATTTTGTGGAAATCAAGGGAATACCCCTCATTTGGGGAATGGCTGAACAAGTTGTGGTATATGATACTATTGTGCTATAAGAAATGATGAGCAGAATGTACAACATCCTACTGGTACTATTCACTTCACTTAGCATAAATACATATAAATTTTCTCAGGTTTTTCTGAAAGCATTCTGCTTATCATTTCCTATAGCACAATAGTATCACATACCACAACTTGTTCAGCCATTCCCCAAATGATGAAAGACAGCTTCTTTGATCAAGATAATGATCCAATTACAAGAACCCATGATGAATGATATCAATCTCCAGAAAAAGCATTGATGAACTCTGAGTCCAGATTGAAGCATATTTTAAACCTTTATTTTTCTTGAGTTATATATGTACATCCATGTGCACATGTGTGTATGTTTTCTATTACAACATGACTAACAGAAATATTTTGCTTGATTTTAATTAAAATTACTTTGCTTTCCTTCTCAATGTTTGTAAGTAAGAGTGGAGGGAAAGAGAGAGAATTCAGAACTCAAAATTTTAAAAAATGAATATAAAGTTTTTACATGTTAATTGAGATATAGTGAAATAAAAATATACTAAAAACACAATGTGTTTGGTCTTGTTTTCCTTTTTTGTTAAGTGAAGGGGAATGACTAGATGATCTCTCCCTTAGATTCCTTCTGACCTTTAATCTATCATGTTGTGATTTTATACCGTAAAGAGTTGAACTAAATCATTGTAAGGTTTCTCCTAATACTACTCCTCTGTCATGGTATATTTTATAGACACCTAGAAACTTCTATAATATTCCTGAAAGGAAATTATTGAATGAACATATAAGAATAATTTATAATGTTATAATAAAGGCAGATTAGTAGTGCAGAAAAAAAAGCTGGACTCAGAGTCAATCAGTAGAAATCTAATTTTCAATCTTGCTCAACATTAGGTATGAAATGTTGGATAAGTTATTAAATGTCTCAGAGACCCTCGATTTATTATTTGTAAAATGATTATCATAACATATACATATTACCTGACCCAAATGACTGTTTTTCAAAAAGGGCTTTGCAAAGCTTAAAGTATCTAATGCAACACCTTGCATATAACTGTTGCTTAGGAAAAAATTCGTTTTACTGGACTTTTATTTTTACAGATAAGTAAAACGAAATTAGACTACATGACTTCTCAAGTGTTATTGCTATTCAGTTGTGCCCAACTCTTTTTGACACCTTTTGGAGTCTTGGCAAAGACACTGGAGTAGTTTGCTATCTCCTTCTCCTGCTCATTTTATAGATGAGAAAACTGAGGCAAACAGGATTAAATAACTTGCCCAGATTGCATAGGTAGTAAGTGTCTGAGGCCAGATTTGAACTAAGGAAGATGCTTTTTTCTAATTCCAGGTCCGATGCTCTAATCACTACACCACAAACAAACCTGCTATAATCCTAAATTCTATAATTTATCAATTCCTATTATAAGCAAAACATTTAGGAGATTCATTTTAAAGGTTCTTTTGAACTAATTTAGGAAACAGATGAGATGTTCAAGGTTTATTGAATTATGTAAGTAGCAAGAGCCAAAATGAAAACACTTTCAAATTTGAACCCTCTCTAACAAGGTGAAACCAGGTAAAACATCTAAATTTTCTTGGTGGTCAAGGAGACTTTAAAGAGTAGGTTTGAAATGCAAGGAGAGAATTCTTAAACCCATCATTATAATATGTTATTTGCCAAAAAACAAAGTCAGAATTTGGAAGTGAGGATTACAAGCAACACTCTGTATGGCACGAGATGACATTAGCAATTTGAGTTCCAAGAATAAGTAGACATTCTCTATCAAAAAACATTTACTTTTCTCAATCATTGTTTTGATACTTTCTTGGGAACAGAAAGTACTACGATAACCACTACTTTGGGATTTTGTGGTTCCAGGCTTTAATGACAGCAGGTTTGGTAAAAATAAAAAAGGAAACAACATCAAGTAAAAAAAGACTACATGAAATTGACAATGTTAGGTCTTAGCCCTTTTCTCATAAACAAATCAGTCTGATTTTAAATCTTTTATATTTTCTTATTATCTTTTCATACACATTTTATGTTTTTTATAATTTAACAACTTTTTCTATTGTGAGATTTAGGAGAGAAACTTCTAAGAAGAATCAATTTAACATTGATTACCATGACAACATGAATGGCAACATTTAAAGTTTTATCCTGATCTAGTATTGTAACACTCAAATCAAATGCAGATGAAAACTTAAATAAATTTAAATTCTTAATTTATATTCTACTTATTCTGAATTTAAAATAAATAACATTGGACTGAAATTTTCCTTTTCTTTTTTCCATGATGACAAAAATAAAAAGGTTGGCTAAACAAATTAAATAATAAAAAAGAGAAGGGGAACTTGGAAAAATACTTCAGAATCATTTTTACACATTTTCTAAGATATCCCTATTTATCACAAAAAAATCATAATTATTCACATTTGTACATTAAAGTTTACAAAGCACTTCCCTCACAACAACCCTGTTAAGTAAATAAATATACGTATTATTATGCCTATTTTATAAGTGATAAATTGAAAGGCTCAGTGAAATAAAGTAAAAGCCAGTCAAAGGCAAGTTTCAAACTCAGGTTTCTCCTGATTCTAGAGCCAATGCTTTCGCCCCATTATAATATCTGCCTGAATTATAGCATTATAAATAATTAATCTGATACAAACTAACAAATTTATACCAATTAATGCTTATCTCTAGTTCTTGCTAATTCTTGGAAATTTCTACCTATAAGAATAATAGAATGTGAAAAGTATTTCATGAATTACATTATAAATAATTATTTTGATACTAAAATTTTTATAAATTTCTATTAAAAAAGCAACTTTAAGATCCTCTACTATAGTTCTGTGTTATTTCCTACTTGTGTGACTTAAGTCACTCAACTTTGCCAGCCTCAGTTTCCCCTTCTGTAAAACAAGGGAGTAGAATTAAATCACTTCTACTCAAAAGTCCCTCTCAGCCCTGATGGTATGAGTCTTTGATGTGGAAATTAAAAAAAAAAAAAAAAAAAAAAAAAAAAAAAAACACAAGATGAAAGAGAAATGGGGAATATTTGGAAGAGGAGAAGATTTGGGGGACAAGATAATGAGTTAAATTGTACATATTGAGTTTGCGATGTCGCCAAGAGAACCAGACAACTGATAAGGAATGAAACTCAGAGGAGAGATTAGGATTAGAAATTATATCTTTTTTATCTATTCACATATATGTATATGTATATATATATATATATATATATATATATATATATATATATGTGTGTGTGTGTGTTTGTATAAGTACATATAGATACATATATGTATATGAGTGGGCATCATTTGCATAGAGATGGTAGTTAAATCATGGAAGGTGGTCCTGTTGTCCATAGAGTGTAAATGTATGGAATCCTAGAAAACATCCACAATTAGGGTGCATGATATGGATGAGAGCAAAAAAGATTTAGGGGCAATCATATACATAGGAGAATTAGGAGAGAATAGAGTTGTGAAATTCCAGAAAGGAGAGGTTATCAAGTCAGCAGCATCAATATACCATATCATATAGGTCTAAAGGGATGTAGACTTAGATAAGTCATCAGATATGGCAAATAAGAAGCTACTGGTAACTTTGGAAAGAGTAGTTTTAGTTCAATTGGAATTCAAATTAGAAAGAGTCAGAGTGAATGAATAGAGCTTTTCAAGGGATTTGGCTGAGAAGGGGGCAATTTGAGAGAGTTAGTAGGTAGGCTCTAGTTAAGGGTTTTTATTCTTAAATTATATTTTCTTTACAATCAGCAAAAAATCTTCCTTTTCATCCTTCCATTCCACCCCATGTTTGAGAATAAAAGAAAATCAAACCCTATTATAAACCTGTGTAGTCAATCAAATCACATTCACACATTGGTTAAATACACACACACACACACACACACACACACACACACACACACACACACACACACACACACATTTGTCTTAATCTGTATTTAAATTCCTTCACTACTCTATCAGGAGGTAAGTAACATTTAATTATTAAATCTCTAAAAATTCTCTAAAATTGTCATTATGCTGATAAGAGTTCCTAATTTTTCAAAAGTTGTTTATTTTTATCATATTTCTGTCAGTGTATAAAATGTTCTCCTAATTATGTTTCCTTCATTGGGCATCTCATACAAGTCTTCTTAAGCTTGTCTGAAACCATTTCCTTCATCATTTCTTATAGCACTATAATATTCTATCACATTTATATACCATAACTTGTACATGCAGTCCCCAATTTAGGGGCACTGCCACAAATTTTCATTCTTTGACTTCAAAAGAACTATAAATATTATATTTTTGTTCATTCTTAGATTTTTATTTTGTTTAAAATGAAACTCTATCAATCTAACATCCCTCTAATTCCCCTCCCCTTTCTTCCTTTTCCCTTCTATTCCTTTGTCCTGTAAGCAATTTTTGAATGTAGATGCGGGTGTGTAGTCTCCTTTCCTTTTAAGCAATTCAGATGAGGATGAGGTTGAAGTGTCAGTTGCTCCTTTTCTTGTTTGTATCCTTAACTACTAGTGTACCTTAAATCCATGAAATTACTTCCCCTAACTTTCATCCCCTCCACTGTCCCTCCTCCCTGTCCCAACAATGTATTATTGCTCTTCTTCACTAATCTTATTAAAACAAAACTGAACCATTCCAATCTAATTATCTAATTATATTCCCTCTATAATCTGTGGATGATGGGGAGCTCTGAGGAGAGACAAGTATCATTATCATACTGAAATCAATTTATCCTTGTTTAGTCGATTGTTGATTCCTTTTTACTTTTTATATTTCTCTTAACTCTTTTGTTTGAACTTCAAAGTTTCTACATAATTCAGATTTTTTTAAAATTAGGATGCTTAGAAGTCTTCTATTTCATTAAATATCCATTTCCTTCTTTAATATTATATTCAGTTTTGCTACAAGTTTTACTTAGCCATAAGCCTATACAGCTTTTTGGATTATCATATTCTAAGTTTTCTGTTTCTTCATAGCTGTAGTTACTAAATCATAGGTCATTTTGACTATGGCTCCTCATTTCTTGAATTCTTTCTTTCTGGCTGTTGATAGTATTTTTTTTTCTTTGACCTGGAAATTCTGGATTTTGGCTACTGAAAATTCTGGATTTTGGCTACAATTTTCCTGGAAATTTCATTTTGGGGTTGCTTTCTGGATGTTTCCAGTGGATTCTTTCTATTCTTCCTTTGATCTTTGATTCTAAGATCTGGGTAGTTTTATCATAAAATAAAACTATACAATTTCATGAAACAGTCTAAAATTTTTAATGTTTATGATATTCATATAGTCTAGCACTTTTAAAATAAATTTTCCCTTCTACATTTTCCCCAATTCAATTGTTCTTCCTATGGAATACCTATATTTTCTTCTATTTTTTTCAGCCTTTTAATTTTGTTTTAAACTTGGTCTATTATAATTTTCAGAGAGTTTTTGTTTAGACAGGATTTTATATATCATGTAGCAAGCTATTAAGTCTCTTTGCAATTCTTTCTTCCATGGCTCACATTTCTTTTCCATATTGGTCAATTTTTTTTTTTTTTTAGAAAAAGCAATAAGATGAGAAGATCATACTTTAATTTGTACTCAGAGCTCATTACTTCTTTCTCTGGATTTAGATAGAATTTTTTTCATTTAATTCTTTGGAGTTGTTTTAGATCATTGTATTGATCAGAGTAGCCAATTCTTTCACAATTGATCATCATTACAAAATTGCTATTACTGGTCAAAATGATAGAATACTTCTGTTCACCTTATTTTGCACCAGTTCACATAGGTTTTGTAATGTTGTTTACTTCGTGAATCTAGCCCTTCAGCATTTCTTATAATAAAATAGTATTCCATTACAATCATTTGCTACAACTTGTTCAGTCACTCCCTAAATGATAGGTATACTCTTGATTTCCAATTCTTCAGTATCACAAAAAAAAGAACTGTTATATTTTTGTACATGTAAGTCCTTTTCCTTTTCCTTTGATCTCTTTGGAATACAGACCTAATAGTGGTATTTCTGAATCAAAGGATATACAGTTGTGTAGTCCTTTGGCCATATTTCCAGAACGGTTATTTACCAACAATTTATCAAGGTGCCTATTTTTCTCTCATACTTTTCAGCATTTTTCATTTCTTATGGATGTAATGTGGTACCTCAGAATTATTTTAATTTGTGTTTTTCTAATTAATAATAATTTAGTGCATTTTTCATATGACTATAGATAGTTTTGATTTTTTTTTCTTCTGAAAACTGTCTGTTTATATCCTTTGCTGGCCTGAGCTGTGTTCAGAGTAAGACCAAAATACTATTGGAGTCAGCCCTGGTCAGTCTCAGAGTGACCGAATTGTATGTTCTCTTTGGTCTAGAATTCCTGCCCTGGTAATTCCTTTGTAGGCTAGACTAGATGCTGGAACTGAGATCTCTCTCCACTCCTGGGATCTGAGACCAAATGCTATTCCTTCCTTCTTAACTTTTTCCCATCTTTGTACACTGCCAGGAATGCCATCCTTATGAGCAATGACCCTTCTCAGCTCAGTCTTTATCTGTAAATCAGAAGTAGGCAGTGAGCATCTAGTACTATTTGTCATATATCTCTATTGTTGTCTAGTATAAATTTGATGATGTTCCACACAGTTCTAAGATTCCCTCTTATTCCTGGCCTTAAGAAAGTCCCAGTATCAGCAGACTTTCCAATTTAGGCAGGGCAAAGGATTAATTGCGATTTTTTCCCTGTATTTCCTTATTAATATTTGATTTGGTGAATTTCTAGATCTAATTGGAGGAGTTTTGTGGGGCTCAGATGCACTGCTTCTTACTACTCCACCATGTTGACTCTGCTCCTCCCATTGTCTTTGTTTGTTTTTATTGCATGTTTTTGTTTTGGGGACAGGAGAGATATTGGTATTTTTAAGGTGGTAGGAAAGGAATTATTATTATATATGAAGAGGTTGGAGATGAAGGGTGGAGATGGAATGATTCAGACCAAAGAGAATAATATGAAATGGATAGCTTGGCCTTGGTAACTGAAAGGGCTACTTCAATCAGAATTTGGAGAGAACAGGAATATCTACTGTATAGTGAAGTATTATTATATTCATTTTACAGATTAAATTGAGGGTCTTAAAGGAACTCAGTGTTACAGCAAGGATTAAAATAAATTATTATTAGTTATTAATAGCTAATATTCATATTTCTTTTTTAAAACTGTATATGCTAAAGACTAAATATAAATGAGGAAATATTAAAAATACACATATAATCTTACCTTAATCCTTTCTGATTTGTAAATACTTTGAAGTGCTTCAGAGAAAATGGAAAGTGAAGACTCATTGGCAAAGAGAAAATTGAAAGTGTCTTTTAAAAGGAATTCTTTTGTATTTTGGTCCTCCAAATTGAGATTATCATCAACTTGAAAATCAAAATGTTCATGAACCTTTGAAAAAGAAGGGGGAAATTAGCAAATATGTTTATATTCATTTCTTTTAGTGCAGTAGAATTAGTCTTCCCAAGATGACATTCTCTATTACAATTAAAGATCATAACTGACCTCTAGTGGTCTATTTGGAGGATAGCAATCTGATACAGATTAGAACCATTCAATTTTTTAAAAATATATAATTCCTTCACTTGTGACAAAATTTGTAAATGCACTATAACTACATATATATTAACCACTCAGAATAATTCTCCTTGGTAGTGAGATACTTTATTCCATCATATACCAACTGGCACTATGATTGATTAGCATAGTTAAGAATAGAAGAAATTATTTAAAAGTATATAAAATATAATGATTGCATCAACCACAAAAGGAAATTGCTTTAGAAAACTTTAGAATTATGAGATTATTTAATATAGTTTGCTCAATTAAATGTGTTGGTCACAAGAAATGAAAAAGGTCTCATTACATGTAATTCTAAAGAATAATCTCAGAAGTCATAAAGTTGAGGGAAAATTTTAAAATTATTTTGATCACTTGGGCTGTTCAAGCTGCCAGTTTTGAATATTTGGGTCAACATGTGTTGCACATTCCTTCCCCTCCTACCTCCTCAAAAACATAGACTCCACTCAGACAAAGCCAATGAATTGTTCTAATTTCCTATTTCTAAAAATTATTCCTAAGAGCTGTTTTAGAATGGCATGAGAAAAAGAAAAAAAGCAACTAATTAGGTGGAAGAGAAAAAGGCTATTATTAGAGTAGATAATATTGGCATCAAAGTACAAATTACATGTGTTTCCTACTAGGAAAATTAAATTACAACAAAACTCAAAGCTATTCAGTTAAACTGTATAGGCCAAAATTAATTAATTTAAATGTAAATAGTTGCTTAATAAGCTTAGATGTTACACTTATGTTCAGTGTTAAGTTTTGTTTTTTTCTTAAATACTTAATTCTTTTAAATATATAGGTCAACTCAAGCCTAAGCTTCAGTTTAAGAAGATTGAAGCAGCTGTGATTGTGTTAACCAACACTGCAACAAATGGATTGGATTATCTGCTATTTTTGATTAAGAATGCTACTGTTCTTCATTAATTCAGACTCTACAGAAATCCATTTTTATAAATAGAAGGTAAGAAGAGTTAAGAAACAAAGCCATTTCTCTAGGTTTACTGAAATTGATCTTAGAGGATATTTTCTGAGTAGAAATTATTATCTAAAAATTCACCAAAGTTTTCTTAATTGCTAAAACCAAAAACTTTTTCTTAGTTGTCATTTTTTCTTCCTTCTGGATACTTTACTGTTCAGTGGATTTTATGGCACTTCTGGTTCTCATCTTACTAGCCTGAGTTTTCCTTCTTGCTATTTATTTATTCATTATTATTAACATTGTTTAGAGGCTACATAGAATTATTGATAGTTTCTGGAATTGGAATCAGAGAGAACTTGGTTTAAACGCTTCCAATATTTAATAACTATGTGATCTTAAGCAAGTCTATACATTTTGGGACCTCAATTTTATCGTCTGTAAAATAAAAAAGTTGGGCATACTGAATTTTAAGATCAACTTCCATATCTGAAATCTATGAATCATGATGGTATTATACTTCTCTGTGTATATACCATTCCTTTGATGCCCATTCCTATAGAATTTAGGTTTTCTACATATAAATAACAGTATCCCAGGGCCTTGTATATGTATATGTATATGTATATGTATATGTATATGTATATGTAGCCTAATATATAGTATATAGCCTAATAAGTGTTCATTGAAAAAATGAATACATGAATCTAATATTGCTATGCCTATGCTACAAAAGAAGTAAATCATTAAAGATTTGCTAAATAAGACTAAAGTAGATACTATACAACATTTGCCATAAATTCAAGCTAGACACACATACAAAATCTTAAAGACAAAATCATGTCATGAAATAAAATATTCTGCTTTTAACATACTTACCTGAAGTACTAATGGGTTCAAAGAGCTGCTATACTCAATATCAAATGTTAAAAGTTGAAAACATGAACTGCACCTGAAATAAAAATATGGAATGACATGAAAAATCTTCCTTGTTCACTATTTTGACTTTTTTGGGTATTATCTGAGTAAAAGTAATTATAGCCAACTGATTATAGTTATTTTTATAGTTATTTTAAGTAAATTAATAAAGGGAAAGCGGGAATAGATTCAATAATATACAATGATAAAGTTTAATTTAAATTTTAAAATTGTTTTGACCATCAGAATCAGTTGATCTGAAAATTTATGACTTTCCAGGGTTCCAACAGTAGAAACCATTTTGTAAAACTGATTAAAAAGAAGGTAGAAATGTGTCCAAATTCTTTATCTGGGAAATATCAGACTTTCACTATATCATATCCTAAAGATTAAATGGATAGATAGATTCCTCTAAAAATGACATAAATGTTGTCCTTAACTGACTATTACTTTCATTATTTTTCACTTAATATTTCCCAAAAAAGACAGAAATAATTTTGGTTGGAATTTAAAGCATATCATACTTGGTTGCAAAGGAATTAAAGATACTAGATTTTATAAGTACAATTTTTAATGCACTATTTTGCTTAATTAAATATATCCAGATTGAAAATATTTTCTTTTTTAAAAAATCAAAACTCAATGTACATTCAAATTATGTGTTTTTTAACTTAAAGAGGGAAAAATTAAGGCAAAAATTCTGTAATGCTATTTGTTCAATTTATTTTCATCATTTTTGAATATCCTCTAAGATATTTGATGAAATATATTATGTAAGAGAAATGTAAATATACTATGTAATATAATACATACATATAAATATAATTGCAATATACTATGTAAGTACAATTACAGTAGTCTGTTGCAGTATCATAGAATTTAAAAATTGGAGGGAATCTCAGTGGACATCTAGTTGGACATACTTCTAGACTATCTCTAGTACAACACGCACTTTCAGTAAATCAACTATCTCCTGAAACAGCCCATTTCACTTTGTAGTTGCTAGAAGCTGTTCCTCACATTAAGCCTAAATTTGCCTTTCTGAAACTTCCACCTATTGCTCTTTGTCCTTTCATTAAATATCTTTCAAAGAACTACATTATTTTTAATAATGGAAGGAAACAATCATTTATTAAGTACTTACTATGAGCCAGGTACTGTGCTAAGTGCTTTACAAATATTGTCTTATTTGATTCTCAGAATAACCATGGGAAGTAGGTGTTATTATAGTTCTCTTTTTAAAGATAAGGAAACTGAGGCAGGCAATTATTAAGTGACTTATTCAGAATCACATAGCTAGTAGATGTCAAAGCTGAATTTGAATTTAGGTCTTCTTGACATCAGGTACAGAATTCTATCCATTGTGGTACCTAACTACATAATTATGCTATATACTTCTAATCATGTGCATTTCTATAAAAGTCAATTTCGGGATAATTTTTGTTATGTTTTGTTCAGAGCTATAACTTAGTGATTTTTGCACCTGGGGCAATAAATGGGATAGAGTAAAGGGAGGGGGAAACTCATATAGGAAGAAAATGTCTGAGATGAGGCTGCTACCATGACAACCACTGTGAGATTAGAGTGGACAAGGTGGGAAGCATCCCCAGGAAAAGGGAACCAGTTAGCCAGGAAAGCAGAAATCTCAGGTGTGCCCCTCTGAATAGCCTGTCCTGATGCAAAAGCTCATCTTAATGAAGGGCCTTGTTTTGTTTGGTTATTTACCTTTTGATGGTCTTTGGTCCCAGTGTAGATGTTTCACTGAATGCTTCGGCTGTCAGCAGAAGTTTACTTATAGCTTCCTTCATATTGTCAAAGGCCTGAAGAGGAGAACTGACCCCAAGGAATGTCTCAAAAAATGTTTGCAGCTGTGAACAAAGGAATAGATTCATTTGTTGAAACTGACCTCTCAAACATTTTTTGACATCACTGTAAAGGTGACCATTGATAGCATTCCTCTAGAAATTAAGCTTTTCTTCTTCAACAAATATATAAAAACTTATTTAAAAAATAAAGGAAATCAGCATCTCATTTGTCTTTCTAATATGTGTTTTGATTTATACTGCATTAAGTTTGCAATATTCCTTGTGATTATTTCTCAAAAGTCCCAGGAATATGGCAAAAAAAAAAATGTCAAGCTGTTTAATTTTCTCTTAATTTGTCTACCATAGTTATAGTCTCATTTTACTGCATCTAATCACATAAACATCACTACTAAATATTTCAAGATAAAAGTAATTTGAAAGCAGGGTAATATTTTAAAAAATAAAACAACACTGTTCACTCAATTTTTTTTATTATAGGCTTAAACACAAAGTCAAATCTCTTGCCTTTTTTTGTTGTTTTGTTTTGTTTTGGAACTATATTTAGCCACTAACAAGTAGACAGAAATAATTAGATAAAATTCCTGTCTACTTTCTACAAATAAGAAAAGTTTAAATTTGTACCTTTTCTTTTTCTATAAAAGACTGGAAAATCTCTATAATCACAAACTATTTTTTCACTTACTGAAACCTTTAAAAGAACATATATGATGATCTTTTCAGAACACTCAACCTTAAGTTTCAACTCAATATGTTTGAGAAATAAAAATGCAAAATACCTGTCTTCTGATACATAAACTTTCTCTGGTTAAACACAGTATAGCAAAGGTGAGTAAGAAAAATCTTTCCTAGGTATAGGTGGTAAGAAATCTACTAACCTTTTCAGGAAGAAAAAACTAAATCCCTCATGCCTGCATAATACTGCATGTCTCCTTCCTTTGATAACAACAGACAAGGCTAACATGAGTTGCCAGAAGGAAACAGTAAATATGAAGTGTATCTTTAACTCAAACAAAACAAAATTTGCCCCAAGACAAGCAAGTACTGCATTCATAAGCTATCACCAGCTAAACGTAGAAACCTAATGAGATGTGAACTTTATTAGCAGATGTCAACTAGGATTCTTTTCCTTCTCCCTTTCAAACTCCAACTTTACTAAAGAAAAATAATGCACTAAGTGACCAATTGAGAAATAATTAAATATTAACTTCAACATTTTCAATTGCTATATACTACATTTCACTTTGGTATTTAAAAATCATTATTAGAACAATTTAATGCTGTTAATGTTTTACAACATTTAGTCATTTAAAATATTTTCACAATATTTATAAAACTAAAGTTTAATAGTCTTAGGGTTGAAATAAAGACATATATAGCATATGACTATACATTTTCACTTTAATTAAGTGCCTAAAACGTGTAGACTTAGTATGTGTAAGACTCTGCTCTAAGCACCAGGAAGAAATAAATGAAAAGTAATATAGTCTCTACATTTAAGGAGCTTAAAGTCTATTAGTAGGGAGAATAAAACATACATAAATTAGCTCAATGAAAAATAGAATATAAGAAGAGCAAATAAAGGATTTATACAAAAGAATATACATTTAAGGAGGAAGAGATCACTTTCATATGGGGAAATCAGATATAGCTTTATGGAAGCAATGGGTGTCAAATAAGTGTCACCTGAACTATGCCTTGATGGAAAAGAAGTATTTTAGCAAGTGGAACTATTGGAAGGAGATCATTTCAGTAAAGAAGGATTCAATGAATTAGTCAAGAATTTATAAAGTATCTATATGTCTGAGGCATTGGGTTAGGCACTGTTCCAAAAAAGTAGTGATTAAAGGCCATCAACCTAAAGTAAAATATCTTTGCATAATGGAGGGATACATCTCTGGTTTTATACCACTTGTTATTTTCATTAGTAACTCAGTTATAGGTATAAAAAGTATATTTATAAAATTTTTGACTAACACAATACTTGGAAGAATACTTAAACACACTGGACTTCAAAGTCCCAGAATCAAGGTTTAAAGAAGTTGATAAACTAGAGTGATAGATTGAATAAATAGAATAGTTTTAAGTATCAGATCATAAAATCACTGGTCCTCCAAGTCAGAAGAGAGCACTAATGCCACATAGTCAAATCTATTCCAAAACAATTACAACATACCAGACAAATTGTCATCTAGACTTAAAGATTTTTACTAAGGGGTAAATATTACTTTCCAAGGTAATCCACTCTCAGATAAGAATTATTAGGAAGTCTTATGTCAAATCTAATTCTGCCTCTTTGTAACTTCCACCCATCCTTCTAGTTCCTGTATCTGGAACAAGTAGAACAAATCTTTTCTTTCTTTCATAGGACAATCTTTAAATAAATGAAGGCAGCTATCACAATACTCCTAAATAATTTCTTTTCTAGGTTAAGAATCTCCAGTTCCCTCAATGATTCTCACATAAACAATGTGAAAATTCTTTACTATTTGGTTACTCTCCTTCAAATATTCCTCAGCTTCTCATTATCTTTTCTAAACTGTAGTGCTTAAAATTGGAAATAATATCCCCATTGTGGTCTGGCTAGGCTGGAGTACAATTGGGCACTGTCCCTATCCTAGCTCTGGACACCATGCTTTTTTTTTTTTTTCCATTTTACACTTGCCTTTTTGGCACACTTTTAACTCATATTGAGCTTGCACACCAATAAAATTTTCCCAAATCTTTTTCAGATAAACAACTATCTAGCCACAATTGCTTCATATTTTACTAATGAAGTTCATTTTTCAAAAAAATCCAAGTGGAGAGATTTACATGTTTCCATATTGTTTTATTATGTTTGGTTTAACTCAGTGTGTTAATGTGTCAGAATCTTTTTAGATCCTCATTCTCTCACCTAACATGTTATGCATTCCTTCTAGTTCTTGGTTATTTGCAAAATTGATTAGTATGGTATCTATGCTCTTTGACATAGATGTTGTTAAAACTGTGAAATAGAGTAGAGCCAAGCACAGATTTCTGGGGTACTTCACTAGAGATTACTCTCCCAATTAAAATTGAATTTGTTTTAGACACAGATATTTCCCATGTTCTTAATCCACCAAAATAGGTCATATTGCCCATAATAGCAATTCTTCTGATTTATCAGTCTAGAAACCCTGACAGAAAATAGAGTTTAGGCTGGAATGACCTACTCTTGTTGAGATCATGGTAGAGCTTTTGTAGATGTTCATTAACCATACCTTTAATAATAATTCTTGGATTCTGTAAGAAATACAAATCCAAATGACTAACCCATAGTTTTCTACTCTTTTTGGAAATTGGATCAACACTGGCCTTTTTCCAATCTTGAAGCTCTTCCATTTGAATGACTTCTTTTTTTTTTTTTTTTTTTTTTTTTTTTAATTTTTTTTATTATATATATATATATATATATATATATTTTATAATATTATCCCTTGTATTCATTTTTCCAAATTACCCCCCCTCCCTTATTCCCTCCCCCCGACGACAGGCAATACCATACATTTTACATGTGTTACAATATAGTCTAGGTACAATACATGTATGTGAATATCATTTTCTTGTTGCACAATAAACAATAGAATCCGAAGGTACATGCAACCTGGGCAGACAGATATTAGTGCTAACAATTTACATTCCCCTCCCAGTGTTTCTTCTCTGGGTGTATCTACCTCTGTCCATCATTGATCAACTGGAAGTGAGTTGGATCTTCTTTATGTTGAAGATTTCCACTTCCATCAGAATACATCCTCATACAGTATCGTTGTTGAAGTGTACAGTGATCTTCTGGTTCTGCTCATTTCACTCAGCATCAGTTGATTTAAGTCTCTCCAGGCCTCTCTATATTCCTCCTGCTGGTCATTTCTTACCGAGCAATAATATTCCATAACCTTCATATACCACAATTTACCCAACCATTCTCCAACTGATGGACATCCATTCATCTTCCAGTTTCTAGCTACAACAAAAAGAGCTGCCACAAACATTTTGGCACATATATGTCTCTTTCCGCTCTTTAGTATTTCTTTGGGATATAATCCCAGTAGTAGCGCTGCTGGGTCAAAGGGTATGCACAGTTTGATAACTTTTTGGGCATAATTCCAGATTGCTCTCCAGAATGGCTGGATTCTTTCACAACTCCACCAGCAATGTATCAGTGTCCCAGTTTTCCCACAGCCCCTCCAACATTTGTCATTATTTGTTCCTGTCATCTTAGCCAATCTGACAGGTGTGTAGTGGTATCTCAGAGTGGTCTTAATTTGCATTTCTCTGATCAGTAGTGATTTGGAACACTCTTTCATGTGAGTGGATATAGTTTCAATTTCTTCCTCTGAGAATTGTCTGTTCATATCCTTTGACCATTTATCAATTGGAGAATGGTTTGGTTTCTTATAAATTATGGTCAGTTCTCTATATATTTTGGAAATGAGACCTTTGTCAGAACCTTTGTTTTTAAAAATATTTTCCCAATTTGTTACTTCCCTTCTAATCTTGTTTGCATTAGTATTATTTGTACAGAAACTTTTTAGTTTGATGTAATCAAAATCTTCTATTTTGTGATCAATAATGATCTCTAGTTCTCCTCTGGTCATAAATTCCTTCCTCCTCCACAAGTCTGAGAGGTAGATTATCCTCTGTTCCTCTAATCTATTTATTATCCATTTGAATGACTTCTAAGATCATTAAAGATTCTGGCTCAGAAAACACATATCCCAAGTCTTTTTAGAACCCTGGGGAATATCCATCTTGGTGTATTGATTTTAACTTATGGTCCAAGATCATTCAAAGATTCTGGTTCAGAAAGCACAAATTCATAGTTTTCAGAACTCTGGAGAATTGTTCATCTTGATCTGGTAAGTTTAACTCATCAAGGGCAGTTGGGCACTTTCTTATTTCTATCTACTAATCTCAGATATCATATTTATGTTATCCATGTATATGTGTGTTCATGAGTGTCTATGTATGTATGTGCATGTGTGTGAGTATGTGTGTGTGGTGTGTGTTTCCAGGTCCTCCTCTTTTCCAGGAAAAAAAACAACAACACAGAAGTAAACTCTTCTTTCTTTGAAATCTTGCTCCTTCTATTTTTCCTATTCCAGTATAGATTACAATTCCTCACTTTTTTGTCTTAAATTTTCCTTTTATCTGTCAGTTTACTTTAAACCAGCACAGTTGGCACTATTCCTTTGGGAATATGCCAAGCTTCTGTATTCATTCTCTTTTACCTATTCTTGCTTCTATATTCTGCACATGTCTCCTTAAAACTCTGGTAACAAATTACTTATATACACCACATCATTTAAATTAACTCCATTTTTTATTTCTCATCACCATTGTTTTTCTGTCTTGCAGCTTTCCTATCCTTATTCCATTCCTTGATTTTCTCATATGCATATTTTTTAAATCTGCAATGATACCCTTTTACCTATCTAGTTTCTTTTGAATAATGTGATAGTATGTACATTCACATTCTTGAAGATATTCGAGCAGAAGCCAGTGGACCACTCATCAGGAATACAATAGAAAAGATTCAGATGTGAGTAGGGCCAAAATACCTCTGAAGTCCTTTACAACTTAGAAATCCTGGGACTATCAAGAAGTAGGAAAAAGTGAGCTAGAAGAACTGTATATAACTAGGTAAGAGAGTGAGGATCTACAAAGATTAGGTAGTCTGATTTAAGTGGAATGTCAAATCTTTTTTATAAAAGATTGGAAAAGTAACTTGGAGACAGGTTGTTGAGGGCCTTAATTGCCAAGGTAAGAACATTATTTTTATCCAGTTTGTGAAGCTTTGAAATAGAGGACTGATATGTTGAGACCTATGTACTATCACTTTGATAGTTGTAGAAGGTTTGGATTTGAAAGCAGAAAGAATGGTAGTAAAAAGATCAACTAAGACACTATTACAATAGTATAAAAAGGCAAGAATGAGAGCTTAAATCGTAATGATAGCAGTGCAAGTGGAGAGGAAAGGACAGATGTAAGAAAATTTGTGGAGGTGGAATTAACAGGACTTGGAAACTGATTGCATATAGCAGATAGTTTATTTCTGAGTTTTAGGGCCATATGTCTTAATTATAAATGTCAGCACAACAGAGTTTTGGCTGAACATAGATCCCTGCTGTGAAGATGTGGAAATAAATTTAAAAAAAAACATAAAGTCAAGGAAATATTCACTTTTCACGGTTCCTGGTGATTTTAATTAAGGTAGTAGATCTTGAAATTAAGATATAATTAACTTTGAAAGAAAGAAACAGGAAAAGAGACTAAGAATGGGTGAGAAGACATGATCTAAAGCATTTTAGTCCCTCAAAAATAGAACGGAACTAAAGCTAATCAGAGAATTGGAATGCTTTTCTCCTCGTCTCTGCATCAATGCAAGAACTGTTGAGGGATGGGTTGGCATAAAAATCTGGGATCAGAATCAGGAAACAAGAGAATGTGAGTCAACAGTTGCCAATATTTAAGCTAAAGATACAAAAAAAAAAAGAAGAGGAAAATGGTCCTCAATAGTAAAATTCAAAAAGAATCTGCTTTTCTAATTTTATATTAGATTAACTCTTTTTCACTTAAGTTTCTATATGCTGTCTGGCACATAGTAGCTATTTAATAAATGTCTGTAGATTGACTGATTGATTACTTCTATCCATGGACTTTCCAAAAAGGGGTCAGGAAAAACTTCCTGTAGAAGGTGAGATTTTTTGCTCAGGTTTGGAAGAAACTAGAAATGCTTCTAGTTAGAGTTAAGGAGGGAAAGCATTCCAGACATGGGGGACAGTCTGTGAAAATACCTAGAGTCAGGCAATAGAATGTCTTGAGTAAGGGAGAACAGGGAGGTCAGAGTCACTTGATTGTAAAATATCTGAGTAAGTATAAGACATAAGAAGAAAAGAAAGGTATTTGGAGGAGGAGAATTGGGGGAAAGTTTTGAAAGGCTTGAACATTTTTTTAAAAATAGATTTATATTTGACTCTGTAGGAAACAGGGAGCCACTGAGTTTCTTGAGTAGAGAAGGGGTGGGGGAAGATGACACAGTTAGACTTCTACTTTTGGAAAATTACTTTAACTACTGGAGTGGAGGATCGACTGGAGAGAACTGTGGCAGAGAGACCACAATTGTGGCAAGGTGAGTGGCCTTGTCTAGACATGGAGTGATGAAGTCTGCACCACCTTGATGGTTATAGTGTTGGAGAAAGATGAGGTATATATGAGAGATGCTAAAACAAAGGTAAAAATAGCAGGCCTTAACAACAATTTGATAAGGTGTGTGTGGGGAAAAGATATAGTAAAGAGTCAAGGATGATATTTAAGATGTCACTAAAGATGACTGATAGAAAGGTGTTGCTCTTGATAATAATTTAGAGATTTGGAAGTGAGGGGAGGGCAAGAATTTTTTTTTTTATATGTTGAGTATAGATGCCTAGAGGATATCTAAATCCTGATGTCTAATAAACAACTGGAGATGCAAGATTGGAGGTCATTAGAGAGAGTAGGGCTAGAGTAGACTTAAGAATCATCAACAGAGAGATGATAATTAAATCCATGGGAGCTGATGGCAACACCAATGAAATAGCATAAATGGCTAAGACAGCCTAGGATGGAGCACTGTGGGACATATGCTATTAAGAGTTGGGACTTGCAGAGGAAGGTGGTCTAAGTGTACCTGATTTAAAGCTATATTATAAAGCAACAGTCACCAAAACCATTTGGTATTGGCTAAGAAATAGACTAGTTGATCAGTGGCATAGGTTAGGTTCACAGGACAAGATAGTGAATAAAAATAGCAATCTAATCTTTGACAAACCCAAAGATCCCAAATTTTGGGATAAGAATTCATTATTTGACAAAAACTGCTGGGAAAACTGGAAATTAATATGGCAGAAACTAGGCATGGACCCACATTTAACACCACATACTAAGATTAGATCAAAATGGGTCCAAGATTTAGGCATAAAGAACGAAATCATAAATAAATTGGAGGAACATGGGATAGTTTACCTCTCAGACTTGTGGAGGAGGAAGGAGTTTGTGTCCAAGGGAGAACTAGAGACCATTATTGATCACAAAATAGAACATTTTGATTACACCAAATTAAAAAGTTTCTGCACAAACAAAACTAATGCAAACAAGATTAGAAGGGAAGTAACAAATTGGGAAAAAATTTTTACAGTTAAAGGTTCTGATAAAGGCCTCATCTCCAAAATATACAGAGAATTGACTTTAATTTATAAGAAATCAAGCCATTCTCCAATTGATAGATGGTCAAAGGATATGAACAGACAATTTTCAGATGATGAAATTAAAACTATTTCCACTCATATGAAAGAGTGTTCCAAATCACTATTGATCAGAGAAATGCAAATTAAGACAACTCTGAGGTATCATTACACACCTGTCAGATTGGCTAAAATGACAGGAACAAATAACGATGAATGTTGGAGGGGCTGTGGGAAAACTGGGACACTGATGCATTGTTGGTGGAGTTGTGAAAGAATCCAACCATTCTGGAGAGCAATCTGGAATTATGCCCAAAAAGTTATCAAAATGTGCATACCCTTTGACCCAGCCATACTACTACTGGGCTTATACCCCAAGGAACTACTAGAGAAGGGAAAGGGTCCTGTATGTGCCAAAATGTTTGTGGCAGCTCTTTTCATAGTGGCTAGAAGCTGGAAGATGAATGGATGTCCATCAATTGGAGAATGGTTGGGTAAACTATGGTATATGAATGTTATGGAATATTACTGTTCTATAAGAAATGACCAACAGGAGAAATACAGAGAGGCTTGGAGAGACTTAAATCAACTGATGCTGAGTGAAACGAGCAGAACCAGAAGATCATTATACACTTCAACAATGATACTGTACGAGGATGTATGCTGATGGAAGTGGATTTCTTCAACATAGAGAAGAGCTAATCCAATTCCAATTGATTAATGATGGACAGAACCAGCTACATCCAGAAAAGGAACACTGGGAAATGAATGTAAACTGTTATTTCTACCTTCTGAATCCAATTCTTCCTGTGCAACAAAAAATTCGGTTCTACACACATATATTGTATCTAAATTATACTGTAATATATTTAACATATATAAGACTGCTTGCCATCTGGGGGAGGGGGTTGGGGGAGGAAGGGAAAAAAATCTGAATAGAAGTAAGTGCAAGGGATAATGTTGTAAAAAATTACCCATGCATATGTACTGTCAAAAAATGTTATAATTATAAAATAAAATAAAATTAAAAAAAAAAGAGTTGGGACTTGAATGAAGATCTAATAAAGGAGACTGATAAAGAAGGCTCAGTTAGGTTGCTGGATAACAAGGAGAAAATAGTGTTGCAGAAACCTAGGGGGAAAAAAAAAGGTAATATCAAGAAAAATTGGGTGATCAATAATGTCACATGATGCTGAAAGGTCAAGAAAGATGAGGTTTAATAAAAAAAAAAAGATGTTAGATTGACAATTAGAAGATTGTTAGTAACTTTGAAGAAATAAATTTAGGTTGAATGATGAGGTTAGAAGTCAGACTGGAAAAAGTCAAAAGTAAGAGGAAAGGAAATGGAAGCACCTATTATAATTGTCCTCAATGAGGTTAGGAAAGATTTGGGACAATAACTAGTAGGAATGAACAGATAAGGGAGATTTTTTTCCAAGATGGAGAGATATTGGTATATTTATGGGCAATAGGAGAGACTGAAGATGAGTGAAAGAGTAATAATAGAGGGGCAATATGTTGGAGAAGACAATAGAATGGGATCACTTGTGTATTTAAAGGGGTTGATATTAGCAAGGAGAAGGGTCATTTATTGCAAAACAAAGGAGAAAGGAGAAAGCATATAGGTAATTTAAGATGAGGAAGAAGGGCTAAGGAGCTTGTTCAGTAAAATTGTGGGACAAAATTGTCATATAAGTAGATGGGAAGGAAGGAGATCCATAGGAAGTTTAAAAAGGAATGAAAACGTTAAAAGAGCCATCATAGTGAGTAGTTCTAAATCTATAACCCTGGAGGAAGAAAGAATTTTAAAATGATTTGGGATTCCTGTATCTCATTCTATGATATCTAATCTGTTTTTTTTTTATTCATTATAATAAAACTAGACATTCTTAAGGAGATAGGTGCTTCAGAATCAAGGCAAACATAAATAAAAGTAGACCTTAAAACATTTTAATGTGACATGTTTTACAAATTGTTTATCATCCATCTTCAATGGAAAATTGCAATACAACATTAATACAAAATGAATTCAATCCTATCAGCCACAGAAAATGCACATGAAAGATAATAGTCATAAAATTGAGGAATCAAACTGTCAGCATTTATTTATCTCCACATATTTAAAGGAATAACCTGGTAAGATTTGGAACTTTTATAACATCTACCTAGTCAGACAATTTTATCTTAAATATATGTATACATATATGTATTGTCTATATATATATACTGTATATTGTATATATATACTGATTATTATTATAATACCAATGTATATTTAGAATGTTAATATAAATTATATTATACACATAGTCACACATACATGTCCATATGTATGTATATATGTATACTTTAATATATATATGAATTTGGTCTAGACCTAAACTTGAGATTTCATCAGGTATAGAAGCTCTGAATGTGTACAATCTCCCTCTAATGATGCAGATGGGAAATTCACATGTAACTTGAAGTCTTAAAAAATTGTTGGTACACTAAAAGGTTAAGTAGCTTACTGGTATGTGTCAGAGATGAGACTTGAATCCAGGACTTCTTGTATCCAAGGCTAGCTCCCTTTATACTAAGCCATACCACTTCTCACAACATACATGTGTGAACAATATACACATAAGAATAAGCAAGTACAGATTAAAAGAAAAAATGTAGGAAATTTTATAAGACAATTTTTAAAAACTTGTCATTCCTTGATCTATTACATTATAATATCTTAGAGAAAATGATATAATTGTTACTGTAGAAGAACATGATTTTCTTGTTTATAACAATGTGTTCACCTATTGCTTTCAATTTTCAAAAAGTGGCAGATAAAAAAATTTCTAGTGTTTTGGAAGACACTTGAAAAAAAGGGCATTGCTATTGGCATTGGTTTTTGAAAAGGAGTATTTTATTTTAATAAAAAAAAACATTTAGCTACTAAAGGCATAACAAAAACATTCAGAAGAAAGGAAATAATTTTAACAAAGAAACTTTTAAATCAAACTTTTGATTTGAAGTGTAACTGGCAAAAAACAAACAAACAAAAAACTACTGACCTATGGTCACCATCTTAATTATGTGTAAAGTTGATCAGAATGGAAGCTTACCAAAATCCACTAAAATTTGTTTAGGTTTCATTCTGCGAGAGATAAAAATTTTATCTTTGGAGAATAAAGAATAATATTGACGCTGGAAATGAATTTGCAAAGGCTTTCACAGACACATTCAATCCAGCAACCATATTCCCATGAGTTAACTAGTTATCATTTGATTGAAAGCTCAAAAATGAGGGTTATAGTAGAATCATTCATAAAATGATTTTTCAAAATCAGATGTGGCTTAACCACCTATGAAACTTTATAACACTGGGAATATCAAAATGTTTCCTTATTACCATAGTTGGTATTTTATTACTTAGTTACTTCTTAAATTAGATTCAATGATTATTCTATCTCCTGCACCTACTTGGAATAACTTCCTGCCCAAAGATGAGGGATGAGGAGGAGATGATATAATCTCCCCTTTGTAAAATTCTTGGCAAATATCATAAATACATAAATCTTATAAAGTCCCTTATAAAAGCTATTATAAATAATAAAAATCTCTCTTCTAAACATGATATATAAGACAAAATTAAAACCAAATTTATGTTTCATAAATGTGTACAATATATTAAGATAAAGAAAACACACAGTAATGTCTATGTTTTAAATATATAAAGTCTACTTAGTGACTCTGAACATTGTATGCAGTTGCTAAAAAAATCCATAAAATTAGCTGATTATTTCATTTAGTTAAACTGCCAGACGTTTCCCTAGAATAGATCAAATATGATTTCTGGCTGAACTATCTTATTTGAATGAATTAGTAAATGCTACAACAATAGTTTCTCTAATGGTTCCATGCAAACACAACCATGGTATTATTAAATTCTTTGAATGGGAAAATG
Organism: Sminthopsis crassicaudata; assembly: GCF_048593235.1. NCBI lineage: Eukaryota > Metazoa > Chordata > Mammalia > Dasyuromorphia > Dasyuridae > Sminthopsis > Sminthopsis crassicaudata. The sequence goes on from NC_133621.1 coordinate 123,684,375, forward strand.
GCACAAGATTTCTGTGCTGTCCAATACTGCTCATAATAATTGTCTTTTCTGAAAGTTTTCCAGCTTCAAATATGAAAAGTAGATTTATTTCAATTTCCTGGCATTTGATGCAAGATAATATTGTGAATGATGGTCTCTAAAGGCCTACTTTATAATTTTGGGCAGGGAGGAAGTAAAGGCTAGGAATAGGGTGAGAGAAGAAGGAATAGAAGGAACATATGCCTGTAGATTTACAAATATGAGTGAAGTGTTTCCACATGCAAGTCTGGAATTGTATATTCAATTATGAGAAGACTGTAGCCATGGGCTTGTGGAACAAGGCATGGGCTGTACATTAGAAGACCTCCAAAGCAGATCTGCCATAAGACCTGCCTATCTGAGGCTGTTTCTAACACTTTAGAGGGGTAATAAAGCTAGTAAGCTTCCCAGACATGGTGAGAGATGTTATTTAGTAGAGTACCAGAGAAAAATTCTAGACAGGAAGGTTTATTGAACAAAGGAAGAAAAATTGCTCAGTTCAATAATTGCATGCATGGATATACTTTTCTATTCAGACAACTATAATAATACCTAATATTTTTCTAGTTTACAGAGCAGTTTTATATACATGAACTCACTGAAACCTCAAAATAACTCTGGGACCAGTGTTATAATTCTCATCTTACAGATGAAGAAACTGGGGATAAGAAAGATTAAGTGGTAAGTGGTACCCAGATCATCGGTAAATGACAAAACCAGGTCTGGAGTCTAAATCTTCCAGCTTGAAGGTTTCCACTATACTATGCTGCCTTACCTTGTAATGTATAGAATTTGCTATTACACATGTAGTGGCACTATTCAGGAATGTAGGGAGTCTCTGAAATGCAGTTGACTTATTGATTACTAGAGTATGATAGACAAGGGACCAAAATTGTTAATATTCTCACATTTCTAAAATCTGACACTTCTAAAATATTAATCCAATAAACTTGAATACTCATGTACTATTCATAATTGCATTTTGTAAAAATTAAGAAAATTTCTTTGCAACCCAAGTCAAATTGCATGGATTAAGACTGGGTTCCTTTTTAAGCCAAATTATATAAGAATATAAGTATTCTTACCATTTGTTTTAGCTCATTGATAATTGACTTCCTTTAGGGTAAGCCATTGAAAAAACTGAATTAATTGACTAAACCCAAATTAGAATGCTTTCCCCTATTTCTGGCATTAGATCAAAAACTCCACTTACTTAAATAAGCTTTACATTTCAGTAGCATGAATCATTTCACTCACTTGTACGCTCCTCAGAAACCTAAGCTTTTGAACCATTTGTTAAACTTTCAGAATTCAAAGCACATATTTGTTATGATTAAGTCAAATAATTCAAAATACAACATTTTCATATGTGCATCCTAATGAATTGATCACAAGTACAATATAATATACATAAAGCTATGAATGGTATAAAAGTTCAATTATTTACTTGGGATGGCAGGACCTCCATCTATCTTATCATTCTTAATCTTTTCCTTAAATGGATATATAATCTTTATTATCCATTCTAAAACTGATCATAAAAATACTAAGGAGTTGGGAAATACAACAGGAAAGAATGAAAATTGAAGTTGTAAAGATGTTATCATTGGTGTTGTATGTACATGCCAACTTATCTTCTCTATACAAATACCATTCTTATTTCAGAACATATTTCTATTATAGTGAAGCATGGGCTTTCTCTAGCAGTCACCAATAAATTAAATTCTGACAGCTCTTCTTAGAACTTTTCCAACAGTAATCTCTCTTATTGAGTGTCATGTGGAGAAAATATATTCAAATGGAAATCATTCTTCATCAAGCCAATGTAAAACTTTTGAAAATATGGATACATTTGGGGAAGACTACCCAATTTATAATGTGTAAACCCCCAAATCAGCATGAAAGTAATAAAGGAGATCATGATTTTAAATTGGTTATATCTTGACTCTTTCATGCAAGAAGACTTATTTTTGTATGCCCAATTAGGTCTTGTGATCAATCACTGAAATGGAAGAAAAATTTACACTTCATAAAAAAAAAAAGTTTTATTTACATCATGAATAAATAATCCAACAATTTATCATTAGTTTATTCCCTGTTATTATGGTGAAGAAATTTTGTCATTTCATAAAAGTTTATTATCATTTGATAGAATTTTTCTTGTATCTTTTACATAGTATCTGACAGAGACTGAACCAAAACATTATTCTTTATATGGGATGCTATATTTTAAAGTAATACATGCTTAATTGTTATACACATTTCAAAAATTATTAATCTAAACAGTATTCTAATCAAATGGATATTTTATTCCTAAATTCAATCTTCACACATGATGATTGCTGACAAAATTTTAAGGGATATCACTTGCAGATGTTGACTAACCCAAAGGCTAAATTTCCATAGCTTGCTCCTGGAAAAGCATGTAGATTAAATGTATCAACTACAATTCCAAATATTGCTTGAGGGAAGGAAATATAGAACATGAAAAATTCAACTCTAGAAAAAAAAGATACCTATTAATATTTAAGTTCTGACATGACTCCTCTATATTACATTTTTCTGCATTGTATTTTTTCTATCACAATTTATCCTCTTCAAAGCTGGTTATGAATCTCCTCCTGTTCTCATCAACATTCTCCTTGACATTCTTTTCTAATTCTCTTCTCTATCTCTCTTTCTTTCTTTTTCTTTTCTTTTTTTTTTTTTGAGTCTATTCTTTCCTGGTTCCTTTCCTCTAACTCTTGTACAATCCTGCCTATCTAAGCTTTCTAAAAGAAATCACTTGCTTTATGTAACAAGTAATCTAAGAACCTCTCTCCCCTTCAAAGTGAACTCTACTTTTCAGTTCTCTCTTCCAATTCTGAGTCTTTCTGATTCCAATCCAAACCTCTGACTGGAAATACCCTCTGTAAGATATCAAATGACCTTTATCTACAAATTGTACAGTTTTCTTTGTAATATTCTCTTCAAAGCTCTCTCACATTTATTTCTAACTCCTGGTATGTTTTTTTCCTCATTAGGGAATATTATCTGTGGCTCCCTTTTTTCCACTTTCAAAATCTGCCCCACTCCAACCTACTATGGACATAAACAAAACATGTTTTTTTTTTCCTTTTCTGTAATGAGATCATAGATATGTAGTTGAAAGAGAATTTATTCTCATAAAGGCAACTAGTGGTGCAATAGATAGAGGTGCCAAGTCTGGACTCAGAAAAACCTGAGTTCAAATCCAACCCTAAACATATTTACTAGGTTTATGATCATGAGCAAGTCACTTAGTCTCTCTCTACCTCAGTTTCCTCAACTGTATAGTGGGGATAATAGCAGTATTTACCTTAGAGAGTTATTATAAAAACAAGAAATTTATTTTTAAAAAGAGGACAGCACAGTGATTAGCCTTAATATATGCTATAAAAATGTTTATTCTTTTCCTTTTGTACAGTATGAACCCCCTCAAAAATTTTACAGCTGAAAAAAATTGAGGCTCAGGGAAGAGAAGTAATTTGTCCAAGGACATACAAATACTATAATAAGGAGATCTAGAAGCAATCAAAAATATTTTGCCTCTATATTTAGTCATCTTTCCACCACACTCTTTTTACATTCATTCTTTAAATGAAATAATTTGGTCATTAGTAATTTTTAATTTGGGCCACATCTTCATTTACTTGGATGTTCCATAAACACTGATTCCTTTCCATGATGGAACACAATCTAATGCCACAACATCTGTGGTTACTTAGTAAACATTGTTGCATAAAGAAGCCATGTTTATGATCAACAGGATGATTTCAGAAAGGCCTGGAGAGACTTACATGAACTGATGCTGAGTGAAATGAGTAGGACCAGGAGATCGTTGTATACTTCAACAACAATACTATATGATGATCAATTCTGATGGATGTGGCCATTTTCAACAATGAGATGAACCAAATCAGTTCCAATAGAGCAGTAATGAAATGAACCAGTTACACCCAGCAAAAGAACCCTGGGAGATGACTATGAACCACTATATAGAATTCCCAATCCCTCTAATTTTGTCTGCCTACATTTTGGATTTCCTTCACAGGCTAATTGTATACTATTTCAAAGTCCAATTCTTTTTGGACAGCAAAACAACTGTTTGGACATGTATAAATTTATTGTATTTAATTTATACTTTAACATATTGAACATGTATTGGTCAACCTGCCATGGGGAGAGGGGGGGAGGAGAGCAAAAATTAGAACAAAAGGTTTGGCAATTGCCAATGTTGTAAAATTACCCATGCATATATCTGGTAAATAAAAACTATGAAAAGAAAGAAAAGAAAGAAAAGAAAGAAAGAAAGAAAGAAAGAAAGAAAGAAAGAAAGAAAGAAAGAAAGAAAGAGAGAGAGAGAGAGAGAGAGAGAGAGAGAGAGAGAGAGAGAGAGAGAGAGAGAGAGAGAGAGAGGAGGGAGGGAGGGAGGGAGGGAGGGAGGGAGGGAGGGAGGGAGGGAGGAAGGAAAGAAGGAAGGAAGGAAGGAAGGAAGGAAGGAAGGAAGGAAGGAAGGAAGGAAGGAAGGAAGGAAGGAAGGAAGGAAGGAAGGAAGGAAGGAAGGAAGGAAGGAAGGAAGGAAGGAAGGAAGAAAGAAAGAAAGAAAGAAAGAAAGAAAGAAAGAAAGAAAGAAAGAAAGAAAGAAAGAAAGAAAGAAAGAAAGAAAGAAAGAAAGAAAGAAACTATGTTTTAAAATAGGCATTGTTTTAAAAATGAAAACCCATCCCAGATTTAAGTTCATGTAGTCCCCTTTTTCCTACTTCAACTGAATTTATGAACAAAAATACTTCTGCCCATGGAAGAGAAAGAAGTTCAGCAATATACTTCCTCTTTCCTTTGCAGGTCATGCAGAAGTTATCCTGTTTCTTTCAGGGTAATCCTCTGCATTACAATGATCTGGATAGCATTTCTCCAAATCCTATGTGAAGAAATATTGCTTATCACCCCAGCCAGAATTTAGTATTAACTTGCTTCAAAACTTATACTATACTATACTATACCACAATAATCTCTTTTTGAACCATTGTGGTTTCTGACCCAACTCAAGAGTGACTTCTAACACCCTTTTGAAAAAAAATGATCCTTCTTTCTCTAATTCTATTTTTCCCCTTTTTTTCTTTCCCAAACTATCCTATCTTATCCTATGCTATTCCATTCCATTCTATTATATTCCATTGTATATTATCCTAAAATTATTTATTAAGGACTTACTATGTGCAGTAAGATGAAATAGAGATACCGGGAATAAGCTAAAAGTCAGCATAATGTGGGTTTAAATCCTTTTTGTGAGACATATTGACTGCATGACCCTGAGCAAATCACTTAATCCCCACATGCCTTAAGGCAAATGTTACAGCATAAATTGGCAAGTACAAACAGTTGTTTCCTATTTATTCAGGTAAAGAGAGCTTTCTTACCAAGAACTCTATACACCAATGATTTCAGAGACCCAGACAAAAAAAAAAAATAAAATATTATATGCTATGCTAAATGCTAGATATACAGAAATAAAAAGTAAAACTGGCCTCAAGGAGTAACATTCTACAAAGGGAAAATAGCATGTGCAAGGATAAATGGGTTAAGTCTGGGTTTTAAGAGTATCAGCATGGTAACTATGTGGAAGAATTGGGTAACTCTTGAAGGAATTGAGGCAGAGAGATCATTTAGGAGTCTGGTACAATAATCCAGGTGAGAATTGATGAGGGCCTAAAACAGAGTGATGATTTTTATGAGGGGACATATTTGAGAGATAATTATGGATGTAGAATTTGCAAGAATTATTGGATAAAGACTGGATTAGTATGGGACAGGTGAGAGTAAATAGTCAAATATAGCTATGAAGTTGAGAAACCAGGTGATTGGAACTTTTGACAGTACTAGGGAAGTTAAGAAAAGATTTAAGGAGAATAAAATGTTCAGTTTGAAACACTGGATAATGAGGTGGAGATGTCCAGCAACAGTTGGCAGTGTGGCACTGGAGCTCAAAAAAGAGATGAAGGCTATGTGTGTGGATACATGGTAATCATGTGTGCAGAGGTAATAATGCATCATCAAAAGAGGAAGTATAGGAAGGAAAAAATAGTATAGAACACTGTAGAACAGAGCCCTAGGGTTTACTCATAGCAAATGATGCTGATGGTTCATGAAATAAGACAGAAAGAAAGAATCATCTAGTCGATTAAGAAAATAAATTTTAAAAGGGAGTGTCATAAAATTCCAAGAGAATATAGGAAGACACAATATGGTCAACAGATTCGAATAGTGCAAAGAATTTCGAATAGCCAAATGCTACAAAGAATTTCATAAGAAAGAAGACTTAAAAAAGTCTTCCTGATCATACGAATTCATTCTCATTCTCTCTCTCTCTCTCTCTCTCTCTCTCTCTCTGTGTAACGTGCTCTCCTGGCAGTTACAATTACTAGTCTGTCCTAGACCCACCAGAGTACCTTTGACCACTGTCCTTTGCAGTGTGAGCTCTACCCGGCTCGCCTCCTCTGAGGCCTTCTAAGGTCTCTGGCCACAATCTCTTGAATCTATAGCTTAATAACCGGTAGCGCACTCAAGAACAACCACGTGTAATCTTAAAAGCCTTTATTATACCTACTCACATAATGCCCTAGCTGATGCCCTGACTTGTTGGTTCCCGAGTGAACACCTGGTCAGAAGACCCACGTGTTCACTACCAAAATCCTTACCTCTTTCGGCTACCCATCTTGGCTTGGCCACCCAGGCTAGGAGCCAGGGTGAACAGCACGAGGTTAAAGAGGGCGGTTGCTGCCTGCAGTGGGCTTACATAGGGCCTGTGAGGTCACACACACAGCCAATCAGCGAGAGAGTCACCCATTACGAAACTATCTCAATATGGCCAGGATCCCGCCCAAGGGCAGTCCTAATATCCACAGAAATTACTTCTGGGCCTCAATCTCCCGATGCACTGTGTCCGCCCATTTAAAGGGCCCTTACAATTCCCTTTCTCTTGTTTTGCGGGAACCGCACATCTCACCAAGCTAAACTTTTAGCACCAGCTATAGTCCACTTGATCCATGAGATGACAGTGTTATGCCCAAGGAGGTACAAAGCAGCAGATCAGTAAACAGAAGTATGACAATAAGAACCAGGCTCAACAGTGGCCCAAGTGTTCAACCCATTCATCAAAGTCATACTCGAGATAATAAGCCAAAGAGATTGGATGCCAATGAGGTAGGATGTCAACACTGAGGTGGGAAGTCAACAAGGTAAAACATCACAATTCTAGTTAACAAATATCAGTAGGTAGGTTGTCACAATTCTAGTTACATTTATCACAGTTCTAGACCAATTCTAGTTTCTTACAATTTTCTGTTGCATTTGTCACAATCCTAGAGCAATTCTAGCTTATCACAATTCTCAATTGCATTTTTCACAATTCTAGAACAATTCTAACTTATCACAATTCTCTATTGCACTTTTCACAATCCTAGAACAATTCTAGCTTATCACAATTCTCAATTGCACTTTTCACAATCCTAGAACAATTCTAGCTTATCACAATTCTCAATTGCACTTGTCACAATCCTAGAACAATTCTAGCTTATCACAATTCTCAATTGCACTTGTCACAATCCTAGAACAATTCTAGTTTATCACAATTCTCAATTGCATTTTTCACAATTCTAGAACAATTCTAACTTATCACAATTCTCTATTGCACTTTTCACAATTCTAGAACAATTCTAGTTTCACAGGTGCACATAAGCAAAGTCATGTCCAGTAACATTGTCTCAATAACAACGGCAGGTGGGTGTGTTGGTTTTTCACCCACTAATTTAAAAGCATAGTCCTTCAATAGAAAGCATAGGGCAAAGCCTCTTCCCAGGCCACCATATGGCAAGTGGCCACAGGAGAAGCAAGCAGGCCCATTGTCCATTTACAGTCTTTATATTGCATATCACCCAAAACAGTCCATTTCAGCTGCAACACTGGAACTGTGTCTGGTGTCTCTGGTGTCACGGTCAGGAGGGGCATTGCTGCCATCAGCGTCTGAAGGGCTGCGGACATCTGGCTGGTCTCTCTGGACTGTTGTCTGGTCCTTCTCTTGGATCCCCAGGTTACAAATGTCTCTGGTGGGGATGAACTCTACTGCTGGATCTGCACCTAGGAAGGAATGTCCCCGGGGCCCAACTTGGCCTTTCCAAATGCCATCCAGGCCTTTCCACATCACAGTGGAAACAAAGTTGTTGTCAAAAGATTAACAAGTCAGACAAAAGTCAGTCTGTCACTTAGCTGCACTTTCTGTGTATGCCTGAAGTGCATTGCTAAGGTAAAATGCAAAGAATTTAAAAATGTAAAACCAAAATAATTTAAAAGTGTAAAACCGAAATAGATTAAAAATATAAAACCAAAATAACTTTAAAATGTAAAATCAAAATACTTTGAAGATGTAAAATCAAAAGTGTTTAAAAATGTAAAATCAAAATTTGAAAATTGTAAGCAATCACATATCCCAAAATTTCCCTTCTCTTGTTTAGAAGAGAAGATCTTGGGGATAGTCGGTGCAGTAATGACTTTACTAATAGGATTATAAGAAATGCCAATGGAATGGGCAAAGTCAAACTCAATGCAAAAATATTTGTAAGCCAATCCAGAAACTGTCTTAAATGCATGTGAAATTTCTACAATAGAAAAATGGTTGATCACATGTCTAGCTGCTTCTCCAGATTGGAATGAAGCCATAATGTCCATTGGTCTTAAAACATCCACTCATACAGTTAATGAAAAAAGAACACTCGGCTATATCCCTGAATTCTTTTGCCTAAAAATCAAAGTTTGAGTTTCTGATACCGAATTGTACTTCAGGAGTGTGAATCAATAAATCTGATATTTTCCTCCTGGGTCAAAGATCACACACTGTCTATTTATTCTAGTGATTAAAACAGCAATTTTCCAACCCATTCTAGACATAAACACTGTTTTATAAGTACCCGTAGGGGGTTGGGAAATCAAGCTCACCTGTGGAAGTGGAAAATCCACGAGGTAAGAAAAGAGGAGTTCCAACTCTCCAAAGACGATCCTAGCAGTTTTACAAGTATAAAACTCCACTCTCTCTAACTGCAAGGTCTTATCCCTGTAAGGTTTCTTAGAAATTAACTGAACTGTATTTTTAAAACTTTTCTGATTATACTCAATACCCCACAATTCCTGTTTGCCTTGGGCCATAAAGCCTACTCCTGTCCTTTGAAATGAAGACACAGGAGTTTTGAATGGATTAATGGGCAGTGCTGATGGTATTATCGCCCTTCCTTTTCCTCCTCCCCCTTCTCCCTTGGCCCAAGAAGGTGAGGCAGAGGGAAGAAGAATTGGAAAATCCCCCAAAGGCTGATTCAAAATCAAACCTGAGCTTTGCACATAAAAAGAACTAAACTTCTTCTCAATGGAAGAGTAATGGATAAATTCCTTAAAACAACAATGCAGGAGGTAAACCAACAAAATGCTAAGAAGAATTTCTACAACTGAAGTCCGTGTGGTTCGTTTATTTCCTTCCTTAGTTTCAGCCACTGGTTTGAACTCTTCCTGTTCTATCTGTAGTAACCTAGCTTTTTCTTCTTTCTCTATTTCAATCTGTAGTTTAACCTGCAATTCCAGCAACTCTTGCTGTGGCACTTTATACTCTATACTGTCACACATACGCACTAGCTCTAGATTGCTCCCTCTCCTAGCTATATTTACTGGGTGTGGGGATAGCCTTCTGGGAGCTTGATTACAAGCTTCCTGCTGTTCTTCAGTGGTGATCTTTGTTAAAAGATCTTCCATCTGGCTCTTTAACCTCTTTATATAATAAGCATTATGTTCAGCTGTGTCCTTGAGTCTGATCCCAGATTTACCTGGGTCCATATTGCTTCTCTGTCTTCCCTCTTAAGTGGCGTTTCTACCGGATCTTTCAGAATCTTAATTCTGAATATTAAATATTTTCAAAACCTGATAATTCCTGATGCGTCCACGTTGGGCGCCATTTGTAACGTGCTCTCCTGGCAGTTACAATTACTAGTCTGTCCTAGACCCACCAGAGTACCTTTGACCACTGTCCTTTGCAGTGTGAGCTCTACCCGGCTCGCCTCCTCTGAGGCCTTCTAAGGTCTCTGGCCACAATCTCTTGAATCTATAGCTTAATAACCGGTAGCGCACTCAAGAACAACCACGTGTAATCTTAAAAGCCTTTATTATACCTACTCACATAATGCCCTAGCTGATGCCCTGACTTGTTGGTTCCCGAGTGAACACCTGGTCAGAAGACCCACGTGTTCACTACCAAAATCCTTACCTCTTTCGGCTACCCATCTTGGCTTGGCCACCCAGGCTAGGAGCCAGGGTGAACAGCACGAGGTTAAAGAGGGCGGTTGCTGCCTGCAGTGGGCTTACATAGGGCCTGTGAGGTCACACACACAGCCAATCAGCGAGAGAGTCACCCATTACGAAACTATCTCAATATGGCCAGGATCCCGCCCAAGGGCAGTCCTAATATCCACAGAAATTACTTCTGGGCCTCAATCTCCCAATGCACTGTGTCCGCCCATTTAAAGGGCCCTTACACTCTGTGTGTGTTTCTGTGTGTGTGTGTTTCTCTGTCTCTCTTTTTTCTTTCTCTCTGAGTATGTGTGTGTTTCAAATATTTTTGAATTTTAAAAACCAGTAAGATTTTTTAATTCTCCTGAATTGAAGAGAACTTGAGAAAAATTTTGCAAAGCTATGTTACTTCAATAAAACCTAGATTTATTAATCATTTTATCTCTGCCAGTGAGCTAAGATCTACAGATAATCTGCAAACAAAAATTTCTCTGCCACACACCCCATCCCAGGGACCCCAGATTTTAAGTGAAAAATCAGTAAAGTTCCTTGGGTTGTCTTGCCAAAATTATAAGAACTCAATTTTTAAAAATAGCAATTTCTAAAAAAAATAAATAAACACATAGGGACATCTAGGTGGCACAATGGATAGAGTGGCAGTCCTGAAGTTAGGAAGGCTCATCCTCCTGAGTTCAAATTCCCTTGGACACTTACTTGCTGTGTGACCATGGGCATGTCATTTAACCCTGTTTCCCTTGGTTTTCTCTTTTCTAAAATAAGCCAGAGAAGGAAATAGCAAACACCCCCCCCAATATCTTTGCCAAGAAAACACCAAATGGGGTCATGAAGAATCAGACACAACTGAAAAATGGCTGAATAACAAAGAACAACAAAAAGCTTATGTCATTTAGGAATAACTTGACCTAAAAGTAACTTAACAGTTTAAGAAACCAAGCTACATCAAAAGAAAAGAAACAGCTTCAGCAAACAACTAGTAGATATTCTTCGAGTAGAGCCACTGAAAATCCTGGCAAAATGATGGCAAGATAAGCAAAAGATAGTCTGAAATCCAACAAAATAATCTTTGGATGCCAGATAGGAAAATATACTACTACTCTAGGTATTCAGGGGAAAGTAAAATTCCAAGACATCTTAAAGACAATATTATATTAATGAAGGGGCAAGAATTTGCCCTTAATGATTGCATGGCAGTTTCCTGAAGAAAGAATCTTTTAAATAAAGTTGGTGTAGGGAAGAGAAGTATTTTTCTCAATTGAGGAGCCCCATATCTAGAAATAAGACTGAAGGACAAGCTCTGAATGAGATGAGAAAGTCTAGCAACCTTGTCAACCAGACTACCTTGGACTAAGATATTAGAGCATGAACTAGCATTTAACCTGGATAAAATTATGATCTGTAGAAAATAAGGACTTCCAGCAAAGATGGCGGTGTGGAGGCAGACAGCTGCTTGAGCTCCGTGTTTTCTCTCAGGACTTACTTCATGACCAGCCTCAGAACTAATGCTTGACCAGAAAAGAAACCCACAAATAATGACCAACAGACAACATCCTTGAAATTCGCCAGAGAAATTCTGTGTTTGCCCAGGGGAGGTTCGAACAGACTGGGCTCAGATTGAGGGCAGGCAAGCCAGAGCAAGACAGACAGCTCACACAGCTCAGACCGGAGGGGGGAAGAGTACGCTCTCTGCTGTTTCTGCAAAAACACTTTTACCCCAGTGTGCATATTCCGTCTTGGCAACAAGCCAGGAGCAGCAGAGAGGGTGTAAACACCGGAGGTGAAGATTAAAACCCCCGATAGCTAGCATCTCTCAGAACCCGACCACCCCCAACCCCCACCTGGAGTGACTCCGAATTCTCAGAGCCTCAGAGCTCAGACTCAGCACAGCCATTGCTGTCCTATTAGTGCCTCGATGCTGCCCTACCCCCAGTCTGTAGAGGAAGCCCATTAACATTATCCAGCCCCATCCCCCCCAAAACAGACCAATTGTTTCTCTTGTCAATTTGTTTTCTTCGATTCTGCTCTTGACAAAATGAACAAAAAATTCAAAAGGGCTCTAACCATTAACAGCTTCTGTATGGAGAGAGAGCAGACTTCAAATACTGAGGAGATTAAAAACAGACTGTCCCCAGAGGAATCCCCTAAGGGGAATATTATCTGCTCCTCAATACATAAGACTCTCAAAGAGGAAATCAAAAAGGGTCTCACAAGAGAGATAGAAGAGAAATTGGAAAAGGAAAGGGAAGCTTGGAAAGAGAGCCTGGAGAAGTCATCCAGAGTAAATAAAGAGATCAAATCAATGAGAAACAAAATTAGTGAATTGGAAAAGGTAAACAACTCCAAGGAAAACAGGATTAGTGAATTGGAAAAGATAAATAACTCCAGGGAAAAAAGGATTAGTGAGCTGGATAAAGAAATCAGCTCTCTAAAAAATAAAATGGATAAAATGGAAAAAAATTCCATAGAAGAAAAAAACTCACTTAAAAACACAATTGGACAATTACAAAAAGATATAAAAAAGTGAGTGAAGAAAGTACATCATTGAAAATTAGACTCAAACAAGTAGAAATGAATGACTCAAGGAAAAACCAAGAGGTAGTCAAGCAAAACCAGAGAAACGAAACAATTGAAAAGAATGTCAAGTACCTTATTAGAAAGACAACAGACCTGGAAACAGATCCAGGAGAGACAATTTGAGAATAATCGGACTCCCTGAAAAATGTGAGGAAAAAAAGAGCTTGGACACTATTTTCGAGGAAATTATCAAAGAGAACTGCCCAGATGTTTTGGAAACAGAGGGTAAAATAGACATTGAAAAAATTCATCTATCACCTACTGAAAGGGACCCTAAAATCAAAACACCAAGAAATATAGTGGCCAAGTTCAAAAATCATCAGACAAAGGAAAAAATATTGGAAGCTGCTGGAAAAAAATCAATTCAGATATGGAGGAGCCACAATAAGGATAACCCAGGATCTAGCAGCATCCACATTAAAAGAACAAAGGGCCTGGAACATGATATTCCGAAAAGGCTAAGGAACTTAGTATGCAGCCAAGAATAACTTACCCAGCAAAAATGAGCATCGTTTTCCAGGGAAGAAGATGGACATTTAACGAAATAAATTCTTGATGAAAAAACCAGACCTACATAAAATGTTTGATCTTCAAATACAGAACTCAAGAGATTTCTAAAAAGGTAAAAAGAAATCTTGAGAACTATACTTCTGCCATAAAAATATGTAAAGAACATGTGTATGATTTGTCCTAGAAACTGGAGGTGGAAAGGAAATTATAGCATAAAAAAGTGTAAAGTGGTGGTTCTATATCTCATGAAGAGGCAAAGGTAACCTATTATATCTGAGAGAAAGAAAGGAGGGAGATGAATATAGTGTGTATCAATAGACATATTCCATTTATGGTGAAACTTCTTCCACTTCATTGAAAAGTGAGAGGGAAGGAGTAAGCTAAGGGGTAGGGAATACAGAAATTGTGAAGAAAAGAGGTAAAATAAAGTGGGGGAGGGATACTAAAAAGGGAGGGCTGTGAAAAGCAAGTGGTGTTCACAAGTTTAATACTGGGTAGGGGGGGGTAAAAGGGAAGGAAAGGGGAAAAGCATAAGCAGGGGTTAATAGGATAGCAAGCAATATGGAATTAGTCATTCTAACCATAAATGAGAATGGGGCAAACTGCCCCATAAAGAGGAAGCAGTTAGCAGACTGGATTAAAAGTCAGATTCCTACCATATGTTGTTTACAGGAAACATACCTGAAACAGGGTGATACATTCAAAGTAAAAGGGTGGAGCAGAATCTACTATGCTTCAGGCAAAGCCAAAAAAGCAGGGGTAGCCATCCTCATCTCAGATCAAGCAAAAACAAAAATTGATCTAATTAAAAGAGATAAGGAAGGGCATTATATCCTGCTAAAGGGTAGCATCAATAATGAAGCAGTATCAATATTAAACATATATGCACCAAGTGATGCAGCATCTAAATTCTTAAAAGAGAAATTAAGAGAGCTACAAGAAGAAATAGATAGCAAAACTATAATAGTGGGAGATCTCAACCTTGCCCTCTCAGAATTAGATAAATCTAACCACAAAATAAATAAGAAAGAAGTCAAAGAGGTAAATAGAATACTAGAAAAGTTTGATATGATAGATCTTTGGCAAAAGCTAAATGGAGACAGAAAGGAGTATACTTTCTTCTCAGCAGTTCATGGAACCTTTACAAAAATTGATCATATACTAGGGCATAAAAACCTCAAAACCAAATGCAGTAAGGCAGAAATAGTAAATGCATCCTTTTCAGACCACAATGCAATCAAAATTACATTTAATAAAAAGCCAAGGGAAAATAGACCAAAAAATAATTGGAAACTAAATAATCGTATATTAAAGAATGATTGGGTAAAACAGCAAATCATAGACATAATTAATAACTTCACCCAAGAAAATGACAATAATGAGACATCATACCAAAATGTGTGGGATACAGCCAAAGCAGTAATAAGGGGAAGTTTTATATCTCTACAGGCCTACTTGCATAAAATAGAGAAAGAGAGGGCCAACGAATTGGGCTTGCAACTAAAATTGCTAGAAAAGGAACAAATTAAAACCCCCCAGACAAACACAAAACTTGAAATTCAAAAAATAAAAGGTGAGATTAATAAAATTGAAAGTAAAAAAAAAAAAAACTATGTAATTAATTAATAAAACTAAGAGATGGTTCTATGAAAAAACCAACAAAATAGACAACCCCTTAGTAAACCTGATTTAAAAAAGGAAAGAGAAAAAGCAAATTGTTAATCTTGAAAATGAAAAGGGAGAACTCACCACTAATGAGGAGGAAATTAGAACAATAGTTAGGAGCTATTTGCTCAACTTTATGCCAATAAATTCAATGACTTAAATGAAATGGAAGAATACCTTCAAAAATATAGCTTGCCCAGATTAACAGAGGAAGAAGTAAGTAGTCTAAATACTCCCATCTCATAAAAAGAAATAGAACAAGCTATTAACCAACTTCCCCCAGGACCAGATGGATTTACATGTGAATTCTACCAAACATTTCAAGAACAACTAACTCCAATGCTATATAAACTATTTGAAAAAAAAGGGATTGAAGGAGTCCTATCAAATTCCTTTTATGACACAGACATGGTACTGATACCTAAACCAGGTAGATCGAAAACTGAGAAAGAAAACTATAGAACAATTTCCTTAATGAATATTGATGCTAAAATCTTAAATAAGATATTAGCAAAAAGACTTCAGAAAATCATCCTCAGGATAATACACTATGACCCAAGTGGGATTTATACCAGGAATGCAAGGCTGGTTTAATATTAGGAAAACTATTAGTATAATTGACCATATTAATAATCAAATTAATAAAAACCATATGATCATCTCAATAGATGCAGAAAAAGCATTTGATAAAAGCCAACATCCATTCCTACTAAAAATGCTTGAGAGTATAGGAATAAATGGACTATTCCTTAAAATAATAACGAGCATATATTTAAAACCTTCAGTAAACATCATATGTAATGGCGATAAACTAGAACCTTTCCCTCTAAGATCAGGAGTGAAACAAGGTTGCCCACTATCACCATTACTATTCAATATAGTACTAGAAACTCTAGCCTCGGCAATAAGAGCCGAGAAAGAGATTCAAGGAATTAGAGTAGGAAATGAGGAAATCAAACTATCACTCTTTGCAGATGACATGATGGTATACTTAGAGAACCCCAAAGACTCTGCTAAAAAGCTATTAGAAATAATTCAGAATTTCAGCAAAGTGGCAGGATACAAAATAAATCCACATAAATCCTCAGCATTCTTATATATCACCAACAAAATGCAACAGCAAGAGATACAAAGAGAAATTCCATTCCAAACAAATGTTGAGAGTATAAAGTATTTGGGAATCCATCTACCAAAGAATAGTCAGGAATTATATGAGAAAAATTACAAAACACTTGCCACAAAAATAAAGTCAGATTTAAATAATTGGAAAGACATTCAGTGCTCTTGGATAGGCCGAGCGAATATAATAAAGATGACAATACTCCCCAAACTAATCTATTTATTTAGTGCTATACCAATCAGACTCCCAAGAAACTATTTTAATGACCTAGAAAAAATAACAACAAAATTCATATGGAAGAATAAAAGGTCGAGAACTGCAAGGGAACTAATGAAAAAAAAAACTCAGAGGAAGGTGGTCTAAGTGTACCTGATCTAAAGCTATATTATATAGCAGCAGTCACCAGAACCATTTGGTATTGGCTAAGAAATAGACCGGTAGATCAGTGGAACAGATTAGATACAAAGGACAAAAAAGGGTACATCTATAGCAATCTAATCTTTGACAAACCCAAAGATACCAATATTAGGGACAAAAATTCATTATTCGGAAGAAACTGTTGGGAAAACTGGAAATTAGTATGGCAGAAATTAGATATGGATCCACACTTAACACCATATACCAAGATAAGATCAAAATGGGTCCATGATTTAGGCATAAAGAATGAGATCATAAATAGATTAGAGGAACAGAGAATAGTCTACCTATCAGACCTGTGGAGGAGGAAGGAATTTATGACCAGAGGAGAATTAGAGATCATTATTGATCACAAAATAGAAGATTTTGATTACATCAAACTAAAAAGTTTCTGTACAAACAATACTAATGCAAACAAGATTAGAAGGGAAGTAACAAATTGGGAAAATATTTTTAAAAGTAAAGGTTCTGACAAAGGTTTCATTTCCAAAATATATAGAGAACTGACCCTGATTTATAGGAAACCAAACCATTCTCCAATTGATAAATGGTCAAGGGATATGAACAGACAATTCTCAGATGATGAAATTGAAACTATTTCCACTCATATGAAAGAGTGTTCCAAATCACTACTGATCAGAGAAATGCAAATTAAGACCACTCTGAGATACCACTACACACCTGTCAGATTGGCTAAGATGACAGGAACAAATAATGACAAATGTTGGAGGGGATGTGGGGAAATTGGGACACTAATACATTGCTGGTGGAGTTGTGAAAGAATCCAGCCATTCTGGAGAGCAATCTGGAATTATGCCCAAAAAGTTATCAAACTGTGCATACCCTTTGACCCAGCAGCGCTACTACTGGGATTATATCCCAAAGAAATACTAAAGAGCGGAAAGAGACATATATGTGCCAAAATGTTTGTGGCAGCTCTTTTTGTTGTAGCTAGAAACTGGAAGATGAATGGATGTCCATCAGTTGGAGAATGGTTGGGTAAATTGTGGTATATGAAGGTTATGGAATATTATTGCTCTGTAAGAAATGACCAGCAGGAGGAATACAGAGAGGCTTGGAGAGACTTAAATCAACTGTTGCTGAGTGAAATGAGCAGAACCAGAAGATCACTATACACTTCAACAACAATACTGTATGAGGATGTATTCTGATGGAAGTGGAAATCTTCAACATAAAGAAGATCCAACTCACTTCCAGTTGATCAATGATGGACAGAAATAACTATACCCAGAGAAGGAACACTGGGAAGCGAATGTAAATTGTTAGCACTACTGTCTATCTACCCAGGTTACTTATACCTTCGGAAGCTAATAATTAATGTGCAACAAGAAAATGGTATTTACACACATATATTGTATCTAGGTTATATTGTAACACATGTAAAATGTATGGGATTACCTGCCATCGGGGGGAGGGAGTGGAGGGAGGGAGGGGATAATTTGGAAAAATGAATAAAAAAAATTAATAATAATAAAAAATAAAATAAAATGATTATGCCAAGGACAAATGTCATTTCCAGATTAAAAGCAATAAACATATTCCATTTTATTAAAAAAAAAAAAAGCTATTAGAAATAATTCAGAATTTTAGCAAAGTTGCAGGATACAAAATAAATCCACATAAATCCTCAGCATTTTTATATATCACCAACAAAATGCAACAGCAAGAGATTCAAAGAGAAATTCCATTCAAACAAATGTTGAGAGTATAAAATATTTGGGAATCCATCTACCAAAGAATAGTCAGGAATTATATGAGCAAAATTACAAAACACTTGCCACAAAAATAAAGTCAGATTTAAATAATTGGAAAGACATTCAGTGCTCTTGGATAGGCCGAGCGAATATAATTAAGATGACAATACTTCCTAAACTAATCTATTTATTTAGTGCTATACCAATCAGACTCCCAAAAAACTATTTTAATGACCTAGAAAAAATAACAACAAAATTCATTTGGAACAACAAAAGGTCGAGAATTTCAAGGGAAGTAATGAAAAAAAAAAATTAAATGAAGGTGGTCTAGCTGTACCTGATCTAGAACTATATTATAAAGCAACAGTCACCAAAACCATTTGGTATCGGCTAAGAAATAGGCTAGTTGATCAGTGGCATAGGTTAGGTTCACAGGGCAAGATAGTGAATAAAAATAGCAATCTACTGTTTGACAAACCCAAAGATCCCAAATTTTGGGATAAGAATTCATTATTTGACAAAAACTGCTGGGAAAATTGGAAATCAGTATGGCAGAAACTAGTCATGGACCCACATTTAACACCACATACCAAGATAAGATTAAAATGGGTCCAAGATTTAGGCATAAAGAACGAAATCATAAATAAATTGGAGGAACATGGGATGGTTTACCTCTCAGACTTGTGGAGGAGGAAGGAGTTTGTGTCCAAGGGAGAACTAGAGACCATTATTGATCACAAAATAGAAAATTTTGATTACACCAAATTAAAAAGTTTCTGCACACACAAAACGAATGCAAACAAGATCAGAAGGGAAGTAACAAATTGGGAAACCATTTTTACAGTTAAAGGTTCTGATAAAGGCCTCATCTCCAAAATATACAGAGAATTGACTTTAATTTATAAGAAATCAAGCCATTCTCCAATTGATAAATGGTCAAAGGATATGAACAGACAATTTTCAGATGATGAAATTAAAACTATTTCCACTCATATGAAAGCGTGTTCCAAATCACTATTGATCAGAGAAATGCAAATTAAGACAACTCTGAGATATCATTACACACCTGTCAGATTGGCTAAGATGACAGGAACAAATAATGATGAATGTTGGAGGGGCTGTGGGTAAACTGGGACACTGATGCATTGTTGGTGGAGTTGTGAAAGAATCCAACCATTCTGGAGAGCAATCTGGAATTATGCCCAAAAAGTTATCAAAATGTGCATACCCTTTGACCCAGCCATACTACTACTGGGCTTATACCCCAAGGAACTACTAGAGAAGGGAAAGGGTCCTGTATGTGCCAAAATGTTTGTGGCAGCCCTTTTCATAGTGGCTAGAAGCTGGAAGATGAATGGATGTCCATCAATTGGAGAATGGTTGGGTAAATTGTGGTATATGAATGTTATGGAATATTATTGTTCTGTAAGAAATGACCAACAGGAGGAATAGAGAGAGGCTTGGAGAGACTTACATCAACTGATGCTGAGTGAAACGAGCAGAACTAGGGGATCATTATACACTTCAACAGTGATATTGTATGAGGATGTATTCTGATGGAAGTGGATATCTTCAACATAGAGAAGAGCTAGTCCAATTCCAATTGATCAATGATGGACAGAATCAGCTACATCCAGAAAAGGAACACTGGGAAATGAGTGTAAACTCTGAGCATTGTTTTTTTGTTTTTGTTTTGTTTTGTTTCTGTTCCCAGATTATTTTTACCTTGCGAATACAATCCTTCCTTTGCAACAAGAACAACAAAATTCGGTTCTGCACATATATATTGTACCTAGGATATACTATAAGATATTTAATATGTATGGGAATGCCTGCCATCTAGGGGAGGGGGTGCAGAGAAGGATGGGAAAAACTCGGAACAGAAGGGAGTACAAGGGATAATATTGTAAAAAAAAAAAAATACCTATGCATATGTACTGTCAAAGAAAATGTTATAATTATAAAAATTGATAAAAAACAAAATAAAAAAAGAAAATGAGAAAAAAACTTAAAAACAAGAAGCTCAGTCATGCAATACGGGATAGCTAAAAATGGTGAAGGATTAGGCTTAACTTTGTTCACATCAGCCTAGAAGATGAGAAGTAAACTTAAATTTTCTTATAATTTTAATAGGATTCTAGTATAGGAAGACCATTACCTGCCATTCTTTTTTCTTTTCCTCTTCCTTTTCTCTCTCTTTTCTTTCTTTCCTTTCTTTTTATTCTTTCTTTTCCTTCCTTCTTTTCTTCTTTCCTTCCCTCCTTTTTCCCTTCCCCTTCTGTCTTTTCTTTTTCCCTCCCTTCTTCCTTCCCTCCCTCCCTTTCTTGCTTCCTTCCTTTTCTTCCTCCCTCCCTCCCTTCTTTCTTTCCTTTCTTCCTTCTTATCTCTTTTTCTTCCTTCTTCCCTCCTTCCTTTTTCTCTCCTTCCTTCCTCCCCTCTGTTCTTTCCTTCCTTCCTTCCCTTCTTCCCTTTCTCCCTCCCTTCCTTCCTCCCTTTTTCCTTCTTTCCTTTCTTTCTTCCTTCCTTCCTTTTTCCCTCCCTCCCTCTCTCCCTCCCTCTCTCCCTTCCTTCACCTTCCCTCTTCCAGGACCATAATACATATGCAGCACTTGTTTCTGGCTTCACTGTTCCAATATGCACTGGTATTGAAAGGTTGGGTTCCCAAGTACAGCTTATGGCACAATTCTAACAGCAACCCCAAAGGGTTAAAGTTCATTATATTCCCACTTCCAGGAAAAAGGGGGAAATGTATATGTCCTTCTACAGAGAATTATATATAGCAAAGGACCCAGGAATGGAAAAGGAATGAAGGCAGAGGGGAGGACTTTAGGGACAGTCATAGAGCAAAGCTCTGTGCTTTAATGGTAGAAGCATTTTACTGCCAGAAAATTTATTAATTGAGGTATCTATGTGAAGTGCTTATTTTAAAAATTCTCTACAGAAAAAGTACCCACAAAGTTATTAGGGTAAAAAAGGAAGATCACTAGTAATTACAGCCTCAGGATTTTTTTTATTTTTTTTTTCCCTATGTATCATCCTACAGGCTTCCTAAGGATAACAAAAAACCCGGCTAATCATTATCATTCTTTCTGCTTTACATTTGAGATTCAATTTGATATTTGCTTATGGCTTTGTGTGAAAGGATGTCATCAAGCCACTATTCATTATTTTCCAATCACCTTTCTTTTCACATTTAACAATAACTCCTTGGGAACATGAAAGTAAAATATACTTCCTTATCAAAACGTTTTTTCTTCCCTGACTTCTGGGTGGAGAGCAATGACTTCATTTTCTGTGAGTGGAATATATATTCCACATTGGAAGAACTGTATATTCAAGTGTGTATTTCTTAGGTGTCAGGAAATTGTGTCTGTTTAAATCTGGAACATTCCTTTGGAATGGTGTTTTTCAAACTAGGGGATTCATATTGAAGGGGAGAGATTTAATGGAAAAAACAGGTGGGGACACTTTTCCCACCTACAGTCACATGCATAGAGGTCTTTAAGGGGCTCATTAGGACTTCACAAAAATCCGGTGTAATAAGATGTTGGATCAGTTTACAAGCTTTCATTAAGCACCTATTATATGCTGGGAACTGATAAATGCTGTGCTACTCTTATTCTGATCTTAGAGATGTGGAAAAAGGCTCCGCAGAATTAAATAATTTTTCTAGGGTCATAGCATTAGAATTTGTAGAGTTGTGAACCGAGTCTTCTTAACTCCTAATCCAGGACTCCATTCAATATGTCACCTTTCCTCCATATAAGTAGTTTATTTCTTCTGCCTTCCATTTCCTCCTTCTCCCAAAGCTGATATAATTATCATAAGGTTATTAGCATGATTAATTAATGTTGAGCAACCCCAATGAGACAACATACATTTAAAATGTTAATAGAATAGAAAGGTGAAGTAATAAAGGAGGATTGGAAACAGATTTGTTTCTTTTTTCTTTTTTTTTTTTTTTTTAAGGTAATAGTGTGGGATAATACATCAAAAGCTGGCCTAGGAATCAAAAACTTCTAATCCTACTTCTGAGATACAACAGTTGGGTAATCCTAAATGAGTCATTTAATTTCTCAAGCTTCCCAAGCAATCCTGAAAATATGCTGATTTGCATTAGTAGAGGGAGTTTCCTCATTGAGATGATTTCCTATAGAGATGAAATCGCAAATCCCATATTTATATCTTTAAATTAAGCTATAGATATTCCCAGTACATAGATTTTTAAAAATATATGTGCATGTCAATTTTAAAAATTCAAGTTGGAAGAGATTGTATGGACCTATAAACAATTATTTAAGAAATTAATTGTTTAAAGCAAATAATTAGCCTTTTTCTATATTTTGTATTCTAAGAATTTTGTGTGTGAGTTTTTTTGTAAATGAGATACACCTGTATGTTGAAGTCATCTCTCATCTAGAAAGACGCACTCATCTGCAAGACCCTGTGAAAAATCTGCTCTCTACAACTATCTCAACACTTCTTGCTTCTTGATGCAAAAGAACTATTGAGGCGTCAGAGAAATAAATGCCTGACTTGCAGTTTTCAAGCATAGCACTGGGTCACTCATATCTTCCGGAAGAAATCAAGCTTTGTTTTCCAGCTCCAAGTATTCAGGTTAATATCAGATCTGTTGTCAGACTAAAATTGAGTATTAGGGTACCTGATCAAGAGATTCAGGGAGAAAATGAGCTGGGCTTGAAAGCAAAGTTAAGAAAAAAGGAGATGCCCACTTCTTCAGTAGCAAAATACATGAATAATAACATTACCTTCAGAAAAAAAATAACTTCAGAAATTGGCAAATTTTCATACGAAAATTTTATGAGAAAGTCAATTTCAGCTACAATAAAGAATTGCCATCATGCAATGTCCTACTTTAGCAAAGGGTTTTCTAACACAGGATGGATTGCTAGATTAGATTACAAAATAAATATTTATACTCTGTGAAAGAAAGGTCAAAGATTTGGCTTTAGTGAATAGCTGTATTCATTTCAAAACTGTGCTTATGATTCAATAACTAAGATGACCACTTGGGGGCAATACTGTAATTTCTTTGCTTTTTCATGTAACTAGGAAATGATTACTGTTTATACACACACACACACACACACACACACACACACACACACAAAATCACATGAAAGAATTGTTTGAATTTGCAACAAAGTTTTTATGTTTGAGCTAAGAAATAGCTGCATTTCATTTAAAATGTACAATATATATGCATATAGAAAATATAAGTTAGAGCTTTTTTTTTTTTCTCCTCAGAAGAAACAAAAGAACCTATCCTTCCTTTGACACAAAAATATTCTACCTAGTTAACATATACTGGTGGGATTTGTGCTTTAGTGTTCTACACCCAAAGGATAGAGAGGAAATTGTTATTAATCCTAACAGTAATGAGCATTTAATAAGCAATACAATTTGCTGGGGGAAATAATTTCAGTGTACAATGAAGATGAAAGATTATGTGTCACCTGTCTTCTGTTTTATATCCTCAGTCTGTCATCAACTTGGTTTTTAAAGGAACGTTGCTGGGGAACATTTATTGCCTTTTCTTCCATCATCATGCCTTTGTATTATGTTAAAAGAAGTAATTTTTATTAAGAGAACACTTTGCAACATTTCTATGAGGTAGATACAGTTTTATACCAAAATAAACATGGTTGTTAAAGGCAGGATAGGTTTGCTATTTCCTCTTATTTTACAGATGAGGAAACTGAGGCAAGTGACTTGCCCAGTCTAACACTCATTTCATTATATCATGTCATCATTTATCTCATTATATATCATATTTTATCCATAATAAATATCTGAGGCCAGAAATATGAGTCTTCCTAAATTCAGGCCCAGCATTTTTTCTAAAAAGCATTTATTAAGCATTTAGTATGTATTATGTACTGTGATAATAGCTTCATAATTAATCTGTTTGCTTCTAGTCTTTCTTTCTCTAGTAAAGTCTTCACATAACTGACAAAATAGCCTAACCAAGTTTGAGAATGACCAAATCTTCAATGGTTTCCTATTGCCTCTATAATAAAATAAAAGCTTCTCATCTTGAAATATTGTGCCCTGCATAAACTGGCATTAACTTATTTTTCTAGCCTTATTTCATATGACCTTATCTTAATAGACTATATGTTTCAGCTAAGCTAGAGCACTAGTTATTCTTCCAAATCAATATGCTGCCTCTCTGTCTATGTATTCACACTGGCTATCTTCCATTCCTGAAATGTATTCCTTGTTACATTCTCCTTCTCTATCATCAAGGCTCAGTTCAGGCATAAACTATTCAATGAAGGAACTTCCTTGTTCCTACCTGTTAGTATTTTTCCTTTCTCTTCTAAAAATATCTTGTATTTACTTATCTATGTGCAACCAATCCCCTAAGAGAATATAAACTACTTAATGAAAAAGACTGTTTTGTCTCTGTATATCCCCAACTTCTTAAATAGTGTTTTGAACACAGTAGTGTTAGGATTACTGGGTGAGAACTCAGGTTTTCTGGACGGTTACAAGGTGAGAACTCAGGTTGACTTGATAGAGGGGGCAAGCTCATTGGCTGGGGTGGTTCTTCCCAGAAGCCCTTGCATTATCCCACGCCCATTCTCTGGGAAGAGATCTGCTGTGTCTACTCAAATCTCTCCGACAGATTCTTCTTCCTGTAACGAACCGTTGTCTCCAGGCAGTTGCTGTTAACTCTTGTCCAAAGAAGTGACTTCCCTTCCTGCAGAGAGCCCCGTCAGGCCTGATGTAATGCAGAGTCTTTCTTCTTGAATCCTGGCTCTGAATCTCCTCCAGCTCTTATCCTTCTCCAGGCCGATCTGCCCTCTGCGCCCAGTGCTCTCTCTTTTATTCTCCCAGAGAATGGGCGTGGGATAATGCAAGGGCTTCTGGGAAGAACCACCCCAGCCAATGAGCTTGCCCCCTCTATCAAGTCAACCTGAGTTCTCACCTTGTAACCGTCCAGAAAACCTGAGTTCTCACCCAGTAATCCTAACACAGTAGGATCTTAATATTTGTTGAATTGACTATGATATGATAAAATGAGATATGATATAATGTGATTTGATATAGGATAGGATAGGATAGGATGTGGTGATATAATGATATGCGATCAAATATAATGAGACATGACATAATGAAATGAGCAGTAGACTGAATAAAAAGGTCTTATTCTAATCTTGGACATGTCTAGAAAATCATTTGATTTTCCTGAGCCTCAATTTCCTTCTTTGTAAAATGAAAATGTTAAACTAAGACTCAATGGTCCTGTCTAACTTTGGAAATTTCTGTATCTGTGATCCATAATACTCTGGGAATAACTCTTTATTCAAAAAGGGAGGCAAATGATCTCAAATGTACAAAGAGATGCAAATGTACTCAAAAATTTAATCACGTAGGTATTGACAGTTAGCAATGAATAGAACTAATAACATTACACAACTAGAGCTAGATGGGATGTCAAATGTTAATTTAAATTTCTCTTTTTAGAGATGAGAAAACTGAAGCACAGAGAGGTAAAATGACCTGCACATAAGTGATAAAAATCAGAATGATAAAGACAAAGCAATATAAGTAAAAATTGAGATATAGGTTGAACCCAGATCCTCTGACAATACTAGTAGTCCTGTTTTTCCCTCTCTCACTGTATAAATTAGCCTCCTAAACTGGACTTTATAAGATAAATATACACATATACATATACATGTATATGTGTGTGTACATATATTAGATGCAAAGTTATCTCTCAAAAAGCTCACCATTATAATCATTTCTATAAAATTTTAATCTCTGGTATTTAGCCTGGTAAACCATTCCATTTTTTTCTCCATATATTCTGCTGACCTAACTACATTTTTCTTCTCTGTGTTTTCTTATGTCACTGAATTTCTTCCTGGCTGATTAAAGTATTTTCTCCTTTATGTGGAAGGTCTGGAATTTGGTTATCATATTCCTAGGAATTTTCATTTTGGGATCTTGTCCAGGGATGATCTTTCTAATTTCTATTTTGCCTTTAGTTCTAAGATATCCAAGCAGATTTTCCTTTCAAATTTCCTGAAATATGATGTCCAGGCTCTTTAAAAAAAAAAAAAAACAAAACAAAACAAAACAAAACAAAACATGGTTTTTAGATAGTTCAATAAATCTTAAATTATCTCTCCGTAATCTATTTTTCAAGTTAGTTGCTCTTCTCATGAGGTATTTCACATTTTCTTTGACTTTTTCATCTTTTTTACTTTATTATTTTTTGAAGTCTCGTGGATTTGTCCATTTCTGATTTTTAAGGAATTATTTTCTTTAGTGGTGTTTTGTACTTCTTTTACAATTTTGTCAATTCTCTTTTTTAGGGAGTTATGTTTTTCAGTATTTTTGTGCCTCTTTCACCAAGCTATTAATTTTCTTTTCAATAATTTCTTTCAGTGCTCTTATTTCTTTCCCAATTTTTCTTCTATCACTCTTATTTAGTTTTTAAAACCTTTTCCTTGCTGTTTAAAAAATAACTTTCACCTAAATAAACTGATGATGAGTGAAGTGAGTAGAACGGGAGAACACTGCACATAGTATGACAAGATTATGTGATGATTTTAGTTCTTCTCAACAACGTGATGATTCAAGGCAATTCCATTAGATTTGGGAAAGAAAATGCCAATCACTTCCAGAAAGAGAACTATGGAGACTGAATGAGGATAGAAGCATTGTATTTTCACCATTTTAAAATTTGTTTTTCTCTCATGTTTTTTTTTTTCCCCTTTTGGTCTGATTTTTCTTGCACAACATGACAAATATGAAAATATGTTTAAAAGGATTGTACATATTCAACTGACATCAGATTGCTTGCTCTCTTGGGGAGGAGAGAAATAAGGGAAGGTAGGAAAAGCAAATTAGAACACAAAGTCCTACAAAAATGAATGTTGAAGAGCAGCTAGATGATGCAGTGAATAGAGCCCCAGCCCTGAAGTCAGGAGGACCTGCATTCAAATCTGGTCTCAGACACTTAACACTTCCTAGCTTTGTGACCCTGGGTAAGTCACTTAAACCCAATTGCCTTAGGGGACAAAAATGAATGTTGAAGACTATCTTTATGTATTTGAAAAAATAAAATATTATTTAAAAAAAACAAAAATAAATTCTCTTGCTCTTCTAGTAATTCTTATTCAGTTTGTGTCTAATTTGTATTTTTCTTTGAGGCTTTGCTTGCAGATTTCTCCTTCTCTTCTCACATCATTGTCTTCTTTTAAGTTGGTGTCTTGACTTTCCCTGTTACACTAGATTTTTTATAGTCAATAGTTTTTATTGTTTATTTTTCCAAGCTATTTTTTGACCTTTAACTTTACGTTAAGAGTTGAACTCTACTCACTTGAGGATGGGATGATGGGTTATTGTCTCAAGTGTCAGACTTTTTCACAATGTTGTTTTCACAGTTCTGAGAATATAAATTTTCCATGATTCCTATGATATGTAATCTTGAGAGAGCTGTCCTTGTCTTCATTCTAGTCTTTACCCAGGAAGGTATCATAGTCACTAGCATTCCTGTCCACTAGAACTATGACCCAGAATTAGGTAATAGACAATGGAATTGCCAAATGGCATGTATTTCTGCTTTCAGTGCCTACATAGGGGTCTTCTATAATCTTTCTGACTAGGCATCTGATCCTCCACTGCTTCTAGGCAATGAAAGTTCTCAGTACTGGTGGTGGTATCTTTCTCACATTGTTTCCAAGGTCCACAGCTTTACTGCCATGTCCTGAACTTCCAATCAGACTCCATCCCAGTCCCCTACTGCCTTGTATATTGTCAGTACTAGAATAATGTCTCATCCCCATTTGTTGTTATTTATACCACTCCAGAATTTGATTTGATGCATTATTTTAAAGTTGTTAAAAGAGAATGTTGGGAGAGTTTGGCTAGAATCCTCTGTCTACTCCATCATTTTGGCTCTACCAAGAGATAGCTCTGTCATCTTGATTCTGCCTCTGTCATAGAATTTCTAACAACACTAATTACTGCTGGAGGGATAAAAATCATTCTATTAAGAAAAATCAAGTAATAATCAGAATGAATTTAGCCTAGCTGAAAAATTTCTGAATATGATTAGGCCCCTTCACAGTTCTTCAATCACTAATTTCTTCTTCCACTAATCCAGGAGTTCTTAACTTGGAGTCTATGAACTTGGTGTTTTTAAACACACACATGTGTCTGTGTGTGTATATATATATATATGTGTGTGTGTGTGTGTGTGTGTGTGTGTGTGTGTGTGTGTGTATGTTTGTGTGTATATACTATATTTCAATATAATTTATTTCTTTTGTAATCCTTCATATTTTATTTTATGCATTTAAAAATGTTGTGAGAAGGGGTCCATTAAAAAAAAAAAAAAAAGTTGTGAATCCCTGATACAATCCAATCTATACTTCAGTGTCACATTTATCTTCCTAATTACAGGATTAAAAATCTTCAATGGCATAGAGCACCAGCCCTGAAGTCAGGAGGACCTGAGTTCAAATTTAGTCTCAGACACTTACAAAAAGTATCTGAGACACTTAAAAATGTGTCTGAGCTGTGTGACCCTGGACAAGTCACTTAACCCCAATTGGCTCAGCAAAAAGCAAAAAAAAAGAAAAAAAAAATCTTCAAGGACTCCAATAAAACTAATAAGCTATATTTAACTTCCTAGATTTCTCTGAACAATCTAACTCTAGCCTATCTTTCCAGGTTTATCTCTCACTTCTATCCTCATTCTCTCTGCTCCAGTCAAACTGAATTACTTGCTGACCACTAAAAAAAGATGGTGCAGTGGATAGAGTGTCTGCCCTGAAGTCAAGAGGACTTGAGTTCAAACACTTAATACTTTCTAGCTGTGTGACCTTGAGCAAGTCACTTAGCCCCAGTTACCTCAGAAAACAAATAAACAAAAAACCACCCTCATTACTCTGCTTGCTCTTCCCCATGCTTGAAACACCCTTCCACACCCATATCTGTCCACTGACATCCTAATCATTCCCCAAGGTTCTGCTGCCATGCTACATTCATCATGAATGGAAAGAATGATGGATTTGGAGTCCACAGATCTAGCTTTGTACCTGGCTCTATCATTTAGTTTTTTGACCATATAAATCACTAGGCTTCAGTTTCTTTCATTTTAAAATGAAAAGATGGAGATAAACAATTTTAAAGATTCCTTAAAGGTTTAAATCCTTTGAGCTGATAAGCTTTCAGAGCTTCTTATCCCTTCCCCCCCTCCCATAACCAGCTGAAAGTCATCCCTATCTCATCTACACTCTCATAGCACTTGTCATTCTTTGTAGGCACTTATCATAATCTAATTTGCTTTTTACTTATCAGTGACTATATTTTGTTTCCCCTACTAGATTATAAATTCCTTGAGACCAGGGCTCATTTATTTATCTTTGTATCTTTTCCAGCTCCTGACACAGTGCACTGCACACAGTATATGTTTTGTTGAAAAAATAAATAAATAAATGGATGAATGAATGAACTTAGAATTGAATTCAACTATTATCTAGCTAGGTATCCTTTCCAAAACCTGGGGGAAATGAGATTGCTGGAGATTTAAGCAAAACCTCTTTTAAAAACTTGAATAAAATAGATTATTTGGGCAAAGGGCTAGTTTAACAACTTTTCATCTCTTTATGGTATTGGAGTCATTGATTCTCTGACCATTTATCTCTCTCTGCCATAGATATTTTATCCACTAGAGAAATAATAAGAGATGTCTAAAAGATAAAGATTATCATACTTGGAAATATTAATATTTTTGTGGATTTTTAAACTCAACTCAGGTTGCTGAAATGATTATCACCTCCCACCTTCCATCATTCACTTACTCTTAATGCTTACTTCATTTATATTCCTTCTATTCTATCTATATTCCTTCTTTTTCTATAAACTTTTCATTGAGGGAAAAGTAACCCAAGAAAGACTGTCTCTTCTATGCAAAAGCAAAAAGGAAAATAACTGACATAGATTAATTTATAATAGTTTATCTAAGCCCCCAAAGGCTTAAGGAATTGTAGATTCCAGCTGTTCAAAAGAAAAACATTTCTTTCTGGGAAGTCAACTCTTATACTTTCACACTCTTGCAAAAATTAGCCAATTGAGTTGGCCAATAGCATATTTTGACTGAAGGAAAAATACAAAACTAACATTAAGTCATTACTTCTGTAGGCTCAAGGGAATATTCAAGGAGTTAATTTCTTATCCTTGGCAGCCACTAATCCTTGAGTATCAGCCAACTACATTTTTTTCGGCAAATATAATTAACATTTATAAACTAGCTTGCCTATTTACTTATCTTTGGAAGGGTAAACTTAGTAGTAGAAATTCATTGAAGTTACATTTATATATTAACTATAATCAAGAGTGAGTTTAAACTGAATTTTTACTTTGCAAACCTTACTACATGTCAGTAAAAAGAAAACATTCCTGAATATTATAGTCAGCCCAGCTTTAAGGTCCTAATTCAATAATGGTACCACAATGGCTTTGTAGAAATTGTAAATGAAGAGTTGTGAAAGGCACTTACAACCCATCTCTTCCTGGAAGTGAGAGATCCAAATGTATTGCATGTTGTTCATATTTTTGGCTTTTTCAACATATTAATCAATTGTACTGATTATTTCCTCTTTTTCATATTTAAGAGTACTTTTTGTCATATGAGATGCCTCTCTGAGAGGCGGAGTGGAGTACAGGGGAAATAGCAATAATAATGTAGAAAATAGATGTCAATAAAAACTTACTTTAAAAAAAAGAAACAAATCTAAATCCAATTTCCTGGTGACTAAGTTGATATAGTGGAGAATAAGTACTCCCAAAGCATTGAAGGGAAATGTTGTATTTTTGTTTTCCTATTTCCTAGAAATAAAAAGTCCTGTGTAAAAGCTAATTGATGCTAATTGGTTATATGGACTTGGGGATTAATTAGGTAGTTTTATCAGTGTGTGTGTGTGTGTGTGTGTGTGTGTGTGTAGAAACATGGGAATGAGGGCTCAAGATCATAACTAAGAAAGGCATTCCCAACCCCTCAGACTCCAGAAACCTGAAAAGCAATGTAGCCAATTTTGCTCTGAAGGAGTGAATCTAGAACCATCCCATCCCTACATTGATTTTTCTATAAGGGAGCTACCCTTAATATTTTAACAAAATCATGGTTCTTTTTAAAGGGTAAAACCTTAATAACAATAGAGTAAGACATAAACACTTGAGGTCAGGTTTTTTTTTTTTTGTTTTTTTTTGTTTTGTTTTGTTTTTGGCTTTTGGCTTTTGTACCTTCACCATAGTTGAAAAGAACCACTACCTACATAAAATGATAAAAAATGAATGATATGAAATTATAATGATTAACCTTGGTTCCAAAGTAGAGATATGAAGAGGCAACCATCACTTCTATACAGAGATGGAGAACACTCAATATAAGGGGAAAGAGCATCTTTGAAAGTGCAAGTGATAAAAAATGTATTGATAATTTAAAAATCTTTGGATAATTTTCATGCCTTTGGGATGCATCAGAATAGGAATCTGATGATCATTTATTGGCTTATTTAAGAAGAAACAATAAAACAATGTCTTTAAAAAAGCAAAACAAACAAAAACAAATAATAATAGTCAATTCCTCTTTATGTACTATAACCTAAACTTAGGGATTAGTAATATATAACATATACAAAATCCTTATTATCAATATTTAAATAAATTATTCATGCATATCAAAACAGACTTTATGACATTAAAAGCATGATATTTTAAAGTAATCTATCTTTTATAGATCAAATTAATATGTAGTAATGCTAATAGCAGAAATACTTTCTTATAATACTTATTTATAGTGTTTACATAATTTTACTTTTCTGATGACCCCATGAGAAAGGCATGACCTGCATAATTTCCCCATTTCCAGTAGGAGAAATAGAAATGTTAGGTGGTTGTGTAGGTCATGTGAATAGCCCTTGGCAGAAATAAGAGGTGCATCTAGCATTCATTTTCATTTCTAGTGCTCTCTCTACTGCCGCACTAACAACTTGGATTGATTAGCTAATGGTACCTTGCCAACATTTAATTTGTATATACTTTCCTATTTTAATTAATATAAATAATTCTAAAAATACACATCTGTACACACTGTTTAAAAATCATACTTTTAAATGAACACACTGATTATAGTATATGGTTAAATTCAAATACATGTAGTTTTAGTTATATATCAATCCTTCTCATAGATCCTGGAGGTCACAGTTTTATTCACATTCTTTCTATAGGTGATTTAAATCTCTTTTGTCCAATATAGGACCAGATGCTAATTGAGTTAGTACAAGGTCTACAAGCTTCAGCTTTATAATGAAGATCTAAAAATAAGCACTTACTGAGAAAAGAACCCAGAGTGAAATTTTAGCCATGTTTTAGAAGATGATCTTCATTATCATTCTGGGCAGACATCTGAGTGATGTCACGTAATATCAAAGGCATTGCAAAAATACTGATAATAAAAGAACCTAACTCCATGTCATATTTTCAGTGATTCAGACCTTCTTGGAAATGGCCTTCATAAATGATAGTTTCCCTATTTGTCACCCATAGTTCTCTCTTTTCTGAACAGGGAGGCTGGTTTCATTGACATGAGTGGTACTTATAAGCAGTGGAGATGGAAGACTGGCTTCTGATAAGCTTGCAGCAGTAGCTGAGTACTGGTAAGTTATGACATCAGGGCAAGCAGAAGAACTGTTTTAACTTAGGTTTAAATTAAAAAGGCTTCTCTCAGAAATCATCCTGCAGGAAACTTGCAATTTCTTGTGTTCCCCCCTTTTCTAGACTCCAGAAAAGACTCAACGAACATATTGGGGAAATGCAGTAATAGTATCTATCTACTACATTTATCAAAAACACACGTTCAAAATTACTGCAAAATAATGCATTTGATTTGGAAAGGAAAAGGAAAAAAGAGAGTCAGGCAGCAGAGTTAAATTCTGCCTTTTAAAAAATCATCCTCATAATAATTAAACAATGAATTTCTTCAGATTATCTTTCTAATGGACAAATTAAAGCTGTTTCCAGATGCCTTGCAGCAGAAATCTGAAATCATTCCAGGTATAACTTTCAGACAATCAACTTTAGTCATAGGTACTGGGCCAGCCCATAAATTGTGGGATGTCACAAAAGTAGTCTCTTCATTAGAGATATGTTCATTTTTCAACTAACAAAGGTCAAAGATATTCTGCTTTCTGATATTTCTGCTTAATGGCACAGTTTAAGACTTTGATACTGGTTTTCTTTCACTCAGATTCTCACTGACATTTATAGAGGACCAGTAGTCCCACTTAATATGAAGTGATGTTCCAAAGTTTCTAACTTGTTTTTAGGTATCACTAAGATCACAAGTTTGGTTATACCTAGGACAACCTTTAATCAAAAGATCAAAAGTGATCTTTATGATTCTGCTGCTGCATCAACTATAAAAATAACCTGAATATTCTATTTTGGAAAATGAGCATTGTTCATTCAATTTTTGAATAAAATAATTAAGAGCGTTTTCATAACCACCATTGAACTAACATAGCATTCTTTCCAACATCAAAGAAGCTGCAAAAAATGTGTTTTAATATAATGTCATAAACTAGTTTTTAATATCATATCAAACTACAATAATCACATAGCTTTTGATTTAATTTATTTTTTTAAATTAACATGACCTTCAAAAATAGCTAATTCTCAAAATTCTTAGTCCTCATTTTATAAACATAAAATGTTGGGATTTAGAGTATTTTAAAACATTTAGTAAATGTAGTCCATTCCCCTATCATTTTCCAAGTTTATATTTAAATTCATATCACTGTACCAACAATTCTTCCTATTTTCCCAACTCCTACTAGAGCTTTAAAAGATAAAGTATCACAGCAGCAGACCTGATTGGAAATAAATGAGCTCATAGTTATATCTGTTATTGCTTTTATTCCTCCTTCAGCTGCCAGAATGCTCTATAAATGACCAATGATAACTTGCCTAGAAGGCTTGCCTCAGTTCATGCTCTGACTAGTAACCTGGACCTTTGAATTCAGGACTCATTAGAGAAGGGGGTAAAGTCACAAACCAAACTGCTATCTACTTAAATAGTAATAGCATAGCTCATTATTGCAAGGTTTTATATATACTCAGGGTCAAATCATCTTTTTCAAAACATAACAACTGCATATATTAAAACATTGATATAATTTGATTAGCCTAAGAGGAGTTTGTTAGTCTTGCTTTCCAAAAACCAGTGTTTCAAAAATGTTTCTGCTGCATTTTTTTTTCACCTGAAGGTACCTAGCAGAAGCGGAATCTAGAAGGAAGAATGGGTGATTTAAATGAGACCAAGTAAAAGCTAGTTTTCTAGCAGAAGCAATAAATACTGAAGTGTGAATGAAATATTTTCTCGTATGCTGGAAACCTATCTACAGCATCAAGTAGGATTTTGGCATTTTAAGGAAATAATTGCCCTCTTGCTCATTTTACCGTGGAAGCCTGCCATCTGCAGTTTCCCTTCAACAGCAGGCTTAGCGTAATATACAGGAAATGTCAGCCTTGCCCTGGAAAATACAAATCCCAAAGTGAGGAAAGGAATGAGGAGATTTACATAATTTTCTGTACTACCACTACATCTGGCACTTGTCCCACAGGTACTAAAAAATGATGAATAAGAAACAATGTAGTGAATAAAGAATGAACATCTAAGGGGAACCACAATATCAAAAGCCTTCTATATGCTTTTGTTTCTTCTTAAAGGAATGGGTCTACAGAATTCACTGCTTTTTTGCCTTATTTTTACAGACAACAAAGTAAAAGAAAAGCATTAAGGAAAGTAGAAGCGATGGAGGAAAAATACAAAATACACAAGAAAGTACAAATTATCAACTGTGACTTCTTAAAAGACTAGCTGAGAGAAAATTACACAAAAAACATTCCCAACCTGGGGAAGGAATGGAAGACATTATTAGACTCCATTCTTCTACTGAAAATGAAAAGAAATCGTTTCCATTATTAGATACAACTGCATCTCCTTTTAAAAAAGGAAGACAAATTATGATTCTTGGGCCATTGATGTAAACAATAGCAAAGCTAGCCATGTATCTTAGAATAATGTAGCTGCTTATTTTGAAATTGTGAAAGTGTTTGATTGAGGACAAAATTTAAACATAGTCAATTTACAGAAGATTAATAACTTCACTGCCTTTTGAGCTCTGACATGAGGCAGAGAAAATCTTGTATTCTACATTTTCTATAACTCATGTTCAGCAGCCTCATTTTGTGTATGTGGAACCCATACTTCTACTAATCATATGTCCATTAAACTTCTCGAGGTAATTTGGCATATTCTGAGTCAAAATAGTTAACAATTATTTCTTTCTTTCTTGAATACATTTCCAGCCTATTCAAAATCATGGAATATAGGGTAACATTTTAGAAAATCAAGTTGAGTCAATTGAACATTTATTAAGCATCTGATCAGTAGCAAATTACTTCAGTATCTCTGTCCAAAAAAAATAACCTGAAAGGGATCATGAAGGGTTGTTCTATTATGCAATAGACTCATGAAAGCTAATATTCCACTTAAGAATGTCATTGATAGAGTGTAGATTATTATCTTATAAATATTTTATGGATGGAAAAGTAGCCATAGTTATTGATATTTTCTTTGTTACTTTTTAAAGTACTAGTGTCAGAGATTTTCACATACCTTTGGCATCTAATACATCTTTAAGTACAGATTCCACAATATTCTCAAAATTCTGTTTTGTTAAGATCTTTTATGTGTATTTATTTCTTTTTGTCATCCATATTTGTCTTCTTCAGCCTTATAGCATATCCTCAGGCATCATACAAAGTACCAATTTTCAAGTCTACATATATTATTGTCTTGTCCTTGAAATTTTCTATGCATGTTTTAAACTCATAATTTATAACAATATAGTTACTATGTTTCCTCTTGAGAAGGCTGAAAGAATTGATAAGGGAAAATAATTCTACTTTTACTTTGCTACATTGATGACTACTCTTCAAAGAGATATCAGCACTATGACTTAGAAGTTGTTTCTTTGAAAAGTCAAAAAATGGAACTAAAATGATGAGGATAGGGAAAAATAAATATAATCCTAGTAGTTCCTCTAGGTCATTTCTGAATATGGTCCCTTATTCTATTAAATGAAATTTTCTGTTTGTAGCAATAAAAAGGCTGATTCTCTGTTCAGTGGGAATGGATAATCATAAGGAGCAGAGAAAGGTCATTCAAATAGTCTTACTTTTTGTTTGGTTCACTTTGTATAAAATAACAGCTTTAAATAGAAGTGTTACCTTAATAGTGAAACGTTTTTTCTTGGGTGGATTCCAAATGGTACCAGTTGAATGAATGAAGGCCCTCAGAGGTGTTAAAGATGTCACCAAGACATATGCTTTAATGATCACAGACAGGTCTTTGGCTTTAAAAAGTTGCTTATGTGTCACAAAGGCTGGTGTTTGATTCCTGAAAAGCAAGAATAATAATTCAACTTTTGATTATATACAGGTTGATTAGCTATTTGAAAAATGACTTGGGCTCTTAACCCTCTTTTCTCTTTCAAGTGGAGTCTAGTTTTTAGCAATTTGGTGCTTGTTAACACCATCACCAGAAAGTGACAGATAGAGGAGACAAACTTTCCTCAGTTTTTCTTCTTATGATAAATTTGATGAAAATTGATATGATATTATAAGGTGTGTATGTGAGCCAAAATAAGATTTGAGGAATATCTTTAGATTTCAATTATTCATACTATATACAGAAGATTATAGAATTGTGTATTCCATTGACCCAGCAATATAATCCTTGGTATATATCCCAAAGAGATCAAAGAAAAAGAAAAAGTACCAAATATTTACCAAAATATTTATAGAAGCCATTTTAAAAAATATTTAATTTAATTTTTCTCAATTACATGTAAACTAAAATTTTAACATTTAAAAAAATTAGTTCCAAAAGGTCAAGAATTTCAAGGGAACTTATGAAAAAAAAAAATCAAATGAAGGTGACCTAGCTGTACCTGATCTAAAAGCAGTGGTCACCAAAACCATTTGGTATTAGCTAAGAAATAGACTAATTGATCAGTGGAATAGGTTAGGTTCACAGGACAAAATAGTCAATAACTATAGTAATCCAGTGTTTGACAAATCCAAAGATCCCAACTTTTGGGATAAGAATTTGACTAAAACTGCTAGGAAAATTGGAAATCAGTATGGCAGAAACTAGGCATTGACCCTCACTTAACACCATATAACAAGATAAGATCAAAATGGGTTCATGATTTAGGCATAAAGAATGAAATTATAAATAAATTAGAAAAACATAGGATAGTTTACCTCTCAGACTTGTAGAGAAGGAAGGAATTTGTGACCAAAGAAGAACTAGAGATCATTATTGATCACAAAATAGAAAATGTTTATTATATCAAGTTAAAAAGCTTTTGGACAAACAAAACTAATGCAGACAAGATTAGAAGGGAAGCAATAAATTGGGAAGACATTTTTACAGTTAAAGGTTCTGATAAAGTCCTCATTTGCAAAATATATAGAGAATTGACTCTGATTTATAAGAAATCAAGCCATTTTCTAACTGATAAATGGTCAAAGGTTATGAACAGACAATTTTCCAGATCATGAATTTGAAATTATTTCTACTCATATGAAAAGGTGTTCCAAATCATTATTGATCAGAGAAATGCACATTAATAAAATCTGAGATATCACTACACACCTGTCAGATTGGCTAAGATGACAGGAAAAGATAATGATGAATGTTAGAGGGGATGTGGGAAAACTGGGCTACTGATGCATTTTTGGTGGAATGGATCCAACCATTCTGGAGAGAAATTTGGAATTATGCTCAAAAAGTTGTCAAACTGTGCATACCCTTTGATTCAGCAGTATTACTACTGAGTATATATCCCAAAGAGATATTAAAGAAGGGAAAGGAATCTGTATGTGCAAAAATGCTTATGGCAGCCCTTGTTGTAGTGTCTAGAAGCTGGAAATTGAATGGATGTCCATTAATTGGAGAATGATTGAATAAATTAT
The DNA here is from genome assembly GCF_048593235.1 of Sminthopsis crassicaudata. NCBI lineage: Eukaryota > Metazoa > Chordata > Mammalia > Dasyuromorphia > Dasyuridae > Sminthopsis > Sminthopsis crassicaudata. The sequence goes on from NC_133621.1 coordinate 123,722,847, forward strand.
GGTATATGAATGTTATAGAATATTACTGTTCTGTAAGAAATGACTAGCAGGATGAATACAGAGAGGTTTGGAGAGATTTACATGAACTGATGCTAAGTGAAATGAGCAGAACCAGGAAATCATTATACACTTTAATAACAATGCTATATGAGGATCAATTCTGATGGAAGTAGCTATCTGTGGCAATGAAAGGTCCAGATCAGTTCCAATTGATCAGTGATGAACAGAACCAGCTACACCCAGTGAAAGAACATTGGGAAATGGGAGTGGACCACAACATAGCATTTGAACTCTTTCCGTTGTTTTTCTTGCATTTTTGTTTTTCTTTCCAGGTTATTTTTTACCCTCTTTTTCTTGTGCAACAAGATAACTGTATAAATATGTATACATATATTTATTTAATACATAATTTTACATGTTTAACATGTATGGGACTGTCTGCCATCTAGGGAAGGGGGTGGAAGGAAGGAGGGGAAAAGTTGGAACAGAAGTGTTTGCAAGGGTCAGTATTAAAAAATTACCCATGCATATGTTTTATCAATAAAAAGCTATAATAATAATTTTAAAAATTTAAGTTCCAAATTCTCTCCCTCCCTTCGTCCTAGCCACCTCCTTGAGAAGGCAAGTAATTTGAAATATTGGCTATATTCTTTTTGTTATGGCAAAGAATTGGAAATTGAGAGATGTCCACCAAATGGGGAAAGGCTGAACAAATTATGGCATAGGATTGTGATGGAATATTACTATCACATACAAAATGAAAACAAAACACTTTCAGAAAAACCAGGGAAGATTTACATAAACAAAGCAAAATGAAGTAAGCAAAATAAAAATATATGCAGTAAAAAATATCATAATGATGAGCAACTGTAATCAACACCCAAGATATTTCCAAAAGACTCAGGATGAAAATATTATCCACCTCTAGAAAGAGAATTAAATAACTCTGACTGTGGAACAAAGCATATTGTTTCTCATTTTCTTATTTTTTCTTGCTTTTTTTTTTTTGGTAATATGCTTAACATGGAAATATGTTTTGCATGACTTCACATGAAGAATTGTATCATATCGTTTGCCTTTTCAATAGATGAAAAAGGGCCTAGAGGGAAGGAATGTGTTAAATCAATTTTTTAATGAATATTATAAATAACTAAATAGATAAATGAATTTTTTTTAAAAATTTCAGTTATCTACTCGAGCCATAAAACTAGTGTTTGGATTACATATCACATAACAGATCATATATGTTTCCAGGTTATTTGGTATACCTTACAAGCAAATAATTCTTACCCTCTATATATATCTATATATCTATATCTATATCTATATATGTATATACACATATATATATATATGTATACATTGTACATAATGTGTGTATATTATGTATATGTATGCATATTCTATCATATCTATTCTCTTCACCTCTCTCTCTCTCTCTCTCTCTCTCTCTCTCTCTCTCTCTCTCTCTCTCTCAAGTTACCAAGAAATTTCCACACTACCTACTAGCTAAATTCATCAGCAGAAATAATCAATACCCAAAGCAATTAAATTGGTTCAATGCATACAATATTAAGAAAATTTAATTCTTCTTGTCAAAAGAAAATAGCATACAAGTTTAATGGCACTTGAGAAAAAACAAATATACAATTCTCACATTATATGTTCTCAAAAGACACCTCAAATCTAATAAATTGTACTTTTTCTGTACTGGTACTCTTTACTAAAAGAGAAAAAAAGGCAAATTGTCCACTGGGAATAGATTGCCCTTATTTTAAAATGAACATTTTGAAGTCTAGAATATGGTACTATTCTAGTTCTATAAGCACATGCCTAGTTAGTGAATACAAATTTAGTACTTAATGATGATAAAAAAAAAAAAAGAAGCCAACCCCAATGAATAAGTGCATCTAAGCCTTGAATAAGAATTGAACTTTTTAACTTTAGAAAGAATTAAAATTTCTGTCTTTTCTTGTAGTATTTAAAGGAGTTACTTTTTATGACATGCTTTGAAAATCATAAAGCAGGATATCCTTTTCGGTTGGCATCCTCATTATCACTTTGGTGTCTATCTTATATGTCACTGCTTGCCTTTAGACAAAAGTAACTATATATGTCATTTGCCTATTTAATCAGAAGTGTGCTTTTTATATAGTTTTCGAATAGTTTGAAAACTTTAATTCAACTTCCTTAAAGGAATTGTATTGAGCAAGAGCCTGTCGACCTCAAAGCTAACCCTATTATAAGTGAGCTTCAAAGAAAAATTAGAAATGACATCTTCTGTCAAGTACTCACTACCTGAAAAGTTTTAAGGAATGAAATATATTTATACCAAGCATATCAACTCTCCAAACCCATTATGTGTTATGTGTTTTCCTCCTCATATATTTTCTCTATTTAAGGATTGGACCCAAAAATCTAGAATGATGAACTTACAGCTGAGAAGGCCAGTTCCAGAAGGATCTTAAAGGTACAGGATGTTTCCTATGAATCTTCCCTGTTATTGAAGGATGGTTTGAAGTGCTCAGTTTTACCTGCGTGTGCTCATTCAGGCATACTGAAGGAACAACTGGAAGCTTCAATTCTGAAAAGATTCAAAGAAGCAAAACACAATTATCCTATTGTTTCCCTTGGAAGCTGCCCCACACATAATTCCATCTCTGAGTGAAGAAAAGCTATGTCAACCTAAATAAAATAACATTGAAATATATAATTGTATTCGCAACTCCTCACACACTTAACCAACCAACAATAATTTGAAACTAATACTGTACCAGGTCATGTGCTGATGATACCAAGACAAAAGTAAAAGTCCTTGCCCCCAAGGAAGTTACATTCTAGGCAAGAGTTTACTGGCAGTGGAACATATTCTAGGTAGATTTATATGTTACTGTTCAGTTGTTCAGTTTTCAGTTTTGCCTGACTTTCTATGACACCACTAAGGATTTTCTGGGCATAGATATTATAATGGTTTGACATTTGCTTCCAGGTAAGGAAATGGAAGTGAACAGGAGGAATAAGTGACTTGCTTAGGGTGACACAGCTAGTAAGTGGGTGAGACCAGACTTGAACTCAGGAAGATGACTCTTACTACTCTAACCACTGTACTACTTAGGTGTCCATAAGAGAACACAGCAATACAGAATGAGGGTGGGAGGAACCTTGATTTTACAATAAAGTAAAATAAGCCATTAAATATTTGTAATGATTGATTATTTATATCTGGCTTCAGACACTTACTAGTCACATCACCCTGGGTCAAGACACTTAGCCTTATTTGCCTCCAATTCCTCATCTGTAAAAGGAGCTAGAGAAAGAAAAGGCAAACTACTCTGGTATCCTTTCCAAGAAAATCTTATGGACAGCATTGACATGCTATAGTCATAAAGAGTTATACATAATTGAACAACCAAAGAACAACAACAATAACTGAAGCCTTAATTTCAGTGATACAAATCACTTTAACTCAATTTATCCTTAAGAAATTTAGGAAATTTATCTATAATAAAGAAATAGGAAGCCACAAAGAGATCTGAAGTTCATTTCTTGTTTGCATCATTATGTAGTTGAAAGAATATCAACCTGGGAATCTCTTAATCATGATTTCTAACTTCAGTTCTATAAGTTCCATCTCAATCAACAAATATAAATTAAAGGCTTACTAGGTGCCAGTGACTATACTGAGTACTAGGAATATAATGAAATGACAAATCAAAAAAGAAAAATAGCCTCTTACCTCAAGAAGCTTACATTTTACTTAATCAAATAATTTCTTTTCTAGGGCTGTTAACAGGATTGGACAAAATGATCTCTAAGTTTCTAATCAGTTCTAACATTCTCTGACTAAATAATTTAGTTTCTATATCAGCATTCTGAAATGCTCATTGGTCCTGGTAATGTTGAAACATGATGTTATTATTATTATTATTTTTAACCCAACAACTTTATTGAATTCTCAAAACAGAGCAAAGCCTTTAAGTGATTTTCCCTCTTGTGCAGTTCTCATTAATGGTGACATAGTCTAACTTAAAACACTTCAGACTCTTAAGTAATAGTCAGAAGAAGTCAAGCTGTTCACAGTATTCCCATATCTCATTATTTAGCACAGTGTGATCCAACTCACAAAGGGCAGTCTATTTTATAAGGTTCCTTTTTAATGAAGAATTGCTATATTCAAATGTGTGAAAATAAAAGAATCCTTCAAATTGTACTGTTTGGGGAAGATTACAGATAAGGAGGCATATTAAGTTAGCTTCCTGGCTCAGAAATCACAAGAGACAAAGAATTGAAATGCCTATGTATTTCATTTTGTTTTTAAAACAAAGTTTGAAATGGACTAATTGCTTGCTAATTAACTGGTGTAATTCAGAAGGAAAGCTTCAGTAGGAAGGAACAAAAAAATTCAAGTAAGCATATAGTTAAGCTTGGTCAATTTAGCTGATCAAAATGGTTCAAGACATTTTTCTTATTGAATGCATGAATATACATTCATGATATCATAGCGCAATAACTTTCTCTACCAAATGGTAACCCATATACAACTCAATAGGAAAGTTTAAGGGAATTGTTCTGAGTTGCACAAGAAATTTCCAAAATAGAATTTTATTTTAATTCAGATCTTCTTGACTTCTTTTCAGCAATCTTGTCAACTATATGAATTCATCTAATGAAAAATCAATTAACAAACATTTATTAACTATATACTGTATTGATAGACAAACTGTGCTAATAAATGATCTATTTATAGATACAAAATAATGCTAATGCATAGTGCAAAATAGTATTAATGTATATTAGACTTAGAGATACAAAATAATGCTGATAGTGCAAAATAGTGCTAATAGATAATAGAATTAAAGACACAAAAAGAAGCAAAAGATGATTCTTGCCCTCAAGGAGCTTACAATATAACTGAGGAGACAATATACAGAGAAATGCATGCAAATCAAATTATATACAAGATAGAGAGGATATAATTAACAAAGAGAAGACAGGGATTAAGAGTGGCTAGGCGAGGTTTCCAATAAAAGACAAAATTTTTGTTAGGTCTTAAAGGAAGTTAGGTAGGTTGGTAGAGAGAGGGGAGGAGGGAGAACATTCTAAGTATGGAGGACAGTGAGAGAAAATGCCCAGAACTGACAGATAAAGTGACTCATTGTAAAATAGCTGGCCCAATGTCTCTGGATTTAAGAATATGTGGTGAGGAGAAAGGTCTAAGAAGACTGCAAAGGTAAAAGTAGATTAGAATAAGAAGAGTTTTGAATGCCAGAGTACATTGTGTTTATTCCTGGAAGGCAAAAGAAAAACCACTGGAGTTTATTGATTAGATAGGGGTATGGATGTGGGGGAGTAAGTATGGGATGTACATGTGACTGACTCGATCAGACTTATGATTTAGACAAAAGAATTTTGGTGGCTGGCTGGAGAATGGTTTGGAATAGGGAGAGACTTGAGGCAGGCAGACTCATCAGCAGGATATTGTAATAAAGACGAGGTGATGAGAGCTTGCACTAGAATAGTGTCAGTGTCAAAAAGAGAAGGGAGTTTATACACATACAAGAGACATTGCAAATGAGAAATAGCCATCCCTTGACAATAGAGTGAAAGATAGTGAGGTGTTGATTATAAGTTCCACTTTGGACATAATGAATTTACGATCTCTCTACTGGAAAGAATAAGCAGGACTTGGAGTCAGAATGTCTGTGTCTGAAGAAGTCATTTAGTCTTTCTGAACCTCAGTTTCATCTTTTATAAAGTGGGGAGAATAATAGCTCCAACCTGACAGGATTGTTATTAGAATCAAAAAAGATAATATATGTAAAATTCTTTGTAAAGTTAAAAGTTCTACATAACTGTCAGCTATTATTATCATTCATTTTTATGATTAATTATTTGATACCAATTTCTTGTACACATACACCAGTAATGCTTAAATTGGTTCCAGAAATTTATGTCAGCCATATAGTTATTGCCTCCTAATTAAAGCTTACACTATTAAGATTATAAAATTCACTGATGAATAGCAGGTAATAGCTACTAAAACTAACCAAGCAATGAGGTGTTCACTAGATTACAGCTTATCATCAAGACAGACTATAAATGAAGAATTGAATATATAGAAGCCACATACATTGACTATGGAAAAAATTTCATAAATATTTATTTAACAGTGAATGGACTTAGATGAATTGTTTCACCAAATCAGTGTCTTGATGGATTTAAGGAAGAAAACTAAGAATATATATCCAAAGAATAATTTTACCTATTTTCCTCTCATCAAGTGAACAATCAATCACAAATATCTATTAAGCACCTGCTCTATAGCAGACACTGTGAAAAGTTCATTGTATGAGTATGTTTGATGCTACCAATAGAAATAAATTGCTAACAGCATGTTTAGGATATTAGAAAATGCTCCTAAAATAATGAGCTACCATAATCCATTATTAATTTTTAAAAATAAAGAAATTGGGGCAGTTAGATGGTGTAGTAGATGGAGTGCTGGGCTTGAGAGTCAGAAAGATGAATCTTTATGAGTTCAAATCTGGCTATGTGACCCTGGTTGCCTCCGTTTCCTTACCTATAAAATGACTTGGAGAAAGAAGGACTTGTCTTTGCCAAGAAAACCCCAAAAGGGTCATAAGGAGTTGAACAAGACTAAAAACTATTGACCACCATAATACAGTGCCAAGAATCTACTTTAAGGGTCAGAAATATTGATCTCACATCTGCAATTAACGAGTCATATAATCTTGGAAATATCTCATCTCTCTGATTCAACTATTTCCTCATCTTTTAAATGGGACAAGAATATCTTCTAAAATTCAGAGTTTGTGATGAGGATCAAATGATATATGTAGGAAAGAACTTTGAATGCAATTAAAGTCTATGTAAGGTATTATATTATTTATTTTGACATAGCAATCCACAAAAGCAGCATAGTATATTAAATGGAATACTGGATTTTAATTAAGAAGACCTGGATTCAAATTCTACCTTTGGCTGAAAGTAGTAGTGTTGTAAATTCTAGACTTATTTCACCGTATTGGCCTTTCCTTAACTAATGTGTTTTTTGAAGTAATGTTTGTCCTTCCTGTGAAGGGTAGGATCATAATCTAGAAAACATAGAAAATATGATTTCTTTTGAATGAATACTTAAGGAATATCATTATTCATTCCTACTAAATACTATCTATTATATTAATCTGTCCCATATCCTTCTTATACATCTATTATTTGACAGTCTGTTCCCAAAATAGTAAGTATATGTCTTGAAAGATCTGAGTCTATAACTTAAAATAAAACCTACTAGATAAATGTCTTTAAAACACACTATCTTTTTTATTTTATTTTATTTTTAGTGAAGCAATCAGGTTTAAGTGGCTTTCCAGGGTTACATAACTAGTAAGCACTATTCTGTTTTTAAACCATTCGGGAGTTTTAAAAAAGCAATTTAAACCCTGTTCATTTTAGCTAAACTGATTCTGTTCTCCATCGGAGTCTATGCCAAAACCGGGATTCTATAAAATTCACAAAAGGAATAAGAAAATTATGAGGGGGGTTTATTTCAATGTTTCTTTTGCTTATTAAGAAATCTACTTTTGGATTCTAGGTACACACAGCACAAAATGAAGCACAGCCAACAATTAATCTATGGGATGAAGTTAGACATCTGTATCCTGACAATTTAAGACCCATTCTTGGACTTAAATCCTTCAATGTAATTCATTACCAGTTCTCCATTACTTCTTTCTAATGGTATTATATGCTGTTTTACACGTTACAGAATTTTCTGAGCAGCAAAACCTTAAGGTATTAATACATCTCCTTAATCCCCATTCAATTGCTATGGAAACTGAGATTCCAAACGTAATTTCACAAGGTAAGAAATTGAAAAAGCTAGAATTTGAACTCAGAAATTCTGACACCAAGATTATTCTTTTTTTTTTATTCTATGAAACTGTTCTTCTTTCAAATGAAATTTAATGTTAATCAAAGAGTTGATCTCTATAGGTATGTGGAACAGAACAATTCAAAATATTATCTTCCAGTCAAGAAATAAAAATTATATTTAATGTTTAATATTTTTCCAATTCCATGTGAAAACAATTTTAACATTAATTTTTTAATTAAGTTCCAAGTTTTCTTGCTCCCTCCCTCCCATCTTCCTCATTGAGAAGGCAAGCAACTTTGATGTAAGTTATACATATTCATGCAAAACGTTTCCATGTTAAGTCATATTCTGAAAGAAAACACAGGCAAAAAAAAGAAAAAGAAAGTTTTTTAAAGCATACTTCATTCTACATTCTAATTTCATCAGACTTTAGAGATGGATAGCATTTTTCATCATAATTTCTTTGAAATTATCTTGTATCATGAGTCATTCCCAATTGATTATCAAACAGTATTGTTACTATGTACAATCTCCTGATTCTGCTTGTTTCACTTTGCATCATTTCATGTCTTTCCACTTTTTTCATGAAATACTTGCTTGTTTTTTTAATAGTACAATAGTATTCCATAATAGTCATAAACCACAATACCTATTTGATGGGCATCCCCTCTGTTCCCAATTCTTTGCTACAACAACAAAAAAAGCCCCTGTAAATATTTTTGTACATATAAATCCTTTTCTTTTGTTTTTTTTTTTTCCTAGTTGGGACACAGACCAAGCAGTGATGAATTGGTTACTGCCCTTTGTTCTTAAGGAAGAACAAAAATGACATCACTATCTTGGGGTTAGGAGACAGTGTGTCTTGCTGTGACTAATCAGATCAATAAGAACTCAGAAGTCTTTATGCAGGTCAGGCATGAATAATCCATAACAGTTGAAGTGGAGATGTCTATAAATTTATACAACTAATGTTTCTTTTGAACTACAGCAATCCTGTTTTATTTTGATTGGGTACACCATGATGAATAGTTCTGTACCAATGTCTCCCATGTCTTACAATCAATTCCAAAGTTCTAAAAAGAGACTTTAAGAGTGTTCGTGTAACACTTTTTCTAACCTCCTTGTGAGCACTTGCCTTGTATGAGTTGTCCATAAAATAATCTTTTAGACATAGGTACTTTTGGCATTCAATGTGGCTACCTCAATGGAGTTGTGCTCTCTGCAGCAGAGTTTGAATGCTAGGCAGTTTAGCTCAAGATAGGACCTCAGCATCTTGAACCATCCTGCCAGGTGATCTTCAAAATTTTTCTAAGACAATTCAATAGAAACAACAATTCAGTTTCCTGGAATGGCACTGATATATTGTCCAGGTTTCACAAGCATCCAACAATCTGATCAGTACAATGTAGACCTTCAGTTGGTAGGTAGCCTAATATCTCTTCTCTCCTATTCTTTCCTTTGGAGCTTTCTAAACATTGACCTATATCTGGTAATATGTGTGTCAACTTCATGATCTATGTGTACATCCCTGGAAAGTATGCTACAAAGGTAAGTCAATTTATGCACAGCATTCAAAATTTCTTCATTTGCTGTAAACAATAATTTCATGTATGGATAACATTGTGCTGGCTGGTGGAGAACCTCTGTTTTCTTGGTATAAATTGTTAGGCCAAAATTAGCAGAAGCAGGAGAGAATCCATTCATACTTTGCTGCATTTCAGCCTCAGATATTACATTGAGTGAGATCAGAGACCAGTTCTCTATCACCATTTTATAAGTAGCTGGGTCAAAGGATATGGATGGTTTTATATCTCTTTGGGCATAGTTCCAAATCTGCTCTCCAGAATGGTTAAATCAGTTCACAACTCTACTAAATGCATTGTATCTCAATTTGCCCAAATTTTCTCTAACATTTATCATTTTCTTTTTCTGTCATGTTCTTCCTCCTTCCCCTCCCCCACTCCTCTTTATAATGATCAGATCTTATATCCCCTTGAATGTTAGAATTATTAACAACAAATATTTTTTCACTGACTTGAGGAGAAAAGGTAATGGACAAATTTTGGGCTTTCTATATCACAGTGAGAGATGCATTTATAGATCACCAAACATATGGGTCCATGGTTTGACCAGAAATTATCACCAAAATAGCCACCCTATGCACAGGTGCTTTTGAGAGAGTTTGCCATTTATAGATTTAATCAAATCACACTGAAAGTATTCTATATGCTCAGCACAAAATACCATCCCCCTCTTTTGTGGCAATTGAAGCATCAAAGAGAAGCAATTCTAATTGAAACAATTTCCCCCATAGACTTTCTTGTGTTTCGACCATTACAACATAAAGCCCCTAAGCTTTGTTCATTTTCCTAGGTAATAAAAACTATGTCTAGACTACTGCTACAATTTCCCTGGCCTGTGAGTTCATTATAATGAGAAAACAGCATAAAATATTGTTTTATTACTTTATGGCAGCTTAATTTTTCTTTGATGTTTTTCTCCATGAATTTTTCAGCATAAAAAAATTACCAAGATGCTTTACTATTTAAGCAAGACCAAAGATGATTAATTTGGCATAAATTAATAAGTATCATTAATAACAATTTTGAAACATAACTTCTATGACAAATATCAATATGTGCATTCTACAAATATAATAATGGAGTAGGTCTACAAGCTTTGGAAACAAGTTAATAAGTTTATTAGCATTAAAAACTTTTCATTTAATAACTTTGCAGGTAAGTCAGAAACTAGTATGGCCATCACTCACTTTATAATAACTATTAAGTGCTCTAATAGAAACTGTGAAATAATTTTCTGAAAGTTTTTTGAGTATTTAGTGTTCAATCCCTAACTAAATATGGTTCAGAAATTTCCCCACCTCATATGAAGTCAGGCTTTAGCATGTTATCTTAAGACAGAGCCAGTTTACTTAAATTCCTTCTTCCATTTTTATGGCCATAAATTCTATATTCCACAATATTTAATTTTTATCCTGTCATATTGCTGTCATGTTTCTGTTTTGTTCATGATTAAAAACATGTTTGTTCATCTAAGTATATCTTTTTGATTCTTAGACTTTTAAAATGTCACTTTGCCAGAAGTGAGTAAAAATCAAGCATCGATAAGTGTGAGTCAAAACCAGAAGTATTGCCATGTGCAGAAATGTTTTTAGCAGCTCTTTTTGTGGTGGCAAAGAATTGGAAATTGGATGGACGCCCCAAAAAAATTGGGGAATGGCTAAATAAATTATAGTATATGCATAAAATGGAATATTATTGTTCCATAAGAAATAATGAGCAGGCTGATTTAAGAAAAGCCTGGAAAGACTTACATGAATTGATGCTGAGTGAAGTGAGCAGAACCAGGAGAACATTAGATTTAGCTCTTCTCAGCAATACAGTGATCTAAGACAATTCCAATGACCCTGGGATAGAAAATGTCATTTGCATTCAGAGAAAGACTGAATGTGAATTGAAACATATTATTTTCACTGGGTTTTTTATTTGTTTGTTTTCCTCATGTTTTTCTCTTTTGTTCTGATTTTTCTTTTACAACATGACTAATGTGAAAATATGTTTTAAATGATTGTACATATATAACCAATATCAGATTGCTTGCTGTCTTGGGAATAGGGGAGGAAAGAGAAGGAGGAAGAAAATTGGAAACTCAAATATCTTACAAAATGAATGTTGAAACCTATCTTTATGGGGAAAGCCATCTACTTCCAGAAAGAATAATATGGGGACTGAATGTGGATCACAACATAGAATTTTTACCTTTGTTGTTGTTTGCTTGCTTTTTCTTTCTCATTTCCCCCCTTTTTGAATTGATTTTTCTTGTGCTACATGATAAATGTGGAAATATGTTTAGAAGGACTGTATTGGATTACTTCTTTTCTAAGAGAAGGGGGAAAGTGGGGAGGGAGGGAGGGCTAAAAGTTTGGAACCAAAGTTTTGCAAGGATGATTTTTGAAAACTATTTTTGCCTGTATTTTGAAAATATATATTAAACATTTTAAATTATCTTTACATGTAATTGGAAAAATAAAATGACATTGAAATTTAAAAATAAAATAAAAACTAGTGGTGGTATTAATTCAAATAGAACATGAACAAAATTAAACACTCATACATGTCACATATGAAAAATACAAAAATTGGAATCTGGATACTAGCTAATAAAGTCTTTAGGAAAGATGGAATAAGAAGATTGGTATCATATTAAGGAGGTTTTCAGGTTCTTTCCTGGCTAGAAGTATAAAAAATCATGACGAAGAAGGAAAATAAAGACTAGCAACAAGTTATATTCCAAGGGCCCACACCTTGAATAAAAAGCATGGATATAAAGGGAATGGTTCATAAGTGAAGTGGTAAAAAACTCAGCTATCACTGAGTCATGTTTTAAGGAAAATGCCAATTCATGTCAATATTATGTAGCTAATATTAATATTCAGCTACATCTATCATGAAGAATAAAATAGATTTACTAATTAACTAAATTTAGAGATATCACCTTCAAACTTATAGGACTACTAATGCCTAGTTATATTTAAGTGAGTTAATTTAGAAGTAAAAATTATGAAAGATTTCTGGACAAGAAATTAGGAAGACCTGAATTCAGCTCCTATTTCACTTCCTAGCTAAATGAGCCTGGGCAGATCACTTAACTACTGTCTGTCCATTTCCTTTCTATAAAATAACATCTATGTCAGAGGGCTGTTGTGAGGATCAAATGGGACAATATATGTAAATACCTTGGCAAACTTTAAAGTGTTATATCTTTATGATTAAAATTACCATTGCTTTCATAATCTTAATATTTTCTGGAATTGGCCTTTAAGCCACTACATTTATCTCACAAATTTCTACAAAAATATACTTTGTTTTGACTTAATATATCTTATACATGCAAATATCACACACCTAACATGGTTCATGAAAGAAAGAAATGTTTCCCAAAGGCATTGCCTTTTCTGGCATGACTGCATTAGCATTTGGGTTCTTTCTATAACTTGACTGTAACATTCCCAGACTTGAAGCTACCATATGATTCTCATACAGAATCATAGAAGTTCAGTGTTACCCTCTGCATAGTTTACTTGTGGGTGCACCCAAAGGAAAATTAAAAGGAAATAAATTAACCTCAATAGAAAAATCCATTCAATAACAAGGGTGGTGCAAATGAAGTAATAAACTAAGCAAAAAGGTAGGGCTCAAGGGCAAGCCATTTTTAATTCTTTAATGAGGATTATTAAATATCTTTTGGAAATAATAAAGACAATTGGTGACAACAAGACATACCACCCTGAAACGATTCCAATGATTTTAAAATAGCTCAAGATTTATTGTTAGATTGTATGAAAGGATTGGCTACAACTAAAGAATTGTGAGTTCTAAGATTGTGACCCACAGAAACCAAGGTTAGTTCTGAACTATTTGGACTAACTAACTACCCAACACTGGTAGAAATCATAAGATAGTTATTTTAAAATTCTACTGTGTTTTCACTGTAAGTATGAATATATATATATATGTATATATATATATATATATATATGTTATGGAATAGAGTTATAAAAAAGGACTAAAATTTGGGGAAAGACATTAATTTTTTTCTCAAAATAGAGCAAACTGAATATGTAACTAAACAGTATACATGCAAATTCAGAATGAAAAATGGCATAACTATGGAAATTACCCATCAGCTATGGTGAGTGGTGGTTTTCTACCCCTGTATTATAATCATATGCCTATTCAACTAAATTTCTACCTCTATGTAAAACTGACATTCACAGTAAATGTTTACTTATCACTAAGCATTTTCATTGATCAATGGCCTTTGCCATCTAATATTTCTTTTGCTTTAAGAAGGTTCCTTTGAATCCATCAGCTTCAGAAGTTCATTGACTAATTGAGTGTATATTTTTACCAAGAGGTTTTCAAAACTAACATAAGACTACAATTTGGGGTTTTGCTTTTCTCAGTCTCTGCTTTCCTAATAATATTGATTCCATGTAATTAAGGCCTGTTCAACTATAAAGAGCTTAAAGAATTGCTGATTTACTAGATATAAACAGTAACAGATCCTATTAAAAAATCTGTCCCATAGGAAAATTCCTTTTAATTAAAAACTTAGAGGTACACCTGGAACATTGTTTATATTGTTCTGGCATGAGACACATGTGAATTTACCAGTAAATCACATAACTAGAGGCTTTTAAATGTCACCTTGTGGGTAGTAGCTTTCCTTTTTATAGCATGCTGTGAATAAAATTTAAAGTTACCTCCCTTGCTTGACATGAAACTGGCTTCTAAAATTAATTGGCTGTAGATTGACTCACATGGAGCTTGGATAAAGAGTCAAACAACAAAGATGTTACAAATATGGGCCTACAGGAGGTAAATTAGGTTATGTTGAGTTCATTTAGCCATGTGTTCTTTCTTTTTTTCGTATTCCTATTTTTAGTAACAAAATAAAACTTCAAGAAGTCTCCAATTGAGATAGCTAAAAGATAAAGCTAAAAATGTTCATAATACAGAGACAAAAAAAAGTAAAGCCTCAAATTGTAGTCTTATGATAGTTTTGCTCTGTTTTATGTCACATTCATATTAGTGTAGCTTATCTGCCATCCTTGTAATGTATTTCTTCTTTATGAGTACAAAATGAAATAATTTTTCTTCAAGTCTCAGCTGAGCTTTCTCCTTGAAGACTTCCTTGATCTCTGCAAATATTTTTTCTCCCTCTCAAATTCTCCCAGATGACTTAGAAAATAGAGGTGAACATGGTCCTTAGTTATCACTGATGTTACCCTATTACCATCTATTAATGGCCTATCCCTTTCAAGGTGTACACACTTTTTTTTTTAACCCTCCTGCCATCTTTATTTTTGTTAGCTATTGAGTTCCAGGACCTTCAATACTAATGTTATATGTAATGAATACCTCTAGTTAACTCTCTATTCTGTCTTCAATCCCTTCCAGTACAATTCCTTTCCTCAACCTTTAGTCAATCTCTTTTCTCAGAAATAAACAGTGACATCATGGTCATGAAATCTAATGATTTTTTCCAGTGTTCATCCTCTTTGATTTCTGTAGCTTCTGAGACTTCTATAACACTTCTTCTAACAATACACATCTATTCTCCCTTAGTTGAGACACAGTATTCCCTTCTAAGACTCTCTACTGCTCTTGCTGATTGTTCTTATGGTTCAACAAACTATCCCCGAATTTTTAACGTGCCCATTACCCAAGGGGTAGTTTGGGGCCAACTTTTCTTTCTACATCCTCTCTCTTCAGATTTTCATTTACTCCTAAAGCCTCAACTACAATTCCCATGAAGATTACACCTAAATCTTTATTTCTAGTCCTTATAGTCCTAAGCCCTCTTCTGAACTACAGATCCACATATTCAACTATCACAAGCTGTATTTCAATATCGCAATTCATTATTACTCTTAGAATAGAAAAACTACAAGTATAAGAATTTTTTTACTTATTTATCTATTTAATTTCTTCATTTGGAATTATTTAGTTTCTTAGTTATTCATATCAGTATTAATACAGATCTAAAATTACATGAGAATATACAATACAGACTAGAAAAAAGTATGTGTGGAAATTCCACCAATTCCAGAGTTATCCAGTAGGTGGTGCTAAGAGAAGATTAAAGTTACTTTAGAAATAAACTTTGCATATATTATTGATTTACTAAATCACAAGATTGGAAGGAGATTCAGCTATCACTATTCTCTTTCCTAAATCATAATTAAAGGGAAAAAAAGTCTATGAAAGACCTGATTTATCTTCTCAATTAAAGCTTTATTCTCCCATATCCCAAATTTACCATCATATATTATAGATTCTTCCTCCTCAACATCTCTCAGGAATCTCAAATATCCTGTTATTTGTACTGCAAAAACCCTCATTACCTTAATTTCCCCCACAGAAATTTTGTTAGATGAATTGTATCTTCAGCAGATGATTTGAGAATCAATTCACCTGAAATAGGTTCAGTTCCTATGATAGTTGGGTTCTCCAACTCCAAACATAACATATTGTTCTTTTAATTGCCAACATTATCAGAATCTCCTAACAATAGAACATGATGACTGATTTCCAGTGAAATTAGTGGTGAGCCAACAGATTACTTCTATGTTTTTAATTAGCACCCAGATACCACTTACAATCTGACTAAAAGAATTCCTGATTACATAGCATTGGAGGCTTAAAAATGACATTTATGCATTATCTTATTTGAGCCCCACAATAACTTTATAAGGAAGGTATTCTCTTCATTTTGATGTTGCCAGGAAAGAATTAAATTCAGAAAGGTTAAGAAACTTTGCTTCTTAGGTATACAAAGCTAGTGTTTGAGACAATATTTGAACACAGTTCTTGAAGGCAACTCTAACAACTTGACAACTTGATTCATCATGGACAATACATCTTACTGTATAAATTTTAAATATAAAATTTCTGCACAAACAAGGAGTTCAATTCAAAGTATAAAAAGAAAATTGTAGGAATAAACTCATACATAACTTATACAAACTTTTTTTCCCCTGAGGCAATTAGGATTAAATGACTTGCTCAAGATCACACTACAAATTCTTAAAAAATATATGTTTGCATCTTAGCAGGCAACTTTTCAAATAGAAGGCAGTTTCATTTATTACTTATCAGGATTGATGGCATGGTAAAGACTTTGGCTCTGATAGAGAATAAATAAATGTCTTTGCACTGGCAATTCATTACAAAAAAGAGTGGTCCCTTTCCTTTATCTCCTTTTTAAAAATGTATCTGATCTCATTGCTGCTTTTCATTCGAATGCACTGAAAAATGGGACTGTTTTACTTTTTTTTTCCTAAGGTACTCCTTGATTCTCAAAGTCTTATGAGAAAACATGGTGAAGACATAATAACCAAATGGCAGGATGAGCAAAAAAGCTTACATTGACTTTTGCCTAAAGTGGTTTACTACTTGGTCTCCTCTCTCCTCTCCTTGCATTCACCTGTGAAGATGTCAATAATGAATATATAGGGACTTTGCAAACTAAATAATTCATGGCATCTGATTTCAAAGAGTTTCTAATCTCCTTGCTAGATTAATCTTCCTAATAAATAGATCTGATGCTATTACTCGTCCTCCACAAAAATCACTCCCATTCTTCCAGTCACTCAGGTATATAACCTTGTCATCATCCTTGATTCTTCCCTCTCACTTACCTTCCATATCTAATTAGTTGCCAATTTTAATGATTCTATCTTCACAATATCTCAAGTCTTTTCCCTTCTCTCTACTCACACAATCTGTACCCTAGTTGAAAACCTCTCATCTAGACCTTCTAAATGGTTCTTTGCATCTAGTCTCTTATCTCCCAATCTACAAAATTGCCAAATTAATATTGTTAAAATAAAAATCTGATCACATCACTCCCTTCCTCAAAAACCTTAAATAACTCTATTATCTCTACGATATAAATACAAATTCCTCAACATAGAATTAAAATTTCTCCACAATATGGTTTCTACCTCTCTTCCCAGGATTATTTCTTTTTTTTTTTCCTTTTATGTACTCTCTGTACTAGTCAAACAAGTTTATTTGCTGTTCTCAATGTAAAATGTTCCACCTCTCATGTTTGTGTCTTTGAGCAGATGGTCACCCACGTCTGGAATGTTCTCCTCCTTTCCTCCACCCTCTAGTATTCCTAGCTTCCCTCTAAAGTCACTTCAGGTATCTCCTCCTATAAAAGGCTTTTCCTAATCCCTCAAATTATAAGTAGTCACTGATTTTTGAGATTATTTTGTATGAAAATTGAGGACTAGCTAAATAGCCTGTCAATTGGGGAATAGCTAAACAAGTTGTGGTATGTGGTTGTGATAGATTCCTGTGCTGTAAGAAATGATGAGCAGGTTGATTTTAGAAAAACATGGAGAGACTTGTATAAAATAATGAAGGGTAAAATGAGCAGTACCAAGAGAACATTGTATACACCAACAGGAATACTGTTCAAAGAACAACTGTGAATGACTAAGCTATTCTAAGTAATATAAATATTTAAATCAATTACAGAGGGCCTGGATATCTACCTCCTTGGGGGGAAAAAAACCTGAGAGGTAGAAGTATATGTAAAATATATAAATATATGTCTTTGCACTGGCAATTCATTATAAAAAAGATTGGTCCCTTTCCTTTATCTCCTTTTAAAAATGTATCTGATACATAGCCTTTCTGATATTTACTTGGTATGGTCTTTTTTTTGGCAGGGAGGGGTTCTCAATATACCAATTGTTTATTTAATCATTCTTATTCATCTTTACATGAGCAGTACTTATTATTTCTTATTATTGATAATGTATTTTATGCTATCTCTTTCATCCAAATCTTAATTTGATTACATCCTTGACTGATTCTCCCCTACTAAGCAACTTTTCATTATCCTTTGAGTTACTTGTATGTTTCATTCTTCCAAAACAGTGGTTTTTCATGATGCATTTGTGTCATTGGAACTATGCTGTTATTAAAAAGATGTGCTTTTCCATGAAACAGAACTTCTATATAATAACTAAGTTTGGCTTCATCATCATATACATATTTTCTTCCTTTTAAATAGATAATTTATCTTTGAATGATAAGATAGTCCAAATAATAGGTATGGCTAGCATCTCTATCTTAGAAGACAATATTCCCCTTAGTGGGACCTCTGAAGCCTTGATGAGAGCAATAGTGTTCAATAAGGAAAAGAAAAAAGTTTGCTTTTTCTTTCAACAGACATGGTCTTTGATAAGTTTTACATAGGATACTACTGCTACTAAAAACCATATTAAGGTCTCAGGGAAAATGTTGGTTTGGTTAAATGAATATTTGGTAGGGAAAATAGGAAGGTAAATATAGTCTATTCTATTAAAGAGGAAGCAGAAAATATTGAAAAGAGAGAATGCTGGAGTTGGAATTAGGTCAACCTGGAGCTTAATCCCAGCTCTGATACTGACTACCTGCATCACCATGGGAAATTACCTAACCTTGCTGTACTTTAGTTTAGTCTTCTATAAGATGTAACATTTTATAATTATTATTCTGCTAGAATCTGTATTGATACAACACTATATCTGTCAAAAACTGGGAGTGTTCTGTCTGCTAGATGATTTAGGCCAGGACGACATGATATCAATTCAGTTGTTAAAAAACAACTAATGAAATTCATATCTTGTTATGTAACCTAAGAAATATCACTACACTCTTAGAATGTTTTCACTTTTTAGTTGCACTGGAATCATGCAGACTTTTACCTATTGCTGTCACAGTCTAAAATAAATATAGCACTGTCAAAGACAGACTCAAGAGAAAAAAATGAATCACTCCTTTTCCTCTCTTCCTCTGCACTCTATGGGAAAAAAATATTTGTTAGCTGAGGTGACTACTGTTTTCCCTCAAACATGATAATTCAGTGAAGCACTTCAACATTTGACAGAAAAAGATGTAGAAAGCTACAAAATAACAATATTTGATATTTCCCCAAAGTAATCCAAATTCAGGGTCCTTTAAACTGAGACTACAGTAGACACACTATGAATGGCAGGATTATTCAGCTTTCCCAGACAGTCAGCCTCTAGCATAATATAACTTCAGAGACTGTCCATGAGGTGCCAAATGATTGCTGTCATATGGACACAATGTTCCCTGCAAATTGGCATAATGCCAAACACGTATAGTGGGAAGCAGTGAGCAAATCAAGACGTGAGAACAACTGCAGGTGCTAGTAGGCTGTTCTAAGCACCCCCACATCCCCACTCCCCCACAGCAGCCAATCTCCCAAGGCGCACATTCTTCTGCAAATAAGAAAAAGAAAGTCCCTCTCCTCAAGGAGCTTATTTCCTTTTGTTAAAACAAATTTTAAAAAATAAGAATAAGGGGCAGATTTGTAAATAAAAATTTTAAAAGAATAGGAATAAAGCAGAATTGTATTAATGTTTTTTTAATTAAAGCTTTTTATTTTCAAAATATATGCATGGATAATTTTTCAACATTGACACTTGTAAAACCTTGTGTTTCTTTTACCCCCTCCCCTAGATGACAAGTAATCAAATATATCTTAAACATAACACGGTAAAAATATATGTTAAATCCAATATATGCATATATATTTATACAATTATCTTGCTGCACAAGAAAAATCAAATCAATAAGGAAAAAATAAGGAAAAATAAAATGCAAGTAAACAACAAAAAGAATTAAAATGCTATGTTGTGATCTATATTCAGTTCCCACAGTCCTCTCTCTGGATATTAATGGCTCTCTTCATCATAAAATCATTGAAATTGGTCTAAATCATCTTGTTGTTGAAAAGAGCCACATCCATCAAAATTTATCATCGTATAATCTTTTTGTTGCCGGGTACAATGATCTCCTTGTTCTTCTCATTTCACTTAGCATCAGTTCATATAAGTCTCTCTGGATCTCTCTAAAGTCATCCTGCTGATTGTTTCTTATAGAATAATAATATTCCATAACATTCATAAGCCAAATGTATTATTGTTTTGCTCATGTCTTTTACTAGAGACTATCACCATTCACTTGATTTAAAAATAGTCAATTGGTTTGTAGTTGATGGAAATGAAGCTATTCTTATTAAGGTCATTAGGTGACACAGTGGATACAGAGAGCTAGATCTAGAGAAAGGAACAGGAGTTCAAATTCAGCCTCAAACACTAATATTTACACACTCTGGGCAAATCAATTAACTTCTATTGGCTGCATAATCCTCATCTTCAGGTGAGGATTTAAGATAGGAAATGATGATATTACCCACTTCCTAGAATTGTTAAGAATAAAAGGAGATAATTCCAAAATGCTTTGTAGACCTTAAATTGTTATGTACATGCTATAATATCATTTTTAATTATTAACCAATGACTTGGGAATTAAGTTTATAGTCATGGTCAGTTAACCACATAATGGTTTAACTGTGCAATATAATTTAAAGAGGCCACAAAACCAAGTATTTTCCATTAAGAATGGTCATAGCACTAACATGCCTGTCTAATTGTATTGCATCCCTCTTTATCTTTTATATTCCAGCCAATTAGGGCTACTCTTTAGCTCCCTTCCTTGCTTCACTCCACATTCCCAAGCAAAAGTGATTTTCCTTCCTCAAGTTCATTATAGGCATAAAGTTCTGAGCATTACTATTAGCAAAGCTAGAAATTATCAGTTAATTCAATTTATAAATCCTCAGGAGCCAAAGGCCAACTCTAGGACCATACAGGGCCATTTATTGTCAAAAAGAGGAAGAAAATATAAATAAGGGATTCAAATTTACAAAAAAAAAAAGCAACCTATGAGACTCACCACTTCAGCTTTGCAGGAGCTCAGCTGTTGCTTGCAAGAAAGGGAAACTTAACCTATTACCAAATCTTTCCTTTTGTTGTTATTTGGTCTTTTTTTTTTTCAGTTAGGTCTGACTTTTTTGTAACCCCATTTGGGGTTTTGTTGACAAAGATAGTGGAGTGGTTTTCCATTTCCTATTTAGCTTGTTTTACAGATGAGGAAACTGAGGCAAATAGGGTTAATGCCTTGCCCAGGGTCACATAGCTGATAAGTATTTGAGACTAGATCTTGAGGGCAGGAGCAATTAAAAAAATATTTCTTTAATGTCTAGCACAGTCCTGAGCACAGTAGAAACTTAATAAATATTGAGTGAATTGAATTAATAGTACCTAAAATTGTCACCATTAAAATTATTCTTTTTGGTGATGTTATTGTGTATCCATAAAGCCCCTGTTAAAAAGTACATTTCCAGGGAATCCAGTATTAATAATTAGCATCAATCATTTTTCTTAGATTGACTATTAAATGGAAATCAGATAGAAAGATAGAGAATTGGCTTTGTTCAGAGGATTTGTATTCTCTTCTCCTATGGGCTCTATCCTTTTCCTTTGAGCTTCAGTTATTGTCTCTCACCTTCCTCTGGAGATCCCTTTGTTCAGGCCATGGAATTCTTTTTCTCTAGCTATCAGTTTCCCCTAATGATTCTTTATAGAGCAAAGCCTCTAGCCAAAGTACAAAAATCTAGGGTTCAGGGGTCAATTATTAAATTTTCAGCATAAATATTTATACTTCAGAAAACAGCAAATACTACAAATCAGGGCTTGGTTTATTGTTTTGTGGATTGCTTGAATTTAAGAAAGTGATGGAGAAAATTTACCACCACACACTTAAAAGTATCTCAAAAAGCTTAATGAAATTTAATTTAAAATTGCACTGAGACTTTTAGGACATTCCATAAACCAGTAACCTTTCTTTCTTTGTAGTGTTTTTCTATTAAATATCTTAATCTGCTTCTGGGTCTTATAGTTAAGAAGCATATGGTTAGGTTTTCTCCCCTAAATCTGTGGACAGCATAACAGAACTGAGGTTATAGACATACTCTTTACTTTCTACCTGCAAATCAATTTGTCTCAAGAAACAAGATCCTTCACAGTATAAAGTGATCACCAGAAATCCTGTCATCATGATGTTTAATAATCCTCCTCTTCTTCCTCTTCCTTCTTCTCATCCCTTCCCCTTTTGGATGTGAAGCACTAAACTCTACCCAAAGCCTTTTCCTTTTGTAGAGGATAAAACATGGAAACAGGTGAGGTTGTGCTTACAGAAAGTGAAATGAGCAGAAAATATAGCTCAGCATTGTCTAACTCCAAGGAATGAAATACTTCATATCAGATATCTCCTGATGTCCCTCACTCCCTTTCTAGCTTCCTTTATTATTTTCTTATATTTTGTTGTAAGCTCCTTGAAAGCAGGGATGTTCTTTTTCTTATTGGTAACTCTAGCACTTATCACTCCGTTGGCACAGAATAGACACTTAATAAATATGTATTAAATTGAATTGACTGAAAGGATCACTCCAGTCCCTTCTGTGATCCCTCCCATACTACCCTGAGATAATATCTTTCTGCCTCTTACTGTCCCAACTCCAATTAAAATGATTCACTGGATCTTTATATAAGATTAATGGGGAAAACAAAGGGGAAAGAAAGGAAAGAAAATAAGATTTTATATGGTACTTATTATGTGCCAGGAATTGTGCTAAGGGCTTTCCAATTGTCTCTTGTATTCCTCATAACAATTTTGAGAGGTAGGTAATTGTACTTATGCCCATTTTACCACTGAGGAAACCTAGACAAACTAAGGTTAAATACCTTGCCCAAGATCACACAGGGAGAATTTGAGGTCATGTTGATCTCTTTCCACTGGGGGAAAAAAAAAAGAAAGGTGGGGGATGGGGAAGAGAATCCTTAAATAATGCTTGTTAATGAATTTTTCTAAGATGACTTTCACATCTTATTTATTTATTTACTTTCAAGAGGCAATTCTAGTTAAGTGACTTTCCCAGGTTCACAGAACTAGAAAGTGTTAAGTGTCTGAATCTCAATTTGAACTCAGGTCCTCCTGACTCCAGGGCCAGTGCTCTATTCCCTGAGCCATCTAATGGATTTTTTAGAAAGCCAAGATAGTGTGGAAGTAGTAGGGGTATTAAGGGCATCAGAGACAGAAACAGACAGACAGACACATGCACACACAAGGAAGAGAGACAGAGAAAGACAAAGAGACATAAAGAAGTGGGGAGAGGGTGAGGGGAGAAAGGAGGTGGGGGAGAGGGACAGAGAGAATATCAGTCTCTGCTTTCATAGACTTAAAGTCTAATGAGGAGGATAACCCATTAGGGAAGAGTAGCCAAGTCATTTTCATCAGAGGATTCACTGGAATGATAAGCTGTTTAATGGGGCTGTCAAATGACACAGAAAACCAGACCATATTGTTTTGATTACTGTGTACAAAAGAGGTGGAAAGGGAGTGAGGGAGTGAGAAGAAAGCAGCTACTGACCTCATAGCAAGATGGTCAAGGGTGATGATATTAATGGAATTTCTTCCTCCTTTTCCTCCACTGTCCCTCCTACACGCCCCTGTTCCCCACATTCCTACTTTCTCCAGACATATGGACAAAATCTGGTATGATACTCTCCTTCACAACTTCTGTAGATGACTAGTAGAGATAAATTGGAAAGAAAGCTGTTCTCTGATGAAGTCTTCAGTATTGGGGATGGTTAGAGAGAAACTGATAAAAATTAATTCTTGAAGCACTGATAGAGATCAGCTTATCTGTGTAGTTCCACCCTCTGTAGTAGTCTCCAGCAGGATGATCTCATCATTCCCAGTCAGAAATCTCAGTCAAGTCCCAGACATTAAATTTTTCCTATAAAAATCTACATGGAGCCCAACCCATGGATGCTTTGGGTCAGCCTGCCTTTCCCCTTGATCCTCCCCCATGCCACATTATATCTCCTCTAACTCCATTGAGTTTCTTAACCCTATTTCTCTTTCTTACAGCTAACTAACTTTTTTAGGGTGCCAAATCCCTTTCAGGATTTAATCTGCCAATTAAGGCCATACCCAAAGATCATGGGGTGCTCCCTTTCCACAGGGTAATTGTGAATTCCACTGAAGAAGTTGTCTTTCATATGCTCTCCCACTTTAGTTCATATTTATCATTCCCAGTGTCTATTGTATCCCTTTATTTTGTCTATAACCTTTTCTCTAAATAAATCTACCTTTTGCCAAAGAGAATGGCCATTGTGAATTCTTCACATGCCCGAATCCCAATTTTGGGGGCCTACCAACATTTGGTAATTACTTCTCCCACATCATTCTCCATGCTTGGAACTGTCTCCTTTTCCTTTCCCTATTCCCCCTCCCCCTTCTCTTTTCTTTTTCACCTCCCCTTCCCCCTTTTCTCTCTCTAGATTCCACTACTGACCTCCAGACTTCCTTTAAATCCCCAATAAAATCCTGCCTTCTTCAGGAAGCTTTTCTCAACCCTTCTTATTTCCAGTATCTTCTCTCTTTTATTTCTTATTTATCCTATATATACATATATATATAGATATGTATGTATGTATAGCTCAGTTTGCCTATATTGGTATGCATAAGTTTCCCCTATCAGATTACATACTTTTTTGAAGATAGGGATTATCTTTTGCTTCTTTTTTGTATTTCCAACACTTAGTACCATGTCTGGCACTTAGTAGGCACTTAATAAATATAAATTAGGGGCAACTAGGTGGCGCAGTGGATAGAGCACCAGCCCTGAATTCAGGAGGATCCGAATTCAAATCTCAGACACTTAACACTTCCTAGCTGTGTGACCCTGGGCAAGTCACTTAACTCCAGCCTCAGGGGGGAAAAAAAAAGAAAACTTACAGAGTTAAATAGATAGATAGATAGATAGATAGATAGATAGATAGATAGATAGATAGATAGAAAAATAAATGAATGCATAAATAAATAAATATTATTAGATTTATAGAAAAAAAACAGTTTAGGCCACTTTGTGGAGGGTTTTTAATGTCAACCTGAAAATCTGAAACTTTATTCTGCAGAGGGAGTGGATATCTACTGAAAATTTCTGAGCACAAGATTGATATGTTTCTAAAAAATAAATCTGACTTCCATCAGTGGGGAAGCTTATTTCAATAAGTGCAGGCTTGCGAAAATGAGGACCTGAATTACAATGGTATTAGTAAATCTCTTCTTGAACATCATGATTTCACCCACCATAACTAGGGAAATGAAATGTTCAGAAAATCAACTAAGATTATCTTCATTTCAGTTCTTAAAAAGCCAGATTTAAAGAAAATCAATTGGTGAGAATAGCTTATTTAAATCCAATTCCATAAAGAAAAAAAAAATGCCAGTCTCATCACTATCCAAAATAGCCTTTCTCTACAATTGCTTTGTCCTTTGTGACTCACCAACTTCTGTCTTGAGTATTCATTCAATCAATTAAAAGGTATTTATTAAGTAATATATGCCTATCGATCACTACCTAAATTCTGATTATACAAAAAAATTAATAATTCCTGCCCTTATGAAGCTTATATTCTAATGAGGGAGATAATATATAATCATATATGTTTATTTATATAAGCATATTATAAAATGTAAAAAGGAATAGATAATAGGTTCTTTTTAGAAGCATTGAATGCATGTGTAAGAGAGAAAGAGAAAGAGAGTGAGAGAGATAGAGAGAAACAGAGAGAGGAAGGGAAGAATCAGATTTGTAACTTTGAAGAGAGCAATTTTAATATATGATAAGTCTAGAAACCAGGTTGCAAGGGGTTAAGAAAGAAATAAGAGAAAAGTAAATCCATATTAAGTATATACAGTTTTTTCTCCAAGTTTAACCAAGAAAGGATAAAAGATATATGATAATAAATAATTAAGGAGATGGTATCTCCCTAAGGATTTAATGATCTTTTTTTTTGAGGACAGAGATTTTGATGTGGTTCTAGGCAGCAAGAGAGAAACCCGCAGTTAGGTAGATATTGAAGACTATAGACAGAAGAGGAGATGATAATATGGACAGTCTATTAAGGAAGATGGTAGGGATGGATTTCTAGGTTCATATAGAGGAATTGGCTTCCATAAGGAGAAGGGTCATATCTTTATCAGTCTAGAGTACAGAAGGAAATGGCCAAGTATCCTTGTGAAATAAAGGGAAAGTGTCATCAGGTTAAGAGATAGGGAAAAAAGAAAGTCTTCAGTGCATACAAACGAAATTTATTAAGTTTTAAATAGTGTAGAGTACACTGTATTAGGCACTAGAGAGAGATATAACATTAATGTAACATGCATTGTCTGTCTTCAAAAGACTACTTATTTTTTGTTTAGTTGTTTCAGTTGTGTACAGCTCTTTTTAACGCCATTTTTGTTGTTGTTGTTGTTATTGTTGTTGTTTTGTTTTTGGCAAAAATACTGGAGTTGTTTAGAGTTACACAACTAGTAAGCAGATGAGACTGAATATGAATTTGGTCTTCCTGACTCTATTCAGAAGTTGTATTCACTGAACAACCTAGTTGTCCTGAGCTGCTTATAGGTTAATATTTAAAAGGAAGATAACTGGAAATTAGCTGTATTAGAGTTAATGCAGGGACATGTTACTTCCATATTTTATAAACAAATCAGGCTCTCCCCATGCTCTGCCATTTGGGAGTCCCACTGTTCTAATGATTACTTTACCTATCCTATCATAGTATTTTAAGTAGACCTCAACTATGCTTTATTTCCTTGCTTATTACCTGTTCATCTTTTCAAGAACCTGGTGCTGGGCCCAGAGAGCATGCCACAGAGGTTTTAACCCTTTCATTTCTGGAACTTTGATTCTGTAACCTGATATAACTGATTGTTGATTCTCTCACCTGGCCCACTTTTTCATCTAGACACAGTCATACTTCATATTGCAGCCATATCTTTGATGTTCTCACTAGTAACCTTGCTATTTCCATCCCTTCCATTTCTGGAACTATAATCAAAGCAACTCTTCCATTGTTCCTGGAAGGAGTGTGCCAATTTATTTGGATATTAACTCAGTAACCTTTTCTTTAGTGTGTGTGTGTGTGTGTGTGTGTGTGTGTGTGTGTGTGTATGTGTGTATACACACCCATATCCACACTCACCCACCCATATATAAATAAATATATTTACTTATTTATCTATTTATTTATTTTAATGGTAGCCTTTCTAGCAATCATTCTCCTTTGTGTGTTTTCTCTCCTATCAAAATACATGCTCCTTGAGAGCAAGAGCTATCTTTTAAAAATATGTATATAAACTCAGCAAATAGCACAGCACTCCTGTGCTGATAATATGTATTCATTAATTCATTTTTACATTCATTCTGCCACTTTATAATATCACACATTCAGTATTATTTAAAAGAAATAAGAAAAATTTGATAAAAGGGAATAAAAATTGATCTCTCAAAAACATATTTCTGAGAATGAAGGTGATAGAAAGCAATAAGATAAAAATCTCATAAAACACACATAATGTTTCCAAAGAATATTACAAATGGAGAACTGAGGATTAAAGTTGGAAAGGTAAATGAAACAAACAAGAAATGAAGGAAAAATATTTGTTATATACTATTAATTTCTTTCTTCATTAACTTCCCTTCTGGGAAAATAAAGTTGAAAGCTTTGATTAGAATGCAAGGAAAGGAGAATAGACTCTCACAAATAATTCACAGTCCAGATTAATACAGAAAATTATAAAGATTTTTTGTTTACCAGTTATCACACTGATTCCATTCAATTCCAAATTATTTAGGAGCTCACTAGATAGATATATGTGCTTTTTCCCCCCTTCCCTGAAAGCCATCTCATATAAAAAAGAATATTTTTCAAAGAAAAACATTTAAAAAGGAGGAAGAAAAAGCAATCAGCAAAACTAGTCAAGGCATTTTAAAAATTGGAATATATATGTAATATTCCACATTCCATAAGTCTAGAGACTTCCTATCTCTGCAAATGAATGGAGGTATCTTCTTATATATCTTATATAAAATATATGACTATGCTTATAAGACTATGCTTATGCTTTTAAAATTTCCCAATATCCACTTTTAATTTTGGGGGGGTTCTTTCCATTTATATTGTAAACATTGTATGTTTTGAGGATGGAGAAGGGGGGTTGCTTCTGTTTTTCTTCATGTGTTTTTCTGTTCATTACATTCATTGAATCTAATAACATAATAATATTATATTACATCATTCTATTTATAATTTATTTAGCCATTTCCTAGTAGTTGGGGGATTGTTTTTAGTATTTTGCTATCACAAAAAGTCCTTTTAGAAATATTGTGAGGTTATATGGAAACATTCTTATAAATTACCTCCTTGAGGTATATGCCTAATAGTGGAATCTCTAGGTCAGAGGTTAATCATTTTATTTGCAAAATTCCAAGTTACTTTCCTAAGTTATCCTAAATCATAGCTCTACTAACAATGGACTATGCTTTCTTTCATCTGTCTCCACCCTTCTATCTATCCTTAGTTCACTTTCATTTCTATCAAGAAAAGGAAAAAAAAAAACCCAAATGTAAAACTTTCCTCTACAATGGATAAACAGTTTTAAGAAAAAGATTTTTAATGGGGAATGAAAAATTACTAGCTAAAATTGGGTTCTTATCTATTTTTCATTGGTATTCCTATTTTATCATTGACAAAGATAATTGAAGTTGGATCAACCTCTTTAGAAGCTTTATCTGATAAATCTATTCCATCCCACCAATTCTTTTGTTTTTCTCTCAGTTCTTCAATTTTATTCCACAGTTGCTTATAAGTATGTGACATATATATTATTATCCCTCTGAAATTCTACTTGAGTGATTCTAACTTTTGAGGTTACAATTTGCCATTTTTGCTTCTAAGCTATTTATATTCCTATTCTTTCCTTCTTAGATCTTATTTCATTTAATATTCTGCTTTGTTTCTCTTCCTGGTACACTTATAGTTCTTGGGTCCTAATGACTCTTTTCTGAGTTTCTATTTGCAATCATAATGGACACCTAGATTTTTTCTCAATTTATATTATTTCTTCACTGTGCTTGACATTTTTTTCCCCTGATTATCTGTTTTTTTCCTGTTTACTCACAGATTCAATCTCAGTTTCTGGTTTGGGGGTTGGGCTAGACGCTGTTATTTCCATACTCTTGGATGCTCTCCTCCTTCTTGATCCTAGAGGTTGTGGCTAAAACTAGGCCCTACTCTCTGCAGGAACTTATGGGTTTTGATTAGGTCTCCTTGTGACTTGGCTTCCTCCTTGCATAACCCTGAAGTTGAAGGTTCTGTACCAAAACTTTGACGCAATAAAATATTGTGGATTATTCTGTACTTGTGGAAGTATTCTGCAAGACTGCAATTACTTTGTTTATCGGGTGATGGTCTGGTCCTTTCTCCAGTTTAGAGGTGGGATTGTCTGGATGCTCTACTGCATGGGTACTGATCTGACCCATACTGCTGCTGTAACTTGGGCGTAGACCCCCTGGAAGCTGTGTTGCTTGGGAATTTCTCTGGTCCTGCCTCCTATTATAATAGGAATCCTTGAATTCTGGCTTCTTGCACTCTGTACTAGGTCCTAGTCCTGGTTTCTATTGTTGATCTGGGCCACTTGTGGGTTGTCTCCTACCTACTATGGCTTGTCTCCAATACAATCTAAACAGTGTTTATTAAGGGCTTACAATGTGCCAGACATCATGCTAAGCTCTTTGAAGACAATTAATAAAAAGAAAGACAGTTCCTGATCTTAAGGTGGTTGTAATTTTAAGGGGGAGACAACACACAAAAGGAAGCAGAAAATTGGAGGAGGAGAAGGAATACACTAGACACCAGCATGGAAGCTACATCTTGTTCTATGGAGTTGAAACCAGGAAGAACAGCAGATGCAGAATGGAGTCTCCTATTTGAAATCCATCCCTTTCAAGCAATCTTCTCTTATGGCTCTGCACCAAGTGTCCAGAGGTACAGTCATTTCCTTTCTCTTTTCTTTACCATTGTTTCTTCTAGTACATTTTAAAGTCATTATGGGGATTTTGGCAAGGAATATCTAGATCCAAACAATCTTCCATCTGTATTATAAATACCCCAATGGCTCTTTTCTCTGAAAACTCCTTGGTTACTGGGTTGAATGTAGAAGTAATATATAGTTCAGGTTCTACTTCTAATACTTACTTTTCTAACAGACCATAGAGGAAGTGTAAAGCAGCAAAGAATTTAACCAGAATAGAATAAAAGATAAAAGTTAAGCAATAGGATAATTTTCAGTTTCCCAACCCACCCCATATATGCAAATGTATCACCCAAACACTTAAGCAAAGACACATGAAATTCTAGTGCCTGGTTCAAGGAGAGTAAAAATAATTTCTTTAGGTTAAAACATTATCTCCTCTATTGGGATAGATTTTTATGTGAGATACACAGAAAACATGTACTTCCCAGCCCTGGTTCTCACTAGTTAAAATAGAATTTATCTCAGGCTGATGCAAAAACTTTTGTTGATGAATTAATGAATAGCAAAATCAGACTGAGGTTATTTTCAGTGCTTCTGGTTGAAACTAAAGATGGGTAAATTTTTGTACTGAGATATTTTGGTTAATCCATAAATGAGGACAATTGAATTATTTTGTAATTTGTCCAGTGCTTTTGCTTATATTGTCTCATACTGTTCTTGTTTTTGCATGGCTTGTCACTCTTACCATATTATTTCATGGAGAAAAAAGGAAATATTTTCTGCAGAGAAAATGCAGGAGTCAGTCTAACCACTGACTTTTCTATTCTCTCCTCCTCAACAGAGAAAATAGAGTATGGAGATTCCAGATCAGAGTTCTTTGCAGATCTTCCTATTAAAGAAATACCCAGGATAGTCATCTGTTTATTTCCCAACTAACTGCACTCCTTTGCATTTCATCATGACTCCACATAGGGTACCATTTCCCTTTCCACCAACATTTTTAGCTACTTTTTATATTTTGTTTTCTCCCAATTGGATTATGAGCTCCTTGAGGGCAGGGACTATTTTTTTGCTTTTCTTTGTATTCCCAGCTTTCCTGACAGTTCCTGGCACATAGCAGATACTTAATAGATTAACCCTGAAATCTATTGTAATGTAACTATAGCAACCAGTTGTAAAGTGTAGATAGACCTTTATGTTGGCATGGACAGTGCTGCAAATGATCCCTGAACCATCAAAGATGACATTTTCTGTTTCCAGTCTTCACTACAATATTCCTAATTAGGAATTTCCTTGCCTAACAAGATTTCTCTTTAAAAATTCAATGGCCTCTGAGAAGTTCAAGGAAGTTATCACATTTTAATATGAATTATTTTTAAAGATTCTTTTCTTTTTTTCTTTTTTTAATTAAAAAATTTTTTTTTTATTTTTTTCTTTTTTTCTTTTCTTTTTTTGGTTTTATTTATTTATTTGTTTGTTTGTTTGTTTGTCTATTTGTTTATTTATTTATTTATTTTAGGTTCTTTTCTTTTAACCAGCTATGTGAAAACACTGAAAGAATAGAAGTTTTGATGGAGGAAGAGGAGATTTTCAGCAGATAGTGGGAATCTGTTCTAACAGATCTTGGAAAGACAAAAGGACAACATAGAGAACTGTGGTCTATAACATTATCAAAAAGGCCTACTGGCACCATGTTGCTTATAGCAATCATAAGTATGACCAAAAACAGAATAAATGTAATTGGTAAATAATTAACAAAACAAATAAAAATACAATAAAACATAGATAATAACATTTTAAAATCAAATCAATATGCAGCCCACATGGATCCTCGTGTATGGATTATTTGAATTTGATATCATGGGTCTACAGGAAAGATCACTATACTAGTGAAGTAGGAGGGAAACTGTTCCCTTTACTGAAGTTGTGTTCCCTTTAAGATTATCACTCTGAAACTGTATTTCCTTTTGATTTGTGATCCCTTTTGGAGTCTCAGCCCCTCCTGGGGAAGGCATATGCCCCCCCAGATAAGTTATCTTTCAGGATGTCAGAGCCTTTGATTCAATTAGAAATCCTGGTCAAAAAGCACCCCTTTGAAGTGTTATTAATTCCAATAGGAGATCTGGACTGAATATTGATAAGCATCTAAACCTGGGAACCTGAGTCCTGAAGTCTCAAGACTCCTTTTAAAGAGCAGTTTCTGGCTCACTCCTTGAAGAAGGCCTAAAGTAGCTTGCTCAGTCACTAAGACCCTCTGCCTACTGAGAAGGCATACTCTTCTCAGCACAAGATTCCATTTCCCTAATAGGACTTTGCCACTATAGAAGTAAGTCTCTTAGCAAACTGGTTTCTATCCAACAATATTTCAATAATATTTTGGGATAAGTGAATTCTTTCACTTTAAGCCTGCAGCTGACTGAAAGGGGATTTCAACAACTCTCTTATTGCCACTAACCTCATCACCACCAGGAATTGAAGGGATACAAACCTCATCACTAGGAGTTGGAAGGCTTAGGTTTCAGTCCTATGTCTTGCTTCACTTTCCTCATGTGTAAAAAAAAAAAAAAAAAAAAAAGTTTCATTTTGTCTATTTAAAAAAAAAAAAACCTATTGCCTTTAGAACTAAATGAAATCTTATAGAAAATCTAGTCCAGGGCTTTCCTTTTGCAGATGAGGTCAGACAGGAAGGAGGCCATGTCAAATGATAAATGTCCTTTGGAATGCTGCCTATGTCTGTTGTTTATGAAGTAAGTCAATTGAATTATCTTCTTTAGCAAAATTAATCTCTCATTTCTTTCATTCCACTTTAAGAGTGTACATTGTTTTCCAAGCCAGAACAGAAGAAATAAATATATAAAAGGGCAAAAGCACCCTAAAATAGAATTGAGCTGAGAGATTCCACAGTACTATTAAAATTATCTCTAGGCCATTGAATTTACTGAACTCTACTGAGATCATATGGTAAATAAGACTTTTTTAGCTTTCAGAAAGAAAAGTCTATGGTTTCTCTAGCCATAGCTAGAAACCAATATATAGAAATCTGTACCTAATAACTTTAAAATTGGTCAATGTTTATTAAATTATTGTTTTAGGTACTCCAGTCAAAGCACTTGATTTGGAATCATAAGAACTGGACTCAATACTTTCTTTCCATCTCCCAGGACACCATTTTCCTTATCTATTAAACCAATCATCATTTTAGTCATATTCCTCCTTACAAAATAGTAATGTATATGGGCCTAAAAAGTAAGCTTGTTTAAATCAGAAAAAAAAAAAAAAAACAAAAAAAAAAACCCACTCAAGAACATCTGGTCTTTTTTCTTCCAACATAACCTCTCATGTTACATAACAAAAATAAAAAATAAAAAGGGTAGCTGGATGTTTTAAAATTTTTCCAAAACACTTTTCTCTGGGACTTACTGCATGTATATATTTAAAGGGTATTTGAAAGCTAACTTCAAGAGCCAAGCTCAAACTGCTGGAAAGAATGAGTTATAACCCCAAAGTTGGCACAGTCCTAACTAGAATTACTTTGATAGGGATACACTACATTAAAACAGAAGAAAAAAAAGATACTGGTCTATCCAAGGCAAACATCTCCCTCGTGTTTCAGTCTTCCATACATGGAAAGGAGAAACTTTGTAAGTTGCTTTCATCATTCCTAATTTTCCTAAAGTCCTCAGTAGAATGAAAACAAGAACAAAATGTTTGTTTCACAGGAAATAAACAGCTAGCAGCAAGATTAGAAAACTTTTTCAGATGTTAATGAAATTAATGACAAGATAAAAATAAACCTTTAAGCATACCTCAAGAGTATTTTAGATCTGAATACCAAATCAAAGGTTCTTTATAGTTTATATGGTGCTAGTTTCTTGTGTTTTCTTTTGGAGAAAGATCAAACCAGTACTCAAATGGTTCTGTGACTTCACCAATTTGAGAACTCTTCAATCTCCTCAATGCCAATATATCCTATGAGACTCTAGTTTGCGTCCTTCCATAAATTCACCAGAGGGAGTCCATTCACCATGCAGGTGTCCTTATGATAATGAGAAAACTAATAGAACTTACAGGCTCATCACTCCTTATGCTTTGTTCTCTCTACATGAGCAGCCCATCTTTTTCTGATCTCATATTTCTTTGATGATTAGATTATTAATCGGGGGCAGCTAGGTGGTGTAGTGGATAGAGCACCAGCCTTGAACTCAGGAGGACCCGAGTTCAATTCTGATCTCAGACACTTAACACTTCCTGGCTGTGTGACCTTGGGCAAGTCACTTAACCCCCCCAAAAATTAATTAATTATTAAGCATTTATTAATCAACTGGTTATTAATCAATTATTAAGCATTTACCACTGTGACATGAATTGTAGAAACAAATGTAAAAAAGAAACATCTGCTGCTCTTAACATTTGGCCAGAAGCAAATTGCATGAAATAAATACAAAGTAGTACTAGCAGAGATAGTTAAATAATGCAGTGGATATAGCATTGGTCCTGTAGTCAAGAGGACCTCAGTTTAAATTCGGCCTCAAACATTCTAGCTGTGTGACCCCAGGAAAGTCACTTAACCCCAAATGCCTCACCAAAAAAATAAAAATAAAAAAGGAAGGAACTAGCAGCTGGGGAAATTTTCACAGAGAATTTGATGGTTAAACTGACCCTTGAAGGCAAGAAGAAAAATTTGGCTGGACTATATAGTATAAGGAGAGTAACTGATGAATAAAAAGACATTTTAAAGTACTTTATATGTACCAAGCACAGTTCAAGTATAAAAATAGAAAAGTTAGATAGTTATGGCTCTCCAGCAGAGGCAGACAATACAAAGGAAGATTCAGCTTCAGGGAATACAAAAAGGTCTAAAAGCCTTAATTGGATAACAAGGGTAGCTGCAAAGCAGAGAATTCTTTAGGTTACATAAGTAGGTAAAATTTTTCTTCCTTTCACTTCCTGGTTGTTTTGAATTCTATGTACTGTACTATAGATTCAGATGCCTTCCCATGCTGGAACTGCCTTCAGCACCTGTGGTCTATTTTCCTTAGTACATTCCTTTCTATGTTCCCCGCATGTTTTCTCATTGATGAGTTCTTTCTAGGAGCATTCATTTGGAGAACAGGTTCAGCAATGCTTCATTCCTTTGCCTTCTGTGATTCTGAATCTTAGGATTTTAGCAAGATGGCCCTATTGTTTGTGAGGTACCTTCCCTTACAGCCCTCTTCTACTTTTTTTTTTTTGCTCTTTTATGTGATCTCTAATTAGGAGTTAGCTCCTTGAGGACAGGTACTATCTTTCTTTTTTACTTCTATTTATATTCTCATAATTTAGCACAGTGTCTACAACATAGTAAATAATTAAATCTTGTTACTTTTTCTTTGTAAGATGAAAATGCTGGAGGACTTTAATAAACAAATCCTATTCAAGAAAGAAAAATACATGACATAGGGGTGGCTAGGTGGCGCAGTGGATAGAGTACCAGTCTTGAATTCAGGAGGACCAGAGTTCAAATCTGGTCTCAGACACTTAACACTTCCTACATGACATTATCCATTTCCCACTAAGGAGATGAAAGAAAATCTTCAGTAGATGTAACGGTAAAGTAAGAATTCTCTTTTGTTGGTTTTTTTGTTTTGTTTTGTTTTAATTTTAGTTTTAGGAAATAGAGGCAGGACATAGTAATGGGGGTTGAGGTCCCTTCAAGATTCCTTTCTGATTTCCAAACCCCCTCATGGCTGAAGAAGCTAGGATCTTTTGATTCACAAATCCTGGTCAAAAAGCACCCTTTTGAATTCCAATGATATCCAGGCTTTCCCCAGCCTCCACTGGATCTGAGCTAACTTGGGTTTCCCAATCCCCACAGTTTAAACCCATTGAATTCTATTCAATGGTGACCTTGGCTAAAAACCCACCAGGAGTCTGGGACTCCACCCATGTTCAAGATCACCAAGAGCCCCCATTATAAAAGGGGCTACATTGGAATCCATGCTTTGCAGAAGTCCTAAGCATGGCATCCTTATGTCAATCATATCAAGGGTTTCTGCCTACCAGACCTATTCTGGTGCCCTTTTATCTCTACTCTCAACTTTACTAACTAAACTTTTCTTCCAAATCCCTACAATCAACCATTTTATCAATCTA
Source organism: Sminthopsis crassicaudata (assembly GCF_048593235.1). NCBI lineage: Eukaryota > Metazoa > Chordata > Mammalia > Dasyuromorphia > Dasyuridae > Sminthopsis > Sminthopsis crassicaudata. The sequence continues at coordinate 123,759,219 of NC_133621.1, forward strand.
GGTTTTCGGGCCTATAAATTCCTTTACAGGAGACTCTGTGCAATCATGGGACTATCCTTGCACTGACCCAAAAGGGGTTCCCCCTTTCCTAACTCTCATTAATAGCATAAGACCTGAAAGATCTTACTGGGCAGTGGCAAGGCAAATGGTAAGTCCTGGTAGTCTTCCACAAGAGAAAGAACTGAGTTATTGATTACCTTTACTTCCAAGTCCTCAAAATCAAGCAAGTGGGATGAAAAAGAAAGGCAAAGGGACAGGGTGCTCCTGCTAGTAGTACTTATTTCTGTGTTGCTTAGACATCTTGAATATGTTCTGGATATTCTTTCTAACCCAATCTCCTCCTTTGTCTCTCTCTGTCTCTCTCTGTCTCTCTGTCTCTGTCTCTGTCTCTCTCTCTCTCTCTCTTTCACACACACATAAAATGTTGGTTAAATAAACTCAAATTTTTTTTCTGAAATAAATATAGTTAGTATTCCCCAAATAAACAAAATCTTCTGACAATTCAATAAAAAGGCAACAGAAACAAAAATAGTATATTTAATATATTTAAGACCTAATAATCAGATTTTCATTAGATCTATTGACTAATTTTATTCAAAGTCAGCTTGATTTTTATTAGGCCCTGAACAACTATAATGTGGACTTGTGTGGCTGGATTACATAGCAAGATGTTTATTACTGTTGATGTTCCCATTCTAGTTAATAGTGACCATTTTAGGACCAAGATATTGCTATTAGGTACAGATTTACAATAATGTAAGAAACAGAATGTCCTTGTGAAAAGGGCATTGGGCTTGGAGTCAGAAACCTCAGTTCTGGTACAGATTCTGCTACTTACTAATTGAGTAGCTCTGGGCAAGTCTCCTAAACTTCCCCAAATCCTAATTTCCTTAATCATAAAAAGGAAATAGGAATAGTAGTGCTATCTATTCTATAGGAGAAAAACATCTTATAAACCTTAGCATGCTATAAATTCAGTGCAATTAAAAAAACATTAATTAAGCATTTATTATCTTTAAAGCACTGAGCTAGATTGGAAAACTGTCTTTTACCTTTCTTTTTAAATTATCTTTTACCTTTCTTTCCTCAGGGCATAGCACACAATGATCAATAAATATTTATTGACTGAGTGACTAACTACAAAGATATGTAATAGCAAAGCTCCTGTCCATAAAGAGTTTATAATCTATTGGGGAGGGAGGGATAAGGAGAATAGATTAGGTAGGCTTCTTGTGAGCTATTATTATTGTTCTTCTTCTATGTTATACTTGAGCTCCCTACTCATAACCCATAATGATACTCATATGTGTAGCAATAATATTGAGCTCTGATTTGTAACTTGTCAACATGAGCTTATATATAAAAGGGTTGCCATCTATCACATCTACATATATAGAAGTGATACTCGTGTAATAGCAATAAATGATGCTGGGGGAAATGATGTATATAGCTGGGGGAAACGAGAAGTTGGATGGATGGATGGACATTTGGTGTTAGGACAGCTGTTAGTTTCTTAGTAGGTATAGCACTGTTCCCCTCTTCTCCATCCCCATAAGAGGTCTTTCCTCCATGGCTCACTTTTTCTCTCCAACTAATTTAAGATTGAAAATATTCCTCTTTCTCTCCAACGGAGATTTCAGGCCCACATTCACATTAGTTCACACTAGTTAAAACCTGCTTCTCATCTTTCTAAAATGTAAACTTTGCCTAGTTGCTCCATGCTATATAATAATCCACCTCTTTTGTGGGTTTAAGTGATCATCTTCCTCTCTCCCTCTTTCCTTCTTTCCTTCCTTTCTTCTTTATTAAAGAACATAAAAATGCAAAGAAGTATAGTTAGTCATTTTTAGTTAGCAGTCCAGGAAGGGCAAGCCTTCTCTTGAGGGGACTGTGGTGGAAAAGATAGTATGTATGTTGGGGGAAAGAGCAAGCAGTGAGAATTCAGAGTATTAATGATGGATAGTTCTACTTGCAGGGATGGAACAATGAAAGAGGAAAGTATTCGAGATTTAGCATGTATATGACTCACTAGCTTCTGTTTAACTCCTTCACTGGGTACCAATTGCAGTGTTGTGATCTCCATTACTCATGATACTACAACATACAAGAACTTTAATGTATAGGAACTACGGAGGAGGAAAGGACATGAAGATGAGACAAATCTTACCACTTTGGCCTCTCAGGCACTGGAATTATTTCTCCTCTCCCTCTTTGCCTCTTGAATTCCAACCCATCCTATAAAGTTCAGCTTAGATACCTCATCCTCCAAAATAAAGTCTCCTCATTTTCTTTCCTCCCACTGTTTGAGAAGTAATACAAAGATCAAAATGTTGTAGCTTTCTGTGAAGTCTGGGTAAAAATCTTATTGTGGTCTTTAGTCCATTATTAACTGTCAAGCTGAAAGAGGCTACCTTATTTATAGAAATGTTATATTGGGAAAAAATGTCCTTCATCCATGTTTAAATATATAGCCTATTATATAAATTGGTATTTATAGAACCTAAATCAAAGCTTAAGATTATTGGATGCTCCCTTAACATTAAATATCTAGTAGAATTATCCTTAACTGGAGGAAGATGACAGGATAGGAAGAAAAGTGTCATAAAATGGCCGTTCTGTTCAGTAAGAATAATTTAGAAATCACAGAGATAAATGGACAATTAAAACACCAGACAAAGAGGAGAAAAAAGTAAGGAAAAAGCTATATATTTCTAGAACTTGAGTATTCATGGGGGAAAAGAAAAAGGAAAAGAGGTTGAAAACATGATGAGAGAGAAGCTGCTTAATTTTCTAATGCCAGATTTAAAACATACATGTATACACACAACAACAATTTAAGATACTTTTCAAAGACTATACCACAAAATATAATTCTTGTCCATGTAATTAAAACCTACAAAATGTTCATTTATCTACGACAATGTTTCCAAAAATCAAATTATCCTATCTACTCCATGCAAACAGAATAAATAAAGATTTTTGGCAAGTAGCCCAAAAATTTTCATCTTTTTTAGTTGACAAAACATACAAAATTTTGTAGTTGTTATTATTGTTTAATCAGTAGATTATGCCTGATTATGAATCAAATCTCAATTTCTACTCCTTTTGCTACAACATTTTTGTAGTTAGAGGAATTTACTGCATTGAAGCAACTACTCTATAATGTAAATAAATAGTAGCAAAGAAAAACTACACATTTTGGTCAAATATGTAGACTTCTCCCTGATTTAAAACAACAGCAACAACAATTGCCACTATCCTGAGTTTTTACTGAAATTATTATAATTGTATTAATTACTTTAATAGCTTTGAATATAAACCGCAATGGAATTTTAAACTCATGCTTTTTAATCAGCAACAGTTTGTAATTATGAAAGCACTCTAACTGTGGAGTCAGTAGGGACATTTTTACAAGAGTTAAAGATCACAGAGGTGGGCCTATATATAATGTTTTAAGCAGGCACCATCAATTTTTACCTGAATCACTCATTCATTTTTATTTTATTTTTAAACTGATGCATGAATGTTGAAGAACATAACCTTTATAATATAACATGCCACTGTGGTTTTAGTTTTGATATATTCCTAAGAAGTCCTATGGGATTAGATGTTATTATTATGCAGAAGTTCACAATTAGATGTTGTGCCTGATTGCAAAAAAAACCAACCAAACAAAAAACAACTGAATTCAAAATAGATCTAAAGTTTCAGAGATTTAACTTCAGTAATTGTACAGAACTTTTTCTCAGTATAAGGATTTCATGATACCCTACCTGTCTTCCTTTTTTTCATATTGCTTCTCTCCTCCAAGTATTCTGGACTCTAGACCATGAACTTGTATAAATAAATATATATAATTGCATTTCAAAGTACTTCGTTTCCTTTATAATCCCATGTATTGCATTTAATATCCTTAGTTCTTTTTTTGAATATAGATGGCATTTTCCATGCAAAGTCTATTGGGAGGACAGCTAGGTGGTACAGTGGATAGAGCACCAGCCCTAAAGTCAAGAGTTCAAATCTGGCCTTAGACACTTATACTTCCTAGTTGTGTGACCCTGAGCAAGTCACTTAACCCCAATTGCCTTAGCAAAAAAAAAAAAAAAAGTCTATTGGGATTGCCTTGGATCACTGAGCTACTGAGAAGATCCAAATCTTTCATAGTTATCACTGCACATTCTTGCTATTATTGCAACATATAATACAACATATTCCTGATTCTGCTTGTTTTAGCTCAGATCTTTCTAAAATCCACTTGTTCATCATATTTTTATAGAACAATAATATTCCAATACCTTTATATAAAACAACTTATTCAGCCATTCCCCAAATGATGGGCATCTTCTCATTTTCAAATTCTTTGATACCACAAAAAGAACTGCTACAAACATTTTACGCTTATGGGTCCTTTTCCCTTTTTTATGATTCCTTGGGTTACAGACCCAGTAGTGGCACTGTTGGGTCAATGAGTATGCACTTCAATAGCCTTTGGGTATAGTTCCAAATTGCTCTCCAGAATGGTTGGATCATTTCACAACTTCACCAATAATGCATTAGTATTCCAGTTTTCCCACATACCCTCCAGCATTTAGCATTATCTTTCCTGATATCTTAGCCCGTCTGAGAAGTGTGAGGTGGCATCTTGGAGTTGTTTTAATTTGCATTTCTCTAATCAATAGTGATTTAGAACTTTTTTTCATATGAATATCATTTATCAATTAGGGAACGATTTACATTCTTATAAATTTAATAAGTTTTTCATATATTTTAGAAATGATATCTTTATCAGAAACATTGACTGTAGAAATCACCAGATTTCCAAAAAAGGATTATGACATAAAAAAGATTAAGAATCTCTTGCTCTAGATAAACCTAGAGTCCTTTATATCCATTATCATTCCTTGTGTTCTCTTGGCTCTATGCCATTGCTCATTTCTATTTTCTGCTTTGCATGACTTTTCCACTCAGTCTGTGCCTTTTGAATTCTTACCAACCCTGTACAAACTGCTTTAGATATAGCCTCCTCCCTGAAGCTGAGATGTTTGAAGCATCCTATTTTCTATTTGCTCATGTAGCAATAAGCAGGAAAGGCAAATCAAGTTTCTACAGTGCTATGAATTAATCATATATTCTGTTTCAGTTTTATTGGGATTGTGGATAATTGTCAACAGATATTGATCCTTACTGGCCTGTGACCACAGGCTAAGACTACTCATTCAAGACATAGGGAATAGACATAATTTTGAGAACACAGAGACCAGCCTACAAAGGAGTTCTAATTTGGGGGAGAATCTAGGTCTGGGTATCAAATGGAATCAAACTATTGACATTTATGCTACATGTTTTTCCTTTTATTATATTTTAATCAGAAATAATATTTTTAAAGATAAATTAGAGAAGCTTATCGCCAAGGACATATATGGGAAGTGATCGTTATAAATAAACCCTCCTAGATTGCTATATAAGATCATAGCTCTAAATCTCAGGAATTTCAGAGCCTATGTAGTCCAGTCCCATACAGATGAAAACAAATTTTGAAAATTAAGGACCAATAAGGCCAAATGATTTTTAAAGAGGTTACATGGATATCAAAGAACAGAAATGGGATTTGAACTCAGGTTGAAATATAGGCCTGGAACTTATTCACTCAGAAACTGAGGTAAGGAATAATTGATTGACAGAGAGAAATAGGAAAAATGGTGGATATTCACAGTGCCTCCTTCTACCCCTATCCCAATGTTGACTAGTCCACATTACACTGTTGGAAATAGTAGAAGGCAATTTCTTTTCTTAAGATACTAAGTCATACACACACACACACACACACACACACACACACACACAAACAGACACACATACACACACACACATACATGCCAGTCATACACACACACATAAATATGTAGGTATACACGTGTATGTAATATGTACATATATATTTATGAATGTATAGATATTTAAATAATTATGAATATATAAGATGTAATATTATATATAGGATTAAACATTACTTTTCCCCTAAATATATTAACCATTATATGAATTAACCCTTAAGATTCCAAAAAGGAGAATTAAGTTGGATAAGATCAGAAAAAAATCACTTACAGATATAATATATTAAAGGTACTAAATTCTGTGTAGCTAAGTAATAAGGTCATTTTAAAATCTTAGGACACAGAACAAAATCAGAAGCAAAGGGATGAATTAAATTTAATTGATACTATTTTAATAAGTATCAATGAATGCTCTTAGACCAGGGGAGTTTTGTAGCTGTAGTACTGTTAGGTGGCAGAATTTAACAAGCAATTCTGGACATTATTCATTTGAACTTCTCGACTCCAATAAAAAAGAGTTTTCTTCAGGAACTCTACTAAGTATGTCAGAATATCTTTTAACATTCATGCACAATGAAGGAAATTGAAGGGTTACCTGGAAATCTTCTAACGATTTGGCATAATCCTTCCTTGCTGCCAAGTTGATACCGTATTTCTGGGAGAATATTTACCTGAAAACAATAAAAGACCAGTGATTTTAGGATAGATTTATAAGCCCTGAAGGCAGAGTGAAAACATTTCTTGGAGCCCAGTTTGGATTAACGTAGAAAGTGTGTATCTTCTTTCCATCCTTCCACCTACTGATCACAAGCATGGAAACAGAGCATTTAGTTAATATATTAAAAAAAAGAAGAAAAAAAAGATTATTATGCACTCTGATTATGTCCTACCTGAAACAGTAGGTATAGTCTAAAGCAACCAACTAGTCAACCAACCAAAACAAACAAATTTTTAAAACCCCACCCAATCTCCTCAAAAAACCAACACTAAGTAGTTCAAAGTTGTAAATAAAAGGAAATACCTATAGTCCTATATCAAATTCAGCAACAAGAATAACTTAGAAATTATGTTTTGCAAAAAATAATATTGAACATGACTCATAGCCAGTAAAACTACAAGACTCCTAAAGTCTTCTCTCACTTGTTCTTATACACATACTTAGGTCACAATTTTTAAAGTCTAGTATTAAATCTGCAAACATACCCAAATAAGCACAAAAATACTATTCTTTCTGAATATATAATGTAGTTTTCCTAAAGTTTCATGAGTACAAAATCACAGTGCAGCTTTATATAAATCCAAATATTTACAGAGGTCTAGCTTCAGTTTTGAAGGAACTAGAAGTACATGATTAATAGAATTCAATCTCAACTTTAAAATGGTCACTAGCATCCACTAAGAAACTATTATGAATTTATTATAAACTTATTGAAAAACACAAAGTGAAGTATTGTAAAAATGTCATGAATTCAGAATAATGGAGAAAGTCTGAATTAGCAAAAGAAAAAATTTGAGTTATAAATTTTAAAATAAGTATTGATTACTTTCAAAAACAAACAAAAAATTTAAGCTAGTCTGATCATAGATACATATCATATAAAAGTATATTTTAATAACTAAGATAATTAATAATTAGCATATTTGAGTTCAAATCTAGTTTCAGACACTTACTGGTTTAACCCTAGGAAAAATCTTAACTTATTTGTTAACCCTATTTGCCTCAGTTCCTCATCTGTAAAATGAGCTAGAAAAGAAAATAGCAAATCACTCTAGAATCTTTGCCAAGAAAACCCAAAATGAGGTCACAGAATCAGATATGACTGAAACAACTGAACAAAACAACAACAGCATATATAAAAATATATGCCAAAAATTCTCAGTTGAACATTTCCTCTGTAGTCATATTATACCATTCATTGACTCAAGAATTTTTCCCCCTTTAAATTGCTTCACTCAAGATAAACCAGACCATATCTAACTTAATGACACTTTGTTGTTAGTTCCAAAGCCAAATTAAGCATAAACTCTTGGTTTCATCAATTCTTTGAAGGAACTTTGCAGCTTTGGGTCTCAGGTTCTAAAATTATAGGCATTTAACTAGCAGCAATGTTTGACTCACAAGAAATTGACTTCTTACATATATCTAAAGGGGCTGACCAGGAAAGTTCTTTGATATTTACAGCTATATTTTGCAGACTTTATAGAATAGAGAGTTTTTGCTTTATGACTTTATTATAGATTAAATGATTGGGGATGAGTTAGTTGGCTTGGATTATTGTAGATCAATTGGAGATGAATTTTTTGGCTCACTCAGGGCTTACCAAAAAGAATGGACAGAAATTATGAATGATTTTCTGACTTTTTTGTGTATGCCATTTTCATCTTTTTAGAGAATAGAAAAAAGGTTTGCTAAGAACAAACAGATTCTAGGAGATTTCTCCTTCAAGAGTTGATTATGGTGAATTTGAGTCAAAAACAAATGAAGATTGCAAGTACTTTTATTCGTAAGGCTCAAAAGTAAGGTGTCTAATTTTAGCCTTGGAATCAATGGCATGATTTCTCAACCTGAAAAATGTTCAGCCTTAGAAATAAGAAATATGACCAAACAGTGAGCTATTAAGTATCAGTCTCCTTTGTAGAAAAGAGGGGATTTCTTGGGCAGCCCCAGTTCCAACATTGTCTCTCTGTGATCCTCATGACTGAAAATTCCAGTCTTATATTTAGTCTTATAAAGATAAGAGGGATTCCCTGGACAGCACCAGGCTTGGGGTTGCTTACCTAGCCTGTGTAACCATCTAAAATTCTTTTGAATGTCTGTCTTCATGGTGCCACCTTAAACTGGATACCAGTTTATGCCAATCTCTAGGTGACCACTAAAATATTTGAGGTCATCCCTCCAAAAAATTCCAAGTTTATTTCCCTTCCAAATAAGTCCAAATCACAAATTATTATTAAGTCTGGAAAGGTAGGGGTTCCCTGCAAAGGGGAATCATATCAACTCTTTATATACTACTGTGAATCCTTTGTATTGTTTGCATGGGTGTATTATTGTATTTTTTCATGGGTGTAATAAAGACTATATATGCACTGTTATCTTTAGTGCTGATTCAGGATTTAATGGTCCATTTTCCCATTGAATCTCTCTTGTCCAAATAACATATAGTAAGGAAAGGGATCAAAGTTATGGTCTTTTGTTCCCTCTCCCAAGTCATTTCTTCAGTCATATGCTGCTAATGAATGAAAGATAGGGGCAAGAAAGAGGGCAGAACACATTCACAATGTTCTCAAGAGATAGATGCTCAACAGGCACACCTGTCATGATTTAGATGCCTCTGTAAAATTGGGTCCAGAAGATTGGGAACTTCTCAGATTACATGAGTGACAGCACGTGCAATATTCAAGTATTTCTGCTACAAAACAGCCATTATTGGCTCCCACAGAGGAATCTCCCTCCCCAGTGACTCAGGTCATCTCTTATCTCTACTACAATCTCTTCTGTTTTGTGAAAAGGCAACCCAATAATTAAGTCATTTCCTTTTTTTAAGATCTTTCATGAAAGCATGGCACTAAGTCAAACAAGTTAGCCCCAAATAATTGACAAAACTTATACCTACTATCCAGATTGAGGAGTCCCTGTCTGGGATTGTCATCTCTTAAGAAGAATTTAGACTACTCCACTCCCAGCTAAACTAACTCCAATCTGCTCTGCTTTCCTTATCAACTTCTTGTCCCTTTCCCTCCCTACCAATATCATCACTCTCCAGTTTACCTTTATGTATTGTTATGAGAGCAAGAATTATATTTTTCTTGGCTCCTATTATTGTTATTGCTGTATTTGTATTCCCAGTACTTCACACAGTTCCTGGCACACTGCAAGTATTTAATAAATACTCTGTCATCTGTCTAATTACCGATTCATAGAATACTAATTTGATAGAATCAAAGTTGCAAATAGTTTCATCAATTTGTAATCTCATTGTATTGTTCAGGGAACTCTCATAATCAGATTCTTATATTTAAATAAATACATGGGGGAACATTACACACTTCATTACAGTTCCCAATCTTTAGCAAAGGAGGAAATATTGTCCCTGACATTTCCAGTTCATGAGAAGAGTTCATTCTCCACCTTGATTCACTGGAAAGATTTCAAGACATATGCATCTAGAATATTATTTTCTCAAGCAATCCCAGTATTTTATTTTTAGTCCTACAGTAACTCTAGTTCAACCTGAATTTCCTCTGTGATACTTCTGATAGATCACAAGTATGATTATTCTTTCTTTTTCATATACATTGGAAACTGGGAAATCTTTCTATATTTTATATTAAAATTCAAAACATCTCTAAAAACAGTTGTCCTACAATGCTCATGTCAATAAAATTATCCTAAAAATATACTGCAGTGACTTAAAATCACAACTATTTAAAAGGTTCTTTGTTCTCAAAGCAGCCAATAACTCCATGTTTTTTATTTGTTTGTTTTCCTATCCCCTAGTACTATGCGAAGGGATATAAAAAAACACCTAGCCCCTGCTTTCAAGGAACTTACATTCTACTAGGAGGAAACAATATAGCCCCTGAAAAATATAAAATGTATAAAAAGTATAAAAGTAAAGAGAAAGGACTTCAAATAGTCTGTGGAGCTTCAGGCAAGGAATCTGAGAGCAAAAGTTGAGAAGGTAAAACATTCCACACAAGGGAACAATCTTTTAAAAGTCACAAAGCCATAAGATGAAATGGCATTTTCAGGAGACAGAAAGTACTTTAGCCTGGTCTTGGGATCAAATCCAAAGAAAAATGGTGGCCACTAACTTGAACATAAAGATTCCTCTGGGCAAAGGTTCTGATAAAGGCCTCATTTCCAAAATATATAGAGAATTGACTTTAATTTATAAGATATCAAGCCATTCTCCAATTGATAAATGGTCAAAGGATATGAACAGACAATTCTCAGAGGAAGAAATTGAAACTATTTCTAGCCATATGAAAAGATGATCCAAGTCATTATTAATCAAAGAAATGCAAATTAAGACAACTCTGAGATACCACTACACACCTGTCAGATTGGCTAGAATGACAGGGAAAGATAATACGCAATATTGGAAGGGATGTGGGAAAACAGGGACACTGATACATTGTTGGTGGAATTGTGAATACATCTAGTCATTCTGGAGGGGATTTTGGAACTATGCTCAAAAAGTTATCCAACTGTGTATACCCTTTGACCCAGAAGTGTTACTACTGGGCTTATATCCCAAAGAGATCTTAAAGAAGGGAAAGGGACCTGTATGTGCAAGAATGTTTGTGGCAGCCCTCTTTGTACTGGCCAGAAACTGGAAACCGAGTGGATGCACGTCAATTGGAGAATGGCTGAATAAATTGTGGTATATGAATGTTATGGAATATTATTGTTCTGTAAAAAATGACCAACAGGATGATTTCAGAAAGGCCTGGAGAGACTTACATGAACTGATGCTGAGTGAAATGAGCAAGACCAGGAGATCATTGTATACTTCAACAACAATATTATATGATTATCAATTCTGATGGATGAGGCCCTCTTCAACAATGAGATGAACCAAATCAGTTCCAATAGAGCAGTAATGAAATGAACCAGCTACACCCAGAGAAAGAACTCTGGGAGATGACTATGAACCACTACATGAAATTCCCAGTCCCTCTGTTTTTGTCCGCCTACATTTCTGATTTCCTTCACAGGCTAATTGTACACTATTTCAAAGTCCAATTCCTTTTGTACAGCAAAACAACTGTTTGGACATGTATACATATATTATATTTAATTTATACTTTAACATATTTAACATGTATTGGTCAACCTGCCATCTGGGGGGGGGGGACAAAAAGGGGGAAAAATGAGAACAAAAGTTTTGGCAATTGTCAATGTTGTAAAATTACCCATGCATATATCTGGTAAATAAAAACTATTAAAAAAAATTAAATACCTGCATAACTTTGCACGCGCGCGGGCACATACACACACCCACACACACACACACACACACACACACACACACACACACACACACAAATTCCTGTGGGTAGCATATTAGCTTAGTTTTAAAATGTAACATTAATTACATTTTAATCTGGTTCTAGTTGCATTTTGGAGTGTTTGGCATCCCTGATGTAGAGCATATAAAGGGAAGTAATTAGCATAAGGAAGCAGGTAGGGGCCAGATTGTGGAAAGTTTTAAATACATCACTGAGGAGTTTACATTTTATTATCTAGGCAATAAGGGAGTCATTGAAACTTCTTAAGAGGAGAAATGACATGGGCAAAGTTGTGCTTGAAGAATATCATCATGGCAGGTCTTGGGGGAGGACAGGATGAAGAGAACAAATTTGAAGGCAAGAAAGCTTTGTAGAGGGCTATTATAGTAGTCCATGTAAAAAGTGATAAAATTCTAAATTGGAGTGATGGTCCTCTAAGTGTGGAAAAAGAAATGGATAAAAGTTGTAGATGTATAATAGGCAGGATTTGGCAACTGATTGTGAGCTCAAATATCATTCCAACTGGCACAATTTCCAATCTAAATTTAATCAATCCACAGGGAAAGCTGAGTCAGAAACCCCAAATACACTCATTCCCCTGAAACTAAGAAAAGGCTAAAGAGCTTACATAAGTGTGATGTGCTTAAGATCCTAGTAGCAGTTACATCATGGATTTAAAATTAAAGGAAAGAAATGAAGGAAGAAGGAAAGGCCATAGCAAAAAAAAGTATAGGAGGTAGAGAGAAGACTGTTGAAGGAATTTGGAAGTCAGCCAAACTGATACTCTCATCTTAAATGGGAAGAAGCAAGGGCCCAGAGAGAGATCACATAAATAATAAGCAACAAATAGGATTTGAATAAATCACATAAGACATAAAGGGGCACAAGCTTCAATACTATCAAATGCAATGTCCTTTCCACTACCCCAGGGAAGAAAACTCTCACAATTCTGATTTTAAAATCTAGGTAGTCCCAAAAAAGAATGAGAAAGAGGTAAATGGTAATAATAAAAAGGGCTTCATATATATATGGCGAAGAAACTAATATTCATTGCAGCTGATCTAGACTCATTCAAGCCCATAGAACCATTGCTTATATCCTAAGAAGGATTTAAATAATTGAGTTCAAAGGTTACAGGGATTTACATAGCCACTGCAAAGTTATCATGCAATAAAGATGAATTCAACCTACACAGATTTTCATAGAGAAAAAAATATGCTGTTTCACTCAAAGATGTATGGCTTTTCATGCTAGATGTTGGTCATAAAGAACCAAAAACCTAGGCCTCTCAACAATCAAGAACATAAAGGAAATAAGTGACCTCTTTTCCTTCCTCTTCTGCTTTTTCTATTCTCCAATGCAACTAATGACCTTCTCTAAAGCTTTTCTTTCCCAACAGTCTTTGGCATTCACAGGGCTGAGGATGAGATGATTCTGACTCATACATGGGAAATATTATCCCAGCATTACTCCAGAGTAGAGGCTAAACTAGCAGGTTAAGATAACACTAAAGTAAATTGAGAAAGTCAGCTTATTAAATTCAGGAAATTTAAAGGTTAAGGGGCATACATCTGAACTAAATCAATTGCAATATGGAATTTTTTTCTCATTCTAACATTCTCATTCTAAAGGGAGTGGCATCCCTTTACTTATTGATTGTAAGTACATCATAAAAATATAAGGCTTGTATCATCACATAGAAAAACATTTTTAAGGGAACTATAATTTTGATCAACTAGTACATACATGTATACATATATAATGAATTTCTCAAACTTAACATTAGTATGACATTTTTGACAATCATCAATTAACCTTAAAACAAGAAGCTACTTTTCAAGTTATTTTTCAACATAACACCTTGATAGTTTCTTGAGTTTGATGGGGTTTTCCATAAATTTTACTATCTATTCCTTTTGAATCATCCATTTTCTTTCTTCATCATATTTTTTTAAAGCTCACTTGAGAGGAGAATTCTGGGAAGATGGCAAAGTAGGTTGCTTAATTTCAAGCTCTCTCCATTTCTCCCCACAAATAGAACAAATTTGAGCCTCAAAGTAAACATAAGAGTGATAAAAAATCAAAAAGACTTGGGGCAGTACAGGGTCCTCTTGATACGACCCAAGAATATCTGAAGAAATACTCAAGCTGGGGACTAACCTGTCTGAAGTGAAAACATCTCTGGGCTAGTTCTGAAGAAACACCAAGTGGGAACCCCTCAAACTAAATAGGTGTGGCTGGAGTCTTAGCAGGATTTCACCTCCTAGACTATTTGTTGAGTTGGAGTTGGAGTTGGAGTTGGAGAAGACAGAATGAACCTTGGGTGATTGGGAATGCCAGGTCCAGTTTTGCTGCTGAGATGCAGCTCTGAGCAAGAAGGGACCAGTACCTAGTGAGTGCAGAAGCAGCAGGGTAGGGTCACTGCTGGCTGTGGGCACTTGTAGGAGGGAGGAGTTCTTGGTTTGGGGTTCCTAGTCAGAGTGGACAGCTGAAGGGAAGTTTGAGGCACCATCTCCCCATCCCACAATTAGATATGCTTACACTAATACTTCTCATTAGAAAAAAAAAAAAAAAAAAGAACCAGTAAAGAAGAAAAGAATCCCACCATTGAAACATATTATGGGAATATGGGAATATGGAAGATCAGGGTTCATGTTCAGAGGATAACACTTTAGTAAAACAAAAAGCTTCTAATGCAAAGAATAACCTGAAATGTCTCCCTAACCAGGGAAAATTTATAGAAGAACTCAAAAATGAATTTAAAAATCAAATGAGAGATAATGAGGAAAAACTTAAAAAATAAAAACCATCCAAGAAAAACAAGAAGATTGTGGGGGAAAAAAGTTAACCAAATAGAAAAGGAGGTACAGTCTCAAAGATGAAAATAATTCTTTGAAAATCAGAACTGGGGGACAGCTAAATGATGCTGTGGATAGAGCATCAGCCCTGAAGTCAGGAGGACCTGAGTTCAAATTTGGCCTCAGACACTTAACACTTCTTAACTGTGTGACCCTGGGCAAGTCACTTAATCCCAATTGCCTCAGGGGAAAAAATAGAATTGGGCAAGGGAAAGTCAGTGAAGTTTTAAGGGATCAAGAAATAACAAAATAGATTATAAAAAATGAGAAAATAGGACAGAATGTGAAACATCTTATAAGAAAAATGACAGTTCTGGAAGAACAGGTCAAGAAGAGAAAATAGAAGAGAAATTGGGCTGCCAAAAAAGTAGTGACCAAAAAGAGAATCTTGACACAACAGGAAATAATTCAAGAAAATTGTCCTAGAGTGATAGAACATGGAAAGTAGAAATAAGGAGAAAAAAAAAAAAATACACCGATCACTACGTCAAAGAGATCCTTTGTGGAAAACACACAGGGATATTATTGCCAAATTTCAAAGCCCCCAGATTGAAGAGAAAATTTTGCAAGAAAAAAGGAAAAAAAAAAACAATTCAAATACATTGAAGCTATAATTAGAAATATACAAGATTTCTCAGCAACTAACAATAAAAAATTGAAGATTCTAGAATCATATCTACTGACAATCAAAAGAACTAGTCCTATGAACCACTACATAGAATTCCCAATCCCTCTATTTTTGTCTGCCTGCATTTTTGATTTCCTTCACAGGCTAATTGTATACTATTTCAAAGTCCGATTCTTTTTGTACACCAAAATAACTGCTTGGACATGTATACATATATTGTATTTAACTTATACTTTAACATATTTAACATTTATTAGTCTACTTGCCATCTGGGAGAGGGGATGGGGGAAGGAGGGGAAAAGTTGGGACAAAAGGTTTTGCAATTGTCAATGCTGAAAAATTACCCATGCAAATATCTTGTAAATAAAAAGCTATAATAAAAAAAGAACTAGTCCTGCAGCCAAAAATATGAATCCAGCAAAATTATTTATAATTTTGAATGAGAAAAAATAGACTTTTAACCAACTCGCAGATTTTCAGGACTTTCTATCAATCAAACCGTAACTTAACAGAAAGGTAACAAATGAAAGCTAATATCAAAGATCAATTTTTAAAAACTCACCATAGACAAACTGTTTAAACATGGATAAATTGGTTATGTTTTTTTTTTTAACATGGGTATATGTTCAAGATTCACATCAACAATAGGGCAGCCAGAGTTAGCTAAAAATGATAATCATGTTATACAAATGAAGTGCAGAGGAAGAATAAGCACAGAGGGGGGAGGGGGGCTCATAGTTCTGAAAACTTACATTGGGAATGGGTTCAATAGGCAACACTACATATATACCATAAGGGGTATAGCACCCTCCAAAATCTATAAAGAAATAAGAGGGGAGGGATGGGTGGATAGGGAAAGAAAGGATGAGGGAAGAAGACAAGGGAGGCATCCTTGGGTTGGTGAAAGGTTAAGTAATAGCAAGGCAGAAAAATTAAAGACTCAACAAGAATAGGAACAATGTGGAGGAATTGTGTATGTGTGTGTGCACGAGTGTGTGTATGTAAGTATATATCTACATATGTATACATAATAATACCTTTTCTTAACTTCAGCTTTCTTGGGGTTGATGGGGAAGATGAAAGAGAGAAAAAAGAATAAAGTAAATAAGGTACTCAGTAGAGAACCAAAGAACAATTTTCAAGAAAGTAAAGGAAAAATGGACATTCATGAATATAATTTCTCCTACTAATATATATGCCTTCTTGATCTGGAAATTTGTTGTTATATATTTTGAATCCTCCCTGATGTTCTGCTGGGCACATGAAAATGTTCTCTTTTGTTTTGTATTCCTTTTCTATTTTTCTTTTTTTCTTACTCTGTTTTTTTTTTTTCAAATAAAAAGATCACTTGAGCTTCAAGTATATTACATAAAATTATTCTCAAATTTTTGAAGTGATTAGAAAATATTTTAAGGTGACCATGTAATTAAGTTCAATAATTTATAATATATATTATATATGATGTATTATACATAATTATATTAATAAATTATTTGATATATAATGATTTCTAATAAAATAAATCCAAATGAAATAACCCTAATTTTTGCTTCAATTCAAAATAGAAAATAAATTGGAAGAGTTGGAGGGAGAATTGTAGAAATATAAATACACTAATGCTTTGGTGGTAGAACCGGGGATTCATACAATTTTTCTGGTCAGGGAGTGTTTGATTGTATTTGCATCTATGTCTCTTGTGTTTAGCACAGTCCTTGATACAGAGGATAGTTGATAAAAAAGTATCTTAATAAATCATCTTTCCTTCTTTTCCCTTCCTCCCTCCCTCCTTCTTTCTTTTCTTTCTTCCCTTTCTCCTCCTTTCTTTATAAATATTATCTTAATTGAAAAGGTAAGTGCTATTATTATTATCCCCATTTCATAGACTAAGAAACTGAGGGAGACAGAAATGAAATGACTTACCTTAAGCCACAAGCAGTGAGTGTCTGAGGCCATATTTGCTCTCAGGTCCTTCCTGACTCCAAATCTAGAAGTTTGTACACTATGGTGCTAACATTGTTGATAATCCACTAAGCTTCCATTAAATACCAATTGGAATTTATTGAGTAAAGAGCAGACCTAAGCTTCAGGAAAATCACTTTGAAGGCTATATAGAGAGTCAATTTAAATAGGGAGATGCTTGATGTAGAGAAGTCAAATAGGAAGCTATTGAAACAATTCATGTAAGAAGTGATGAGGATTGAACCAGGGTGATGTTTGTAGGAATAAGAGAGAAGGTCATGCAAGATAAGATAAAAACAAAAAGATTTGTCAACTTATTTTATATATAGCATGAATGAAATTAGGAACTGATAATAATGAGGTTGTAAACCCAATAATTGGAATGGTTGTATACTATTAGAATCAGAATTTAAAACTAAGTACATTGGTCATATCTGTTCGCTGAAAGGCAGAACTATAGTCATTGGAAGCTAGTCAGAATTTAGCTTGATTTAAGAAAAAACTTAATGGCAATCAAAGCTATCTGGCTACTCAAGGAGTTTTTCATCAAGTTCCTCTGTTTATTAAATAACAATATAATGGATAATGAATTTAAAAGACAAGAATTGTGATTAAACTCAAGGACTCACAAGATGAAGGATAACACCTTCACCTCTATTCCTACCTCCCCCTTGACAAAAATGTAATAGATTAAATATTCAGAATAAATCATACATTTTTGGACAAAGAAATTATATCAGTTTATTTTGCTTGACTATGAAAAAAGATTTTTTAAAGCACATTATATATTGTAAATAATTGTATAAATGGTAGTTTTTTATAAGAAACTCAGAAGGCTTGATTTTAAAGTTGTATTTTTTTCCTATTTTCTTTATTTCCTCAATATTTTTCATCATATTGTTCTATCTCATTCCCCAAGAACAGTTTTATTGCTTTGTTCCCTTCTTTCTGTACCTCTTCTTGTATTAGTCATACATGAGAGAGCTTATACATAACTATTCTAAGAGTACCCAAATATATTATTCTTTCTAAACTGCTGATTGTACACTTTGAATTTTTTTCTTATTTCTACATATTTTTGTTCTGAATAAAGTATTTGTTTCCATGTTTACTTTCTTCTGTACTTCCCATGATCACTGACAGCTGTTTGTTGTTAGTTATTTTTAATTTTTTTTCATAGTGGGTGGTAAAGTAGAATTCAGAAGTTCCATTAGCTGAATAAGAAATGTTCCACCCAAGCCCAACTTGTAAAACCTTAGAAACATGCAAACTTCAATGTAATCTAATGTCTGAAAATAATACTTGTTTTTCTTTTTTCTTTCCCCCATGTTAGACATTGTTGTAGTCTGGAAAAGCAAGACTGCAGATTATTTTGACCAGTTTTCCTAAGTCTCTTTCCTAGCTGCACTCTCTCTTCCTGCCTAATATCCCCTCCTTTCTGCCCTATTCCAGCTTGGAAACTTTTCATATCTGAAATTTTCTATGCCTAGAAATTTCCTTTTTATTAATTAATTTGTGTCCTCTGATCTGGCATTAGCAAAAAGGAAACCAATCAGATCTGCTTAAGAAGGATAAATTTCTGTGGCCTAAAAGCAGCATGTATTCTAGAATTGCCAATCGACCTTGCCTCGTACTACCCATGAACCTCAACTTCCTCAATTATAAAATGATAGGGCTGAAATAGATGACCTCTAACACACTTCTTACAAAAACCCAAGCTGATCTCATACATTAAATAAAGATGGATTTAGGAATACTAATGAAAACTTGGTATAAAAAATGTATTAAGACTTAGAAATAACCTCACATGGACTCATTGTGAATTACCTCTTTGCAATGGCCTGAGAACCATTGGACCTAAGGTATCCTGTTGATGGAAAATCCCTGCTCTTCTCCCCTCTTGATTTGGAAATATCAAATGGAGCTTTTATTATGGAGAAAATATGGAAAGAATTTGGCAGGACACCTTGGTTTTGGAGATATCATCTGATTCCTAAATTTTTAGGGGATGAGAGAAGATATACCCTTTAATACCCTTGTCCCTATTTTTTTCTTCATGTTCCCTTGTGTACATCCTGTAAAATCACATGGTTTTTCTTTAAACAAAAAGAATTAAAGATTCTATTATTTCCATCATTGATTGGCTTCTGTGATCCTCCAGAAATGAAACTAAGTAATGGACCCCAATGGCCATAATTCCAAATTTAAATACTATATATCATTTTCTAATAAACTTAATAATAATAATGATTAACTTGATAATATCAATAAAAACAATAATAATGGTTAGCATTTAAATAGCATTTTAAGATTTGTCAAGTGTTGCATGTGTGTTGTTTCATGGTATCCTCACAACAATAGGTGCTAAGGTATAAGATTACATGGGAGAGCTGTTGGAGTACAGGGGAGCCATCTGACATTGACTACAGGAGATCCAATCCAGACCTGCAGAATGGATCTCCTCTTGTGAGAGGATGATACAAGGAGACTGAGAGGCAGTTGCTGTTCTCTGACCTCTTTGACTGAGAAGCCATTGTGTTGTCTGACTTCTCTCCTCTTCCCTCTGCCTCCAATTTATCTCATTCCTAATCGGCAACATCTGTGTCAGCAAAGGCTGCCCTGCAACTCCTTCACATGTTATGATCCACAGCTGTGGAGGCTCTTGGAGAATTGACCTGTCCCTTAACACTAAGGAAGTGCCATCATACTCAGCTCATAAGTATTTGAGGATAAATTTGTACTTGGGTCTTTTTGACTTGGAATTCAGGCTTCTTACTTCCTGTACCCTCTTACTGCTTTATGAATGTAACCACACACTTAGAACAGCAATGTTAATGAAGAGAACAAAAGATGGACCATCTGAAAAAAGGTAAAACAATTAGATAGATGTTTCTCTTTTATAAGTGGAGATAATGTATTTAGTGTGGTATGGTTGGCAGGCCAGCTTATTCTTTGGCAGCCAGAGTTTAAGGATTTCTATTCAGAAAACAAGGCATAATACTTATATCCTAACTATGGAGAAGGATTAAGTTGAACAGTTCTTCCAGTTTTTCAAATCTGAGTCAACAAATGAGATTACATTATCTTTTCCCTTGAACTCTAAGCACTGACACCTAAAATGGATTTAACTCTAATAGTAGTTCTCTGTTGATAATCTGGAAACAAGAAAAATACCATTGATATCATACCCTTTGATGTAAGTTCAACTGGCACAAATCTTCTTTCATGATGCAAGGCTTTCCATCAGCTTTCCTAGGATGCAGGCAGATGAGAAGATCCCAAGAGCCTGATTCACCTAACAGGAAGAGAAGAGACATTTGTTGACTAATTAGGTAGAAATATCACATAACTCTTTTTGTTAAATGATCAAAAAGCTTATGAAATAAGTGGAAAGATATTCTGATAATCTAAGTGAAAAAAATTCTTAATTTCTTAAATGATGATAAAATTTAATCTTGATAGCTTCTAAAACTGATAATTTCAACTGTGGTTTTTGTTTCATTGTTTAATTATTCTTTTAAAAAATATTATTGGGACATCCAAATATTTTAACAAGTGTTGTGAAATTCTCAAAATAAATTTCATAGTAGAATAAATCTGAATTCATTAAAATGAATCGTACCTTGCAGTCTTTTGTCTGAGTGAAAGATATGTTTTGTTTGGGGTTTAATTATGCAATTAAGCAACAATTCTAGCATGTCAAAATATTAAGTAATAGAAATGTTGTTTAAAATAGACATTTTAGTCCAACTGTGTAATTTGACAAATAAGAACATGAAATACTCATACTTACCTAAACTAACAAAGCTCAAAAAGAGCATATCTAAGATTAACAGTTTTATGACTTACCATGCTCTTTAACCTCTCTTAATCAATATTTTAACAATTGAAATGACAAAATAATCTTAGATGACTTTGTACATATAAATTTTAAATACTTTATAATCTTTTGATGAAAGGTTTCCTCTCTTTTCTTACAAAAAGTACCTAGCTACTTACACATATTAGGAGCTCAATAATTATTTGTCATTAATAAGCTTATGGCAGAATTACAGATCAGATCATTTATTTTTGTTCTAATGAAATAAAAATGCTCTGGGGAAAAATGCATTTCACTATTCCTTAGTGACCACAAAAAAACAAAAATCTTAACAAAAAGTGTCAAACCATAGAAAGAACACATCTTACAGACAGAAAGATCTGGGTTCAAATTCTGGCTTTCATACTTCTTTATCTGTATGGTCTTGGAAAAGGTCACATGTTTTGGCATAAGTTTCCTCACTTATGTAATTAGGATATTTGTTTAGATTAAGGCTTCTTAATCTTTTTTTTTTTTTTTTTAATGTAATGGACCCCTCTAACAGGCTGGTAAAGTCTATGTACTCAGATTAATGTTTTTAAATGTGTAAAATAAAATACATAAAATACATAAGAGAAACCAATTATATTGAAGTAAAGTTATCAGCATATATTATTAAATATATTTTTATTAAATATTTCCTAGTCACATGTAAAAAATATAATGCTCATTAAAAATCTTTTGAAAAAATTCTCACAATAGCATTCCATCATTATCATATATTGCATATCATATATTATCAGCCATTCTTCAGATGATGGACACTCCCTTGATTTCCATTTCTTTGCCACAAGAAGAACTACTATAATTATTTTTGTACAAATAAATTTTTTTCCCTTTTAAAAATTTCTATGGGATGCTATAGAGGGCCGCAGAGAGTGGGGGAACTCTGGGTAAGGTATAAGACCTTATATAGGGTATAAAGCCCTTCAGACAATGTCTGGTTTGGTTTTCCACCTCCCTTTGGTGTTCTCATCCTTCCTGAGAAGTCAAGGAGGGCGTGACCACCTGTATTCTACTTGAAGCAAGGGATACTTACAGTAAAGAGAGGCATTAACATATCAATAGCAGGGTAATTATAGTTAGCATTTGCTCAGTGTGATTGATGACATAATGATTCTCTAGTTGGCACATACTTAGTATGCTGTAATGATATAATCATACCAAGATATTTAAGGGCTGAGAGGACTTGAAATAAAGACTCCATCTTTTATCATCCTTTTGAGTCTTCTGCCTTCTTCACGCCTCCACTAAGACCAAGGCTGGTCCTGAGATCCTCCAGAGACCTAGTCTGAATGATATATTTTGGCACCCCAATTTGGGGTCTCTAGAAAGCACACTACATTTTGGCACCCAACATGGAGCACTAGAAAGAAGGACACTCCATTTTGGTGCCCAATGTGGGGCCTCCATTAAAGACCCTATAGGATGCAGACCTAATAGTGGTATTGCTGGATCAAAGCATATATACAATTCTGTACCTCTTTGGGCATGGTTCCAAATTCTTCTCAAGAATTGTTGGACCAGTTCACAACTCTGTGAGAGTCTAAATTTTTCCATGCCTCCTCCAGGATTTCTCATCCTTTTTTTTCTGTCAGTCTATCTGATAGGTATAATGTAATATCTCAGAGTTGTTTTAATTTGCATTTTTCTGATCAGAAGTGATTTAAAGCAAATGTGATTAAGGATAGCTTTAATATTTTCTGAAAACTGTCTATTAATTTATCAATTGGGGAATGACCCTTATTTTTATAAATGTGTATCAGTTTCCTGTATAGTTGAGAAATGAGTCCTTTTTCTGTAAACATTTTTTTCTATGTTTTTTTTCCCCAGATGAATCTTGTCACTTTTTTCTAACTTTACAAAATCATTCTTTTGTGGTTTAATTGGTATGACACTGTGCACATAAATTAACTTAGGTAAAATTATCATGTTTATTATATTGGCTTGGTCTATCCATGAGCAATTAATATTTATCTAATTGTTGAACTCTATATTTATGTGAAAAGTATTTTGTTGTGATTATATAATCCCTGGGTTTGTCTTGGCAGGTAACTTCCAAAGTATTTTATAATGTCTATAGTTATTTTAAATGAAGTTTTTCTTTCTATATCTTGTTGCTGGGTTTTGTTGGTAGTATAAAGAAATACTGATAATTTATGGGGGTTTATTTTATATCCTGTAATTTTCCTGAAGTTTTTAATTGTTTCAACTAGATTTTTAGGTGATTCCTTAGGGCTTTCTAAGAATATTGTCATATTATCTTTAAAGAGTGATTCTAGTAAAAAAAATTAATAATCTTTGTTTCATTCCTAATATTAGGAAGACTTCAAGTTTATTCATGTTACATATGATGCTTGCTCTTAGTTTTAGTACTATTTATCATTTTAAGAAAGCATGTATTGACTCCTCTGCTTTCAAATGTTCTTAATAGTAATGGGTATTTTTTTTTTTGTCAAAGGCTTTTTTTGCTTCTCTTGATATACTCATGTGATTCTTGTTTTCATTATTGATATAGTCAATTATGCTAATAATTTTTCCAATATTAAACCAGCCCTGCCTTCCTAGTATAAACCCCATATAATCATAGTTTAGGATCTTTGTGACATAGTAATGTAATCTCTTTGCAAGTATTTTACTTAAAAGTTTTGCATTTATATTTATTAAGGAAATTTGTATTTTTCCCTCTCTATTTTTTGTTTTCCCTCGGTTAAGTAGCTAAACCATTCTTACAGAACTCTTTCTTTACATAGTTTGTCTAATGATTTACATAATATTGGGATTAACTGCTCCTTAAATGTTTGGTGGAATTTACTTGTTTTGCTGGGTATGTTATTCTAGGTTATAAAATCAGATATTTTGCCTTCTGGAATATCATATGGCACATCTTCCTTTTCTTTAAAATGGTAATTGCTAAACACTGTGTGATCCTCAATATGATGAGGTTTTCAATGTTAGGTATGATTAGCAGAGGAATTGATCCCTGAGGAGAAAGAGATTAGTTTAACTCCATGACCCCATCCTCTGAGGAAGTCATCCTGGCTGAAATCTAAATTATGTCAAATCCCTGAGACTCACCATCTGTTAAGGACTCAAGCAGTCTCACATTGTCATCCCCTGTCAGAAATCCTAGGCGTGTCTCTGAAGTTAAATTGTCCCTATAAAATCTACTTACAAGCTATCCCATAGGTTTGAATGAGGGAGGAAAGGAAAGGCATTATGTCAAGATTGAGACTTTTTCACACTGATATTTTGAGAGCTACATTTTGGAAGTTTGAAGTGCTTCTAAAATGGTGTGATCTGGGGAGAAGTCGATCACTGTTCTCACTCTAGTCCCTACCCAGGAAGGCCCCTAATCCTTTGGGATTACAAATAATATCACCCCTTAGGGCCCTTGTTCCTTGGAATAGAAGTGAAACTCTTCTTCAGGGTTCCTTATCCCTTTTGACAAAACCAATACTGTCCCCTCAAGTTTTACACTCTCTCTTGATTGAAAGTGCTTTTCTCTGCTTTTGAACTACAACCTAGAAATTGGTGTTACTTTGTTCAATCTTCATTGAATAGACAATAGAATTTCCAAACAGGAATGAAAAAAGTATAAATAATACTTTTTGCTTGCTTCTGCATATATCATCTGTTCTGTTTGTCATTATAGTAATAAGAGCTCCTGCTCTTATTTCTACATTATTGCCATGAGCATATTTATCTTTACGTGGAATGAAGTAGCTTTCAAGAAACAAAAAAAAGTTACCAAATGATAATCTAAATCATATCTTTTTTGAAATTCCCTATAGTCATTTTTGACACTGAAGGACACTTTGACTTCAAAGAGGGCCTCTATAAAAGTAACACATATAAAAAGGAGCAAAGATACATCACATTTAGGCATGAAATTTCATTCTTTATTAATCTAGTGACTTTTTTTGGCAAACACTGTAGTGAGTTTCCATGTTTTATTGACAGAAGGGAAATTTATTTTCACAAAAATGCCCAAATAATAGAACACAAATTCAAATATGTATACTTTTGCATTATTTCCCTAATTTACATTAAACATCTTTAAATATATAATTAGGATAACTCAGTCCCAAAGAAGAAATATGAGAATTCATTGCCTTCTAACCTTTGCAGAGAATGTGTAGAACACTGCATAAAAAATCCAATTTCTTTTGATATGTTGATTAGTTCTGCTGAATTGCTTTCTTTTTTCTCTTTTTAGAAAAAAAAATTCTTATTATAAAGGATCAAAGAGAGAAAGAGATGGGATATACTGGAATATTTAAGTGATATAAAAGCAAAAAAAAAATCAAAATAAATTTTAATGCATATACTTTTAAATTATACTATGACTTTTAGGACAACTTATATATGCACACATATGTATATAGTCATATCAGAAGAGAATATTTACCATACTTTAGTTGACTTGAAAAGATTTATTCTTGGGATTTGTAAATGTTGCAAAATAAATTATGGCTATTTTTAAAAAATAACTTTGCACTGCTAATTCCCATGCCTCTCTTACACAACTGTTGCTTTTGAGAAAATCACAAACCTGTTTATATACATTGTAAGCAGCTCTTCCAGCCAACATGGAATGTTATATAATAGTTCAAATAACTTTCTCTTAGTCTACACTTCTGCCACTCACAATACTTTCTGGTTTGATTCTGGGGGAAAAGGAAAGTTTTTTTTCCCATTTTGTTTCACTTCTGACTAAAAGGAGGAAGCACTGAAAATCCCAATAGGGAAACTCCTCTCATAAGATCTTATGTTCCCAGCTAAACATTACAAACAGTTATAAGAAGGCTAGAATAAAAAGAACAGTAGAAAATATATTGCCTATACTCCCTAAACTAATCTATTTATTTAGTGCCATACCAATCAGACTCCCAAGAAACTATTTTAATGACCTAGAAAAAATAACAACAAGATTCATATGGAAGAACAAAAGGTCTAGAATTTCAAGGGAATTAATGGAAAAAAAAGAAAAATCAAATGAAGGTGGCCTAGCTGTACCTGACCTAAAACTATATTATAAAGCAGCAGTCACCAAAACCATTTGGTATTGGCTAAAAAATAGATTAGTAGATCAATGGAATAGTTTAGGTTCACAAGACAAAATAGTCAATAACTATAGCAATCTAGTGTTTGACAAACCCAAAGATCCCAATTTTTGGGATAAGAATTCATTATTTGACAAAAACTGCTGGGAAAACTGGAAATTAGTATGGCAGAAATTAGACATGGACCCAAACTTAACACCAAGATAAGATCAAAATGGGTCCATGATTTAGGCATAAAGAACAAGATCATAAATAAATTAGAGGAACATAGTATAGTTTGCCTCTCAGACTTGTGAAGGAAAAAGGAATTTGTGATCAAAGAAGAACTAGAGATCATTATTGACCACAAAATAGAAAATTTTGATTACATCAAATTAAAAAGCCTTTGTACAAACAAAACTAATGCAAAAAAAAAAAATTAGAAGGGAAGCAACAAACTGGGAAAACATTTTTACAGTTAAAAGTTCTAATAAAGGCCTCATTTCCAAAATATAAAGAGAATTGACTCTAATTTATAAGAAATCAAGCCATTCTCCAATTGATAAATGGTCAAAGGATATGAACAGACAATTTTCAGATGATGAAATTGAAACTATATCCACTCATATGAAAGAGTGTTCCAAATCACTATTGATCAGAGAAATTCAAATTAAGTCAACTCTGAGATACCACTACACACCTTTCAGATTGGTTAAGATGTCAGGAAAAAATAATGATGAGTGTTGGAGGGGATGTGGGAAAACTGGGACATTGATGCATTGTTGAAGGAGTTGTGAACGAATCCAACCATTCTGGAGAGCAATCTGGAATTATGCCCAAAAAATTATCAAACTGTGCATACCCTTTGATCCAGCAGTGCTACTACTGGGCTTATATCCCAGAGAAATACTAAAGAAAGGAAAGGGACCTGTATGTGCCAAAATGTTTATGGCAGCCCTTTTTGTAGTGGCTAGAAACTGGAAAATGAATAGATGCCTATCAATTGGAGAATGGTTGGGTAAATTGTGGTATATGAATGTTATGGAATATTATTATTCTATAAGAAATGACCAGCAGCATTTTTGTTTTTCTTCCCAGGTTATTTTTACCTTCTGAATCCAATTCTCCCTGTGCAACAAGAGAACTGTTCGGTTCTGCCACATAATATTGTATCTAGGATATACTATAACATATTTAGCATGTATAAGACTGCTTGCCATCTAGGGGAGGGAATGAGGGAGGGAAGGGAAAAGTCAGAACAGAAATGAATACAAGGGATAATGTTGTAAAAAATCACCCAGGCATATGTTTTATGAATTAAAAGTTATAATAAAAAAAATTTAATTAAAAAAAAGAAAATATATTGCCCAGTTTTTAAATCAAAAGATTTGTTCACCTCTCCCTTAATACCACTTCTATCTCTCCCTTTAAAACTTCACACCTCATACAAAACTAGAATTGTAAAAAATGTTTCTAAAACTTTAGAAAAAAATCAAATATTAAAAATTTACAATTGGATGACCTTGTGAAGTCAGTAGCATTTACTGCCTCTTTTCTCTGTGTAAAGTATTGTACTAAGTACTATGAGAAATTCCCAAGAATGCAATGGACAATGCTTGATCTAGTTGATATGGTAACAGGTTCAAATTCTCACTCTGCCGTTTGTGTGACTCTATCTCTTCATATCTAAATTGAAGAGTCTAGATTACATGGTCTGTAAGTTCCATTTTAGCTCTAAGTTTATGATGGTATGATCTTATGATTCCAAGACTACAACAATGCCAGAGCAACACATTCAGAAGCCAATTCTTATTGATTGAATATATAAAGCATAATGAAGCTTCCACAATGGTTCTGGCCTTAATAACTTCAAAATCCTTATAAAGGATTTCCTCGTCTTTAGTCTCACTCCATGAATTCATCCTTTAATACACATCCTAAATCACTATTTAATATACATCCTAAATCACTATTTTTACTGTGTTCCTTTTATAATTAATCATTTAAAATTTAAAAAAAAAAAAAATGAATGCCCAGTACTACTTGGTGGTTTCCTCTGCAAACTCCACAGTTTGGCATAAAAGTTATATCTCTACAATTCTACATCTTATGTTTCTTCAAAAGATGCTCTATTTCAGTCAGACCTATCTTCTTACAGAATTCTCTGTATATAACATGTAGATTTTCAATCCTCTGTCTTTCCTCATCTGGCTTCTTTTACTGTGAATGACCTTCCCTTTCTTCTCTGATAATACAAATGTTATGTTTTCTTTAAGATCAAACTCAAGATGACCTCATTTTAGAATTCCTTCCCACACTAACCCTAGACCACAAGGTTTCCCAAAACACAGTACACTGTATGACATAATTTAACACTTGATTATATCTTCTTTTGAACTCTTCTACATTTCCTTCTTTTATATACACATTTTTTTTCCTCCAAGTAGATTAATAATTCCTTTTTTTATAAGAATTGTGTTTGCTGGTTACTTCATTCATTCTCACATTCTTTCCATAATAGAAAAATAGTAGGAACCTATTAAAGAAATTATTAGATTTAGATATGTTTAACCAAGAAAGTCTTGTTGAGGTGATTTTCAACTGATATTCAAAGAAGTGATACTACTAAATAGTTTTAATTCAATTCAATTTGACAAAATGATCAGTAAGCACTTTGTATAAAGCATTTTGTATAAAACAAAATGCTATATAATGGAGAGATAGATTAAAAAAAAAAAAAAAAAAAAAAAAAAAACATAGTTCCAGCTCTTAAAGATCTTTCTTTCTATTTGGGGGTGGCAAAAATCACAGAACCCATATATAGAAATGTAAAAGAACTCAACTGGGGACTTCAAGGAAGCCTTCCTCAAGTAGGTGAAACTTGAACTACACATAGAACAGGGGTTTATAGCTTTGAAGTACTTTTGATTCATGAATAGATTTTAGATTGGGAATTGTATGAGTATATATGTATAAAATGTAAATATAGTAAAAATAATATATTAATAGATAACATTTTTTCAATCTAAGTATATGTATGTTGTGTATATATATATATATATATATATATATATATATATATATATATATATATATATATATGTATGTATAATTTCCTTAACTTTTGATTTCCTTTGCAATCCTATCAATCCTATTTTATGCATTTAAAAACTTGATTATGAGCAGGGATCCAAAGGCTTCTTCAGACTTCCAAAGATATCTATGACAGAAAAATAATCTCTACCTAAGAAGAATTAAAAGATTGTGAGAGGTGGAGACAAGGAGAAGGTTCATTCCAGGCTTAGGAAGCAGTCTATACAAAAAGACAAAGGAAAAATGGATTATTGAGTTTGGGAAAGTACAGGTTGGTGGGAACATAGACTCCATGAAGGAAGTAACAGAAAATAAATCTGGAAAGTAGGTTAGGGAGTCACATTGTACAGAGTTTTGACTGAAAAGTAAAGATTTTGAATTTTATCGTAGAGAAAATAAGGAACCCCTGAAAGTTTTTGAGCACAGAAATGATATGATCAGGTCTGTGAGCTAGGAAAATGACTTTGGCAGCTATGTGTAGAATGGATTAGAGAGGAGAGAGAGAAGAAGGAATTAGATAGACTCTATAACTCCCAGAATCCCCAATCGAAGTAAAAATTCACAGATAGTATTAAATGGCTACACAGCAAAATGAAAAAGATTTAACAGGATCAACTGCTCTTTTTTTTTTTTTTCATTAAGAATTACAGTAACTAAAAGTTTCATAACATAATGAAGACCAGGAATCAATTCAGGGAATGAACTTTGGGATGAATAGGAATGAATGTACAGCTGAATAATAACCTTTTTTTTAATGCAGTTTTATTTTGTTTTGTTTTTTAAACAGCATAACATTTCCTAAATCTCTTTTATAATTAAAATGTTCTCTTTCACAATCTCTGACTGCCTTCACAGAGCAAGATAGACAAATCCTTATCATGATTCTACTTCTTTATCTACTAAAAGGGAATTTAAAATAGCAATAAATTCATAGCCTATCAGACAAGTGACAGTTGTGCCAAACAATTGCAAAATTATTTGTTATATATCTTATGGCAATGATGAGATTCTAGAGACAGTTTGACAAGGATACTTAACAAATACTAATTGTAAGCATCTTTCTTTAATATATCAGTAATTTTTAGCCACTGCTTTCCAACTGGTCATTCAGAGTCATTAATATTTCACTGTTATCGGTTAGAATGCTATATTTGTTTCTACTTTCTGATACTGTTTCCATTGAGGAGTTGTTGCATACAAAGTAAACAATCATTTCCTGGAATGCAGAAAAGAGCTCCATGGTCCATGTGGTCTGTAGGGTCAAGACTTTCATCCAAACAACAGCAGATGGGTGTGAAATTCACTCCACTTTTTGTGTGCTATCCTGCCTGGGTTTTAACTCCATCAGACAAGTTGACCTCCCCTTCCCCCATTAATATCCTCTGGTGTCCTGTCCCTTCCAAACCTTACTTTCTGTGTTGTGTTCCCATTTAAACTATAAGTTTTTTGAGGGTAGGGACTCTCTTTAAAAGTTATATACCCGGTGGTTAGTATAGTACCTGGTACTTAATAATTATTTATTGGATTAAATTGGATTGTTCACATAGGCCAGTGTTTATTTTCAGTGAGGGAGAACTTGGAATTTCTAAGTTGCTGAATATAGTTTTAAAATATAAATAGCAGATCAATAAATTGAGCTGGACCAGAATATTGAAACATATCTTACCATCTTTCTGAGAAAGGTGGAAATATAGAAAAGGTCAAGGAGAATAAATCATTAAGATAGAAGAAGAAAAGATATTTTGATGTATTCTGCCTTGCAGACTGTTTATTAAACTGAAGGATATAGGACTGAAGTAAGAAAATGTTAGCTTTTAGTTAAAGTTTAAAGAAGTTATAACGACAACTATTATATTCTGTGTAACATACTTATTGGAGATTTTCCCATAAAACTTGTAAATCAGAATGGAGTGGAACAGATTCTAAAAACAAAGCTGGGAAAATTAGGTTGTCCAAAGGATTTCCAGGATAAATAACTACAAGTGCCAACTTTCTATTCCCTAGATTAAATATATATTGGATACAGTAAGAGTTTATTTGATGGGGCCAAGAGTAGTTGAATAAGATTTGGCATTCCGTTAGGAGAAATGATCAATGACAACAGCAGCGATTCACATTTTATATAGTGTTTTCAGATTAACCAACTGCTTTCTTTTCAACAATGCTGGAAAGCAGCTAATGCAAGTAAAATTATCCATCTTTTACAGATGAAGAAAGTGAAACCCTGAGAAGTTAAAAGACCATACCCATTACACAGCTTGTAAGTAAACTGAGGCCAGATTCCCACAATCTCAAAGATTCTAAAAGTAATGTACTTTTATTCAGTAGGCCATTTTGAAAAATATCAGCAAACAGCAATTCTTCCTCCATCTTCATCCAAATCTTTTCATGTCTATGAGTCATAAGGTTATGGGAATATATATATTGAGAATAGTTTTCTCCTAGGTAAAGTGAGGGAGTTAAATGGATGTTGAGATCCCTTCCATCTGTAAATATATGGTCCAATGAACATGGTAGGTTCCTCACAAATAATAGACTATCACTAAGGTGTAACAGTGGGAGGAAAAAGCAGTGCATCTGCAGTCAGATGACCTGTCTTCAGATCCAGGGTCTGCCAAATTACTGTAGTAACTTTGTAACTACCCTTGTTAACTCCACTCCTGGCTCTATCCCTTTTGAAAGATAGACAATGAAGATCATTTACCCTTGCTCCATTGCAGAGTAAATCTTGAACCTGCTTCCTCTACCTTTTAGCAGAATGATCTCTCTCATTGTAGCTCTTAATGGCCACCCAGTTTGGGAATACATTGGCAATTTTCTACCTCAGTGTTTGTCCTTTCAGTAACTCAGAGGATTCAGTGAATACAAGGGATTACAGAGGATACAATGTCTTCTTGGCATACTATAATACCAGGGGAGTGCTAAATTAGAACAGAATTATTGTTATCTTGTGAATCTGGGCTGCTAGATATCTTCTAAACAGATAAATTGCCAAAAATAATTTGAATAATTCTATCCAGCATGCCCTGAAGGGATAAAAAAAGTTTAGGGACAATTTAAAGTAGATTGATGAGTATGTTTAGCTTCTAGAGTGGTGGGAAGTGCTGGTGGGGAATAGAGGAGGGAAGTTGGGGAGGAGAAGTAAATCTTCTGAAAACTGGAAGAAAGGGGATGTAAAAATATAAAAACCACCCTCACCCAATTTGGTTGCAGTGTTGGAGGACTATGAAAATTCAAGGAGTGAAGGAGAGGGTGAATGAACTTGTATGTGACAAGAGGTTGTCAGTAAACATAGCAGAAGGGAGGATCATCAGGCTGGATGCATCCTGGTTTGGTCCAGAATTTGAGCTGTGGCGCCATAGAGAAAACCCAAAATATCACCTCTGCCATCCTGAAATAGATCTAAAAAAATTTTTTAAAAGACTTTTTCCTTGAGGAGAAAAACTGACATCACTTGATGGTCACTTGAGAGCCCTTTCAAAGAAACATGCTAGAGAATAGCAAAAGAGATTCTGATCAATATGGTGGAAAGAATAATGTATATTAAAATCAAAAGATCTGGGTCCAAATCATTCTCTATTTTTGTTAACCTGTGTGACTATGGTCAAAGCCTTTTAATCTTTCTGAGCCTCAGTTCATAAATTATAATATTGGAGTATTGAAACTTACACCCTCTAAAATCTCTTATACCTGTAATAGAAATGACTGTATAGCACATTAAGGTTTACAACGTTCTTTAAAAGTTTTATCTCACTTGATTTTCATAATAATCAGTGTTGAGAAGCCACATGCTGTACTGGATAGTGGTCTAGTCATCAAGAGTTGAATTCAAATTCCTACCTTGATGCATTCTAGCTGTCTGACCCTGGGCAAGCAGTTTAACCTCTCAGTGCTCTTGTTAATTCTGAGGCTATATCCTTTTTTAAAAAAATACTCTTTTATTTGTCCAGATACATGAAAAGATAGTTTTAAATATTCATCTTTTTTGTTAGCTTTTTATTTTCAAAACAAATAAATAAATAGTTTTCAACATTTACCCTTGCAAAACCTTTTTTGCAATTTTTTTCTCCCTATCTTCCCTCCACTCCCTCCCCTAAATGGCAAATAATCCAATATATGTTCAACATATGCAATTCTTCTATATTATTTCCATATTTATCATGCTGTACAAGAAAAATAAGATCAAAATGGAAAAAAAAATAAGAAAGAAAACAAAAAGCATGAAAACAACAAAAAAGGTGAAAATGCTATGTTGTCATCCTTCCACATTCAGTCCCAACAATCCTCTTTCTGGATGCAGATAGCTCTCTTCACCAAAGATCATTGTAATAGGCCTGAATCATCTCATTGTTGAAAAGAGCCACATCCATCAGAATTGATCATTGCATAATCTTGTTGTTGCTGTGTCCAACATTCATTTTTGCAAAGCCTTGAGTTCCAAATTTTTCTCCCTCTCCTCCACCCTTTCCTCTCCTCAAGACAGCAATAATACAATATGTAGGTTAAACATTGCAATTCTTCTAAATGCTTCCATATTCATCATGCTGTGCAAAAAATCAGTTAAAATGGAAAAAACACAAGAAAGAAAAGAAAAAAAAAAACTAAGCAAACACCATCACCAACAACAAAGGTGAAAATACCATGCTTTGATCCACATTTAGCCTCCATAGTTCTCTCTTTGTAAGCATATGGAACTTTTCATTACAAGCCTATTGGAACTGCCTTGAATCACTTCGTTGTTAAAAAGAGCCAACTCCATCACAGTTGGTCATCACATAATCTTCTTATTAGTGTGTACAATGTTTTCTTGGTTTTGCTCACTACACTCAGCTATTCATGTAACTCTTTCCAAGCCTTTCTGAAGTTAGCCTGCTTATCATTTCATATAGAACAATAATATTTCATTACATTCATATACCATTATTTATTCAGCCATTCCCTATCTGAAGAGCATCCACTCTGAAACAATATCTTGCAGAGAAGGTGTTGTTCTGCAAAGGTAGAGAGAGTTTTCCTCTCTAGGAGTCCCTATATCAATGAAAACACAGGACCAGTCCCAATATTTGTTTATAGATGACAAAAGTTGATAGAAGTTAAATAATCTACCCAGAGTCACTTAGCTAATAAGCATCTTACACAGGATTTGAATTCTTTTTTTTTTTTTTTTCTGGTTCCAAAGTCAGGACTCTAACTACTACACCATTCAACTGCTTGTAAATATATGAGACTACACTCTAGTAACCATACTTATTGGACTCTCAAAGCTATAGAGAGCTACAGAAGCCTCAAAACTCTAAAAATGATGCCATGTGCTACTAAGAATTATGAAGAACAATGCTTGCTGGGTACCCTACTTGATGATGGTAGCTAGTTACAGGACTCCTTCTTTCCTCTTGGTACAGAACACCATTGTTGCGAGCTGTCGTCTCTAGAAGCTGCTGGATTGCTCTCTGGGAAGAGATCTGCTGTGTCTACTCAAATCTCTCAGACAGATTCTTCTTCCTGTAACGAACCTTTGTCTCCACGCAGTTGCTGTTAACTCTTGTCCTTAGAAGTGACTTCCCTTCCTGCAGAGAGCCCCGTCAGGCCTGATGTAATGCAGAGAGTCTTTCTTCTTGAATCCTGGCTCTGAATCTCCTCTAGCTCTTATCCTTCTCCAGGCCGATCTGCTCTCTGCGCCCAGTGCTGTGTCTTTTATCCTCCCAGAGAATGGGCGTGGGATAATGCAAGGGCTTCTGGGAAGAACCACCCCAGCCAATGAGCTTGCCCCCTCTATCAAGTCAACCTGAGTTCTCACCTTGTAATTGTCCAGAAAACCTGAGTTCTCACTTAGTAATCCTAACATCTCCCCCTTTCTTTTGATTTAGAACATAGGACAGTCATGACCTTGAAACATAAATCCATCAATATGGGAAGTATTACAGATAATTACATAAATGACCTTGAAACATAAATCCATCAATATGGGAAGTATTACAGATAATTACATAAATTACATAAGCACATAGTAACATAGTAACATAACACATGCTAGAAGTATATAACATAATCATAAATTGAAAATTTATAAATGTCCATAAGTCCATTGTCCATTAGTCTCATCTTGTGTGAGGAAGTCCAATGATTCCTGCTGGTTTTTAAAGTTCTTTAACAGTCTTATTATTATCCATGCTCTTTCAGTGTCAGATGTTTCTTAGCTCTTCTCCTTTATTTTGAGGTTTTTCTCTTTTTCTGTCTCTCTCTGATGGACAAGGCGAATATGACTCGTTGGCACCCATCTGATTCCTTTTCCTGCTGAAGAAATACAAGCAAACCCTCTCTCCCAGGCAGTTAACCTATCTAATTACCTTCTATTTACCACTTTCTAAATATCTTCTCATCATTTGGCAATTACATTGGAATTGTTTGCACTGGACACAGCCCTGTTGGTTTAAAAGGCCTGTATTCTCCCCAAGTGTAATCCATTTTTGCAATCTGATTGCCTTTTGACTGACTTATCAGGTAACCCCTTTCTGCCATGTGATTGCTTTTCTGCTGGTTGATCAAATCAGAGTCCTGACTTTCTAAAGGCTCTTTGGGTGTAACATCAGCTGCCATCATGCCCCAAGTCTTTTTTGCCTGGGGCCCTGGACCTGGGCCCCTCATCCCATTTCCCTGAATTATTCTACACTCTGATGCCCAATGGAGTCCTCTGTTGCATTTTGGACATAGGCTTTTAGGTCTTCTTTCACCCTGTCTTCTTACTGTATCTCCATACCTACACTGAGCTCTTAGATGCCCAATTTTTCCACATTGAAAACATCGCCGAGTTTCTCTAGAAGGCCCTTGCCAGGAGGGACCCTGTCTTTCCACATTCATCATTGTCCGGGTGTAAAAAGCATTTGTTCCCACTGTAGCACAGCGTCTTATGATCTCCTCTAAAGGAGCATCTTTGTCTAATCCCCATATAATTCTTTTGCAAATCTCGTTGGCATTTTCCTTAGCCAGATGTCTGGTCATTATTTCTGTAGCTGAATTTTCTCCAATAGTTCTTTTGACAGCAGTTTGCAAACGTCCCACAAAATCTGCAAAAGGTTCATTGGGACCTTGCTGTATTTTAGTGAAAGCCTCTCCACG
Source organism: Sminthopsis crassicaudata (assembly GCF_048593235.1). Classification (NCBI taxonomy): domain Eukaryota; kingdom Metazoa; phylum Chordata; class Mammalia; order Dasyuromorphia; family Dasyuridae; genus Sminthopsis; species Sminthopsis crassicaudata. The sequence goes on from NC_133621.1 coordinate 123,795,626, forward strand.
ATCTTTCTGTCCAGGAAGGACACCCCAAGCTTTTATTGCAGCCTTTGCAATTTGTTCATATATTGTCATGGTATAATCAGTCTGTTCTGAATTCTCTCCATACCGACCTTCACCAGCCAAGTGCTCAAAAGTGAATTGTGTGTTAACTCCTATTTCCAAATTGCATCTGACTTGAATTTTACATAATTCATGAAATTCCGAAAGCCATAATAAATTTTCTCCAGGTTCCAGGCATATCCTTGCTATGGATTTCCAATCATTCGGGGTTAGGACTTCATAAGACAAACCATCTAGTAACATTTTGACATAAGCTGATGTAGCCCCATAAAGGGTACAACCTTTTTTCAAATCCTTAATTTTATTCAAATCTAAAGGTGCATATCTTCTCCTTTTTTTACCTACAGAGTCAATATTTTCAATCACAGGATATGCATGTATAAAATCACTTATATCCTGTCCTTCTCTCTTAGCTTTAACCAATGCTTTTTCTAATCTTGTCATAGGCTTAGACTGCTTCACAGACAATTCTGTTTGTGTTTCTGCCTCTTCCTCTCCTCCTTCTTGCTCCACCCATGAAGGGTTAATTGAGGGAGGAGATGGGAGGTGCTCCTGTTGCTCAGAATTGTACTTAACTTCATTGTTATCTGATTCATCCTTTTCACCTAGTTTAGTTGACACCTCCCCATTTTGCTCCTTCATCTCTTCCTTTAGAATAACATTTTTTAAAGCCATTTGGATTAAATTGTAGGTATGAATTGTATCTTTGGAAACTGAGTTTGATCTGGAACCAAAGGGTAAAATGTCACAAAGGTAATTGTACTGTTCACCTAATTGCTCTCCTACTAATTTCCACTCATCTGGATCCAATTCTTCTTCCAGAGAAAAAGAAGGACATATGACCTTCACAGTTCTTAAAAGTTCAGTAATCTCCTCTAAAATTATAATCAAGCCTTGGCTTTTCATAACCTTGATGATGCTCTCTAAACATTTTCCTTGAACAGAAGGTGTTTGCCCCATTTCACTATAAGAGATTGCTGGTTTAGCCCTTAACAAGTTCCTTATTTATCTATTAGCACACTCACTTAATCTTTAACAAAGTTTCCTCGTTACTCACGGTTCTGGGTCAGAGAGACTGAGATCTGGATGGGAGGCTTTTTCACTGGAATCAGGACCGTGTCTGTTCCTATTGGGTGCCAAATTGCGAAGGTCTGGTCTAGCTCCTCTTGTCAGGATAAGCAAAAGTCCTTGCCCCACGTGTGGACGCCAATTGTTGCGAGCTGTCGTCTCTAGAAGCTGCTGGATTGCTCTCTGGGAAGAGATCTGCTGTGTCTACTCAAATCTCTCAGACAGATTCTTCTTCCTGTAACGAACCTTTGTCTCCACGCAGTTGCTGTTAACTCTTGTCCTTAGAAGTGACTTCCCTTCCTGCAGAGAGCCCCGTCAGGCCTGATGTAATGCAGAGAGTCTTTCTTCTTGAATCCTGGCTCTGAATCTCCTCCAGCTCTTATCCTTCTCCAGGCCGATCTGCTCTCTGCGCCCAGTGCTGTGTCTTTTATCCTCCCAGAGAATGGGCGTGGGATAATGCAAGGGCTTCTGGGAAGAACCACCCCAGCCAATGAGCTTGCCCCCTCTATCAAGTCAACCTGAGTTCTCACCTTGTAATTGTCCAGAAAACCTGAGTTCTCACTTAGTAATCCTAACACACCATCACCTCAGACCTGGACTATTGCAATAGTCTGGTGATTGGTCTCTCTGCCTCAAGTTTTTTCCAACCCCACTTCATCCTACACTCAATTATCAGCCTGATATTCCTAAAGCACAAATCTGACTACATCACTCTTCTACCTACTCAATGAATTCAAGGATCAAATACAAAATTCTTAGTGTGACTTTAAAATAGTTTTTTATTTAGTTATTTCCAATTATATCTTTTAAAAAATTTAACATTCATTTACAATTTTTTTGAGTTCTATATTTTCTCCCTCTCTCCTATCCCTCATTGAGGAGGCAAGAAATATATAACATTGTTAATACATGTGAAATCAAGCAAAACATATTTCCATATTATCCATGTTACAAAAGAAAACAAACACATGCAAACAAAAAAGCAAAGAAAATTTAAAAAGCATACTTTATTCTACATTCAGAGTTCATCAGTTCTTTCTTTGGGGATGGCTAGCATTTTTCATTATGGATTCTTTGGAATTGTCTTGGATAATTCTAATGATCCAAGTATCTAAGTCTTTCACAATTGATCATTATTGCAATATTGTTGTTACTGTGTACAATGTTCTCCCAGTTCTGCTCATTTTGCTTTGTATCAGTTCATATAAGACTTCACAGTTTTTTTTGGAACACATTCTATTCATCCTTTCTTAAAGGACAATAGTATTCCATCACAATCATATATCATGTTATTCAACCATTCCTTAATTTATGAGCATCCCTTTGATTTCCAATTCTTTGCCACCACAAAAAGAATTACTACAAATAATATTTTTGTACAATTAGATCTTTTCCCTTTTCTTTGATCTCTTTGTGATACAGACCTAATAGTGGTATTGCTGAATCAAAGAGCATGCTTTGGACATTTAAAGGACTTCATATTTTTCCCCAGTCCTCTTTAATTTATGTGATTTTCCTCTGAGAATTTCTCTTATATACATCCCATTTTATCTGGTTGTTTGCATGTTGTCTCCCTTACTGGACTGAGCTTCTTGAGAGTAGAGGGTTTTTTTTTTTTTTTCCTTTCTTCATATTTTCTATGCTTAGCAAAGTGCCTGTTACATAGTAGACATTTAAATGAATGTTAACTGACTGACAACATGTGCCACTATTTAAAATGGATAATGTAGCATGATTAAGTAAATGGATAATCCAGAATGCTTACAAAATCTAATAGAATAACTTGGTGGGTAAATGAAAGAAGAACTATTGGTTCTTTGGTACATACATTCTTGTATAAGGGGAAAATTCACATTCACATATGCTTTAGAAAAAAATGAAAAATTCATAAATGTTCTGGGAGACAAAAATATCTAGACACAAAAAGGTATAAAAATTTGAACTTTAAGATGACATTGAATACATAAGTGGTTTAAAATGGAATTGTAAAAAACACGCAGCACATGATATTGTAGAAGAACAATATTTTATATAGATCGTCTGACAAACAGTATTTAGCAAGAAGTCTAAGACATATCACTTAATATCAAATTATATTATATTTATATATCACAAAATGTCACATTGGAATTTCAGTTAAAAAATTAAATTGGAACACTTCATTTACACAAAAATTATTCCTTTTTCTTATTTCAATAAAAGTTTTTTAGGGAAAAAAAAAACCTTCCTTACAATATAATGAATGAAATCATTTTTTTTAAATTTAGTTACATAGAGGATTATTACCAGTGTGAACAGAGACTGTTCAATGATTTCAAATTTATTCCAAAAATAATTCCGTACTCAAATTCAGCACAGAAGAGAATCAAAGCTTGAGGAGAGGTAATCCTCTAACATGAGAGGAAAAACTAACCCTTTTCTCAATAGTTTTGCTTAATGCATCAATATCTTTTAATAATAGAGTGCCATGTGTTTATATAACACTATTTTCAAAAGGCTTTGCAGATTTATTTAACTTAATCATAACATCCCTGGGAGTTCTTTTGTATCAGAGTTCTTATCTTCAGTTTACAAACTGAGCTACAGAGAGTCAAAGAAACTTGTTTAAAGTCATTCTAAAAAGCAAGGTCTCTTCTGGGAAATGGAACCTTCCCTGATGCCATTTCCTCTCCAGCCTGCCATATAGCTTTACCAGCTAGGCAAAACAGTCAGAAAGTTACATTTAGGATACTTCCTAGAAGATTAATAATGAGTTTTTTACTTTGTAAATCCATCAAATTTTTCTAGTTTTTACCATCCTGAAGTTTTCTGTGGTGTTGCTATAGTTTATCTAGACATTTTCTTCTCTTCTTGGTCTGTGACATTACACAGTTATTGCAAGAAATTTCAAGAATCTAGATGGGAAGTCATCCATGGAGTATTATTTAATGTATATTGGAAATCCCGCTTTCTTCCATATATATCAAAATATTTATAGCAACATTTTGTAGTAGCAAAGAATTAGGAACAAAGGAGATGCCCCACTTGATTAGAGAATGGCTAAATAGACTGGGGAACATAAATATAATAGAATATTTCTGTAAGAAATTATGAAAATCATGAATACACAGATGGCTGTAAGAAAGACATGCACTGAGAAGTAAAGTAAGCAAAGAGGAAAACAATACATACAATGGTTAAAACAATATAAATAGAAACAAAAACAACAATCTACCAAGCAAAACTGAATATTGAGAAATAAAAAAGAGCAAACTTGGCTCCAAAGAAAATGCTGAGAAGATACCTTCTCCCACTCCTTTGTACAGGCCCAGAGACATAGGTATGGAATATTGTATATAATGTCAGATTTTATTCAATAAGTTGATAGTTTTTATTTTTTCCTCCTTTTCTTTATTAAAAATTCTTTATTATAAGAAAGGGCTCTCTGGGAAAATAAGTTACATAGGGGAGCATCTACCCAATAGAAAAACAATAAATATTAGCAAAAATCTTTTTAAAAAGGAAAAGCCTGCCCTGCACAAAAATAACTTGCATATTCTCACACACACCCCAGAAACACACATAAATGGTGTCTCACTTGCCTCCTACTAGGATTCAATTTTATTACAGTCATTTATGGGTTAGCCAACAAAAGTAGAAAAATTGACTCTACTAGCAACAGTTAAAATGAACATAGTCAACTTATCTCTCCCATTTACCCAACAGTTTCACTCAATGTAGCTTACCTTTGTCAATTTATTTCAATGTATGTCACATTATTGTATCCTGGTAAAGGAGTCTATTTGTTGATCCCCATAATAGTATTCTATTTCCCACTAAAGTATTTTCACAAAAACTAGCCTCCTCCTGTATTTTAGAATCCTTAACTTCTTCAAAGTTCAGCTCACATGGCATCTCTAGTGCCTGCAGCAGCTCCAAAGAGTTTCTTTTTCTCATGGCTCACTTGTATGCTCTCCTTCAAATTATTTTGTATTTATAGGATAAAAGATTCAAAACTGCAAGGGACTTTAGATATCACCTAACCTAAGCCTCTCAGTTTATAGATGAAAAAATTAAGGCCTACAGAGAATAAGGAACTTTTCCAAGATTACTCAATCAACCAACCAAAAAATAAAAATTTATTTTAAACTTACACATGCTAGGAACTAAGGATACAAGGACAAAAATCTACGTGTTTTCTAGATGAAGACTTTCCTATTGCCCTCCATTCCCTCAACCTGCAACTTGTAGCTTTTCTCTTCAAATTAATATGTACCTATTTTGTATGTATTAGGTATAACTAATTATGTATATGTTTCCCCTGAGAAAGCATAGGTTCACTGAAGGTAGAGATTGTTTCACTTTTGCCTTGATATTCACAATTTCCGGCAGAATGCTAGACACATGATAGCTACTCATTGATTAATTATCAATAAGAAGCAAGAGATATTGTCAAACACTTTATGTATGTATATATATATATATGTGTGTGTGTGTGTATATACACACACATATGTATACATACATATTTATACATGTATAGACACACATATTATATATATTCCTATACATATACATATACATACATACAGTAAATTATGCTTAATCACTTGGTCTAGCAATACAGTAATCCTGTCAAAAAGGAAAAGATGCTCATCTGGCATGACCTATTCTTGATGAAATGTTGCTGTCTCTCTATGATATTCCATTGCTTTTCTTTAGAAAGCAATAGAATTTTATATAGCATATGCCAAACTTTTAGTTTAGTTTCAAGCCATTATATTATACGATATTATTATATACCAAAGGTTGAAGTTGCACTAGGAGTTTTGGGACATTTTGCTTCATGTATATGTGTGTGTGTGTGTGTGTGTGTGTGTGTGTGTGTGTGTGTGTGTGTGTAAATTAAAAAGTATGTTACTCTTTTCTTAATTGGAACAAAGAAAATCTGTGTTCAAATATCACTTCATTATTTTGCTAGGTGATCCTAGGAAAGTCCCATAATTTCTTTGAACTTTAGTTTCCCCATCTGTATAATGGAGATAATAATAGAACTTATCCTTTCTAAGAGTTGTTTTAAGGATCAAAAGAAATAAAAGGATTGCAAATATTAAGGTTTAATTTTGATATCATCAAACATAAATATATGCATGGATGTTATCTCCACAAGACTAGGATGTCTACTAAAATACTAAAGTTCAAACACTGAAATGGAGTTTTAGTTTACCTTGTAGGGAGAATACTTACTGCCAAAAATTACAGGTTAATAGACTATTGAGGTAAAAATAATAATTACTAACAATAATAACTTCTATTTCTACAGCAGTTTAGCATTTATAAAACTCATTCCTCAAAATGGCACTGTGAGATGGATTTTTTCAATGTAATTTACACTGTTTCATGGATGAGAAAAGCAAGACACAGAGAGGTTAAGGGATTTGTTCCTAGTTATAGTTACACAGCAAATATTAGAGGTAGTATTCAAACTTAGTTTTCCTGCCTGTGAGTCTAATGCTTTCCATAACCCCACATTGCCTCCATTGCTTTTTATTTAACAACTTTTGCTATTCTGTTCCACTTAAGATAACAGACTTATAGTAAGAAGGAACCTTAAAGTCCATCCGGTCTGACACTTTTAATTTTGAAGATGAAGAAAGGCCCTGTGATTACCTGTCATTTAGGGGAGAGAGGGGAAAATTTGGAAAAATGAATACAAGGGATAATGTTATTTTAAAAAAAATACTCATGCATATATACTGTCAAAAAAATTTATAATTATAAAATTAAAAAAAAAAAAAAAGGCTCTGTGAAATTAGAGGACTTGCCTAAAATCATAAAGCTAGAAAATATCTGCATAGTATTCAAACCCCTTCTTTCTGACTTCAAGTCCAATACTATCTTCTTAAACAGGATTGTGACCCCATATTGGGGTCATGTAATGTGAGGATAGCAAAATTATGATTTATTATTAGTAGGTTTTTTTATATGCTCATTTTATATACCTATATATCCAGGATTGCCTAAAATTTCTTTGCTGAAAAGGGGTCAGGAGTGGAAAAAGTTTAAGAAAACAGGCATTATAACAGATTCTAGCTACTCATCTGATAAAAGTATAATAAAGTAGTAAGATAAATTGCCAAAAGCCACATATGAAAGTGAGTCTCATTGACTTTATATTTGAGCAGTCAGTATAAGTATAAATATATTTTAAGCATATTTACAGTATACTGCTACTGTCAAATACATGTTTTGGCTATCCTGTAAAGAGAAAATTAATGACATATTTTAGGATTCTATTCTCCTTGATTTAGAAAGTCTATGGGGGAAAAAAATGTACCCTGAACCGTAAGCAAATAAATTATTCAAACAAAACATTGAAAACACTCACTGATCCTGGGTGGTTTAGCATTCTGGATGGGCCTTCAGATTACTGAGGAATGCATTTTTGCATTACTAACATGCCTTCTTCAAAGTACCTTCTCCTCTTCAAGAAAATAGGTTCAGGATTCTATTCTATATTAAGCAATATGAATTAGGATTTCCTTTGCTTTCCTTCTGAAATGTGGAACTTTCTCAAATGTGTTATTTTAAAAAGCTTTATTAAGCATCTATTTATGCCAAGACACTGTGCTTGTATGATGAATGAATGAATGAGCTCACCTCGGATTCACTGAACTTGCAAAACTTTGAGCAATCATCAAACCAAACCGTCTCCTCTTACAAATAAGGAAACTCAGTTCCAGAATATTAAAGCAATTTTCTCAAGGTCATGAAGAAAGATAGAGCCAGAATTCTATCAAGTAAGTTTTCTTTCTACTACATAATGCTTTCTTCCCTTAAAGTTTGATAAAGACAAATTAGGATAAATTTGTGGTTATTCCCATGATCCCCAGATGTTTGCTGAATGACATTTGCAAAAAATTTTGGACAGAGGCTAATTGTGGATATTTTAATAGAAGAAATCATTGTCTTTGACTGAAAGATAAGAATTTTAAGTGAAAGTTGTACTGTTCTTCAATGTTGCTTTCTGGTTTGATTCCATTAAATTAGGGTCAGTAGGGCAAACCACAGCCTGAGGGGCAAATCTGTCCTGATACCAGTTGAGCTGAGAATGGTTTTTATAAATTTCAAATAAAGTTTTATTGAATTTTAAAATGTAGATACTATTCTTAGCTTGAAGGCTATACAAAAACAGGTGGTGAGCCTATTTTGCCCTCTGCCCATAATTTGTTGAGGATCCCCTACATTAGACTGGGAGATCTTTGAGAATGAAAATTTTTTAAAAAGTCTTTCCTTCTTTTGAATTCTCAACCCTTAGCACAGTATCTGGCACAGAGAAGCTGATAAATAAATGATTTTTTACTAACTCATTCACAGGATATTGAATCACCTGTATAGGCTTGAGTAGAAAGGCTTTTTACAGACATTATAGAAGGTTGGCTAAGGGATCGAGCATTATATTAAAAACATCATCACTTTTCATCTCTAATGGGAGTGCCTAATACCCTAAGTAATGAACATCCCAACAAATCAAAGATAAAACAGCCAAACAATATCAAGAATATGTTCTCAAATAACGCTTTATTTTTGTTGTTTTGTTGTTGTTCAGACTCTTTGTGACCCCACCTAGGGCTGCTTGGCAAAGATATTGGTTTGCCATTCCTTCTCTAACTCATTTTACAGATGAGGAAACTGACGCAAACAGGGTTAAGTGGCTTTCCCAGGGTTGCAAGCTAGTATTTGAGGCCAGATTTGAATTCAGGAAGATGAGTCTGACTAGTGCTCTATTCACTGTTCTACCTAGCTGAACCTCAATGGAACCTCAAATAACAATCTCCTTACCATAATTAATTTCATAACAGGCAGATCTCTATAGGAATAGTATAATACATACAGGACCAAAAATTTTGAATTAAAAGGGACCATAAAAGTTACTGAGTACAACTTGCTTATTTTAGAGATGGAAAAAACCAAAGCTTAGAAAAAAATTAAGTCATATATCTAAGCTAATAAATGTCAAGATGAGATATGAATCTAGGTGTTCCTGACTCCAAATCCAACATTATATGCACTGTATCATTCAAAGGATTGTGCATATTTTAAATACCTACAATGTGCAAGGCACTTACTTACTAGAGAGATACTATAAAATAATAAATAGTCCTTATGGAATTTAGTAAAGTAAATAGTGTATTATAAAGTATCATTATTTTTTTTTTAATTAATTTTTCCAAATTATCCCCTCCCTCCCTCCACTCCCTCCCCCCATGGCAGTAATCCCATACATTTTACATGTGTTACAATATAACCTAGATACAATACATGTGTGTAAATACCATTTTCTTGTTGCACATTAATTATTAGCTTCCGAAGGTATAAGTAACCTGGGTAGATAGACAGTAGTGCTAACAATTTACATTCACTTCCCAGTGTTCCTTCTCTGGGTATAGTTATTTCTGTCCATCATTGATCAACTGGAAGTGAGTTGGATCTTCTTTATGTTGAAGATTTCCACTTCCATCAGAATACATCCTCATACAGTATTGTTGTTGAAATGTATAGTGATCTTCTGGTTCTGCTCATTTCACTCAGCATCAGTTGATTTAAGTCTCTCCAGGCCTCTCTGTATTCCTCCTGCTGGTCATTTCTTACAGAGCAATAATATTCCATAACCTTCATATACCACAATTTACCCAACCATTCTCCAACCGATGGACATCCATTCATCTTCCAGTTTCTAGCTACAACAAAAAGAGCTGCCACAAACATTTTGGCACATACAGGTCCCTTTCCACTCTTTAGTATTTCTTTGGGATATAATCCCAATAACAGCAATGCTGGGTCAAAGGGTATGCACAATTTGACAACTTTTTGGGCATAGTTCCAAATTGCTCTCCAGAATGGCTGGATTCTTTCACAACTCCACCAACAATGTATCAGTGTCCCAGTTTTCCCACATCCCCTCCAACATATAAAGTATCATTATTAACAAAGGATACAGAGCATGAAAGTAAAATTTAAAAATATATAAAAATGTATATGACATTTGGCTAACTGGATCACAAAAACAAAAAGTTTCAGTAGAGTAACGGAGGCTGAATACAGAATAAAACAAGTTTTAAAGGAAATAGAGAGTAAAACAAAAAGATTTTTATTTGTCATTAGGATTTTGTTTCCCTAAATTGGTATTGGAGTGAAACCCTAAATCTCTAGTAATTTGAGCACTAGCATGAGAAAATGCTTTTAAATTAAGAAAACATAGCAGACTACATTGAGATGGAGGTCAAGGCTACAGAGAGAATTTTTAACAAAAAGTTTCCTAACTACTTTTGGGCAGGAAAAATCCAAATGATTGGGAAAGTGGGGGTGAGGAGAATACAATATTGGTTCCATTATGTATGTGAGAAGAAATTTAGGCTTTGAAAGCAAGAGGGTGGTCTTGTAAATTTGACCTCAAGCAAAAACAAAATTGTATAAGATATCAAGGCCTGCTCTGAGTGGACAGATTTGGAGACTCATTTATTTAATGAGTGCTTCCCATTGTGCTTTAGAATTCCCAGACTCCCAACCTCCTATTTAGTTAATCCAGGGACTTTATACCTTTGAGATAGCTCATGTGAAAAAAAAAAAAAAAGATTGTTTTTCTTTGGACCCAATCTAAATGCAACATGCATTTATTTGCTGTTTCAAATGAAATCTGCCACTCAAATGAAATGCTGCTAAACTAGATCAACTTTTTCAAAACAATTGTTCCCATCCCACCAAAATATGAAAAGAGCAATAAACATGAAATAAATAACTTAAGACAATCATCTTTTTCCAAACTGTGTAAGTAGCAGAAAGAACATTTAACAAACCCTTTTAGAAAGATTATCCTCAAATTTATTTGAAACAGTCCTTACTTTATAAAATTTAAATACCCAAGCCAATTTCTATGACCTTACAAAAGATCAAACATTTAGAGGGGCACCCAGGCCCCAAGGAGAAATGCTGGTGATTTCAATAAACATCTGGTTGCCATTTTCAATTATAAGAACTAACCCCTGCTTATAAGGAAGCAGTTTAGTTTCTTTGGAGTAAAAAATAAGACACAGGGTTTTTTGTTCTCTTTTCATAGTGGAGGGTAAAGGAAACACCAGAATGGAGAGGTCACTAGAAGCTCAGCTTTTATAAATAAAAAAGTCTTTTCAAAAATTAAAGTAAATTGAACTCTTGTTCCAGTTGAGTAAACAACTCAACTGAGCTTAGGTTAAAAAAACATGTCTAGAAGACCAAGTGTGACAATTAAAGACCAAATTCTGTTTAGTCATAAACATATCAGTAGTTCCATAAGTGTGGCTCAAAATAACAATAAGCTCAAGCACACAATTACTGTGTGTGTCATGATACTATAAAGTAGAAAGCTGTAAAGTATCTTTTTTCCCCTAGTTTGATTAACTAAAGGCATAAAAACACAGCTGACATGAGCCAAAATCCATTACTTGCATAATAAAAAAAAAAAAAAAGTATGTCATATGTGTTCTATGTAAAACCTTGGCAAGGCAAGACACAGTGCCTTTCAAATGTGAACTTTTGCTTCTAACTTTTAACTAAGAGCAATATAGATAGATTAAAATGGAGAGAGCAATTGGTGGAGAATGGGGAACTGCAGTGGAAAATGGTTCACAAAGATCTCAATTTTTACTCTATCAGAAGAATGTTATTTAAAATGGGAGGCTCCAGAACATAATATCCTCAAATATAATGCAATGCAGAGAAGTTTCCATTACTCTTTTACAAATTTCTTCTGCCTATTGTATACCCAAAGGATACAGACGAATTCTAACAAACAACACAAAAATAAATGTTGTATAATTGTAATGAATAGTCTTAGCCCTGAAGAAGAGATAACAAAATTTCCCTTCTTCCTATCTTTGCAAAGATGAAGGTCTACTGGTATAGAATATTACATTTACTGACAAACACTGATTTTTATGTTCTCTTTTTAATTTTTTTTATTAAAAGGAACAGTTTATTGGAGAGAAAGGGGATATATATATATATATATATATATATATATATATATATATATATATATATATATTTGGAAAGAAAGGCTGTAAAAAACAAAATATATCAATAAAAATTATTTTTTTAAAAAAGTGGATGAGTTCTAAACATATCTTTCAAATGTGTCAGAATATTTTCTCTTTCAATGTATCAGAACACAAAGATAGTCAAATTAGAGGTGTTTGAATTATCCAGGCAGTCAAATGAGACATATCAACATGGAAGGAAGGAAACAAGCATTATTAAGCATCTACTATGTTCCAGCAGTGTGTTAAGTCCTTTACAAATATTGCCTCATCTTTACAACAACCAATAGGAGAACAAACTCCTGTTATCTCCATTTTACAGTTGGGGAAACTGAGGCATAGGGCAGCTAAGTGACTGGCCCAGAATCATAGAACTAGGAAGTGTTGGAGGATGGATTTGAACTAAAATTATTTTCCTGATTTCAGGCCCAGTGCTATATCCATTACTCTAGGCAGCTGCTTCATGCAATGTCTCTCACAAAGCAGTATGGATACAGGAATTTTAAATGTGGCCCCTCTTTTGAAGAGCTCACAAACTAGAACAATCCACTTCACTAGATCTATCTGAATCTTCTGAAGCTGGAAGACCATATGGTACATATTAAAGAAAAAAGAAAAATACTCTCTCCTAGAAAATACTCTGAGTCAGGCTGTTATTGCTTGTTGTCTCTGGGAACAGGCTGAAGACTTTTAGGAGATTGTTGCTTTCTTTAGCCTCTTTAGCTGATCTAATTCATGGTGGCAAAGGCACAGATAAGTTCTTGGGTCTGGATCATTGACTTGAATTTCATCTCCAATTATGAGTGAGGTTTAGGCCTAGATTCTTAAGTGCTCTGTTATCTCAGTTTCTTTATCTGTAAATGTACATAATAAAACATGGAGTACATATCTGTCCCAAACAATTTTTATGAGAAGAGAAAATAAATGGGAAGCATTTTACAAACCTGTAAAACAGTATAGGAACATCAGCTGGCATAATCCCTTTTTATGGAGCTCCAATTTTTTCCCTTAAGGAATTATTTTATTTTAAATTTTTACCAGACTTGTGATTTCATTGGCATAAGGGAAGAATCTATAAGGGAACTCTATTCAATGTACATTGGCACAGATTCTCAACTTCTATAGGCTTGACAAAATAACCTGCAAAATTATGAGTTATAGTTGTTCAGGGTGACACAGTGAATGAGTGAAAGGTCAGATTTGAATTCATGGCTTTTTGATCTAGAGGCCAACATTCTGTCCAGTACATCATACTCCTCTTAAGGGAATATATATTTTAGAAATATGCTCTTTATAACTGCACATATGGAACCCATATCAAATTGCTTAATGTTTTAGGAAGAGGGGAAGGCAGGAAAGAAAAAAATTGGAATACAAAAAAAAATTTTTAAATGAATGTTAAAAATTGTCTTTGAATATAATTGGAAAAAGGAAAAATACCATTTAAAATATATTTTATAAATATGCAGATATAATAACTAGTCCTATTCCATAGTGTTCTATAGTTTACAAAGTTTATTTTTCCCTTTGCTCCCTGTTAGGTAAATGTCTTCTAAAGTTCTAATTGTTAATTTTACATTAGATGCCACAGAGGAAAAACTAAATTAGGAATCTGATTTATAAAAGTACTATATATAGCTTTTACATTAAGATGGGGGGAAGGGGAAGCTAGATTAGAAATAAGATCCCTCTCAGGGATTTTGTAGAAGGTATTTTTGCATTGGAATGGAGACTTAACTAGTTGACCTGAAAGATTTCTTGAAACTTAAGAGTTTATCACCTTGAGGTGGTTGAGAGAGAGAAAGGGGGAGGAGGGAAGGTAGAGGAGGGGAAGAGACAGACAGCCAAACACAAAGGCATAAAAGACAGATATAAACTGACAGAGATAGAAACACAAACATACAAAGAGATAGACACAGAAACAGAGACAGAAAAACAGACACACACATACACAGAGACCAAAAAACAGAGATATAAATACACAAAGAAGAGAGAGACAGAGACTGACAGAGAGAACAATTAAAGCACATGCTGTTTTTTCCCCCAAAATAATAATTTCTATATTTTCAGGCACAATCAGCCATATTTTGATGCTTTAGCATGTTTTAAAGGAGTGAACTTATATGCAGCACTGTACCTCAGATTTTTCTCCCAAAAAAATCAATTTGAATTTTTAAATTTTCACAGTTTTCACTACTTATTCCATTCAGATGACTTCTAAATTTCTCTTTGAATGCAACTTTCTTCTCATCTCCCAACTATCCACTAGATACTTTTGTTTGAATAGTACACTATCAACTCGATCTCAACATGTCTAAATCCCAACTCATCCCAACGGAAAGCATAAAGTCATTAAAAATTTATTGTACAAGACAATTCCATCTCCAGACCCTGTGCATTTCGCAATAGCTTTTTCTAGGGCTGGCATCCTCTCCTCCCCAACTCTGCTTTCTGCTTTCCCTAGGTCTCCTCAAATCCTAGTTAAAAATCCCATCTTCTATAGCAATAGGTGCCCTTTTGGAATCCTTTATAGCACTTTCCCTCTATTGTTTATCCCCAATTTGCTTTTCAGCTATCTAGTTTTATAGAGTTGTTTTCATATCGTTTCTTCCATTAGACTGTGAGCTCCTTGAGTGCAAGGACTGTGTTTTGGATTCCCAGTGTTTAGCTCAGATCCCTGCACAGAGTAGGTGCTTTATAAATGCTTATTGTGTGAATGCTACAGGGAACTCCTAGGATATTCTATCATTACAGGCCAGTACTTTCTGTGCAACTGACAATCTAAAAGAACTATCTAGAGCAGGGAAAAGCAAAGTGTCTAAACAGGGTGGCATAGCCAGTATGGGTTAACAGAGGAAATTGAATCCAGATCTTCCTAACTCAGAACTCTCCCTTTTACCACCTACCTGCCTTGCCTCTCTGTGTGATGCATGTATTTATATAAGGTATCCTAAAAGTCTTAGTGAAGTTTTAAACTAATAAAGCTTAAGAATTTTGGAACACTTAGCATATGTCCCAAACATACATGTACACTTTTCTGACCGCAATGCAGGTGCCTGTGATTTTATTTGTTAAGTATGCCTCTTAAAATGTTCCAATGCATTATGTTTTTGTAAAGTGAATGTTAATTTAAATTCACTAAGGTAGCTCAAGTTTTTAAAGGTATTCTGTGATGAATCATTTTGTACAGTGAAAAATCCTTTAGTAATGAAATTCGTAGGCCAGTAACTTATCTGTCTGATGAGTTTCGATTTTTATATACTGACTTTTTTTTTCACTGAGACACAATCTTTCTGAGCACGTGCCTATTTCAATATGGTCCAGGAGCCATTTCTTGTACTTTTTTTTTTAATGAGAATCTACGTGTGACTCATTCAGAGAACCCTATGTCTGAAAACACCTTCTTGCAAGGTCATTTAATTCCTCTTCACACCATCAGCAGAACTATCTTTAAACTGTCTTCAAATATATAAGACCCTAATCTATTTTTAGGAGCTTCTCTC
Organism: Sminthopsis crassicaudata; assembly: GCF_048593235.1. Taxonomy (NCBI): domain Eukaryota; kingdom Metazoa; phylum Chordata; class Mammalia; order Dasyuromorphia; family Dasyuridae; genus Sminthopsis; species Sminthopsis crassicaudata. Next base: position 123,811,308 of record NC_133621.1, read on the forward strand.
TCACAAAAGGTGACTCCTTGATTTGTGACTCATTCTAGAACTTTAACCACCTTCCAGTTCAAGAAATTCTCATTCTTATTTAGTTTAAATTATCACTTCTTGGTGCTTTCTTTTCCTAAACTAAATAAACTACAGGTTTATTATTTTTTTAAATGTAAGCTTATCCAAAGTTAAGAATAAGCTGTAATAGTATTTAGGTTTTTTCTTTTTCTTTTCCATATATAACTTCAGCAAAGTCCTTTGGCAAGCAGCCACCATAAACAAACCTCCTTAAAATTTAGCTGGAACATTAAGAGATATAGGAACAAGATAGACTTTTAACAAGTGAAAGTAAATGTGAAATAAGCATAAGAACACAAAAAAAGCGATCATACTATAAATAGGCAAGGATATAGACCTTTTTATTTATAGATTTTCCACGATATTAAGTGGTAATTTGTATCTTTCACTCTATTAAAATTGTACTCCCTAGGAACACGCTTGGATAAATTATAGTGAGCTTATTAGAGAAAGTTGGGAAGAAAATATTAAATTATACCATTTGCCAGAATAAAATATAACCAAGTTTTATACCTTCTTGAATATCAAGACATAATGTTTATCACAGTATTGATTTAGGCCCAGAATATCCTCAATACAGTGTAGGGGATTGGGGAGTAAAGTAGACTTGAAAAACATACTATTTTTAATTTGTTCTCATATACACACAAAAAAAATCTCACTATAAAGCCAGAAAGATAGATCATATAGAAGGATAAAAAACATAAGTATAGCTATAGACAGATATGTATCCATACATACACATAGGTATATAGATATACATTCAATATATAGCAATTACATTAAACTTATTTAGCTTCCATGTAATAAACTCATTGGTTTTGCATTTGTTCTATTTGCTAAAGACAATTCACATTTAGTGAAAGTGGAAGACACATTTGGATGTTGCATTCCTGAAATTTTTTCTCCTTAAAAAAAAAAATCTACAGAAATGATACTCTTAAAGCAAGATATTAGAGGATTTGTAAGTATCTTCCTGGGAAAATAGATTTTCTAATACCTAATATATTTAAATTTGAAAATATATGAAATGATTATTATAATACATAAGGCTTAAACTTCAGACAGATCTAGGGCAAGATATCTAATTTTTGAATTACACAGTCACCAAATTTAACATTCAAGGCTCTGGTGCCTTGTGCTAAGTATAGCTAAAGGTCAATGTATATTTTATAGGAGGGTGAATATTGGCTGAATTGGACTTTATCTTGATGCAAAGCCCACAGGATGGTAGTCTGTCATTCTAAATTTTGCACTTAATAGGACAAATTTGATCATAGAAAAATTCTGGGCTAGGCAACCTAGTATAAAGGCTGCCTAGTAAATATTAGTCAGTTTGTGTTAGTCACAGGTTTAGATGTTTAAATATACATATAAGATCTAAAGGACATTGTATTTAGAGGTGGAAAAAACCCTTCTTTTGTCTAATTATGTTATTTACAAATGAGGAAATTAAGGCCTAGATTTATCCAGGGTCATAGAGATAATAAGAAGCAGAGCTGGAACTCAAGGTCAGGTCTTCTGACAGCCTTACCCCAAACCAATATAGTAATATATTAATATAAATGTATATGTAAATGTCAACATGTGAGTGTATATATATCATAAGTGTGAGCATATGTATGTGTGTTTATATACATATATATGTGTATATATATATATATATATATATATATATATATATATATATATATATATATATATATATAAATAACAGCTGTTAGTTAGCCCTATAGCAATTCTTGCCCCATTAATCTTCAATCATGTGTAAGTCACCTGAAAGTTAGCTTCCTCAGATTTAATTCTCAGTTTTCATTTGTGCCCTTGATACCAGTCTCCCCACTTCTAGAGTCTTGTCATACATATCAAGGAATCTTAATCTCTCCTCCTTTATGACTCTTTCCCTTCTGATTGTCTAGCAACACACTCATGTCTCTGAATCCAGTGGTGTGGGCCTCCCGGCTATTCCACAAAAGCAACAGTCCATTTGTTTAGAATGTTTTTCCTCCTCAATCTACTTATTAACTTTCTTGGTTTCCCTTAAGTTCCATTAAAAAAAAAAAAAATCTTTAGTGCCTTTCTTCAATGAATTATTTCTATATATCTTATCTATAGTTTGCTTTGTATATATTTGTATACATATTGTATCCCTCATTAGATTGTGACCTCCCAGAAGGTAAGGACTGTCTTTTAAATACTTCTTTCTTCCCATGCTTAGCAGAATTCCTAGATAGGTGCCTAATAAATGTTTATTGATCAACAAGTTCATATCTTTATAATCCCTATGCAAATAGCTTGAAAAAACTATGTATTCATTCTCTCTCTCACTTTTGAGTGTCAGTGAAATAATTCCTTTGACTCAAAAAATCATGAACTTGGTTCAAATCTTGGCTATGCTACATATGACTTTAAAAGTATCAAAAAATCAGCTCTTTACTATCTTCTTATCTGTTAAATGGGGAGGTTGGAATATATTGTCCTCTTAGGATGTATTCAACTCAAAAACCTAGGATTATTTTGTCTAATGAAGACTTGGGCTTCTTGGAGCATCCACTTTAGCTTTGACTTAATATTATCAACTCATTTGGGTTGCACAATAGAATAACCTAATAGAATAATTGTGGTGAACTCTGGATTACTTGTATTTTTATATGCTTGAATTATTCTCCATTTTGAGCGATTGAAATATTCAAAATTCTCTAATATGGACACAAATAGAGGTGTCATGCATTTAGTGAGAGTGAAACAACTAGTTTATGCAATAAATGTAACTATTCCAGGTTAGAAGTGAGAGAGATGTTCCAAGAGGCCTAAATTCTCAAAAACATTCTTTCAACTAATTAATTTTACACACATTTATGAGCCGAACTCATGACCACAGAAAATAAATAGCAATAATATAACTTTGTGTCAAATCATCAAGGAAAGAGTAGATAGTTTATACCTATGGATTATATCAATGGCAGGTATTTTAGAGACATTAATCCTATGATCCAAATTAGAAAATAAAATGAACATTTAGAAGAAAATGCAACTTTTCAAACCTATGTCAGTCTGAAATGGGCTTCTCCCTTTTGAAATCTATCTGATTAATGTAGTATGAAGAAGTAAAGAATGAACCAAAAGGATGAAGAATATAATAGAAAGATAGCAGGGATACTGGGTGGTATTGGGAATTAAGTAATATAATCCCTCTGAGGTCTATTTTCTCAACTGTAAAATGGAGATACTAATCTTTATAAAAAGTGGTAGACTGAAAATCATACCTAGTTCTTTTTAAGTCCAAGTTCAGTCCTTATAAAAATTAACTATATAGTTAAATCCAATCTATCTTAGAAAAGGTATAAAAAGAAAAAAAACAATAATGAAATTCAGTTAGTACACTAGCTCTCCATAGCCCATAGTCTGCCTTTTTCTAGTTCTTGATATTTCAAAGCAGCAACTTACTGTATCTCTACTTAGAAAATTGACCCAATGTATGGTACAAGTAGGAATATAAAAATCTCATTCTCAAAATACAAATATATCTTAGACCTTCTTTGAAGAGGATATGGAAATGCAAAAAACATCTGAAGATATATAAATGGTAAGCTAATAGAAGGACCAGGAAAATAAGAGGAATTTTAGTTTTTCAGTCCTTTGTTCAGGTGATTGGGTTCAGTACCCATTTTCAATAGAACAGAAGATGAGTATATGATCATAATTATAATAGTCAATAGCTTAAGATGCTATTCTTTACTTTATTATTTATTTACTTTCTTCTTTACATATCATTTATATATTTTTTAAAAGTATATTTATTAATGGCCATCTAACAAAATTGAATCACTCACATATGTTCCAAGATTGAATAAGTTATTTCTGAACAGGACTATTCAAATGTAAGCTCCTTTAGGGCCCAATTGTTTCAAGTTTTATTTTTTCCCAGTGCCTGACACTGTTGCCTTTCACACAGCAGGCATTTACTAAATGCTGATTGAATTGTAGTAAGCTAGGCCTTAAGAAAATTAGGTTGTAGGAAAGTTTGTTTTCAGCATCTCTCATTCTCCCTTTTAATGCTTTCTTTTTTCTTTTAAGCACTTTTCACTCCTAAGTGCCTAGTGACTAATTCTACTTTGACCTAATAGTGTTCTCAAGCACTATGGCTTCAGACCTGGCCATCTCATCCAGGACAATGCCTACTCTGACTTTGTTTACTCCTTCACACCAACAGAACTTAACTAACCTGTATCCCATTCCTTCACAACCTCATCTTGCTAATTTACAAATAGGTATTACTGGTGATTAAGCATCTCTCTCAGATAACATATTTACATTTTAACTGGGCCTTTCAATGTCTTGACCCAAGGGGTGACAAATGTGGCAATTTTATGTACTAGTGGAGAAGATTTATTTGGAGTTCTTGGCAGGCAACTATCTATTCCACCTATGTATAAAGTCAGTCCTTATGCTGAATTAAATCTTTATTGACTCACATTAAAATACTATAATCAATGGAAGCTGCTTCTTAATGGTAGAGGATACAGATCTGAATTACTGGCATTAAAGTAATGAAAGCAAAGCATTTTCATTAAGTGACATTGTCTTGTGATTGCTGAATATAGCTGATGTATCCAATTCTCTCTGTCCCTGACATCACGTTGGAGCCTTCACAGCATCATTTTATGATACTTCTTGAAGACCAGCAGTATAATCCTATTACTGCATGTAATAAAGACCAAGAAGAGACAACTAGGTAATGCAGTGGATAGAGCACCAGCCCTGAAGTCAGGAGAACCTGAGTTCAAATTTGGCCTCAGACACTTAACACTTCCAAGCTGTGTGACCTTGGGCAAGTCACTTAACCCCAATTGCCTCAGCAAAAATTAATAATTAATAATAATAATAAAGACCAAGAAGACTGCAAAACTAAGGGCTTAGTATCTTGGCAAATAATTTCATGAATACCAGATAGGATTCACCCAGAAGGCGGAATCACATCCATTTGTGTTCTCAAGCCTCCTAAATCTAGAGGAACTGCACTGAGATCCACATTCTCTGTGTACTGCTGCCTCATTCTCCTCTTGGTCTTCGTCAAAAGTCTGTTCCAACTCCCCATACTGCCTGGTGCTCAGGGGATGACTCAACCCTGATGCTGACTCAATCGATTGGTGACTCCATAAATGAGAAGACTGAGTCAGGCCACTGACCTTCTACTCTGTTCCACCTCTACCCTTGCTGCCTAACCCCCATGTGAATATTTTCTTTCCCTTCTCCTTCCCCTTCCCCCAGCTCCTCTTTATGTTTTATTTATTCCTATTACAATTCAAGACCCTAGAATCCTCTGTTTTGTTATGTTTTAGAGTTGTCGTTTTTGGAAGTGTTTCATACCCTGGCCCTCCCCAGAAAACTAGGATACTATTCCTACAATATACCTTATTCTTTCACCAAATTTCTGTAATTTGTACATTATTATATTTTAAAATATTAAAAAGAAGATAGTGTATATAATTTTATAAAGCATCTGAAAAGAATTAAAGTGAGTTATCAGAAGGCAAAGGGATTTTTTATTCAAAGTTCAGGAGTGATGAAGAAATTCTTTTCTAGAGGGCAGTATGCAAACTGAAAGTAGAACAATATTATAGGATTACAGGATAGTAGAATTTAGAGCTGGAAGGAACCTTATATTTTAGAGGATTAAATGACTTCTAATTATCCTTACCTTTGACCAGCTGCCCCAGCCCAAGGCCAGCCCTGAGGCTTTCTTTTGAGGTAAAAACGGCATAGCCAAGGTGTGTGAGGATGTGCTGATAAAGTTGAAGGTCCTTTTGGCTGTAGGAAGGAGGCATATAGAGCACTGCCCTTCTCTCATGACTTCCAAAATGCTTCACAATAGATTCTTTAATCTGAGAAGAGAAGTGAGTCAGACTTTAAAATTAAGGAGGGTGGGAATCATGAATTTCAGATGAGATAATCTGTTTAAATTTAAACTCTTAGAAACTCAGTTTCATAATCTGTAATATGGGTAAGGATTGAACTAGATGGGCTCTGAGGTCCCTATTTAGCCCTAAACCAAAGATCCCCTATCATTCACAATGTAATAAATGCTCTAACAGCACTTTTATTTACACATTGTTGCAACAGTTCTTCTGGTCAAAATTCCAAAGCCAAATTAACATTGACAATTAAGAAAGATCTGAGAGAAGAACTAAGCAGTTGGAGCATTGCTATTGTGACTTTGAGATCAACCATCTACTTTAAAATAATATTAAGAAGAAAATAAGTCTCAGGTGAATAAACTCAAGCAGCTAAAATTCATTTCCTAAAGAGGAGATTTTGAACACTCAGGAGAAATCTATCTCTCCCCTCCCCTTGCTGCTGAAAATTACTTTAATAGAAGAGGTAAGCTTTTATTTCACAATTAGAGATAAAGTTTAAGATTAAAAAAAATACCTCTTTTGTATACCCAAACACTCACAGTTAAATTATCAGCACTTTTATCTTTTCCTATGGAGTCTAAGTGTAAAAACTTGGGTGAAGGTGATTGGGAGAGGAGATAAAAGAAACCCTTTTAACCCCCTTCTTTCTCTCAATGTGCCAAATACATTTTAGTTTCCCTGGTGTTATTAATAATCAAAGCCTCAGAAAAATCCCAGTATTGCTTATGAAATCAGTACGAAAGAAGTTATGACTTAATTTTTTTTTCAGTGACTAGGGAAGGAGAGAAACCAAGTAGGAAAATAATCCCTGGGGTGCTAAAAAAAAAAAAAAAACAGAAAGTTTTTTCTGCCCCTTAGATAGAAAAGCATCCCTAGGATTTAACCCTTACCTTAGTCTCTTTTTTCTTCCCCTTTCAACCCCATGTCCTTATGAGTCCATCCCCCATGCCAGGAGAGCTGAAGCTGCTCTTCTTGAGCTGAATTACCTAGCATTCTAATTCTGGGTCAGAGAGTGCAATTCTGTTGGGCTGGCCACAATTGTACAAATGCCAAATGTATCCTAGCCTGAAAAATTATTTTATGGACAACTCATACACCACTATTTTATGGAGAACTCACAAGCGCTCATAAGGGGGTCAGAAAAAAACAAACAAACAATGCCATTTGCTGTAACTGAGGCTTTCACATAGGAATGATGTGGTCCTGGCTAATGGAATCTCTGTGTTTTCTCAGTATAATTAAGGGAAAATAGTCATAAAAGAAAAGAGTAGTCACAAAGGAGGAACCATAGGTCAGTTCCCCTTCAGGGTCCAAAAATGAATTGGGCCTCTCCTGAGATCCCAAACTAGTGCATCCTTTCCTCAACCCTAAAGTGTGGCTTTCCCCTTCCTCCAGGACTTCCAGGACTTGGAGAATAAAGGAGGAACTTGACTAGGGGATTAGATGTAATTCATATTGTAATGCCAGAGAAACTGAGGCAAGATAGAGATTAGAGAGTATTTAATATTTTATTTGAAAGGGAGAGATTTACTGGGGCCAAATGGATCCATGGTTTGGTCCCAAGGCTGAATGAATATTAATTTTTGCTGAGGCAATTGGGGTTAAGTGACTTGCCCAAGGTCACACAAGAATCCAAGAATCCAGCAAACAATGTGAGTTCTCAATGACTTACATAAACGTGGCTCAGATACAGGGGGTAGACCAAGGCAGGGGTGGAGTCAGGATGCTGAGAGCAGGAACCCGAGACTAACAATCCAGTTCTGACAAGGTGAGGGGAGGCATGGGAGACATCTGATAATTGGGATTACAGAATGGGGAGAGGAACCCAATATTCTGATGATGTCTAAGATAGAAGGTCTTTCTCCTTATCTGGATCATCATGATAAAGAGGAAGGGGTGGTATTGCAGGATTGAGCAGAACAATTCAGGGAAACTGAGACAGGACAATCTAGGGAAACTGAGTCAGGACAATTAGGGAAACTGAGTCAGGACAATAAAAGAGAACTACAGCACAACAATACTTATTGCAAGAGGGATGAATTTTTCAGGGAATTTAAATCTAGGTGATGTTTATACTTTCTTTGGTGGGGAAAGTGACTTTGGAACCTTACTACTGTAAAATGGGTGACTCAACTCTGTTAAGAGTTGTTGAGTTTCCCCCAGAGCTTCTTCATTTAGAATGATTAAGGAAGCTCCTAGAAGAAAGATCATTTCTGGGAATGGGTGGAGTAAAGAGGGATAAGGAAGATAAAGGTATTCCTAGTGATCCAAGTGGAAAAGCAAAAGGCATTTTTGCATCTTAAATGCAAATTACTCTCTGGTCAGTGTAATGATTATATGACCTGAAGTATGAGTGGCTTCTCTATGGATTTCTTTGAATAATGTTTCTGATATGGTGCAGCCATTGTCAGAAATGATGTGAACTCTAACCCAGTCCATCCTGTTCCCATAGACAAGCTTATAACACACAAAGGGAGGCCAAATTCCAGGGACTGTTTTATCTTGTTAGCACTAATGGGGGTGAAGCCTGAAACTGTGTCCATCAGTTTCTTTCTTTCTTTCTTTCCTTCTTTCCTTCCTTCTTTCTTTCTTTTTTTCTTTCTTTTTTTCTTTCTTTCCTTCTTTCCTTCTTTCTTTCCTTCTTTCCTTCTTTCTTTCCTTCTTTCTTTCTTTCTTTCTTTCTTTCTTTCTTTCTTTCTTTCTTTCTTTCTTTCTTTCTTTCTTTCTTTCTTTCTTTCTTTCTTTCTTTCTTTCTTTCTTTCTTTCTTTCTTTCAGCCACAATTGAAAGAAATGATGAATTTCAGTTAGATGTTATAATTTATTATTATTATAATTTTTTGCTATCCAACTTCATGGACCCCAGGCAAAGAACCCCGATCTATATTATTCTTTGTAAAGTAACTCAGTGACCTTATGGGTTAAATAGGGGATTTTGGGGCTGGCCTGGGAATGTTAAACCATGTATAGCAAGATTTCTATGGGAAAATACCTTTAGAATCCCTTCCCCTGGAAAAAAAAATAGACTTAAAAATAAACTTTTGGACAGAGATCCATATGTAAGGCACTAGCTGTATTTAGTTGAAACACAGATTTAACTCTCCAAAGTAAGGAAAATGCTCAGAAGCAAATGTCCTATGTCCTATGTTACCTTTCATGAATGCCAACATGAATTCTTAAGAAGGAACATTTGAAACCATATTGAAAGGTGAGCCTTTAAATGCTAAGGCTGATTAGTGAGTGATCCATAGCTCTACTCCCCAGGGGGCCAAAATAAACAAAAGACTTCCCTTCCCACTTCCTACACACAAGAGTCCAGACAAAAAGAAAGAGAAGGCAGATGTTTTGCAGTAAATAAATACCACTCAAGCTATAATGAATAGTGTTTATAGTCTCTTAAGTGTTCACATCATCTTCATTCTTAATCACAGGATGCAATTTTCTGTAACTGTTGGCTCAAGTATAGGACTTATTTTGGTACCGATATTTTAGTTCTCTGATTCATTTCTAATGTACTGCTTTTATTTTAGAGACATCATCAACTTGGATCACTGTGATCAGAGATGATGACATATAAGCCCCTACCTCTCATTTTTAGGCATATTCTAAATAAAGTTATTTCTCAGTTGTATTCTTTGGTAAGAATCTTTGAGAACCAGGCTAAACAACACAGAAACATAATCATATCTAAATCCAATCCAACAGAAGAATAAATAAGAAATTAATAGGTCAGTGGAATTATGTTATGTTATCCTGTAATACAAACTGCCCCCGTCCTTGTAATATTTATAACACTCTGTGCCAGCAGAAATGATCCAACAGCAAGACTCACAGACTTTGAGCTTGTACTTTAGCCAGTTGGCCAACAGGTGCAGTTCTGAAATATGTAAAAAGAAAACCTAGCGAGCAAAGAAGCCAACTATCTTAGTACCAACTACCAATCAGATCACTTCATTCAAATAAGATCTTCCTCCTAGTTTCACTGTTTTGAAGACTAACAATAAACTAAAGAATAAATTTTATTTTGAAACCACAATAAAAACAATTCAAAACTTCCTAATGTGTTGATCAAGCATTTAAGAAACAATGTATTGTCTTACCACAGGTACTTAAAAAGTCATTTCTAATTTTTTTGTTCCTTTGAAAAACTGAGATGAACATAATTGAAAATAATGTTGTTTTCTTTATAGGAAGGTATGCCCTGTAAACTTAAGATTTTTATTAAAAGAAAACTTAAATATTAACATCTACATATAATTTTTAAAAAATGATCTGAATTATGAAAATTAAATATGTAGACTTAATATTATAGGCTGATATGTATGAATGTTTGCACTCTTTTCTGAATTTAACATATTTAAAAATTTAAAGTAAAACACTTGCCATTTTACCATTTTGGATTCAGAAAAATTTCTGTTCAAGATTAAGTATGAAAACATTGTACATTTGCATTAAATGATTAATATATTTCAATGGAATTACAAATGGAAATAAAGGCAAAAATGGAAACCACTCATATAACAAAAGGAATAAATATAAATTTAAAACAGTAGATGAAGAATATAAAAATTCTGCTGTTCTCTTAGGATTTAAAAAGGCTTTTTCCTAGTCTTACTTCAAGAGTATGAAATATACCTCTTCTTAGTAATATCAGGGATGAAAAATACAACTTTTTTCATCAGGTTGACAGAGAGACTTTTTCCAGTATTAACTAAATAGCTACATACAGATTTATATTTATGACACTCTCTGATGTTGAAACACAAATCATCTAGGCAATCTAAGATATCATCCTATAGCTAAAATCACTGCTACTTTCCTAGCTGGTAGTTTCCAGGCATTTCAGAAACATTGCCTATGCCAGCATTTTGTCTTCCTGTTTTTACATTTGAGAGCCAAAATAGAGCCTTTCCCATTGTTGCTATTGACCTTTTAAATGACTTTATTTCTGCAAAAGAAAAATTTAAAAATAAATTTAAGAAAGGTTGATTGAGTGCTGAGCTATTTAAAATCATGTGTAGCACAAAGACTTCTAGTCCCAAGGTTTCTGAATGAGGCTCCATATTTTCCTTCTTGGATCACAAAGTATTCTTAAAATGTGTCATAATGGTCCATGATATCAAATAAACTTCTTTGCCACTTTGCAGGCAAAATATGACCTTGAATGGATATATTCAGATAGACTGAGATTCTAGATTGGTTTGAAGGACATCCTGGAGTACAGAAGAGAATTAGGATACATTATCAAGAGACCCCACTCCAGTTCAATATTTGTTGTATCAGTTTAGAAAGATCCCAAGTGTCTGTCTGCTTGGAAGTGAGCCCAATTTGACCTGGGCCCTCATAAATTTCTTGCTCTAATTCAGAGTTTCTTAACATTTTCAAACATTTATAATTTTTTAAAGTTCTATTTAACTATAATTGGTTTCCTTTAATCATATATTTTTCATTTCTTTGCATTTATAAACATTATTTTGATTTCACTAGAGGGGATACAAGACGCAAATAAAGGTTTAAGGAACTACTCTTTAATTGACTTCTTCTAAGAAACTCCTGGCCTACCTACTACGTGCTAATTATTATTGGTTATTGAGAATACAAATACAAATACAAAAATGAAACAGTTCTTTTCCTCAAGTAATTTATAGTCTACTGGGAGCCAGCTAGCTTCCAAGAGCAGATGATGCCTATGTATATGATCAAAATTTTGTTCAGAAGCAAATTAAATCAATTGTCTTTAGCCTCCTAGCCTTCCCTACTTTTATGTATTTTGCTTCCTCATTTTGCTTTTGACTTTCATGGAAAGCATTCAACATTTTTATACTGCCTGTAGACTGCTCAGGGTCCTGAATTTCCTTATCTTTCCAAATTCTGTCCTCTCTCCAGGCAGTATTTCTAGCTTCTCAAGTAGTTCATAGAGGTGGATGGGAGGGAGTCACTTTATATGGAAACAAATTCTGGCTCTGTTATTAAGAATCAACATAATAATAATAATAACCATATTTATCCTGATAAATATCTAGTTTTATATAGCACTTTACAAATATTATCTTGTTCTATCCTCACAGTAACTCTAACAGGTAGGTAGTACTGTTACTCCCATTTTACATATGATAAAATTGAGACAGACAGGTTGAGTGACTTGCCCACTATCACAAAATTAAGAAGTACAAGAGGCAAAATTTCAGATCTTTCTAACTCTCAGCCCAGTACTCTTTTCAGTGTACCACCTCACTGGCTATATGATGAAGGCAATTTGAACTTAGTTTCCTACTCTGAAAAATTATATACTGACTGAATTCTAAGTCTTTTTTCAGCTTTCAGTGGGGAAAAGCTGTGATTCCCATAATAAAACAAGCCCTGAATAGGCGGCTAGAGATTTTTTGTTTAAATCCTGACACAAATTCTACTTGTATAATCTTGGGCAAAACACCTAATCATCCTTTGCCTATTTTCTAATCTTTAAACCTGCTCTGATTGCCTTATAAAGTGGTTGTGGGAATCAGATTATACAGTGTCTTTAAAATGTTAGTATAGTTTTAAGCTTGAATAACTTAAAAATAAAACACTTTGTGTTTCTTTTGTAATGAAATCACTTTGTCCTATAAAGTTCTGTAAAGGTCTTCTTTGTCCCTTCAGTTTCCTTGGGGTCTCTGGGAGCAGCCTTCATTTCAGTTCAGTAATCACCACAAGAATAGCCAGGTGTTAAAGTCCAGATCCTTTATTGTCTCCTTCAAAGTCCTATCTCCTTCACTTGGGGCTTGGCTAGTTTTCTGGAGGCCTTCTAGAGTCTTGGTTTCAGTGGAGAAGCGAAGGAATAGAGCCTGGCACCAAGGTGGTGTGAGATGAAGTGAATGAATAGTCCAAGGGCTTGTGTTTTAAGTTCCAGCCTTCTGTCTTCTCTGGCCTCTGAATGAACCTCCTTGAGTTTGTCCAAGCTTATATGCTCTCATCATAGGTGTGAATCTTGTAGAACTATATTAAGTGCTAAGTACATGTATTAAACTAGAGAACTTATTAAGCACCATGCTAAACAACCATTTGTTTATAAATTCTACTGAGTTAGCACTTTGTAAGAATCCTTGTTTCAAATTCAGAGTTGTGGCCCATAACTAAGTACTGAAAGAATGCTATTGGTATTGTTACTACTATTTGTTAAGCTATCTTGATATATATCTTTTAAGGTGAGAACTAGTTACCTAATTAATCATGGCTAAGAAGTCAATGATTGATAATGAATTTTATCTCTGAGAGAGACTGGAATTTTTAATGGAGGGTTTCTAAATATGCAACACTCCAGTTCAAATAAATAATTTTAGTGCTTACTTATGTAGGAACAATGACAGGTTGAGGGGAAGGTTTTGTTGTTGTTGTTGTTGTTTTTGTGTTTTTGGTGGGGATGGAGGGCATATCCACACCCTTAAATGCCTACCACATAAGTGGCTAATCCTTCTATATACATATCTTTCTCTATCTAGCATGCACTGATATGAAATTTTCTGGGAGTCACTGGGACTCACTAAATATTCCCTTTACTTTCTTCGCATTCACAATGAAAAGGCAAACAGAATAAACATTTTCAGTCTCTTACCTTGTTTTTATGGACCTCTCTCAAAAGAAGAAATACTTTCTCCCAAACCCCTGACCCCCAAGTAGTTCCTTGTTTTATTTTTCTGTAAGAAATACTAGATTTGCAAATGCTTCAATGATTCCATGATTTTACAGTCTCATGAATATAGCTATTTCTTACATCAGTGTGGATTGCTATCCCATCCAATGCTTTCTCATTCTAATTCTTGTCTTTATATATTTTCCATGTGAAAACCACTTGAGGCATTGGAATCTTTCCTCTCAGCTTCTGTCCCATATAAAACTACCAATCCATCACATGGATGTCTATCTGTTATCTCTCTTACTACATGACTGGCCTCCCTCTTTTTCCTGACCATTCATTACTTTAATTACCAATAGTTGTACACTGCAGTAACATGTATACAGCCCTTTTTACATTCACCACACAACCCTCTCCATTCTACCCACTCACTAGGAGTGTCTTTCAAAAAACATGTAACGAATATCATTTAATCAGCAAACATTTATTGTCTTCTGTATACTAAATTGTGACAAGTGTGACACGATAGCAATACCAGATATATTTTGAATCTGTGCAAGGCAGCCTTGAACTATTCAATTCAATTCAACAAATATTAAATGGCCATCATATGCAAGGTATTATTTGAGGAACTTGGGATACAAAAAAGAAAAAGAAAAAAGAAAGACATAATCCTTTCCCTCAATAAACTTGATAAAATATATGCATAAGTAAATAAATAAAAATAATATAGAGTAATTTTAGGAGAGAAAAATAGAGACTAATAATATCTTTTAGTGGGAATCAGGAAAGAACTATATAATGTTGAAGATCCTACAGGGTAGAGTAAGAAGGATGTACAGTCTCTCTATATAGGACTCCATTGCAAAATCATGAGATTGGGAGAAAAAAATGTATCAAACAAATAGCTACCAGACCAGTTGGACTGGAACAGAGTATAAAAAAAGAAGAAATAGAAAGTGAGACTAGAAAGATAAGTGGGAATCAGAGTTTAGAGATTATTAAATTGCTAATGTGAAGATTTTTATATTTTCTCAAAGAAGCAATAGTGAGTCATTAAAGATTTTTGATGGTAGGATGGAAGTGATGACACAATCAGATATGTGTTTTAAGAGCACAATTTATCAGCTATGTGGGAGATAAAGTGGAAATATTGATGATAGGAGCCAGTCATGGGCTATTGCAATAGTCCCTGTAAATCTATGTTAAGATAATGAAATACTGTAGAAGGTATTGGGGTGAGGGGATAGATGTGAGAGATATTATGGAAGTAGAATTAGATAATATTTTTTACCCCTCTTGTAGTACTTCATTTTTCATATTATCTTTGTCTATTCTGCAAATATCTTGTACTTGTTTACATGACATTTTCCCCTATTAAAAGGTATGCTTCTTGATAGCAAGAGCTGTTTTTTGCTTTTATTTATTTTCCTAGTGCTCAGCACAGTATTTGGCACATGGCAATCACTTAATAAATACTTGCTGGTTGACAGAAAGAATTGACAAGAAATAGCAACTAATTAGATATGGGTCCTGAAAGAAATGGAAGTGTCAAAGATTTCTCCAAGGTGACTGGTGTACTGACCCAAAGAATGATCCTTCTACAATAATTCCCATCTGGGACATGTTGAATATGAGGTATTGGCCAAAATTATCAAGCAACAGGCCTCAGATACTTTACTATCCAATTATTTCATCATTAAAATATATCAAACAGGATGCTTGGCAATTATGAAAGTGCTGGTACCTCTTCTTACCACTTTTTGTGCAAGAGACAGCACTGATAAAATCTTTTTTCTAACTTAGAATCAACATGAATTCTCTTTGAATCACCAACAATTTTGATTATTTTGAGATCATATTGTTTTGTGATTTCATCAAACAGCACTAGGTGATGACTGGTATTAAAAAGACACTGGAATGTCTTGTGTGTGTATGTCAGTGTAAGTCAATGAGTATTTTAAGATCTCTGGAAGCATAGTTGTATTTTGTATTCCCAGATGTGATCAAGTCTATTCTCCTTTCAATTAGTTCTGGGCTCAGTTCCTTGTCCATCTGTAACATGCTTCAGAGTATATAAACTTATGGCCTTACTTTAAGTACCACCATCCAACTTTATGCCTTAATATACGTTTTATATCCATATACATTTTATATCCACTTAAATTCTTTTTGGAGGGGAGAGAGAGGGTACTGTTTGTTTCATTTTTAAAAAGGTTTTCTGTGTAGATGATTAGGCCAATCTCTGACAAATGGCATATGTCTTTTAAAGAAGGCCCTGTAGTAGTTTGGGACTTAATGCAAACAGTACAAAACCATCTGAGAACACAATCTGGAGGATCTTAACATTATCAAATCTTTGTCTCTTTTAGTTTGGTAGAAGACAGGAATGAGCTTAACACTGGTTCTCATTCTCTGTCTTTCTGTGTGTATTTGTTTTTCTCTGACTCTGTCTCTGTCTTTGTCTTTCTTTATATCTATCCTGTCTGTCTCTCTTTCATGTGAATTGTCAACCCCTTTTTAAAGAAGGTATTTAAGAATACATTTTAATCTACCAAATGAAATCAATTTTTGTAAAACAGACAGTATTGGAAATTATATTTTTTCTATTTCCCAGTCAGTTTTGATTGACAAAAAAATTTGTCCCCTATTGAAAACTGTCTATGAAAAACTAGCTGCCTTACTTCATATTTTCATTAAGGAGATTGTAAATGAATTTAAAGACTTTTTCCTTTTGTGGTGAGCATCTATAATTTGAAAATCTGTACATGAGTGTTTTATCTAGTAATTAGGTGTTGATTGACTGAAGTAGTTTGTGGATTTTTATATGTTATTTTTTTCAATTAATCAGCATTTATTTCCTCTTTTTCTGTCTTTCCCCCAACCATGGGAGGAGAGGCAAAGAAAAAACTAAAGCTTTGAAACAAATATATATTTGTTATTAATAATAATCCCAACACTGGCCATATCCAAAAATCTATGTACCATCCTACATACTTAATCACCAGTCTTTTCATTGTAGGAACTATTTTGCATAGGTTAAGCTTTTCTAAGTAGTATTTATAGTCAATCAATATCTTTACTTTTATCCTTTTCCAATATTTCAGTGTCAGATCATTTAAATAGGGCAGTTACAGCTCCAGAAATCAGTATCTTCTTATCACATTTATCTTCTAATCACTCTAGCTGTAAAGTGGCAATTGATTCTAAAATGCCTTGAGTCAGTAACCATTACTTCATTGTGCTTTGAGGTATAGTTAATTATTGTTTTGTGATTTGATCTAGTGCTTACTTCTCAAATATCTGCATCTTAAAGCATATTTATATTTATTTATAAATATTTTAAGATAAATATAAGATATTTTTAAAGTGTTGGTGTGATTCTGGGTATTCTCAGTTGTCTATATACCTTTGATACTTCTCATTTTATAATGTTCAAACAATATTTTCTAAAATAGCTTTCTGTTTTACTCTGTGCCTACTTTCACACTTAAGTTACTAAGCATCAAAGTATATGTTGATTTGGTTTAGAGAATCTTATCAAGTTTTTCCTATTTAAAAAAAAAGTTATATTCTGCAACAGACATTAGTACATGGCCTCAATTTTGTTCACAGTGATCAATGGGACTTTTGTGGCCAAAAAAAAAAAAGCATGAGATCCTAATTATATGGACATATACATATGAATGTGCATTTTGGTCTAGAACAATGATTTCAATGTTATAAGGAGCACATAGTGTGGAAAACTCCCTTCCCAATACATATTGGAAACTCAGTTCAGAAACTTGGAATAGAGAACTTTTAGTTCCCCAAGTGAATTATCAAATCAGTGCTATAAAACCAACCAGTTAACTAGATCTCATTCCCATCTCTTCATCTATAAAATAGAAGCAGTTTTATCTGGTCCCTACTTACCTCACAAGTTTAATGGGGTGAAAAACTGAACTTGAATTGAATTGGAATTGAGATGAATCAAATTGAAAAAGTGAAACTATAAGAATCTCATTTTCATTATTATGTGTAAGGCAAAGTAGTGTTCCCTTCCAACATGACCTTTTGAAGTTCCTTCTTGTCCTATAATTCTTGTCACAATGTCTTCATCACCTGAAATTACAACCCCACTGAAGAAAACATAGAATTGACAATCAATTTTGATAAAATAAGAAATAGAGAATCAGAAAATGTTTTGTTTCTTTGACAAATGTTAAAATAATACCAAATCAGGAGTCACTACACAAAACAGCAAAAAAGCAAGGGGAAGGGGAAAGCAAACCTAATGTAAGATCTAGTCAACCAAGTTAGATCATTCCAAAGGCATTTGAAGAAATAAAAGAAACAACAAATATATGTGAAGTGGAACAGATCTGGCATTTCTCTACTTATATATAAAATCATAAGTGACAGTGGTAGGATAATCAATTGATCTATTTATTAATAAAATTAATATCTCAAACTTGCTCTGAGGATCAAAGGAGATAATATTTATAAAAAGCACTTAGCACAGTGCCTGTCTGGCATATAGTACATGCTATAAAAATACTTATTCCCTTCCTTTCTCTTCCCTTAATATATAATATAATTTTGTTAGAACTGAAAAATTTACTAAGATTTTTGGAACATCTTATATAATAAATAATGTAATATGATATAATGTAGCATAGAAGTTGGTGTATATATATATATATATATACCAATATGCATATTTATCATTTATATCTATATACACCAATATGCATATAGATAAAGTAGAAAAGGCATAGATATTTTATGGCTTCTTAGTGTTTGAGGCTAGTCTATCTACAGTCCCTTTACCCTTTTTGCTAGAGAGGAGAAAAGAGGCATTACATATACATACAGGGCAATGAAGATGTTTTTGTACCAGTAGCTCTTCTCAATGAAATGGCCAGGAATTGAACATAGAAGTAAACAGGAAGAACTCTCCAGTTTCCTCCCCTTGGCACCCACACACAAACTTAAATGATAGAAGTAATTGAATTTGTTGATGAGGATCATGATAATAGGGAATGGAACAAGGAGAAAAAAAAATTCTGTCTCTGAAAAGATTAATTGATGGATACCAGAACAAATAGTAACTGAAGTAAGTCAATCTAGGTCTTGTAGAGACAGACATGACCAGAAGTCATGCAGAGAGAAATTGGATTACATGCTAATCATGCTGAAATAGCAATTGGAGATTAAAAAAAAATCCCAAACACAAAATCAAAGTTTCACTAAAATCTTCATCCCCCAGTATCCACCCAACATCATATTCTGGCTACATAGAGAGACTGAACTCATGCCCATGATTTCCTTTAACAGGGCAAGAGTCTTGAAGAAGATAATTTTCCAAGCTATTCTAGAAGAAAGAGAACTCATTCAGGAAAAGTATACTGATACTATTTCATTACTTCAATTTTCTTTTCAATCTTCATTAAATATTTGCCATTACAATGTTCTTCCTTTCCTACATCTGTTAATATGGTAGACAACTAAATATCTAGAGTTGAGTTAATTTCAGAGGTCAATTGAGAAAGAGTGACCAAATATAAATAAATTATCATTAAAAGTCACCATAGGTCAAACATATTAAAATGCAGGTAAATGAGTAGAATTCAATAGGCTTAATATGTGGGCAAGAATTACAAATCAATAACAAATTGAGCATAGAGTTGAATAGAAGGAGATCAAGTTGTATCACATTTAGAAAATTGTGAAAAAAAGATTCTAAGCTTCTCTTTGCTACAAAATTCCACCTCTTTTAAATGGTGGCATTTGGCCTATGATATTATATAGCTGAGAATCAGGGAATGATCTTAGACAAAGGAAGTAAAGGGCAGTAGGAAACAATGGTGAATGTAAGTAGGCTACCAATATAGGGATTGACTAGTAAGTGAATAGAATTACTAATAGAAGGAATCAGTAATGAATAGGGACTTATTTGTAATGAAAACAGTTAGGAAGGAAATCATCCCTGTCATGTGTTCCTAAAAAAGAGATGAGTCAAGCAAGTAGTGAGAATAGCTAATAGCAAATAAAACATAGACCATTGCAATGCTACATTCATGTCTTTAAGATAGCTGATTAGCTAGATGAAGTATAGCTGATTAGCTAGATGAAGTACTATGGTGCTTCAATAAAAGATTAAAGAAAGGATATAGATGAAGACAGAAACAGCAAAGCATGGAAGGGCTGCAAAATGCTTAAAGTACTTGCCCCTATCTCTAGTAGAATATAAATACTTTAAGAACAGAGAAAATATTTGTCATTTTGTCTTTTTTGCCATAGCCTATGCTGAATACATACCATGATGAATGATTTTTTTTAATTGAAAGGAACTCAATCAATCAATCAATCAACAATTATAAGCCCTAAGTATACAAAAAAAAAAAAAAAAAAAAAAGAGAGAGAGAGAGAGAGAAAAGTATTCATGCTTTTGTAGGGAAGACAACATGTAAATAATGAGATACATACAGGATAAATAAAGAGGTACCTAAGAGCAAAAGACTAGCACCTAGGAGGAATGAGAAAGGACTCTTGCAGGTAACATTTAAGCTGAATTTTGATGGAAACTGAGAAGGTAAAAGGGAGAATATAAAGAAGTCTGGACATGGGAAACAGTAGGGGAAGAAACACAGAGATGGGAAATGGAATACCATGTAGGAGGTCTAGCTAGTAAAATGAGGTAATTTCAGAGAATAAGGAGAGATAAATAAGGGCATTGGAAAGGCAGGAAGGGATCAAATATGAATTATGAGTTTTAAATATCAATCAACTTTATATTTTATCCTGGGAGTGAGAAGAAACCATTGGATTTTACTGACTAGAGTAGGTAACATGATCAAATCTAAGATTTGGGAAATTACTTTAGCATCTGTGTAGAAATTAGATCAGAGTAGGGAGAAACCTGAGACAAGTGGCTAACTGCAATGCTATAAATGAAAAGTGATCAGTGTCTTAAATAGGGTACTGGCTGCATGAATGGAGGAGAAAAGACATATGCAAGAGATATTGTGAAAGTAAGAACCAACAAGATTTGCTTAATCATTAGCTATGTGAGATAAATGAAAATAAAGAGTTGAGGATGAAAGTTGAAGTTATGATGCTGGGTGACTGAGGGTAATAGCGCTCAACAGTAATTGGGAAATTCAGAAGAGGTTAGCATTTGTGAGGGAAAAGTAATGAGTACTATTTTGGACATGTTGAGCTTGAGGTGATTATGGGACAAATCACAAATCCATCTAAATGGCAAAAGTTTCTTTTCCCAGCTGATACCCAAAATTACTGATTGATCTGGCTATTTCAGTCTTCAGAAATTAATTGATTGATTCAAAGAGGATTAGATTAAGTGATTAGTTGGGACTAGATTTCTTAGAGATCTTTCACTCCAAAATTTTTTTGATACCCTGATTTGAAGTACCTTAGTGGAGAGGAAAGACTACTTTCGTCAGAAGAGTCAAGAAGATGAGTTCTGTTCTGACTCCCTGGCCACATGACATAGAGCAAAGAAGTGAATCAGTCTTACTGAGGCTGTCTCTTTAACTGTGTAATGGAAGGAATAATACCTTCCCTTCATAGGGTTGTTTGGATGCTAAATTACATGACATATTTGAAAGTTCTTTGATACTATTCAACACAATATGAATAAGGTAAAGTATTATGAGATACTGATTTAAATAATTTACTTGCTAATGAGATAGAAATAAATTAACAAGTTTACTAATTTTATTATTTAATTTTTAAATAATTATTTTGATAGCATAAGATATGACATTTAGTACTAAAATTTGTAAGATTTTTAGACACCAAAAGCATACAAACATTATTTCCAAAAGTTATTTTTGAAGGGAAAAAGTTCAGTGTTACTATTTCCAAGTGAGCATGTCATTGCAACAAATTGTTCTCTTCTGAGGCACTGAGATACATATATAAAATACTGGAATATACTGAATATCTGCCTTCCAGCAAGTACTTTACAATTCACAGACAACTGTTACAAATTGGGGCATCTCTAATTACAAATACTTTCAAAAATATGTACTTAATACTTAAGCTAACTTTAAAAACTGTCTACTTTGACAATCATAGTAACTAGTAAACAGAAACAGTCTTTATTTTGGAATGAAGCCGATTTCTAACTTTATGTGTAAGGGTCCTTTAAATGGGCGGCGCTGCAGCACAACAGGAGATTTGAGTGGCCCACAAGTAATCTCTATGGATATAGGACTGCCCTGTGGGTGGGATCCTGGCCATATTGATATAGCTTTGTAATGGGTGACGACTCTCTCGCTGGTTGGCTGTGTGTGTGACCTCACAGGCCCTTTATAAGCCCACTGAAGACAGCAGTCGCTCCCTAGCCTGGGGTAGCCAAGCCAAGCCAAGCTGATGGATAGCCAAGAGAGTAAGAAGATGTTCACTAGGGAACTAACAAATCAGGGCATCAAGTCAGGGCATTATGTGAGTAGGTATAATAAAGGCTTTTAAGATTACATGTGGCTGTCCTTGAGTGCGCTACCGGTTATTAAACTATAGATTCAAGAAATCATGGCTAGAGACCTTTGAAGGCCTCAGAGGAGGCGAGCCGGGTAGAGTTGACACTGCAAAGGTCAGTGGTCAAAGGTACTCTGTTGGGCATAGGATAGACTAGTAATTGTAACTTCCAGGAGGGCATGTTACAAATGGTGCCTGAACGTGGATGCATCAGAAATGATCAGGTTTTGAAAATTGATATTTAATATTCGGAATTAAGATTCTGAAAGATCCAGTAGAAACGCTGCTTAGGAGGGAAGGCAGGCAATATGGACCCAGGTAACTCTGGGATCAGGCTCAAGGATACAGCTGAACATAATGCTTATATAAATAGGTTAAAGAGCCAGATGGAAGATCTTTTAACAAAGATCACCACTGAAGAACAGAAGGAAGCTTATAATCAAGCTCCGAGAAGGCTATCCCCACACCCATTAAATATAGCTCAGACAGGGAGCAACCTAGGGCTTTTGTATGACAGTATAGAGTATAAAATGTGACAACTAGAAGTTGAGTTAAAAATAGAATGACAAACAATTAAAAAAGAGTTACTGGAATTGCAGGTTAAATTACAGATTGAGATAGAGAAAGAAGAAAAAGCTAGGTTACTACAGTTAGAACAGGAAGAGTTCAAACCAGTGGCTGAAGCTAAGGAGGGAATAAACAAACCACATGGACTTCAGTTGGAGAAATTCTTCAGATAAATAAGTTAAATAATAATATGATAATAGTGTCAAAAACAAACATTAGTGTTGCATTGACTATGCTTATTTCATTAGAGACATAATATTTTGGGGAAATTATGATATCAGATCCATATATATATATATATATATATATATATATATATATATATATATATATATATATATATACTTATACATATGTATATACATATACATATATATACTTATACATATGTGTATATATATATATGTATATATATATATATAAAACATACACACCCTCTAGGATAGTATTCTTTCTCCTTTATAAATTCTCAGCACTATGAACTAGATAGCAATTTGGTACCATGGCTTATAATTAGAAAAAACTTCATTTCAGAAGCCACCTGTGACATTGGCTGAGTGAACTTGGATCAATCAATTAATTTCTCTTTGCCTTTAGTAACTTCCTTGGAGTTATCTATTCAGTCACAGAAGTTTTGGAGTTCCGCACAGTGGTGAAATTGGAGTTTCTTCAGATATGACTTTTAGGAAATATAATAACTGAATGTTTTCAGTTTCATAAAAAACCACAGAAATGTCAAATACAAATCAAGAAAATAGAAATTCAAACTGAGTCTATTTTCACAGAAAATAAATGGCTCATTTCTGATATAGGAATTATTGTTGAATAACTCTGTGTGCAGTTTTTTAAAAGTAAAGATCAAAATTAACCAAAAAAAAAATGGAAGAATAAAAATAAGGAGTAAAAGTTGCATATTTGCCCTTCTCTTCCTGGAATGCCTCCATAACAGAAATTGGATGAAGGAATGGACACTGATGTTAATTAAAGTGACTTCCTCAAGAAAATTAACTAATGTAAATGCCATTTTTTAGTCAAGGATCAGGAAACAGTAGAAGTCCTTGTCAATAAGAGAAATATGACAACTCAGGGAAAGCTATATATATATATATATATATGAATATGCTCATACATTTTTTTTCAGATAGGAATGTTGAAAGATTGGGGGAGGGAGGAATCTCATAAAATAGCAATAAACAGTGAAGTGGTAAAAAGACAAGTTTAAAGAAAATTTTATGAGTCTATCTGACCCAGTCATCATGAAGAAATTTGAAGTTGAAACTGGGAGGAGGATAACAAATGGAAAATAAATATCTATTGTAAGAAGCACACAATTTCCACTTTTAAAATATATTTATTAATAATATTTATATGTAATAAATATTTATTCTAATAGACTTATGACAGAAAGTCCAGAAAGAGGACTATGGGAACTGAATGTGGATCACAACATAGTAGTTTCACTTTTTTTGTTGTTATTTCCTTGCTTTTTTTCCTCATTTTTTATCTGATTTTTCTTGAGTAGCATGATAAATGTGGAAATATGTTTAGAATTGTGCATGTTTAACCTATATTGGATTACTTGCTGTCTAGGGGGAGGGGGAAGGGAGGGAGAAAAATTGGAACTCAAGGTTATGCAAGGTTGTATATTGAAAACTATCTTTGCATGTATTTTGAAAATGAAAAGTTACTATAAAAAAGATAAAACAATAAACCAACCCAACAACAAACCAATAATGGTTCTTTATTATCCTCAAATCCAGCATAAAATTCTCTCATCATTTAAGGTCTTTACAATCTATTCTTTCTAGGTTTCTACTCTTGTATTTAACTTCCCCCTAAATCATATTGAATTATTTGTTTTTTTCTTGCACAAAATGTTCCATCTGCATGACTTGCTTTGTATTGGATGTTTTCCATGCCTGAAATCCTTTGCCTCCTAGCTTTCAACTTTTAGGATTCCTGTCTTCCTTTAAAGTTCAGTTTAAAGCCTTCCCTTCCTCTTCTAGGAAGCCTTTCCTAATCCTCCCCAGTCCTACTTTAGCTGTAGCATTATTCTCTCCAAAGTCATTTGTACTTTGTCTTTATCTTGTATGTTCTGATTTATATGTCTTCTTCCCATAAGGATGTGAGCCCCTCAAAGGCAGAGTCTTTTTTTGCTTTTTTTTTGTTTTTGTTTTTTGTTTTCTCGGTCTGACAGCCTGGCATATAATTTAATAAATATTTGTTGACTGATTTATTGAAACCCTCCTTTCCAGGGGTGTTCTACAGCTAGATAAAATGACCCAGAAGTCAAAAGCTTTTTCAATGGGAACTTATTATTCTGTTGATTGTTCAAGAAAGTGATGGAAATAATGTTAATAATGCAGATTTTTAAAATGGAGAATTGGTTGTTAAATATTTGCTTTTTATAGCCTACTTTTTATGGGGAACTGGTTATTAAAGATTTAATTTTTCAGAGGTAATTTTTATTGAGATCTGGTCATTAAATGTTTACCAGCATACTATTGACCTTTTCCAGGGATTCTCCAGACTTTATAGCTGTAACTTGGAGTTGAGGTTTATTGTACTAGGGAAAGAACTTGTAATTACAGGCATATTTTGGAGATTTTACAGGTTCCATTCAAGATCACTGAAATACCTGTTTGTAGTAGCCAGAAACTGGAAACTGAGTGGATGCTCATCAATTGGAGAATGATTGAATAAATTGTGGAATATTATGGAATATTATTGTTCTGCAAGAAATGACCTGCAGGATGATTTCAGAAAAGCCTGGAGAGACTTTCCATGAACTGATGCTGAGTGAAATGTGCAGGACCAGGAGATCATTGTATACTTCAACAATACTATATAATGATCAATTCTGATGGATGTGGCTCTCTTCAACAATGAGATGAACCAAATCAATTTCAATAGAGCAGTAAAGAATTGAACCAGCTACACCCAGTGAAAGAACTCTGGGAGATTACTACAAATCATTACATAGAATTCCCAATCCCTCTATTTTTGTCTGCCTGTATTTTTTATTTCCTTCACAGACTAATTGTACACTATTTCAAAGTCCAATTATTTTTGTACAGCTCAATAACTGTATGGACATGTATACATATGTTGTATTTAACTTATACTTTAATATATTTAACATGTATTGGTCAACTTGCCATCTGGGGGAAGGGGGAGGGGGAAGGAGGGAAAAAGTTAGAACAAAAGGTTTGCAGTTGTCAATGCTGAAAAATTACCCATGCATAATCTTGTAAATAAAAAGCTATTATAAAAAATAATAATAAAAATTAAAAAAAAATAAAAAAAGATCACCAATAAAGTGAGTCATGGTTTTTTTAGTTTCTTCAGTGCATTCAAAAATTATATTTATATTATACTGTAGTCTATTAAATGTGTAATAGTATTATCTAAAATGTACATATCTTCATTTAAAATACTTTAAAAAAATGCTAGCCATCATCTGAGCTTTAAGTGAGTCATAATCGTTTTGCTGGTGAAGAGTTTTGACTCAAAGTTGATGACTTCGGACTGATCAGGGTGGTGGCTGCTGAAGGTGGAGCTGGTTGTGGCCATTTCTTAATATAAAGCAATGAAGTTTACCACAATCTATTGACTCTTCCATTTATGAAAACTGTCTCTGTAACATGTAATGCTATTTAATAAAAATAAATCCTCTCAAACTGCTTAATTAACTAAGTTTATATAATCATTTTCAACATAGTCGGGTCTCAGGGCATAGGGAGCCTCCAGAAAAAGAAAAGTGATGGAGAACAGCTTGTCAGAACACACTCAACATTTATTAAGTTTGCCATTTTAGGGGCAGCTAAGTGGTGCAGTGGGTAGAGCACCAGCCCTCAAGTCAGGAGGATCTGAGTTCAACTCTGGTCTCAGACACTTAACACTTCCTAGCTGTGACCTGGGTAAAGTCACTTAACCCCAATTGCCTCAAAAAAAAAAAAAAAAAAGTTTACCATTTTAAATGGACATGATTCCTGACATTTCAGAATAATTATAATAATAACATCAAAGATCATTGATCACAGATCACCATAATTAATAATAATGAAAAAGTTTGAAATATTGAAAGAATCACCAAAATGTGATTAGGAGATGGGAGCACATGCTGTTGAAAAAAATGATGATAGATTTTTCTCAACTCAGGATTGCTACAAACATTCATTTTTTTTTTTAATGAAATATCTAGGAAACAAAATTAAGTATGATCACATTTCAAAAAGCAGCAATTTTGGACCCAAGTTCAAATCCCAGTTCTAATACTTCTTAGTTCAGTAGAGTTCCCCACAAGGGGAAAGTCTTCTCTAGGATGTACTCTAGAATTGCCTTACCATGTTTCATCTTGGAAGTTCACTTCAGCCCTACAAGTCACACTTTGGAAGTACCTTCTGTCCTTCGACTACTCCCTCTTATTAAAAGTCTTCTGCTGAACTTTCATTTAAAAAGATATCTTAGGCCAGCCATATCTCTCTTTCTCTCCAGATTGCACTCTGGATTATGTCTACCAAGCCTCCATGCTGGATAGCTTTAATTCCACCCACTATATATTGCTTAACCCCATTAGAATGGAAGCTCCTTGAAGGAGATAACTGTCTGTCCTTCTGCTTGTACTTGTATTCTGAGTGGTAGCACAATATCTGGAACATAGTAAATGCTTAATAGATGCTTATTGACTTACTAATGGACAGACTAGTTGTATGATCCTAACAAACTGGCTCAGTTTCTTCACCTGTAAAATTGAAATAATATTTAAACTATATACTTCACGGAATTATGAAGAAAGTGCTCTTTGAATCCTAAATTTTTATATAAAATAAGCAGTTGTGATAATTGTTATTTTTATAATGTTGGTTTATTAGCCAAGAGATAATATACTACAGTAGCAAAGCATGGGCTTATAATTCAGGAAATTTGGATTTTAATCACTTTTCAGCCATGGATAGGCAACTTGCTTAATCTCAGACACTGTTTTTCTCAGCTTTAAAATAAAAAGTACTTGGATTAGATATTGTCTAAAGTTCTTTCCAACCCAGTTCACCAAATTACCATCTTGTTATGGTTTATTTTGTTTCACATTACTGTGGTCATCTTACATATAAACATGTATGCACTCATTACAGAAAAGCTATTTCCATTTAAAATGTCCATACAAAAGAGAAAAATGTTAAAATTACAAAGCAAAATTAAGTTCTTTAATGTCATGGGCCCAATAAAACCAAATTTCCATTTAGGCAGTTCATTCAGATTCTAGAAAACACAATTAAAAAAAAATCCATAACATGTATTTGTCTTTTATATTATTTAGAAGAAAAGTTAACAGCTTTCCCCTACTCTTTCCTTCCTACAAAAAAGAAAAATAGATATATATTCTAATGAAAATCTACTACCAAGAATAAAGGCACCATTAAGAAGCCTTAGTAAATAGATTTAGCTTCTTTGATAGGAGGTTTCAAATCACTTCAAATCAAAACTACTGTTTACTCAGAAAAGAGGCTGATTCTTAGAAGATAGTACTAAAGAAAAATACTATGGATGAAATAAATCAAATCAAATCAAATGCTACTATTGCCTTCTGGATTTATCTTGCACTGTATGCCAGTTCATATGAAAGTGCTCTTTCTGTTTACTGATTTACTAAGGTCAGCTATATATTGCATTGATACAAAAGAGTTAATTTCCTGCTTCATTTTTCCCCTTGAAGTTTTTACACAAATTGACTCAATTATTGCTAGCTAGATTTTCCATTAGGGAAGAACTAGACTTCAAATTGAATGTTTGGAATGCTATTTATTTCCTATTGCTTATTAAAGAAATACTGAAAGAGAAAGAGGAATTCTCAGTTGTGATTTTGTAATTTAGGACTTTTGATGGCATTTTTGAGACACAGCAATAAGATCATGTTAACTTTAATGAGGAAGAATTTTCTAATAATCACATTATTCTTCATTTATACCAAGCCATTTTTTCTCCCAAGAGGTATCATACAATATTTAAATCTTTTTATGATATACTCTGGAGAGCAATAATTACTTAATTCCTTTCACTTATTCAATGGTAATTGTAAAAGCATTTTCCACCTACATAATCTAATTTGATTTTACAACATTCTCCTGAAATAAGTAAGATAGGACTTATCAGAGATATAATTATTAAAGATATAATTAACAATTTGGATATCTGCAACAAGTCACAAAATGCTCCCAAATTAAACAGCACAACATGTTCCCTCAATTCATCTTTTTAAGCAAATACCAGTGAAGGTATTTCAAGGATACTTCTAGAATTTTTGCTTGGGAACTGTAATCTGGGCAGGGCTGAACTGGGAAGCTTATCTGGGATGTAATTCAGCTAAATATTTGAGAGAAACCTTGCTATCTGAAAACTTTCTGCTTTGATGGATTGTTTTTGCTATTTAGGTGCTAGACTTAGTTGTCTTTATCTTGCTTAAAGAGAACTGAGAGGTTATCAGCAACATCTAATATATCTTTATACTCTGGGAGCAAAATGCTGATTGCTCACCCTAGTAACAGTTCTGATTCTTATTTCCATTTTACTGATTAAAAAACTGAGACGCAAAGGAGTCATATCCAAAGTGGTAGAGAAGAGACCTAGAAACCAGATCTCTTAAGCATTCACTCACTAAGCACAGTTAGTAGACTAGCTACCTTTTTTAAAAGCCAATAACATTGTCTTTCTTTTTTAACTTTTTAAAAAATTGAACTAAATACAAAATTAAAAAAAAAATCAGAATTGAAAAAGGACAGACAAGGAAAATAAATACTAAACAAAACATTGTCTTTTGTCTAGCAGAACATCATATATAATAATAAAAGAAATTATATTCGTCAGTGTTCATATTTTCTTTATTTCTTTGTAGATTATTCTTTTGTTCTCTACTGTGTAAATAGCACTTTTTTTACTTTATTCTTCCCCCCTTTCATCTCTCTATCTTCCTCCAAGTAGACCTACAGTTAAGTGCAGATATATTTATATATACATACATACATGTATACATATTCACACACCCCTACATACATATACATATACCACACTTGCATGTATTCATACCATATATAATCAGATACAATATATGTATTTACATATTATGCATTTGCCTATATATAAACATGCATCTAAAACAATATTAATATGGCTGATATAAAATCTCTCTTGATTGAAACTTTAAGTTTGACATTGTCTAAAATTAATGATTATTAGTCCTACTTTTTTTTCTAATAAATTCTATTCTTGATCTTTGATGTATTGTTTGGGCATATCTCTTATTTCCTATCCCTGCTATCTTTCCTACTTTAATTTTGCTCTTTAATTTGCCTTGCTATTATTTAGCCTCCTCCCATTCATGGACTCCTCCCTTATCTTCTCTGCTCACCCTTTTCTTCCCCCTTTATCCCATTCCCATTAATCTACACATCTTATCCCACTCTTGTTCATCTAAACACCCTTCTGTATCCCACCTTATCCTATGCCCTCTTCTCCCTTTAATCCCTTTCCAATTAAGCTATACATTTTGTCCCACTCCATACTCAATAAGCCCTTCTATATTAAACCTGATCCTTTATCCCTTGCCCATTATTCTGCACACTTTGTCCTACTACCAAAATCTATATATTCTTCTATATCCTACCTTATTCCCTCCCACATTTTTTCTTTATAGATTTTGTAAAGTGGTATATCCTTCATGGTACACACAGATATATCTATCTATATCTATCTATCTATCTATCTATCTATCTATCTATCTATCTATCTATCTATTTATCTATCCACATTGCCCATGTGAGTAGGTTTTCAGAACTACCAGCCTTCCTCCCCCCACCAATGCTTCTGTACTATGCTTCCTCTGCACTTCATATGTATAACATAATTACTATTTTACCATTCCCTAGACAGTTTTGCTTTTTTAAAATCAGATCATACTCAACTCTGCCTCAATTTTTCTTTTTTTGTCCAATTACTGAACGTATGACATACATTTCATATATATGATCTCCATGTAAAATATAGACAATTTGTCCATGTTGAGCTCCTTGAAATTAATCTTTGATATTGGTCCTTATATGTTAAGTTTTCTATTAAGTTTGCCTTTGGTTGAGAGAAAGACATGAAAAATTGAAAGCTTTTTTTGCTCAATATAATGGATAATTTTGCTAGATTTGATATTTTTAGCCACAAGGCTAATTCTTTTGATTTCTGGTATATATTATCCCAGGACCTCTTGATTGAATCTTTAAGTTTGACTTTATCTAAGATTCATGATTACTAGTCTTACTTTTTAAAAATAATACATTCTATTGTTGATTTTTAATGTACTATTTGTGGATATCTCTTATTCCTATCCCTTTTGCTTCTTAACTCTCCTTGCTATTATTTAGTCTTTTTTTAGTCTTTTATTATAGCTGCTGACAAATCCTATACTAATCTAATTGTAGCTCCAGCATATTTGAATTTTGTTTTTTATTTGTTTCTTGTAGAATTTTCTCTTTGATAAGGGATTTTTGAAATTTGGCAATAGTATTCCTCCTATATGTTTTCCATCAAGAATCTCTTTGAGGTAATGATTGGGATAGATTATTTTTTCCTACTTTTCCTCAAGTTCAGAACAATTTTATTAAGTTATTTCTTACATAATTGCATTAAGGTTCTTTTTTTTTTTGGCCATAGCTTTCAAGTAGTTCAATTATTCTTATATTTTCTGGGGTTTTTTGATCTGTTCACCAGATCTGTTGTTTTTCTTATGTTTCACATTTTGTTTTCTTTTTTTTAATTCTTTATATTTCATTTTGTAATTTCTTGGTCTCATGACTTCATTGGATTTTCTTTGCCCAATTCTAATTTTAAAAGACTTATTTTCTTCTTTAAGACTCTATTTCACCAATACACACTTCTCAGATTGGCTAAAATGACAGGAAACAATAGTGACGAATGTTGGAGGGGGTGCGGGAAAACTGAGACACTGATGCATTGTTGGTGGAGTTGTGAAAATATCCAGCCATTCTGGAGAGCAATTTGGAACTATGCCCCAAAAGTTATCAAACTGTGCATACCCTTTGATCCAGAAGTGTTACTACTGGGCTTATATCCCAAAGAGATAATAAAGAAGGGAAAGGAATCTTTACATGCAAAAATGTTTCTGGCAGCTCTTTTTGTGGTGACCAGAAACTGAAAATTGAATGGATGCCCATCGATTGGAGAATGGCTGGGTAAATTGTGATATATTAATGTTATGGAATATTATTGTTCTGTAAGAAATGACCAGCAGGAGGAATACAGAGAGGCTTGGAGAGACTTACATCAACTGATGCTGAGTGAAATGAGCAGAACCAGAAGATCACTGTACACTTCAACAACAATACTGTATGAGGATATATTCTGATGGAAGTGGAAATCTTCAACATAAAGAAGATCCAACTCACTTCCAGTTGATCAATGATGGACAGAAATAACTATACCCAGAGAAGGAACACTGGGAAATGAATGTGGACCACAATATAGCATTTACACTCTTTTGTTATTGTTTCCTTGCATTTTTGTTTTTCTTCCCAGGTTATTTTTACTTTTTTTTCTAAATCCAATTTTTCTTGTGTAGCAAGACAATTGTATAAATATGTATACATATACTGTATTTAACATACATTTTAACATGTTTAACATGTATGGGACTACCTGCCATCTAGGGAAGGGGGTGAAGGGAAAGAGGGGAAAAAGTTGGGACAGAAGTTTTTGCAAGGATCAGTGTTGAAAAATTACCCATGCAAATGTTTTGTAAATAAAAAGCTATAATAATTTTTTTTTTTAAAAAAGACTTATCTCTTTTTTGAAATGTTGGTTAACTTTCTCCTTCCCCCCCCCCCCATAATCTTTTTTTTTCTTGGATGGGTCTTATTTGTTTGTTTATTTCTCATCTATCTCATTTGATTTTTGAAGTCTTTTTTGAGTTCTATAAATTCTTTCTGGATAGGTATCCATTAAACATTACTCTTTGGGGTAGAAGAGATTTCTTTTTTTTTTTTTTTTTTTTTAAACTTCACTGTCCTGCTCTGAAGATGAACCCAGAGTTCTTCCCTATTTCCATAATAAGTTTCTATGGTTGGGTTCTTCTTTGCTGGCTCATTTTTTTTTTTAAATGAGAAGTTTTCGTTCAAGTACCTCTAATCCTTGGATATGGGGGGATATAGCCTCTGCTTTCACTTCATCCCTCCCCTCTGACCTGTCAACCCAAAACCAAAAGCTCTCTCTTCCAGCAAGGACCTACAGCCAGCAGTGTCCCTGCCCCACTGCTTCTGCACTCTTGGATATGCTGATTCCTTCCCGTCTCAGCAGCACAGCTGGGCCTGACATTCCTAATCAGCAGAGGCTCCCTCAGTCTTCCAAATTCAGACTCCTATTCTGCATACTCTTTTGGATGGTTTAGGCTGAGGCTCCCTGAAAACCCAGCTAGCCTTAAGGCTCTCCCCTGGCTGTTTCTGTGGAGCTACCCTCAAGGTGTTTGTACTTCAGATGGTTTCAACTCATGTGGGGTCTTTCTTTGGGTCTTTTTGGGAGGACTCCTTTTCTGCCCTAAGTCTTCTTTGTTTTTCACTAATATCTTCAGCCTGAGGTACAAATTTATTCTGTTTGTGTGGAAATCTGGTGAGCTTGGAAATTTCTGGCCTTGAACACCTTCTACTAGAATTCACCTGGACAACAAGGTTGTTGTTGTTTTTTTTTTTTTAATTTTTATAATTATAATATTTTCTTTGACAGTACATATGCATGGGTAATTTTTTTTTTTTTTTTTTTACAATATTATCTGTTGTACTCCCTTCTGTTCCAAATTTTTCCCCTCCTTCCCTCTACTCCCTCCCCTAGATGGCAGGCATTCGCATACATATTAAATATTTTATAGTATATCCTAGGTACAATATATATGTGCAGAACCGAATTTGTTGTGTTGTTGTTGTTGCAAAGGAAGGATTGTATTCACAAGGTAAAAATAATCTGGGAAGAAAAACAAAACAAAACAACAACAACAAAAAACAATGCTCACAGTTTACACTCATTTCCCAGTGTTCCTTTTCTGGATGTAGCTGATTCTGTCCATCATTGATCAATTGGAATTGGATTAGCTCTTCTCTATGTTGAAGATATCCACTTCCATCAGAATACATCCTCATTACAATATCACAGTTGAAGTGCATAATGATCCCTTAGTTCTGCTCATTTCACTCAGCATCAGTTGATGTAAGTCTCTCCAAGCCTCTTGACAACAAGGTTTTCAAAGTAAAATTGCAAAACCTCAACAGGACTCTTAAGAAAAAAGCAAATGATGGTAAAAAAGAACATTAAACTTACATATATGACACCTTTCTAGTTCTGTCTTTGCATTTAAGTAGTGTGACCTTTTACATTTTGTTATGTTGAGACACTCAGTTTTCTTATCAATAAAATAAAAGGGACAGGCTGATCAGAGATTCTTA
Source organism: Sminthopsis crassicaudata (assembly GCF_048593235.1). Classification (NCBI taxonomy): domain Eukaryota; kingdom Metazoa; phylum Chordata; class Mammalia; order Dasyuromorphia; family Dasyuridae; genus Sminthopsis; species Sminthopsis crassicaudata. Next base: position 123,845,442 of record NC_133621.1, read on the forward strand.
ACCATTTGTGTATGTGTGTGTGTCATGGACTTTTTGACAATCTAATGAAGCTCATGGACCCCTTCTCAGAATATATTTTTAAATTCATAAAATAAAATGCATAAGACTACAAGAGAGAAACCAAAAGTTAGTCAAAATAGAATTTTTTTTTTCCTCCTATCAAAGTTCAATGACTTCTTGAAACCTGTTCTTTCATATTCCTTGGGTATGTATGGACCCTTGGTCAAGAACCCCTAATCTTGATGATTTTCAAGGTCACTGCCAGCTCTGAAATACTATATATTTTCCCTGAAGAATTAAAGAATATATTAAAAAGTTTCCCTCTTTTGTAAGAAAATTCCTTCAGGTGCCTTTGGCACTTTTTCCTGTGCTGTTATCAAAAAGCTCCATAATTCACTATGATGAAATGTAGTCAATTCTCCATTTTACTCATATAGATTATTCATTGTTACTAGCTACCTTCCTTTTGCATTGTTAGTTGAAGTTTAATTATGCTTTCCAGTTTACTCTTCTGCTGTTAGCTTGTGTATGTTTAGGAAATGCAAAATTATTTTTATATAAGCCTAAGCAAAACCTAATTATTATATATCCAAAGGTAGAGAGGATAGAGTGGTAGGTTCTTAAGTGACCTCAAAATAAGTATTTCTTCAAAATCAAATCTAAGTTACATCTTATATTTTAAGTCAAAGAAAGCATTAAACAAATTCAGGTTTCAGGTGTAGTTCTAATTTGGGGGAATGTTTCATCACAAGGACAATCTTCTCTTCCCTGAACATCCTTACTGGGGCTTCATTAAAAGTAAATTAGTGGGAATTTCTATTGAAATTGCCACCAAGGGGAAGGAACTGGAACTGAGTGGGTGCCCATCAGTTGGAGAATGGCTGAATAAGTTATGGTATATGAATATTATGGAATATTATTATTTTATAAGAGATGATCAGCAGGATGATTTCAGAGAGGCCTGGAGAGACTTATATGAACCGATGCTGAGTGAAATGAGCAGAACCAGGATTTCACTGTACATGGCAACAGCAAAATTATATGATGATCAATTCTCAACAATGAAACAATTCATGCCAGTTCCAATGGCCTTGTGATGATGAGAACCACCTACACCCAAAGAGAGGACTGTGGAACTGAGGGTGGATCACAATATAGCATTTTCACTTCTTTTGTTGTTGTTTGCTTGAATGTAATTTTCTTTATCATCTTTTTCCATTTTGATCTGATTCTTCTTGTGTAGAAAGATAAGTATAAATATGTATGCTTATATTGTATTTATATGTATTTTTTACCATGTTTAACATATATTGGATTACTTGCCATCTAGGAGAGAGGGTGAGGAGAAGGGGGAAATATTGGAACATAAGGTTTTGCAAGCATCAATAGTGAAAAATTATCATTGCATATGTTTTGAAAATAAAAAAGCTTCAATTAAATAAAAAGAAATTGCCACCATGTGAAAAACATTAACTCTTAGAATCTATCTGGTTATATTCTAGAATACTATGAGAATGGGATTGATATAAGGCTAATTTGATGGACAAATATTCTGAAAAGTAATCATGTACATAGAGGTAAATGGATAAAAACTCAAAAGATAAGACTATTGATTTTTTTTTTAGAAATTGTAAATAATTCAAAATTATTTTACATTGGTTTATTTTTAATCAAAAAGCAATGTTATTTTTAACTTTTGCAAGATAAAGAATGATGGACCAAAGTTTTCACATTTTTTAAGTGAAGAGGTAGACTAGATGACATTTAATATCTTTTCTAGCTCCAAATCCTATGAGTATGAATATTAAATTGAAGTGAATTTCTGAAAAAAACATAGAACAGATTATTAGAAGAGTGGTACATAAGGATTTAGGAAAGAAAGCAGAAATCACTATGAGAAAGAATTAATTAAAAACAATTCATGATAGACTAACCTCATTTATCCTTTGCTAGTCTCCTTAATACTTTTCTTTTATATTTATTTATATCTACATCATACTTCTGTCCTAACAAATTCAGAATATATGCTCCCTATGGTCAGGAACTGTTTCACTTTTGTCTTGGGACCCCACACATAGCTGAACACTGTGTTTTTACACATGGTTGGAACATAATAACTATTTCTAAAGTCATAGATCAAAGAAGTACTGTACATATATACAATACACCTAGAGTTTAGAAAGGCATGATCGTCTTTTACAATATACTTGTGAATAAGATGGAGATATATGAATAGATAACAATATAATTGGATGGAATTAGAGCTAGTTTAATTCGCTAACCTGAAGTTTTATGATTAATGAATTCATGTTCACATAGAAGCAGATATCCAGTTGAGTGTCTCAAGAGTCTGTCCTCAGGTAAATTATATTCAATATTTGGATCAAGGCATAAGTAACATGTTTATACATTTGGTTGATGAAATAAAACTGTCAAATAAAATGAATGAAAAAGCAATATCCAAAATATTAAGGACCTGGGTTACAATGCAAACTCTGACATGCCGGATCTGGATCATCTTGGGCATATCATTTAACTCTCTATACTTCAGTTACCTCGTGTATAAAATAAAGGGGGTAAAACTATATGGCCTTTAAGGTCTTTTCCATTTCTAAATTGATAAGCCTATGACTATCAATTCTCCCCCACCCCCCAAAATCATTTATTATTTACTATATCAGCCACTAGTACATAGAAAAAAAGTCCTTGCCCTCAAAAAGATAAAAAAAAAATGAGAGAGACACAAGCAACTATATACATACAAGATATATACTTTTTTCTTGTTGTTGTGAAACCAAAATTATTATTTAGCAGCAAAGAATAGATCTATACCCAGTTACATCTCAATCTCAGAGACTGCTTTGAGTGTACAGGTTAAGAAGTAGTGAATTCCCTAATTCTGAAGACATCCTAGACATTGTAGGTGGTATTCATGTATTAGGTAAGGAGGGAATTGGTAAAGTGATCTCTATCAAATTTGCAAAATCTGTGATTTTATAATTTACTGAAATTGCCACTGACAGAATTATTTCTAAGGGCATGATTTGATTTGAAGAATAGATTAATCCACTTAATGAAGAGCAGTATTACAATAAGATTCTGCCCTTTGGGACACACTGTCTATTCAATGTGTCTACTCACCTAATATTAGATGCAACTATTTCTTATAATTAGAAAATGTGATTTTTTGGGAAAAAATCATTATACTTGTTTGAGTGAGGAAAGATGCATAAGTTTTTTACCCTTATGAAGATGCCTATTTTATTTTTAAAAATTTAGGGTTTAAAATTTGAATGAGCCATCGGGTTACCTAAAAGTTAGGTAAAAATATCATATTTAATCTTGGAAATTTCCAAATTCAGTAAGGCTTTTGTAAGAAAACATAAATCATAATTTGTGACTATCTTCCCATGATGAAGAAAGCTTCCCAGAGATTATTCTTTTCATAAATAATTGAAGGGGAAAGGGAAGCTAAACGAGGAAATCTTCCTGAATCTTTTGAATACTGCACTATAATATAAGAAGAAGCAGCTCTTATCATTGCATCAGATTCTGTGACTTCAGGCCCTGAATGTTCTTATATAAAATGTTAATTCTACTGAAGAATTAAAAAAAAAAAAAAAGATTAATAGCTGAGAGGAGAAAAGGAGTGGAAGGCATTGACCCTACAAGAGAAAAATAAAACCGTGAAAGAGGAATCATTACAGCCTCAATAATACCTCGAGGCATATAAAATTTTCCATAATTGAATATAAGTTTGACATTTCTTCAGTACTGCAGAAGATTTATGATTTCATCAGTGATCCTGTTTAGCTTATAAGTATGAAATATGTTAAAATGTCTGTGTTCTTGTGTGAAGGCTGTGTCAGGCTATCTACAGTATTTATGCAATGCTCACCTCCACCCTTCACCAATACAAATTACAGCCCCTCCATACCTTAGTCAATAATTTTTTTATTTGTATCACAAAAATCTAGCATAGTGCCTGGAAGAATGAATGCTTAATAAATGATTCTTGGCTGATGGATCCATAAGTTACTGTGGGCAAAATAAAATCCATTATCTATTGGTCTACCTTCTGTGAACTACTCTAAGCTCTGCTAATCTGGTCCTCAAATAACTGTCATGATTTTACCTTGAATCAAAGCCTTTTCAATGTGGTAAGACCTGTTACAGTTTGTTTTATACTGGCCCAGCCTTTAAACCCAATGTGACTTAACTGCCTCAATGAAGAATTAGAATAAAACTTAAGAGGAAAGAGATTCATTGGAACGTAATCAAAATTTCACTAACATGCAAGATTGTATTTCATTGAAAAACATGCACAAAATTTCTTAGCAAATGAAAATTTTCACATATAGGTGTGTTTCATTATAATAGTTTCACATGATTCTCTAACTTTTCACAGAATTTTATTTATATATATACATGTGTATATATACACACACACACACATACATACACATATGCTTAAATTATCTGTGTACTGGAATGAAGGATGCACACATTACAGATATTTTTAGTATTTACTGAAGTTTCATTATGTAAGAGCCATAATATCATGACTTTATCCACATGTTGTTTAAAAATCCATGCATTCAAATTTGTCTATATTATTGCATTAAGATGACACTGAATCTTTCAAAGTTTATACCAGCAGATCAAAGCACAAGTGAAAACTAGAAAAGGCTTTGAATGCACAGAGGTCCAATAATTGACAGTTTCTATGAAGTGTTCTCAACCATTTTTTGTATCATGGGTCCTTGTGAAGACTGTGGATCTCTTCTCAGAATAATATTTTTAAGTGGAATAGTGAAATACAAAAGAATTACAAAAGAAAGAATCTCTGCTATATTATTTGAGCTAAGTTTGTAGAAGCACATTAGTTTGGTTGTAGTGTGACAGACTTTCTAAGCATAGCAATTCCCAAAGATCATGTAACAAGCATAGAGTGGCTAATTGCTGTAGTCAAGAGAATACTTACACTCATGAAATTATAGAGCTTTGAAGTAATAATGTATATTTTTAAAACTAGATATGTGATTTCATTGGAATAGGGAATTAATTAATTCTAATAAATAAATAATTCCAATTAAAAGGAAATAATTCCTAAAAAGGAAACTCCCTCTATCAATTCAGATAGGTGCTTAAGCTGCAATTTGAGGTTTTAGAAAGCTATGACTAGGATACTAAGTGATGAAATGATTTGCACAAAGTATTTGTTAAAGGTAGATTTGAACTGTGAACTTCCTGCTTCCTCTCTGTAGACCTTCTCTCAGGCCTCCACAGGCCCAAGTTAACCATGCTCATTTTTTTTATTTCTTTCTAGGATTTACTTTTGACTGTAGACTTTCTCCACCATTGTCACCTCAGATTCTTTCCCCATCCCTTTCAGTCTTCTTTGACTGGTTTTCTTCTCATTAGACTGGAGTTCCTTAAAGGCAAAGACTTTCTTTTGCCTTCCAATTTTATTCCCAACATTACCTGGCTAAACAAAATGAGGGTTAATAATATTCATTAGACTTGACTTGTTTATGTAACCCAAACTGGAATTTTTCAGAATAGATTGAATAAAACTGAAAACTGTCTAATTGAAACAACCAAGATTATATTATCAAAAAGGTTAAGACTAGAGAGGATGAAAAAGAAGAAAGAGAACTGAAAATACAATACACAAAAGCCTGGAGGAAGAAGATGATGATTATGACAGAAGAAGAATTAGAGAGAACAGATAGGTAGAGTTAGGACAGCAGATTTAGAAGTAAAGTGCTACAAAATACGATGCATTATGATGCATCCATTTGCTTCAAGGTCTAAAATACAACTGTCAGTGCTCCAAAAAATAAATACAAATTTAGTATTATAATGTTGAACATTTAGCACCTAAAATGGATCTAGTGAGCAGTGCTATTATTTTAGGATAGTTTTTTGATTTAATGCAAAGAAAATTTTTATGTTTCATAAAGTTGCGATTTTATCATCATCACTAACCAGTACTATGAATAGATTCAACACTAAATTTCCTACCTTTTTAAATTTTATATGGGATTAGAATGACCCATCATGTACTGAGAAATTGTGAAGTGCTTCAATGTGAATAGTTATAGAGAGCTAAAAACACTAAATGTTTCAAAAGAAATAAAAAAAAAAAAAACTTAAAAGTGTTCCTGAAACTTATTTAATATAAAGTCATGAGTAGCAATCATTTATTCAAAATTATATGGCTAGGAACTTTTCTAAATCATGTAGATCTATTTCTATTACTTCAGACCTTTAAAGATCTATAAAAGATAAATTAGTGTCTCAGTTCTTTTATTTATTGAATTTATGTGTCCAACATGATGTTGGAAAGAGGAAGGAAGGAAAGACAATGTGATTAGTTCCAAGTGCCTATGTTCCTAGAGATGATCCTGAATTCTTTCTTATAATTTAATATACTTATAAATCTTGAGATGAATGAGACTTAAAAACTTGATCTAGCCAAGTGCTTCATTTTTCAAATGAGGAAACTGAAACACAGGGAAGTTAAATGACTAGTCCAAGTTTACACAGATAGTATAAGAAATAAGATTTGAATACAGGTCTTTTGACTTTAGAGTCAATCTTTATCTAGGGAGAATTCCAGAGAGTGAAAGCAAAACTGAATGAAGCCTGTGTAACTCCTCATAGCAAGTTATTATTTTTTAAAAATTTTTTCACTCTCCAGACTATTTTGCTAGGGTAAAATGAAAGTCATCCTCCTTGATCTCACAAGAAAAATCACTATAATCATTAAGAAAACCAGGGTCCCTATTGATGAGTTAGCAACAAATCAATGTATGGATCTTAGGAATTATCATAAACAAAGGTTTAATTTATTCCACAAGGAAAATAAAACAATTATAACATTATTTTGACAAGACATAAGTAAAAAAAAAAATTGGAGAAATCTTTGTATATCACCAGCAATCCTAAGACCATATTGTTTTATATTTTATAATGGATAAAGGAGAAACACAAGTAAAAGAGTGGATGGCTTCAACTCTGTTCCCAAAAAGGAAATTGAAAGGAGATTAAACTATTTCCAAGTAAATACAATTTCCTTCCCCCAAAATTGAAATTTTAGTACTCAGAAACTTAAGTGTACATAATATATAATGGAATGATGTATTTAGAATGAGAGGGGAACTTTAAAAACCAAATCCCTCATTTAATATATAAGAATAAGGAAAGCTATAGGTAAGGAAGTTATGGCCCAGAGAATTTAGTGATTTTCCCAATATCATATAGATCAAAAGAGACAAATCAAATACTCCAAATCCTTTGACTCAATTAAATTCAATAAAGATTTATCACTTTCTTACAGGTTTAAATGTATGATCTTAATATTCTACTCTGTGCTAGGTATTAAGGACAAAAGAGTCAAAAACAAACAAAAACTCCCTACCACAAAATAGAGTGTCCACCTCCAAGAAGTTTAAATTCCATTTGAAGGAGGGACAACAATATATACCCAAAAGAGAATTAAAAATGTATACAAAATTAATTTAATGTGATTTGGAATCAGGGCATTTAATAACTGGAGAAATTGGGAAAGGTCTCTTGTAGATACTGGCACATGAGGAAAAAACCCTGAAGAGTCATGAAATTCCAAAAACTGAGGTAAGAAAGGTGAGAATTTCTGTTACAGGGACAGACTGGAAAAACATGAAAACAGAAGATGGTATGCCATGTATGGGACTTAGCAAAGAAGTCAGTTTGACTGGGACAATGGGTAGGAGAAGAATTTTTTTCCAAAATAAATTTGGAAAGTAGATTGAAGCCAGATTGTAGAATACTTAAATGCCAAAGAAAGGATTTTGCATTTTATCCTAGGAGCAACAGGGAACCAAGGATGTTGCTTTGGTAGCTTTGTGGAGCCTATATTTAAAATGAAATAGTTTGGAGTCGGGAAACTAAATTCTAAGAATATTGCAGTTATACAAATGAGAAGAGGTAAAAGCCACAATTTAGGTGGTTGTGGTGAAAGTGAAGAGTATGGATTTGTGAGATGTACCAATAGAATAGAAAAGACCTCACAACTAATTGAATGTTCAGGGTAAAGAGGAAAGAATGACTGGATTTTGAATCTGGGTGATTACTTCTAATAGGCAAAAAGATAAGCAGGGGGTACTTATTTTAAAAAGCATTTAGGATTAAGACAGAACTAGAATATAGTAAGCTTATAGTATTCTACAAATGGGCAAAGTGCCCATATGAAGAAAGAAAGCCAATGATCCTCTGAATCCTTCTTCCTCATCCACACCATATATATCACCATACAGAATATTAATTCTAGAATATATAGATATAAACAGGTTAATGATAAGGAAAAATTGGTGGAAGGAAAGTAGGTAAAAGAAGGAGTCTGATACCATAATCATATATAATAGGAATTTGCTCTGTTTTCAGGCTATTTAGAGCTGTGAACTAGTTTTTCTGAACAGAAAGTACTAGGATATCTTATCCAGATGTATTTGCTTGCAGTTTAATGTGTTTCCTGACTTATTATATGCCTAAGAGATAATTATGCTCATATTTCAAAATTTCAATGGAAGTCTATGATCTCAGTAGTGTGGTTACTCCAACCAAACATTTAGACCACAACTTATTCATAACTTCTTGTTTTGTGACTCTTAAGGAATACCTCCAATACAAGCACATTCCCTATTTTTAGGGTAGGGTAGGACCTCACTTTTTGTTGATTATCAGAGAATCATTGAACAAAATTACTTCTACTATTATGTCTATCTTGAATAAATTCATCATATGTATGGAAAATACTTGTTAGAGTAGAATCTCTAAGATGACATTTTTCTTGTGTAAAGTTAAATGTTTTTTTTATAATAAAAAAAATAAAAACATAAGAGGATCCTATTTCTCTATACTTTTCTATCAACTGAGAAAACACTAAGATGTGATCTGTTCTAGAAAATTGTTTTAAAAATCTGTTGTTTTTCTTCTCATATTTTCATAAAAGAATGCTTTCAATATATGAACATTCATGTAATATATATTTATATATGTGTGTGTATACCATAAATATCATACTTGAGACTCCATATTTGTATGTATATTAATTATTCTCATAAAGATTTTATAAAGGCATAGCCTAGCATTATTTAAATGTCAATGATTATTAGTGTTATTATTGATATCTTCTTCATTTTAAAAATAATAATAGCATCTATGATTTTGCTGATCCTTAAGAATCTCCTGATTTTTCAAGGTATTGAAAATTGAAACCTGCTTAAAATATTTTTTCACCTCTAACACAGCTTTCTTCTGTGTTTATTTGGTCTGATACAGTTTCTTGTCCTATTTTTTCTTCTCCAGTAACATACTTTTCCCTCATATAACACTTCAAGGAATGAAGTAGTAGATCACAATGAAGTGGGTGATGTTATTGATTAAGGCAATATTTTGTAATGGAAGTTCTGTCACATTTAACATTTCCCCTAATTTGTTGTCTTCCTTTTCATATTCAACTCTACATTCTCTTGGGATGATTAAGGTTAGTTGGGAGTTACATCAAATTGTCTATAGATACATTTTCTTTTCAGTTGCCTTTCAATATTCTGTGAGATTATATAATTATATAATATATAATATTATATATTATATATATCTTCACCCATAACAATTTGAAAATTAGTTTATAATCTAAATCTGTATAATGGATTTAAACCAAGCAAGCACTTCACAAACTTCTAAATGTTATATAAATGGAAGGTTTTTTTTTTAATTTCTTCTTGATATTTTTAACCAGATCTACCTAACTCTGAAACCAATTTTCTATCAACTCTTCCATATTGTCTCTCTATTCTATGTTTGTTGTAAGCTAAATACTTATTAAGTGCTATTTTTAAAATAACAGCACTTCTTTTGAAATCTTAGGTAGATATTATTTTCAGATTTGCTGAAATATAATCTAAAATCCTTAAGCTTTCAGGGAAAAAACCTATGAAAAAATTGGAAGTCATTTTGAAAACTATCTGCTTAGCTGAACTCTTTCTAGGGGCAAAGTGGAAAGAGCAGTTTATATTTTGCCAAAAACAGGGAGAGAGTTCTTTCTCAATATGGAAAGTTGGCAATGGCCACATGATGATCTCAATCTTTCCTGAAAATAGTGCTAGACAATAAGCCAGATTTCAGTCTTAAAGGTATAATTGGTAAAATATTCACATCTTTTTTGTGGTCCACACCCCTGACTGAGCTGACAAAATATTTGTTTAAAAATGACAATCACCAAACTTTTGCAAGATATTCATTCATGAATAGTAAGAACTTTAATTAAAAACAATCAAAGTAGTTGGAGTGATTTCTAAAGCCATATAATGAAATTATTACATACTTTAATGATGCCCTCCCTTTTCATGAACCTATGTAGCTGAGTCAAAAATAGATTTTCTTTTGTGAAATTTAAATATAGTTAATACTGTTTAGTTTTAGGTATAGCAAACACAATTTTGAAATAATAAAAATATATTTTTTTACACTATGTAAACTCAAAGGAGAAAGAATTCCAATTGTTTGGTACATTGTATAGGGAATTTTCTTCAAAAAAAGGTTGGACTCTGGCCTTCCTATCATGTCAGAAATCTGTAAGTCTATGAAATGCTAATCAATTCTTTAGTATGTTATCAGGAGGAATTTTACTTTGAACTTTCAGTAATTTGATTGTCAACAAGTATTTATTAAGGGCCTACTATGTGCCAAGTACTATGCTATGAACTCAATTAAAGGAAATCAATTTAACCTCTTATTTATAAAAATAAATAAATAAATGTCTTAGGCAGTTCTCAAGTATATTTCTTAAGAGTATTTTTTTCATTACCTGAATCATTCTTATAAAGTATCACAAATGAATAAGTAATTATAGAAGATAGATTTATCTCTTTTCTTTTCTTAAAAAGGTACAAGGAAGATTTTATGCAAATCTGTTCTTGGCCAGCTTCTTCATGATTGACTCACTATCTTCATATCCTAAAGAAAAGTCAATGCATGAAAATTCACCCTTGATCAAAGCGTGGCACAAATTGTAAGTTAAACATAGAAGCAGGTGATTAAATGTTTGGAGATGTAGTTCTCCTCCCTAACAAAGAGGCTTCTGACGTGTTTTTGTAATTACAGTATCTTAGTTTTGGAGTAAAATTGTTTAAGACTGTGAACAATTTAAAATAATGTCCATCATATGTGTTCAGCATTTCTGGGAAAAGAATTCAGCAATGAATGTTTTAGACAGCCAGCCAATGAGTTTCATATGATTTCTAAGTAAAAAGAGACTCAATGTTGAAGGCACACCATTAACAGTTAACATATGATTAAAATTACATGCAAAAACACAAAAGTCATATAAAGTCGGGTAGGAAAATAAGAAACTCTATGAAGTCAGAGAATAAAAACTTTGCCCTCAAAATATCATGTTCCTTTACTCAGTAACAACATTAACACTTTTAAAAACAAAAACTTGAAAACTGAAAAAAAATTCCAACTTATTTTAGAGATTAGATTTTTAATAATTTAAAAATTATTTTAATAACTGAAACAAAAATTAAAGAGAAACAATGATTTTATAATATACTAAACTTTGCAGTAAACTTTATTGTTGTTCAGTTATGTCAGTCATATGTAATTTTTTTGTGAATTCTTTTGGATTTGTTTTTTTTGTTGGGTTTGGTTTTTTTTTTTTGGCAGAGATACTAGAGTAGTTTGCCATTTCCTTCTCCAATCCATTTCTACAAATGAGGAAACTGAGCTAAATAGGTAGATAGAAAGCCATCTAACTGCCATCCCAGTAAGCTAAATGATTCTAAACAAAGAAGAAATGTTGATGAGAAGAAGATTAAGCTGGGGGGAAAAAATAAAGGAATATGGAAGAATTTGATTTACTCAATATGAACAACTTCTAGTATGGAAACTTCTTCCATCAAAACAGTGCCAAACAACCAGTACATGATTTCATGTAAAAACTAGGTCACTATCCAAGATCCATAAGATTAAGGAAGTTGAACTTAGGTCTTCTTGTCTACAAAATTACATTTATTTCACTATACTCAACACTTCTACAAACTGAAAAAAAAATTAAATGAAAATGAATTTACCCTGAAATTCAAAGGCAATATGTCATAGTAGATAGAAAAGTAGTTTCAGAGTCAAGATAATCTCAGTTCAAAATTCTGCTTCTGTCATATGCCATCAATGTGAATCTGGGTAGGTTACATAATCCTGTTGTAAAGCAACAGGAAGTAAAGCAAACAAACAAACAAACAAAAAAACCACTATAATAATATGACAGTAATTTAAGATGCTTGCATTTGAGTACAAGTTATATTAACTTCTCTGTTATTGTCATATATGTCTCAGAGTTAAGGTGGTTTGGGGCCTTCTGACTGATAATAGAATAAACATTGAAAAGGCATCAAAATTTTGCTGAGTGAAATGAGCAGAACCAGAAGATCACTATATACTTCAACAATAATACTATATGATGATCAATTCTGATGGACATGGCCCTCTTCAACAACGAAATGAACCAAATCAGTTCCAATAGAGCAGTAATGAATTGAACCAGCTACACCCAAACAAAGAACTATAGGAGATGACTACAAACCACTACATAGAATTCCCAATCCCTCTATTTTTGTCTGCCTTCATTTTTGATTTCCTTCACAGGCTAATTGTACACTACTTCAAAGTCTGATTCTTTTTGTACAGCAAAATAACTGTTTGGACATGTGTATGTATATGTATACGTGTATTGGTCTACCTGCCATCTGGGGAAGGGGAGGGGGAGGAGGGGAAAAGTTGGAACAAAAAGTTTTGCAATTGTCAATGCTGAAAAATTACCCATGCATATATCTTGTAAATAAAAAGCTATAATAAAAAAAAAAGAAAAGGCATTAAAATTTTTAAAAATAGAGTCAAAGTCAAGAAACATTTTAGCTCTATATTGTTTCATATAACTATAAATCCTTACAGTTGTGATTTCATAAAGTAGTAATATAGATCTTCTTTGGAAAGGTAGTCTGAGATAGTAGATGAGTTTTAACCGCTGACCTTGTTCCATGTCATTGTTATTTGTTTAGTCATTTCAGTTGTGTCTCACTCTTCATGAACCCTTTTGAGGTTTTCTTTGCAAATATATTGAAATAGTTTGCCATTCCTTCTCCAGATCTTTTTATAGATGTGGAAACTGAAGCAAACAGGGTTAAGTGACTTGGCCAGGATCACACAGCTATTGTTTCTTCCTGATTCCACACCCTCTAGCCACTGCACCATTTAGCTGTCTCTTGTCCCATGCAACTCTGGATAAATCACAGTTTTTCAGAGCTTCATTCTTCTCTTTAAAATTAATATAAATAATACCTTTCCTAGCTCACAGGGTTGTTACAAAAGTCAGATGTGATAATTGATATGGAAATCAGTCTTTGAAAACTGCCAAATCTCTTCACTTTTAATGGATAAATCAGCATTTAAGGACCTACTCAGCAAAAGCATCTTGATCTTATCATTGTAATTTGTAAAATGGAGCTAATAATAGCATCTATTTCCCAGAATAGTGAGGACAAACTAAGATATAATTCTTAAGTGCCAACCTTAAAGCACTATGTAAATGCCTAAAACAATGATAATAACAATGATGATAAAATCAATCTTCTTTTTCCATCAATTTCTGTGACTCCTTATGATCAAATATTTTATTTGGCTTTTAATTACTGACAACCTGCTCCCTCCCACCCTACTTTTCTAGTCTTCTCATGCCTGACCTCCACATTCTCTACAATCCACTAACACTTTCTTACTTGCTCATATGCTACCCATTATTTCTTGACATTGCATTTTTATTAGTTGTTCCTCTGCCTTCTAGCTTCCTTTAATTCCTTCAAGTCTCAGCCAACTCTCATTTTCTGCAAGAAGCCTTTTCAAGTACTCTGTAGTACTAGTGTCTTCCCTCTGATTATCTCCAAGTTAGTGTGTGTGTATACGTCTGTTTGTACACAATTGTTGGCTTCATTATATTCTGCATTTTTGGGAGCAGGAATTGGATTTTCCTTTTTCTTTTTTCTTTTTTTTTTTTTGTATCTCTAGTACTTAACATAGTATCTGTTACATAGTAAGTGTTGAATACATACTTGTTGACTTGTGACATAATAACGAAAGCTAAAATGTTTCTGCCTTCAAGAAACTCATATTTTTGACAAGAGAGTTCAATATAACAGGGGTGAAAGGGAATAAGGATTTTCAAGAGTAGTTTGTGCCACACACTGTACTAAATGCTTTACAAATAGTATCACATTAGAGATAACATACATTAGTCCAAATATAATTTGGAAAGAGCAGTTGAGGTATGGGGGGAAACATTAGCATTTGGAATGTCTTCATTGAAAACTGAGCATAATCTTTCAAGAAAATTAGGATTTTTAAGAGATGGAGTTGAGGAGAGAGTGTATACCGGAGTATAGCCAATCTACAATCATGGAGAAAAGAGATGGTGGATATCATGCAAGTAGAAACAAATGGTCCCAAAAATAGGTGAAAGGCAGAAAGGATTTAAATGTCAACCCAAAGAGTTTGTATTTCATTTTAGAAAAAGCAGAGAACCAAAAATGATCTGGGTATAGGCCTCTAGCACCTTTCTTTTTCAGGACTTGTTGATTTGGCAGCCAGCCCCTGGAGTTACCAGCAAGGTATACCTATGCTTTGGGGGGGAAATTATTTTGGGGATAAATTCTGGGAAGATGGTGGAGAAGACTGATGAAAAATCAAGAAGACTTGGGGCAGAACTGGACTGCTTCGATACAATATGATCTAAAGAAAGCCCCCAGACTGGATTTTACCCATGTGCAATGCAAACATCCCTGGGCTAGCTCCACAGAATCATCAAGTTGGGAGCCCTAGAGTTAGAATGGTATGGCTAGAACCTCAGTAAGAACCACAGAAACTCTTACTTCCTAGACTATGGAGTCTGAGTCTGAATTCAGAAGACTTAGTGAACCATGACTGATTAGGAACACCAGGCCCAGTTGTGCTACACGGACTCATCCTAGGTGAGAAGGAACCAGCACGAGCTCAGAGTCAGGGGGTAGGAATACTGATGCCTGGAGGCCCGTGTTAGAGGGAGGAGTTTTAGATTTGGGGTTCCAGGTTGGAAGGGAGAGCTGAAGTGAAGCCAGATGCACCATCTTCCCACTTCACGATTAGAGATGCTTACACTAATACCTCTTATTAAAAAAAAAAAAAAAAAAAAAAGAATCGGTAAAGAAAAAGAACTCAACCATAGAAACCTACTATTGGAACAGGGGAGACAGGGTTCAATTTCAGAGGACACTAAAGTAAAAAAAAAGTTTCTATTCCAAAAAGTAATGTGAAATGGCTCCCTGTCCAGAGAAAATTCATAGAAGAATTTTTAAAGGAATTTAAAAATCAAGTAAGAGACTTTGAAGAAAAACAAAAATAAATAAATAAATAAAGACCAATCAAGAAAAACAAGAAGATTATGAAAAAAAGTTAACCATCCCGAAAAGGAATACAGTTTCAAAGATGAAAATAACTCTTTGAAAATTAGCACTGGGGGGGGGGGGGCAGCTAGGTGGCGCAGTGTATAGAGCACCAGCCCTGAATTCTGGAGGACCCGAGTTCAAATTTGATCTCAGACACTTAACACTTCCTAGCTGTGTGACCCTGGACAAGTCACTTAACCCCAGCCTCAGAAAAAGAAAAAGAAAAAAGAAAAAAAGAAAATTAGCACTGGACAAGGGAAAGCCAGTGAAGCTATGAGAGACCAAGAAATAATACAACAGACTATAAAGATTTAAAAGATAGAACAGAATGTGAAGCATCATATGAGAAAAATAGATCAAGAAGAGAAAATATAAGAATAATTGGGATAGTTAATAATTGCAAAAAGGATAATTGAAAGTTGTGACCAAAAAAAAAAAAAAAAAAAAAAAGGACTGAAACAATAGAGCAAAAAATAATTCAAGAAAATTGAGGGGAAAGTAGAAATAGAAAAAAATCCACTAATCACCCCCTCAATGAGATACTGTGTGTTTTCCACACAGGAATATTATTTCCAAATTTCAAAACTCAGATCAAAGATAAATTTTTGCAAAAAACAAGAAAAAAAATTCAAATATGCTGGAGCTACAATTAGAATTGCACAGGACTTATTAACAGCCACAATAAAAGATCACAAGTCTTGGAATCATTATCCACTGACAATCAAAAGAAATAGGCCTGTAGGCAAAAATATCATATCCAGCAAATTTTTCTATAATATTGAAATGAAAAATAATGGACATTCAAAAAACTTACAAATTTTCAGGACTCTCTATCAACCAAACCCAAACTTAACATAAGAAACAGTTAACATAAGAAAAGTTAACATATAAGAGCCAATATGAAAGATTACGTTCAAGGAACTCAATAAGAACAAAATCTTTATGTTGTTTTTTTTTTTTTAATATGGGAAATGAATACCATATATTTTAAAATGACAATAATAGGGCAGCTCAAAAGAAAGATTGGGACAGGATAATTATTAAAATTAGTAATTATGTCATACAAATGAGGTGTAGAGAAAGAATAGACACAGAAGCATTAAAGGAGGGAGGAAGGTGAAAATTTACTCACATTGGGAATGGGTTAAATAGGCAACACTACATATATACCATGAAGAGTTTGGCCCCTTCCAAAATGTATAAATAAATAAGGGACAAAGATACAGATTGAGAAGCAAAGGGTGTGGGAAGAGGACAAGGGAGGGATCCATGTGAGGGAAGGTTAAGTAATAGAAGGTAAATTAGGAGCATAATTAAAGTAGAGTCAGCAAGGATAAGAAAGATGTGTGTGGGGGGGGGGAGGGATATGTGTGTATGTATATGTATATATCTACATATGTATACATAAATATATCCTTTTATAGCCTACTTGGGATTAGAGGAGGGGATGGAAGAGGGAAACAAGAGTGGTTATATAATCTCGATCTGTCTTTCCAGAATCCCACTGTTCTCCCATAGGAATTTTATGTTTCCAACAATTGTTATTCTTCCCTCCTACTTTACTGACTCAGAGCATTTACTCTTGCAATTCTATTTACTTGCAATACCTGACCTCCCTAACTTCTCAATTTTTGCCTATTGGAATTCTATTCATGCTTTAGGGTTTAACTAGATGGAAACTCGTTGTAGAACAGGGAAGGGAAAGTTTTGGTGTTTTTTTTTTCTGGCAAGGAAGGGCCTTTTTGATATTTATAACATTATAATACATAATAATTATTAATTATTAAACAATAGAATATGGTAATGATAATAATACATAATACAAAATTATCAACTTATAGAACTCAAGCAGTGGGACCTTATTGTATACCTAGCTTTCAGGTCAACATTGCCTTCTGTTGCCTTTGCAGGGCCAGATGAAATGTTTTTTGGTGCCTGTAAGGAGTAGAGCAATGGACCTGAAGTCAGGAAGACCTAAGTTCAAATCCATCCTTGGAAATTGACTGCCTACTCTTCAGCAAGTCATTTAATTTATGTTTGCTTCAGTTTTCCCTACTCTAAAATGGGAATAATAGTAGCACTTACCACCCAGGATTATTTTGAGGATCAAATGAGATATTTATAATGTGCTTAGCACCAACTAAGTACTAAACATGATTTAATTGATATCTCTTTTAAGGCTTCTTATTTTGTCTTATCTGTTCTATCTATTACATCTATGCATCTTATCAACCATTATTATATAATAAGCTCCTTAAGAGTTAAGACTGAATCTTAAATTAAATCAATTAATTGATCAACATATATATGTTAAGTTTATACTATGTTCCAGGTACTGTTCTAGGCCTAGGAAATAAATCTAAAGTGAAACAATCCCTGCTACTGCAGGGGAATAGATATGGAGAGACAAATGAACAACCCATACAGGCACAAGTACATATAGAGTAAAGTAAAGATAATTTTAAGAGGTCATCAACATCTAGGAATATCAGGAAAGACTTCATGGAAAAGCTGGTACTTGAACTGGACTTTGGTCTTCTAAGAGGTGGCAACGAAGGATGAGGCAAAAATGCATTCCATTTATGGGAAATTGACTTTACAAAGACATGGAATTGGGAGATGCAGTGTTTGTGGTTTTTTTTTTTTGTTTTTTGTTTTTTTTTTTTGAAAGTCAGATGGACTATATTGTAATATACATGAAGGGCAATTATAGTAGAATAGTAGAATATCTTAGTAGAATAAGTCTCAGAAAGTAGCATGGATCCAGATTATAAAGGGCTTTAAATGTCAGGTACAACAGTTTGTGTTTTTATAGAGGTTATAGAGAGGCACTGGAGTTTATTGAAGAAGGGCATATTTCCCATGATGCTTAAAATATTTGATCAATTAATTGATTCAATAAATATTTATGTTCAGAAATCTATTTCAACAGTCATTCAATAATGTTATATTCCATTTATCAATATCCTAGGTGTTATCCATGTCTAATATAATTATATTGTCTTAGCAACAGGTTCTTAAAAAAAATAATAACTGCACTGGAATCTTGTTACAAATTAACTATAGTAGTATGCAGTTCAGTATAGGCAAGTTCACTGTCATGGGAGTTTGTTGTTGGAAATATCAGAAGGATTTCACTTTCCCATTGCTCTATCTATGATAAGGGACCTAGGGGGCAGAGTAATATTGAAGCTGTGGTGTAGTATGTATAGTATGTGTGACAAGATTTGTCAACATTCCCCAAAGAGCTGTAATCCAATCCATACTTTTCTAATTTTGTAAATTATTGAATATTGTGATTTTCAAGTGAAGCAATTCCTCAATATTGTAATGAGAAAGAAAATAATTTTAGAAACAAATGGCATAAAACTTTAAAAAATATATTCAATAAAATTTTTAAAGAAATCATAGAGAATCTTCAGATAAACTCAGATAGTAAAAGAACATATGGTTATTATGTTGCTCCCATAGTTCTAGAAATAAATGCCTATTGCTTGGCATAAAAGGACTTTTTTATGAAGTTCTATGAGTAAAAACTTTATTTACATGCTTGAACTGAAAAAGCATTTCCAAAAAAAATTTTAAAGCATGAAATCTACCCAAAACATATGCATCAGTTAAACATGAGAGAGACAGATAGACAGACAGAGAGAGATAGATATAGAAGACAGAGAAAGAGAGAGAGACAGAAAGAGTAGAAGAAGTAGGAGAGTAAAGAGAGAGGGAGAGAAACAGACAGAGAGACAGAGAGTCACACACACACACACACACAAACACACACAAACAAATACACATACAGAGTGAGTGGAAGGAGAGAGAATAATTATGGAGTAGTTTAAGCAAATTTGTTTAGGACTTTCCAGCAAGCAACAAGCATGCTAAAAGCTCAAGTTAATGTTGACATGGGTTTTTGAACTTCACATTGTTGTGAGGTCACTCTCAGCCCTGCTTATACTCTGGATCTCTTTCAGACCGCATGAAGGTTAATTTTAGTTATACAGAAATAACAGAGAGAAAGAAAGAGTACTGCCCTTGTGAAACGTGGTCTCACTTAAACTCATTAGATTTGCTTACCTTTTGGGTTGCCTGTGCATCATCTGATGACAGGAAGCAATATGTGTCCCTTGTGACAATTTCCTTGGCATGGCTTTGATAAATTTCAGCCAGTTTGTACGGGGAAGCCCCAGTAACAGCTGATATAAGTTTTCTTGTCCCTATAAGTGTCAGAGTCTGGTAGAAGAGGCAGATTGCTACCACTAAGCCCAAAAAGAAAGGTCGTGGGCAGAAACGCCGACGACAAAGAAAAATCTGGCGATAAATCATGACCAGTTCACCTTCACTTGGCCCCTGTCCACATTGCCGGAAAATACATAGCAGCTATTTGTTGTTGTTGTTGTTGGCGGCAGTGTAAAAGTCAGAAACATATCCTCTTTTTTCTTTTTTTCCACAATAAAGTTAAGTTTGCTCCATGTCTTCTCCTGAACTTTCCAAAAAAGCTCTCCAAAGAACCTTGGGGTCCCTCCAGAGTCAGCGAACAAATGACAAAAAAGCTTCCATGAATGACAGTCACATACCCAACCACGTTTTTTAAAAACCCAGACTAATAATAACAGCTGTAATTGATAAATGTAAACTCCACAGAGTGCCAATCTTTGCTTGCTGAACTGTCTTGTTTTTATAACATCCTTTAAGTCCCTCAGTCAAGGAGCGGAAGTCTTGGCCTCAGCTTGACAAGAAAGAAACAGAAAAAGAAAAGCTCAAATCAGATCATAGTATCTAAGAATGCAATCAGTTAAAACCAAAAGGGCTTGTAACACAGCTGGATGCTGGCCAAGTTTCCTTAGCAGTTTCTCAGTTTTCTCCCCCTTCCACTTTAAAGCATTCTACTTTTATGTTCCTTAAAACAGTCCCCATTCAGTTTAAAACTGACATTTTCCTCTAAGCATTTAAGGATTCAAGAAAGAAAAAAGAAAACAAAAAAAGAACATCCAGATTGAATGGACTGTCTTCACTGTTAAGACTGCTTCACTTTATTTCATTCAGATTTAAGTTCAAAGTACTTACTTAGTTCTCTTAGTACCCGAAAAAAGTTCTCCACGATCCCCTAACAGTATGCAGATTAAAACCTCTCGGAACCAGGCGATCTTATAACTCCAGGACATCTCCCCCACCACATGCCGGCATTCACACACACATAAGCAAACACACACAAACACACAACACACGCAGGCACCCTCTGAGCTCAGTTGGACCACAGACATTGTATAAATAAAGGCTTGATTTCTCAAGGAGGGGCGGAGTTTAAAGTACTAAGTCTGCCCGGACTATTTCATGGGCGGCAAAAGCAGGATGTTAGCCCTGGATCAGAAGGCAGAACTGTTGTCAGATTGTCTATTTCCACTCTGCAGAAAGGATATTTCTCATTTGTCTTACAATCTAAGTGACTTAGTCAGAACTACTTGCTTTTGAATCACTTTTAAAGTGCTTTTCGGTACCAATTTTGCGACCAAGGCATCAGAAAAACAAATAGCCTTCTCTTCATTGAAAACCAAGTTCGAGAAGAAGACTAAAACAGATTCCAACTAACATGCTGGAAACTTTCAATTTCTGGGATTCGTGGTTACCCTTACAGGAAGCAATATAGTCAGTATCCACTTTTTAATACTTAGAAGGCAAAATCTAGACCGAAAATGCCAGAGTAAAAATTCCTTAACAGAAACTTATTTATGTATTGTATAATATTGAAGTCATAACTCTGAGCTCTTGGAGTGCCAAATTTTTTCTCCTACTAATTCCTTGCTTTTTATAATATTCTTAAACACGTATAGTAAAGGAATATTTTGCTCCCAGTCTGATAATGAAGTGTCTACTTTCCTGACATCTTTCCCCCTAAAGTGGGATAAGATGTGAAAGTGGATATAGAAACTATTGGACAATTATTAAATCTTAGCAGAATTTCCACAAATGTCATACTTATTATTATTATTATTATTATTTTACTACCTGCGTGACATGGAGCAGATCATGTAACCTGGCATCTTACTTTCTGCTCCTAAAAGAAGGTGCTGGACAATATGATCTTTATTTCTGAATCAGTGAACCTATTCAACCCTCAGGCTGCCCTGATTGGAACCTAATAATAATTTGAATAATAATTCAAATTTATATCAACCTTTAAGATTTGTAAAATTTGGAAGTAGTTAAGACAAGTATTTTCATTTCTATTTTGTAGATGAGACTAAAAGAAATTACTCATCTTGCTGGGCATATAAGGAATGTCAGAGTCAAGAATTGAATCTAAGTCCTCCTAGCTACAAATCCAGTTGGGTTTTCATTGACATCTTATTTTTGCAAGGGTAGCTTAGAAGCTACTCAAGGAAGCTGGAACTACTAAGCACAAATTCTTTCTTCTATCCTCCCCTAGCCTCTATCAGACCTACCCTGGACCTCAAGTACTGACTCAACCTGGAAGCAGATTTCTTACTATGGCTACAAATGGGATCTGATCTGTAGTCCAAATTGGTGCATGCAGAGTATAAAGAATTATGAGGTCCAAGAGTCTCCCTAGAATGAAACTAGGACTATTCTACATAGCTTCCTTAACATGTTCTTTCTTAGGCTGGGCACAACCATTTTACATACCTATGTTTCATAACTATTCATTGATCAGTGGGAAAAGTGCTGTTAAGTTTTCTCTAAGAAAACAGATATTTTCTTTGACTAAACTATAAAAGTTATATTGAGATAGTGGTTTTATTCATTGACTTAATAGAGGGAATTTTTATTCTTCCCAGATTTACCACAAGTCTTGGAACTCAGGTGGAAAACATTGGCAGGTAAATGAAACAATGGGTAAGCATTCTAGACTTAAAGTGAAGAGGAGCCATGCTTAGATTCTACCTCAGATATACCTCCTAGATTGAATTGCAGTTAGAATGTTGTACCTACAGTCAGGAAAAGGTAAGTTCAAATTTAATCTTAGAATTTACTAACCATGGATCCTTGACAAAATCACTTAACTTTTCCTCAACTGTAAAATGGGAATAATAATAGTATCTACTTCACAGGGTTGTTATGAGGATTATATGAGATAATAAATGTGAATTGCTTTATAAACCTTAGAATGCTACATAAATACTAATAGTGATTGTAAGGATTATTATTATTACAATGCTATAGAAATCAATGGAGAGTTTCAAGGAATGAGTGATTGCCAGTATTGGGATTCACAGGTTAAGTGAGTATCAAATTAAAGAGATGATAAATAAGGGAGATACACAGATCTTAAAAGTAAAACATTCCCCTCACAACAAACCTGTGAGAAAGATCTAAAAGGTGGGGTTCAGAGAGGTTAGTGACACTTTGACTGCAGATCCAGTGTTCTTTCAACTATATAACATTTCCTCATTCAAACTAACTGAAAGTTGGTCTTGAATTGATTGGAACTGAAAATTATGGAGAACAAAGAACTGTGGCAAAAGGGAATATGGATGACAGGTTAATGTGCATATAAAAATGCAGGAAGAAAAGAAATAAATAAATCAGGTGTAAAAATGATCTAGGAAGATGAAAATGGGCCCTTAGGAAGTGGATGATTGTAGCGTTAATGTTTTGAAGAAAGTATTATTCATTTATTCTAACGTGTTAGATACCAACTCTGTATAAAGTACTTAATAAATTTGAGATATGGCACCTTTCTAGTCTTATTAGACCACATACTCTAACCAAATCAACCTTCTTGCTGTACTTTGCACAGACTCACCATCTTTTGTCACTATGATTTTCAATGGATATCTTCAATTCCTGAAATGCACTCCTTTATCATCTCCACTTCTTAGAACTGTTAGCTTGTTTTAACTCAATTCAAATGCTATTGCCCATATGAAACCCACCTCGGTTCTTTTCTTTGCTCATATATTTTTTCCCAAAAAAGTTTGTATGTTTTGCATATGTCTGTGTGTATATACTTATTCATATATGTAAATGTCTCCTTAAGTTTTATCTTTGTATCTTCAGTGCCTAGCACAGTGCCTGACATATAGGTGTCCAGCAAATGTTTGCTGATTCATTGTAGTGTTAGCTTGTGGTATAATGGCTGGAATAGTGGGTTTTGAGCCAAGAACAAAATTTGAATTGTCCAGTTAACCTTGGACAACTCTTTTAATGTATATAGGTCAAAGGCAAACCCATATAATTTAAAGTCAGATATTTATGATCACCACTTGGTGGAGACAATTCCTATACTGAATGCTTCCTGTGTTGACAAAGTAACAGTTAAGTGCACTTTTGAAAGATAATGGTACATGATATTTAATGATGAGTACTCTAGGAAAGAGGCAAAGTAAAGTTGTATATGAGATAATCAACATCATAAGATCATAGATATAGTATAGGAAGGGAATTTAGAGGTAATCTACTTCAAACTCCTCATTTTAGAAATGGGAAAACTGAGGTTCAGAGACATATAGTAAATTCCCCAATATCACACAGGTAATAATTGACAGAACCTGGACTAAGTCAGGTCCTCTGATGCTAAGTCCTGTGTTCTTTTCCCCAGGAACACATTGAATAGCACTGACTTTAAGTGACAGGAACTAGGAAAGAGATGGTGAACCTATGGCCCCAAAGGGTCACTTTATGCATTAGGGGATTGGGAGCAGAAAAAAAGCTTTGCCCTTCTTAAAGAAAGGATAACAGTGAACAATGTTTTTAAGAGGACCAGGTTTCAGTTAGTGGGAGAAGGTAGAGGACAGCTGTAAAATAGGCTTATGGTAAAAGAGAATTTGCTCAAAATGTAATTGGAATATTATTGAGAAAAGTAAGCAGGAGGTGAGGGAGATAATGTGGGGAAGAAAAGGAAGCAAGGATAGGGTGAAGATTGTGATTTATGTGAAAACTTATGTAAAAGAGGATGTGGACAGGAACAGTGAATCATACTGGTATTGAGCAGAGTTAAGATGATTTTTGAGTGCCTGAAAGAGCAACAGAATCGCAGTTTCTTAATGAATTCAAAAGAATTAAAGGATTCAGAAAACCTGGGTTCAAATCCCAGCTCTAACAATTACTGCAATATAAGATCCTGGTAAATCATTTTGCTTTTTTAGGCTTTAAAAAGTTTCTTCAAGTTAAAGAGAATAGACATTAGATGACATTTAAGATCCCTCCTAGTTCATAATCTGTGATCCTATGAATACACGCACATATCATCGTTTACATCAGAGACCCCCAAACTATTTTTTAGCATTCCAGGTAGACTGCTACTTCAATTCTATAGCATGTATCACCTAGAGGATTTTTTAAAATTGGAAATTAACATTTTTACAAAAAAAAAAAAAAAAGCAACAACAACCATTTTAAATTCTATACAGATTGAACTAATAAAAGAATTGAAACTGAATTCTTCCTTTTTGCTCCTCAAAGGACACACAGGTTTGGAAATCTTTATATATCTATACACTGTCTTCTCCTCCCATGCTCTTTAAATATTTAGTGCTGCCTCAATCTGAGCTAGAATGAAGAAATGTGATATCTTTGTCAAAAATGTCTTCCAAAATCTTGCCCTTCATCTAGAAATTAGTAGCTCTGCATATGGCTCTTTTCTGGACTTTTCTGACTATTGTTTATAGTACATTCTACCCATAAGAGGCAAAAATAAAGGGATGTCTTTGTAATGCAAGAGATTCTGACAGCACACTGTCTTCAAAAATTGTGTTACCAAGTATAGGTATTCATTCCTATTTATGGACTCTCTCCCTGCTTTGATGGGTATCCCCTCCTTTCCCTTCAGGCAGAATCATAACTATTCTTTACTTTGGGGCTAAACATTTGGAGAGAGCACAATGGAGGAATTGGAGGCACAGAAGACAGTCCACAGATGGATAGGTTTGGGTGGTGGTGATGAAAGTCTAACTCTGAGGTGGATGTAGAGGCCCAGAGATATTTATCCCATGGGTCATCACAGGCTTTCTTATCATTGGAAGTGAAGTATGGGGACAAGAAGAAAACACATCTGTCCCCTAGCAGTTGTTAATATCCTGAGGCAAGACCTCTTCACTTCACATTTATTACAAAGCTGAGTTCTTGATCTAGGTTATGGTTCACAAATCTCTTTAGCTCTTTGACTTCCAGGACAATTCTTCACCTAGGATTTGGAAGCTGTACCCAGCCTTGGTTTGGCTGGCCTCCCCCAACTCAGGGATCTTAGAAAAATCACTTCAGTTTTCTGAGAATAACATGGCAATGAACTATGAATCATGTTGAAAGTGAAATAAACACAAAAGCCTTGTAAAAGACTCCAATCTTATGCAACATTTGGCCAATGCTGACCTATAAACAAAATGTTATAGGGAAGACTGTAGTTCACTGTTTTACTTTTTGTTCTCTCTTTTTAAAAAATTATTTAAAACAAATGCAAAATAGAAAAAGAAAAAAAAATTGCCATGTGGACAACAGAACATAAAAGGTTTCAAAATACAAGGCAATATATTTCCATTTCAAGAAAGTCTATATAATAAATACTGCACATTGTGCTCAGAGCTGGCTGTATTTTCTCTGCTTCCTTGTATTTTTTGTTGTTGTTGTTGTTTCTACTGTACAGTTTCTACTTCATTCTTCTTTTTCCCCTTTTCTTTCCAAGAAGACACAAAAAAGCATGGGATATATTTATATATACATACATATTTACATATATATTCATACGCTAAATATCTATAATCATACACACACATATACACACATAAATAAACATAGATATTGATGTGAGTCTGTACTATGCTTTTTTATCCTCTGTTTCTCTGAAGGTAGATAACTTCATCCTTCATAAATGTCCAAGTCATTTAGTATTTTAAAAAATCTACCAATTCCTCATTTCCTATACCACACCATATTCCAACCTTATATTGTCTAGTTATTTTAAATAGTCTAAAATAATATTGATTAATATAGTTGGCATATATTGGAAATTTCCTATTTTTTCTCATGAGATATTTTAGATATCTTCTATTTTTTTCATTCTTTATATTTTGTTTTATTATTTCTTGGTCTTTTGTAATTTTGCTTACTTCCCCTTGCCCAATTCTTTTTATCTTATGACATTTTCTTCCTTAAGATTCTGGATCTCCTTTTCCTGTTGGTTGACTTTCTTTTCAAAATCTTGTTTTTCAGGGATTTTTTTTTAATTATTATTTTGTTTATTGTTGTTTAGTTTTGCCTCAATTAATATTATTTGATTTTTAAAGTATTTTTTTTAAATTTTTCGATGAATTCTTTTTGATCAGATGACCATTTAAAAGTTATTATTTGAAGTAGGAGAGACTTTTTTTTTTTACTTCTGTATTCTCTTCTGAACATGAATCTTGGGCTGCCCTATTGCCACAATAAATTCTATAGTTATTTTTTCTCCTTTGCCCACTACCTTTTTAAAAAAATTGTAATATTGTTGTAGCAAATCATCTCTAGTCCTGGAGAATGGAGGATGTTATCTATAGCCTCAGGTTCTTCTTCAGTTTTCCCCTCTGGCCTGGAACCCCAAACCATAACTCAATCCTCCTGTAAGTGTCCACAGCCAACAGGTTCCCTAACCCACTACTTTTGTATTTACCAGGAATATGCTGCTTCCTTCTCTTCGTGACAACTACAATTGGATCTGGTATTCCTTTTCAGCAAAGGTTCTCTTAATATTTCCCTATTCAAACCCTTGATTTCCCACACTGAATGGGAGAGGAAAGTTCCTGTGGTTCAGGCCAAGGATATCTCTCAATCCAGTTACTTGCTATTTCAGCGAAGATAGCCTGGAGGTGTTTATACTTCACAGAGGCCAAACCTCTGCCCTAGTATCTTTCTTCAGATCTTCTCAGATTTTCCCAGGAGGATCACTATTTTGCTCTAACCCTTATTTATTTTTAATGCTCTACATTTGTTCTGAATCACTATTTTGTTTTGCTTGTGAGGGAAACTGGAGCACTTGGAATTTTCTAACCTACTCCATCATCTTCCCAGAATCCTCTCCTTACTTTTTGTTCTTAAGTTTTAAAAATTGCATTTACAATTTGAAAGGTTTAATTTTAAATTTAACTTAAATGATTAAATATTCTAATATTCCAAATATTAAAACTGATAGATATTTAATATTCCCTTTAGAGTCTGCATTATTAATACTATGACTAATCAGTCAAAGAGATGCTAAGGAACAATTAAGGAATTAATTAGGTTCTTTCATTTCATATTACTTATTGTAAGATCATAATTAATCTAAGTTTATGATATAAACTAGTATGTTATTTGTCAGCAAATAAATGTCTTTTGCCTTTCATTTCTCTGTGATTATTCCAAAGTTGGAGAGATTGCTAAATACAAATACAAGAAATAGTATCAAGGGGAGAAATTATGAAAAAGAGAAGACTTTTATTAACTAGTGTAATTTAATTTTATTCTTTCCCTTTTGAGGTAGGCTTAAGGGTAATAACCTGCTTTCAGTTGTCCATATGTATTAGTTCAAGTGTTCTGGAGCTGAAAAAGCTGCTCAAAGTTTCTGACCCAGTGCTTTTTTTATTATTATTATTATATCTTTTTATTTACAAGATATATGCATGGGTAATTTTATAGCATTGACAATTTCCAAGCCTTTTGTTCCAATTTTTCCCCTCCTTCCCACCCCCCACCCCCCACCCCCATGGCAGGTTGACAAATACATGTTACATATGTTAAAGTATAAATTAAATACAATATATGTATACATGTCCAGTTATTTTGCTGTACAAAAAGAATCAGACTTTGAAATAATGTACAATTAGCCTGTGAAGGAAATCAAAAATCCAGGCAGACAAAAATAGGGGTATTGGGAATTCTATGTAGTAGTTCATAGTCATCTCCCAGAATTCTTTCGCTGGATGTAGCTGGTTCAATTCATTACTGCTCTATTGGAATTGATTTGGTTCATCTCATTGTTAAAGATGGCCATGTCCATCAGAATTTCTGATCATATAGTATTGTTGTTGAAATATATAATGATCATTATATATTTCCTGTTCATTTCACTTAGCATCAGTTTGTGTAAGTCTCTCCAGGCCTTTCTGAAATCATCCTGTTCTGACCCAGTGCTTTGAAGTTGATTAAGCAATTGACTTTTAGGCTTCTAAGTAGAAAGGACCACTGATTCTGTTGATCTTTATGAGGCAGTGACCAGTTATAGAATCTGACTCAAAAAAGACCTGAAAAGAAAGTTACCTTTCCCCCAGCTCTGCAGAAAGGGATACTTTCATATGACTACTAAAACAGATGCTTGATTAAGAAAGTTGAACTTAGATTTTGGGTCCTTTGGATATCTTTCTAGTTTTGATTCCTTTCTGAAGCATGTGTCCAGAAAATAATCTTGAAATGGATAGGTTCAGTCTTAGAGGCCACGTGGTAAATTTGAGAAGATAGAGATCTTAGGTCCCTTAGTTTGAGCTTACTGATGACAGGGGGAGTTTCTGAAACAGAGAGGATACTACTAAGAGGAAAACATTAATCCCTAGTTTGTTTTTTCTATAGTGACCTTCCCAGTTTTTTCTCTGATCCTCTCTTCCTCTCCCCCCCCCTTCATTCCCTTTCTCCTTTCCAAAGTGAATGAAGTGAATTGTGAAAGCTGTCTCACAAGATGGAGACAGTGTTCTAAAGACTGAGTGAAGGTTGGCTGGGCCCGAGGTTCAGATTTCTTTCTCCAGAAATCATGTGGTTTACAAAGAGTGGGACCTTTTCTTTGTGAGAATAAGTTGGGGCCACCTTGGCATGGAAAATCCCATATAAGATAATTTAGTAATCCTAAAGATGTGATTGGGTTGAAAGTTTTTGCTCATTTATGATCATGACTATGAGTCATTTGTTCTGGGTAATCAGGGCAAAGATCCAGGCCCCTATATAATTCTTGTCTATTAACTGAGCCCTGCATCTCCTTGTCCAATAGGGAGGAAGATGCCCTTTATTGTGAGATCATAATAAAATTCCTTTCTGCTTTTGCCTTGAGAAATCTCCTTAATTTATTTGATTTAGTTGAGCCGGTGATCTTGTCACACAGAAAATGATAGGCATATGTGACCTGCATTTAGTTTGTTTTCATTTCAACAATCATTTAAAAAGCATATACCACTGACAGCATAAATAAAAACAAAAACAATCCCTTCACTCAAAGAACTTAAATTCTGGTAGAATTATATAATATGCATATTACATATGGAAAATATGATGCCTGAGAAATGATGAAATTATATATCCCTTTGACACTGAATACACTGAAGTGTGATTAGATCTGGATATAAAAAAAATCATCATGATATCCTCATTAGGAACGATTTAGAAAGAAGAGAGCCAATCACAGACTCTTGGGCCAAATTCAATTTAAGAGATTAGCAAAAGGATAAATAGCCAGCAAAGGAGATGTACAAGAATGTCTTTTTAAATATCTAATGTTTACAATTTGCATGAACTTGGACAACCTCCTTAACCTCCTTACACCACAGTTAATTCATCTCTAAAATTAAAGGGTTGGGCTAGATGGCTTTCTGAGATCTCTTTCAAAGTTATATCTGTGATCCCATGAAAAAGCAGCTAAAAATATAGAATAGAAGTAAAACTAGTGTCTTTGAAGTTGAAGAAATTTTATCCATTAAAAAAAAAAAGGCAAATACTTCATGAAGGTAAAGGAGAATAAAAAATTCTTTTAAAAGCTATTGTATTTGGCTATGCTCCCTTGTAACTTTTGTGAATGTAATCAATCTCATTAGAGACACACAATTTTGAGGAGGTATTTAGTATTAAGAAACTGGAGATATTGGATATAGACAATTTTTTCCTAGAAATTTGGCTGGGAGCACTGTGAAACAGAATCAATAAAATCATTCTGAAAAGTAAGTTGGAATTATTCTAAGAAAGTAACTAAAATGTACATTTTTTTTTTTTACCCAAAGAGCCTACAGCTAGGCATACACCCCAATGAGGTAAAAAAATATTATTTATATGGTTATTGTAACCAACCAAGTGGTCCTTTCAAACTTACAGTGAAGTTTTGAACATTTGTAGCTTAAACTGCATTTTTTTTTTACAAGTATGGAGACTTTTTAATCATTTATTTTCAGCTCCATTTTTTTTCTTTTCTCCCCATTCAGTTGTTTACATTTTCCTTTTCTGTCAATTTAGCCAATTTGACCAGTGTGAGGTAGTACTCAAAATTGTTTTAATTTAGCAGAATTTGTCTGTAAATCTATTTGGCTCTGGGTTCCCTTCTCCCCTTCGTTAGGGAGCTCATTTATGGGTTATGTATTTTTTTTAAAAGATAAAGTTACTTGTTTTTCTTGATATTCTGTTAATCTAGGCAATTTTTAGCTTTATAAACATTTATCTTTTGAATTTAGAATATCACTTTTAATGGCATATAATTGGGCAAAATAGCTCCTAGTATTGTTTTTATTCATTTTTATTAGCTGGGAATTCATCTTTTTCATTTTTGATATTGATAATTTGGTTTTCTTTCTTTAAAAAAATAAAACTATACTTTTCTTAAGCTTTCCTTTTATTTTCAAGATTGCTATTTTGATATTGAATTGTGTGTGTGGTGTTTAATTCATTGTTTTTCTAGGTTTTTAAATTTTTTTTTAAGTTTCATGCTCAATTCATTGCTCAGCTCTTTCTCTCTTTTATTGTTATAAAAGTTTAAAGATATAAAAATTTCTGAGTACTATTTAGGCATTATCTCACAAACATCAGTGTGTTAAAGTTATTGCCATTTTTACTGAAATTATTATTCTATAATTTGTTCTTTGACTCATCCATTCTTTGGGATTATGTTATTTAGTTTCCAAGAAATTTTCAAGTTGTTTTTTTTTTAATTGTTTTTATCAGGAAATGATGCATTTAATATTTCTATCTTTCTACATTTGTTTGTGAGGATTTATGTTTTAATACATGGTTAAGTTTTTGTGAAGAGGTCATGCATGGATGAAGAAAAGTTATACGCCTTTTTATTTTCATTCAGTATCCTCTAAAGATCTATCACTTTTCTATTTAATTTTTCTATTCTATTTAGTTTCTTAACTTCTTTCTTGTTTTTTTTTTGTTTGTTTGTTTTTAATTTATTTTGGTTTATCCAAATCTAAAAAGGGTACATTAAGTTCTTATATTAATATGGTTTTATTGCTTATTTCCTTATGTAATATAAATGTAAACTTTTAAAGAACTTCAATGCCATGCTATTTGGTGCTTATGTATTCAATATTAATATCAATCCATTATTTATGGTATTTTTTTTTAGCAAAATGTAGTTTTCTTGCTTGTTTTTTTCAGTTAATTTTATTTTCCATTTGCTTTTTCTGAGATCATATTCTTTTCTACTATCCCAATGCTTTTCTCTTCTCTATCTTTCCATTATTGTTTTAAAATCATTCCAACATAATGGAATCATAGCTATGCTATTTGTCTAATTAGCTTCCCTCTAAGACCCTTGGTGATGATAATGTTCTCAAAGAATTATATGTATCATTTTCCCACATAAGAATATAAACCTTAACCTTATTTAGTCCCTTATGATTTCTTACTTAGATTTACCTTTTTATTTCTCTTAAGTTCTGTGTTTGAATGTCAAATATTCTATTCATCATCCTCATCATAGCTAATATTTAATGTTTACTATGTTCCAGTTACTGTCTTAACTGTTTCATAATTATTACCTTACTTAATGCTCCCAACAACCTTAGAAGATGTTATTTTCCACTTTATAGATGAAATTGAAACAAAGCTTAAGTGACTTTTCAGCTCTGGTATTTTTATCATAAATACTTGAAAATCCTCTATTTCATTAAATATTCCTTGCCCACACAACATAAGATTATACCAAATTTTGCTATATAAGTTATTTTTTGTTATAATCCTAGCCTTTTTCTTCTGGAATGTTATATTCCAAATCCTCTGTTCCTTTCAGTGGAGGCTGCTAAATTTTGTGTGATCTGACTATATAGCCATGATACTTAATTCTTCTATCTGGATGCCTACAATATTTTCTTCTTTACCTGAAAGTTCTAGATTTGGGGTATTATATTCTTGGAAATTTTCATTTGGGGATTTCTTTTAGGTGGTAACTACTGGATTCTTTCAATTTCTATTTTTCCCTCTTGTTCTAAGACAGTTGAACAGTTTTCCTTTATAGTTTCTTGAAATACAATGCCTAACCTCTTTTAAAAATTGTTGCTCATGGCTTTCAGGTACTCCAGTAATTCTTAAGTTATCTGTCCTTGGTTCATTTTCCAGGCATTTGGTTTTCCTATAAGATATTTCACATTTTCTCAGAAGATCATTATACACTTCAACAATGATACTGTACGAGGATGTATGCTGATGGAAGTGGATTTCTTCAACATAGAGAAGAGCTAATCCAATTCCAATTGATTAATGATGGACAGAACCAGCTACATCCAGAAAAGGACTGGGAAATGAATGTAAACTGTTATTTTTACCTTCTGAATCCAATTCTTCCTGTGCAACAAAAAATTCGGTTCTACACACATATATTGTATCTAAATTATACTGTAATATATTTAACATATATAAGACTGCTTGCCATCAGGGGGAGGGGGTTGGGGGAGGAAGGGAAAAAATCTGAATAGAAGTAAGTGCAAGGGATAATGTTGTAAAAAATTACCCATGCATATGTAATGTCAAAAAATGTTATAATTATAAAATAAAATAAAAAATTTAAAAAAAAAAAAAAAAAAAAAAGATATTTCACATTTTCTTATATTTTTCAGTCTTTTAACTTTGTTTTATTATTTCTGATGCATTAGTAGCTTCCATTTACCCAATTTTAATTTTTTTCCTGAGGTAATTGGGGTTAAGTGACTTGCCCAGGGTCACATAGCAAGAAAGTATTAAGTGACTGAGTTCAGATTTGAACTCGGGTCCTCCTGACTTCAGGGCTAGTGCTCTATTCATTACGCCAACTAGCTGCCCCACCAGTTTTAATTTTTAAAGATTTATTTTCTTTGGTCATATTGTTAATTCATTTCCCACAACAGTCTAGCATAGTTCTAATTTATTTTCCCTTTTTTTCTCCTACCACTCTTATTTTATTTTTAAAATAATTTTCTTTTTGCTTAAAAAAAAAAGTATTTAAAACATATTCAAATAAAGAAAAAAAACAAAATAGAAAAAAGAAAAACAAAAGGAGAGGAAAAAAAATAAAATTGTCATGTACCCAGCAGGTTATCAAGGATGATTCAAAATATGTAACAATAAATTTCCATTCAAGCAAGCATATATAATAGTAGAAAATATTGCATAGATAACTGTTCTTTACTGAAGGTTTTCTTTTTTCCTTTGCTGTGTATTTTTTACTTTATTCTTTTTTTTCTCCTTTCCTCCCCTTTTTTGCTTCTTAAAAAGATTCCTTTTTTTAAATTCTTCTAGGAATCCTTGTGAGCTTCAATCTAATTTGGATTTTCCTTTGAGGTTTTGCTTGTAGATGTTTTTGAGTCATTGTTTTCTGTGTTTGTGACTTAAGTTCCCTGTTACCATACTAGCTCTTTAGGGTCTTTGTTTTATTTTGGTTTTTGTTCATTCTTATAACCTATTTTGTGACTTTGGACTTGATGTTCATGTTGGGCTTGTCCCATTTCTGGGAGTATGGTTATCTGGTCTGATCTTTTGTCTTTTTTATGTCCTTCTATTGTTTTCACAGCTTAGTCTGGAGGCTGGCAAGTTTTTAGTGCTTTGGAAGTGGCCTTATCACTGGCGGAGAGGTCTATTCATTGCCCTTTTGGTCTGAACTCCACAAGTTTCTGATCCGAGTTTGGGTCTGTCAGTTATGTGGATTTAGATTCAATGGACTGCTGCTGGTCTCAATACTGCTGGCCTATCAGAGAGTTCTGCAGGTTCAGAGAGATTGAATTGTTTGACTCTTCTGTTGTCTTGGTTTCCTGCCCTTGTTAGTTTACTGTAGCAGGCTTATGTGCAGAGCTAAAGATTACAATAGAGACTTCCCTCTGATCCATATAGTCAAACTATGGATCAAAAAACATTTCTAAGGCCCTACTATGTGCCAAATATTGTGCTAAGTTCGGGGAATGCAAAAACAAAATAAAACAAATCAAATGACAATCACTGCCCTTAAGGGGCTTATAATCAAATTGGGGGAGACAACATGCAAATAAATATGTACAAACTACATAAAGGATAAATAGGAAATAATAAAAGGAAGGTACTAGAATTAATGAGAGGTTGAGAAAGGGTTCCTGTGGAAGCTGGGTTTTGAATTGTGACAAAAGAATCCAGAGAGGTCAGTATTCAAAGCAGGCATTGAGACAGCAATAGTGAATGCCTGGTAGTTTGGGACACTTCCTTGGTCACAAATCGGGGCCTTTTCTCTTGCTACTGCTCTTCTCTGCCATGGTACTGTATTAAGTTTAAGGAATATTTTTGGTTGCTATTATTGCTGAGGCCATTTTCCCCCTATCCCTCACTTCCATCCCCATCCCCAGTCTCTAACTCAGTGTCACTAATACTCAATCAGGGCAACAAGACTCAGCTTTGAAGGATAATTTCCTTCTCTCTCTTCTCCTTCAGCCCTTAGCAGCCTGCAACTCATCTGAAGGCTTCAGATTTCTGGTTACTGCCTGAGAAAATCCTCCAAACCTCCCTAAATATAAAATACCAAAGCTCTAGGACAACAAAAAAATTATCTCCCAAACTTAAACACATTATCATGAACAATATGAGACTCTCATTTGATAAATGAGAAAACAGGATCAAAACATTTACTTGTGTGACTGAGGACACACCTAGTAAAGAGCCCAGCTAGGACTTGAGCTGGGATTTTTGTCTTAAATCTAGTATATTTTCTCAGTATTTTGTGCTGCCTAGAATCTAAAGCAGCAATATCAAACTTAAATAGGAAAAAAGACTGCTAAATTATGCATAAAGATCCTTGAGGGCTATGTATTAACATAGAAAACACATATTAATATTACTTAAATTTTATAATCTTTTATAATTAATATTTCCCAATTACATTTTAAAATGGTTCTGGACACCCCTGAAAGAGTTGAGGGCTGGCTGTATGTTTTACATCTCTGGTCTAAAGAATGTTTCCAAGAAAGCCAAACACATTTGAAACAAGGAAGGCAATCTCCCAATGTGGTGTAATAGAAGGAGCACTGGACCTGGGTTCAAATCACAGCTCTGTTACTTATTATCTGTGCGATTTTGGCCATGTTTCTTCATGCCTCAAGTCTCCAATTCCCTCAGTGAATATATATATATATATTCACAGACCCTATAGATTGTTTAATTTTTGAATATCAGTTCTGTTGGGTATTTGTTAAGAATCATCTATGGGGCAGCTAGGTGGCGCAATGAATAGAGCACCAGCCCTGAAGTCAGGAGGACCTGAGTTCAAATCTAATGTCAGACACTTAACACTTCCCAGCTATGTGACCCTGGGCAAGTCACTTAATCCCAATTGCCTCAGCAAAAAAAAAAAAAAAAAAAAAAAAAAAAAAAAAGAAAAGAAAAGAAAAAAAGAAAGGAAAAAGAAGAATCATCTATCATCTGCTTGGCACTAGGAATACAAAAATCAAACAAACAAAAAAATACAGATATATATATATATGCATACACACACACATATATATATAAACACACACACATATAGACATATATATATATATACATACATACACATATACATATACACATCTATCTATATCTATCTTATATTCCACTTGATAGGCTGGCAAATGGTGTGTCATTAACCCCATTTTTTCATAGCTCCCACACAGGAAATAGACTTTATGCTCAAAATCCAATTGTCAGTTTTTAAAAACAAATTGTCTTGTCAGTTATTTCAGACTAAATTGTTTTGTAGAAGAGTAGCACAGCATCCATATATGACCAAAGAATGTCATATTTTTAATGGACTATATTTTTAGCTTTGATGTTTCTATTTCATGGATGATATTTTAAATTCAGAAGGAAAAAAAAAAAACTGTAACCAATGATGTAAATACTTGTCCATTTTCAAAGACGTATCTGCTAAAGATTCATTAGTTTCTTATATTAGGTTAGTGGTTTCCATTTTGAGTACCTCCAAGGGCTTATGGCATCATCAGCTTCACTGGAATTTTAATCACTTCCTGGATGTGGAATTGTTCCATTTCCCAAAATAAATGTACCCTGGGGCAGCTCCAATCACATCGTTTTCTTTCAGCTTCTCAAACCTCGGATTTCATGCTCTATGCCCTCTGTTAGGCATGACATCAAACTACAGTACTTATCAGTGGGCACACAGGTGGATAGCAAAAACCATATCCTTTGAAGCTGATTTCTTCTTCTTTAGGGCATGAAAAATAACCTCATTTCGGCATATGTCCAGAATGCCCACTCTTCTATAAAGTGAATTCATATAATACAGCAAATTCACCCTTTGTTATATCACAACCTATCGACACATGGTATCTATTATATTAAATAAAAAATTTCACCATCTGCTCCATTAACTATCTTCATCTTCTGTAGAACTAAGATAAATTTTAGAAATTGTAACATATTTAAAAATTTTTATCAGTCAACACATTTTTAATTTTAATGCGTTTGGGATCTATTCACAGGCACAGGCTGATTTTCATCAGGGTGGCAATTTTTTTTCTTTTTCACAAGACATTCATTCTCCTAACTTTAAGCATTTTCTCTGGCTGTCTTTCATGTCTGGAATGTTTGCTTTCATTATCTCTATCTGCTAAATTCCATGCTTTCCTTCTAATTTCATAAGAAACTTTCTATGTTCTATAAGAAGTTTTTCCTGGTCCCCCTTAATGCCAATACTCTCCCCTTAAGATTACCTTCAATTTTATCCTATGTGTATGTATATAAACATATATACACATACATATGTAACATATACACACATATCTTATTTGTACATAGGTATTTGTATGTTTGTCTATCTCTAGATTGTGAGCTTCTTGAGGGGTAAGGACTGTTTTTCCCTTATTATCCTTAACATTTGATATAATGTCTGGTATATAAGAAGCCTGGATAAATGCTTTTTGATATTATTTGACCTTCTCCAATGGAAAATATCTCTATAGCGATTTAATAGATAAATCTTTTAAAGTTGCATGGGATACCTTGAGATTAAATATCTTGCCCAGAGTAACTGAGCTAGGAAGCATCCAATATAAGATCAGATTTACTACTTTTAGAAAAATTTTTAGAAACTTCTTCTGAGGCACAAACTTTTCAGCATAAGAATAAAGGTCACTTATTCATCAAAATTAACATATTTACAATTCCTAAAAATATAAGGTTTATTTTATTATTTTCATCATTTTCCTTATACAAATCAGGCTCCTTTTAAATATATGTAAAAGATTCAAGTTAATTCAGATAAGCAGAAAATCTCTACTTTGGAATATTTGAGTAAAAATACTTAAAAAGTTATCTAATTATAGTATGATCATAACATCATAATTCATAGTCATAGAACTACAAATTCCTGAAATAGAAGGTACATTAAAGGTTATCTAGTTCAACTTCCTCATTTGATAAAGAAAAAAGTCTGGAGGTATTGTAATTTACTTTAAGTAGCAAAATCTAGAATTGAGCTTTATTCTTCACAGTTCAAAATCCAATGTCCTTCCTCCTTCATGACCTTACCTGCTTCCTGTTATTTTTTTTTAATTGGACAAATGATCCCATGAAGAGCTTTTCATGATAGCATCACATTATTGTTTGGCAACATGCATAAGTACTTTGAAGGTAGATGGTTGAAATTTTGATTAGTTTTGATGGATTATTTTTTTTAAATACCTGGAGCATGACATGCAAAAATCCTATTCCAACCACGTAAGACTTGTTAGAAATGGTTCATCTACTTGTTATCAGTATATTATTATATATAAAGAATACACTTGCTAGAAATGAGTCATATAATTTTTAATATATTAATTAGTATGTTTTAAGGGTTTTGTTATTTTGGCACAGAGGGTCCCCCTACTGGAATCATTTGAAAATGCAAAGGAGAATTAGAATAGGTACCCTAGTTATTTTTACTTTTGAATACACTAAAGTTTACAAAATTCTAAAATAAGTGATAGTTACACTATCACCTTAATCAACTTAAGGTTGAAAGGTCCAAATACATAAAAGGAGAATTTCTTTATGAAAAAATAGATAAGTGTAGATTATTCATAATAAAAATAATAAAAGAAGAAAATAGGGATTAAAAAAGAAGTGAAATTCACATTAAATCACATTCATTTTAATAATTGGTTTTAAATTCCTTCAATATCAAATCTTGACACAAGAAGACAATTTTGAGCTTTGACACTTCAGCTTCCTTCTTTGTTGGTGGTAAAGAATAGGGGAGAATTCTGTGTAAAACACAAATTGAATAGGCCTGTGCATCATGGTTATGAAATGTTGATTAAAAAAGAGAATACTAATAAAGTTCAAAGTTTGATTGGAATAAATTTTTTTTTGTAAGGAGCACATATTACTTCACAGATTTGTATGGTTACAATATACTTATATAACTTCCATTTACATAATGCTTTATAAAGATGACAAAATTCTTTCCTAACAATAACCCTGCGGAGTTGGTGAACACTTATGCATCATTTTATAGATTATAGAACTAAGGTTCTGAGAAATTAAGTGACCAAAACAGCTAATAAAGACTAATAGGATTTGAAGCAAGGTTACCTAACTTCCAAGTCGAATACCCTTTCCATTATATAGGTGTGCTTTTCATATGATACTTACATTGATTTCATGTACATTATTCTATGTGATCCTCACTAAGTGTAGTAAACCAGTCAAGTGTTTCTAATTTATTGGTTTATCAGTTTCATATTATTAGTTCCATTTTTACAGTTTTGTAAGTTGAGACTTAGATAGTAAATGGAAGACTTGGGACTCAGAATTTCAACAGAGTTTGACTCCTGATTCAATGCTTTTTACAATACTATACTGCTTTTCCACATGGTGGATTTTCAAACATTAACTCTTATCAGTAAATCAAACATTATTGCTTTTTTTTTTCAATGAGGAAGTTATAAAATTATTAGAGAGAATTCCCAAAAGCGAATTTCACTGAAATCATATAGAAAATCAAGTGGAATACATCCATAGACATACCTTATATATAAAACACATATGACTACACACACACACACACACACACACACACACACACACACATCCCACACAGTTTTACTGGTTCAATTTATCATGACAAAGCTCTTATCTACTCCTTTCTCCTCTCACCTATCCCTCTTTCCTCCCAATAAAACAAATACTCTTTGGCCAGTTCTTAATTATGTGTGTCAATGGAACCAGAAGGTAGAATAAAAGAGAGATCAAGATTTGCTCCCCATAAAAGCAGTAAAACATTTCTCCTTAATTAGTTCTTTGTATTTGTATTGTCAAAAGTAGAGATGTTCTAAGGTATTTTACAAATAACTAATTTCCTTATTACTTCTTGCAGAAAGACAAGTATATTAAAATTAAACCAGATTGTCCAGAAATTTGGCAACAGTAAAGAGACCATTCTGTGATGTCCATGGTTTTAAAAAAATATAAAACTGCCATACAAATGATTTGTTATTTATACTTTTCTACCCACATTCTTTCTTCCCTTAGCTTAGTTTAATAACATTAGCAAGACATTTACAAGGATGTCTATGTGACCAGGGTTGTCCATGTGATTATGTGGTAAGTTCAAATTAATTGATTTTATCTACTTAGCTGAACAAACCAAACCTACTGTTCCTTAAGAAATCTCCATTAGGAAATATTATGTCTATATATGTATAGTTAAATGCAGGGGGAAAGGGAATGATACAAAGAAATTAGGACAGTAATTAAAAAAAAAAAAAAACACCAAAAAAAAAAAAATAATCACATTCTCCTGAAATCAAATAGTTGAAGTTTAAAAAGTTGAATTAAGGCTTTTTTTCCCTTGAACCATTATTTATATTTTTCACCTGTTACCACCTGTTCCACAAAACTATTACATATTTTGTAATAGCACAAGTACTTTGCTTTTTCCAAATCTTAATTTTTCTATATTTAAAATTTCTGAACACATTCCTATGTGCAAGTTGACTAAGCACCAGAACAAAACATAACTAATTCTGAATATAGGTAATGAAACTAAAAGTGAAAAAATGGTAAAGGATATCAAGTAGAAGATATCATATTTCAGGAGTTCATGTTTTAGTGGCCTAAATAGCAAACACAAATGTCTGATTTTACAACTACATGTTTTTGTTATTCTTAGGGCTCTTGAACATGATAGAATAGTCTAAGAACAAATGCTATATGAGAAATGATGCTTTGTGTCTTTATTTTGGATTATCCTTGATGCCTTACCCCAGAACTGAGTTGAATCTGAATGGATTTTTTTTTTTTTAATCCCAGATGCAGCCCAATTGTTTCTAGGGTCCTAATCATCTTTCCTGCTTCTACACCCTGTCGTTTTTCACACATTTATGTCAACTACTATATAACTACATCCTACACTTCCTTCTGTCCCTTAGCACCCTTAGGAGGTCAGACTTTTTACCATCTGCTTTACAGCTAAATTTCCTTTTTACATATTGCATTCCTAAAAAGTATCAGCTCCTAGTAAGCAAGTACTGTCGGGGGTTTTCTATTTGTATCCAAAGACATATTAAGTACTTAATAAATGCTTTTTCATTTATCCAATTACTACGATACAGGAACCCTTTGGTATTTTGATTGTGAAAGGCCGAGTGGCAAAAGCATAATATTTAGACTAAGAAAATTTGCATTTAAACTTGACTGTAGTTTTTGGGACTTTAAGCAAATTAATGTCTCTGAACCTCTGTCCTCATCTGTAAAATGAGAGGTTGGAATCTATGACTCTTATAAAGTCTTTTCCAGTTCTTTTGTATGATCCTCTTCTCTTACACACTCATGTTTAACAATGCCTTTTCTAAAATGTGATGCTCAGAACAATGCTCCAATTTGGCTAGAGTGCACTTCCCTATTCCTGGATAATACAATTTGTAAATCAGGCCACTAGCACATTAATTTTAGCAACCATCTCACACTGTTAGATCATTGTTTGCAATGCACTAAAACCTTCCTTCTAGATCTTTTTTTTAGACAAACTGTATATGCCTAGTCTGGATCTAAGAAACTGAATTTTTTTTTTTTAACTCATGAAGCACTTTATATTTATTATTAATAAATTTCATCAATGGAATGCAATGTATGACAAACAGCAAAGACAATTTGATTGGATTGTGTAATGCATGATGGGGAGTGATATCGATAAACCCAGGAGGATAGAATAAAGCCAGGATGTGAAACTTTAAAGACAAACATGTTTGTATATAATATTAGGATAGGAAACCATTGGGGTTTATAAGCAGCAGTGATGACCTGTTTTAGGAATACTAATTAAAGGAACATGAAATAGGGAGACCACTAAGAAGCCTACTATGATAGTCCAGGCAAGAGATAATGATTACAATTAGTGGGGAAAGGAGGCAATTGCAAGAGATGCTATGGAGGCAGGATCAACAAAACTTGTTGAATGAAAAGGTGAAAGAAATATGTTGAAAATTACTACAAATTCATGTGCCTAAATGATAGTTAAGTCAGTATGCCTTGTATGTAAAAAATAAAAGTTCAGAAGTGGGGTTTTGGGGAAGGTTAACAAATTCTGATTGGGACATTTAATTTTGAGATGTCTATAGGATATAGAGTTGAAAAATGTCCAATGAGTAGTTGGTAATGTGGGACAGGTGCTCAATGAGAGAAGGCTAGATAGATATACAAATCACCCGCAAAGATCTAATTAAACTCATAGGAGCTTTTCAAATCTTGTTACATCAACTATTCCTCTCAGCTTTGTCACCTGCAAATTTGGCATGCCATTTGTGCTTTAATCAAAATCACTGATTAAAAATATTAAAACAGTCCAGTGTCAAAGATGATATTGGGGCACTATTCTAGATTTAGTTTTGAAGTGTAATAAAATGTTTAAAATGTAGTTGTTTTATTACATTTTTGGTTTATTATATATTTCCCAATTATATTTTCATCTGATTCAGGTTGCTGAAACTCTGTGTTTGACACCACTGACCTAAATAAGTACTGCCAGCTTCTAGGGGATGCAAGTATAAAATAACTCAGCTAGTTGGAAATCTACCTCCCTGTACTAATGGGAATCCCACATCACTCCATCTTGTCTAAAAGGACAACATGATAGGCTTTGTCATATGCGTTGCTAAAATTTAAGACTGTAGCCTTCTCTCAATTTACCACAGATCTAGAGCTGGCAGGGACTTTAGTTTACAGATAAGGAATCAGGCTCCTCAGGGAAATTAAGTGTTTTGCCAAAGATAACACAGCACTTCTGCTGTGAGTAGGCAGAGGC
Organism: Sminthopsis crassicaudata; assembly: GCF_048593235.1. Classification (NCBI taxonomy): domain Eukaryota; kingdom Metazoa; phylum Chordata; class Mammalia; order Dasyuromorphia; family Dasyuridae; genus Sminthopsis; species Sminthopsis crassicaudata. The sequence continues at coordinate 123,888,393 of NC_133621.1, forward strand.
ATAATTTGGAGATAGACACTCTGGCTACAAAATAATTACTTTTTACATTGTACCACAATGCTGAGCATTCTAACAACTCTGTATAAAGAAAACAAACAAACAAAAAAAGGAAATCGTCTGGCACAAACTAATACTGGTCCTCACATTTCTGGGAAAAGTCTTATTGCAGGATCAAAAACAATTTTTAAAAATTTATTACAAATCCTAAAAATTATTCAGGAAGAAAGAGCATTGTAGCCTAATTATTGCTTTGGTCTCTGGATTTAAATGATTTTAGTTAAATAACCAAAAATTGATATTTTAAAAGTACAGAAAAGAGTAAGTCAATATTACATTACAGATTCTTAACAAAAAACCCACTTTGAAAAGTTCCCACATTAGAGGATGTTCTTCACTTAATCCCAATTCTAGAATACTGAAATGTAACTTGATATTAAATTAGGAAAATGTAATAGACAATAGCAACAAAAACCTGACAATTTTATGCCAAATAATTAAGAAAGTACAATGAATTGTAATGTATAAAGATGCTTTACCCTTAGTATCACAAATGATATGATCAAATATCAAATGTAAGTATCATGCACCACAGAAATCTAAAGAGGTGACAACAAAAGGTATACATACATAATAATTATTTGGTTCCATGAGTCTTCAGTTTTTTTTTTTTTTTTAAAGGGTAAGATGGCTATAGAGCATAAAACTACCTTTCAAATAATTGAGTTTATGGTTATCAAACACTCAGTTTCATTTAGGCATTTAATTAAGCCATTTATTGCTTCAAATGTGTCACCATGAACATTTTAATACACACTCCACAAAAGTAAGGCCTCAATTTTCACCACCTATATAGTTTGTGAACCCACTACACATTTGGATTTATTTTTTTTTTGTGATACCAATTATCACATGTACAACAAAGATTCTAAATGTGCATTTCATAAAACCGGGTGTCTTCACTGTGGACCTTGCCGTATACATCACAGACAATATTAAATGTTTGCCATGTTTTCTGGGATGAGGTAGCTGCTCCGTATGTGGCCCAATTATTTGTGGCAGGCTTTAAAAACATTTTATCCATTACTTATCAACTTCATAAAATTTTGGTGTAGCACTTTATATATATATATATATAAAATATTTAGTTTCAGTTTAACCCTTGTCAAAGAGTAATTTTTTTCAATGGTAAAAATCAAAGTAGATCTAATGAAATCCATACATTGAAAAGTGGCTCCAGCAGCAATTAACCATACTTCTAGCTCAGAAGCTGAGACAATGCTGAAAATAAGATGTTATTAAAGACTTTTACCTTTGAGTAATTACAGTAAGATGACAAACAACAGAAAGTCATGCTGCACCATAGGAAGGGGTATATTATATAATTAAATGGCATATTCAGATAATATAGTAATAACTAATTATCATTTTGTGTAATTTTCTAAAGGCTTTATTAATGAGCTATCAATTAAAGGCGTCACTGGTGCTCATTTATAAAGAAGCCTAATTTGCTTTTATGTTACAATATGGTTGAGAGACATATTATGACAGGTTAGAATCTTAGAATTTGAAGGGTTCTCAAGAGATCATCTCATTCAGCTCCCTTGGATAGCATTGCATAGAACTTGCACTATTTTCTGAAAGAGGCTTTCTATATAGGCTTATAAAATGAGTTTAATTAATGAAAGCTGATGGGCCAACAAAGCTTTTAAGATAGATATTCAAAAAAGAAACATTAAGGATCTTAAATACTTATCTGCTAATCAGAAATTTTCATTTCAGTATCAAAACCCACTCACTGCAAAATTTAGAATTTCAATAGCACCTATGGAACAAAAATTCAATGTTTTTATAGGCATTTACAAATGTAGTGACAATCACTCTGGTTTTTAGAAATAGGAAACTAAGGCCCAGAGTGTTTACATTTGACTTAGCTGTCATGCTAGTCTGGAGGAAAACAAAAAGTAAAACTTAATTGTAAGTTTCTAACTCAAGGGTCTGCAGTCTATTCAGATGAGCATTTTGCCTTAAGACAAATATTTTATAATAATTGTTTTTATTTTATATAATGTAATTTTGTTTTCCCTTATATACTGAAGTAAAAGGGTATTCCTAAAAAAATAAATATTCATTTAAAATTTACATTAAAAAGGTTCTTTTTTCTTATGTTCATATCACAAAATTGCAAACAATATTAAAGAAATCGCAGAACAGTCTCTATATCATGGGACTCTAGATAAAATGAGAAAGGTGAAAGGTGATTGGACTTTAGAAATTTTCACTATTGTTAAATGTGTAAAATATAAATACAAGTAATTTTTTAAAAATTTTATTTTAACACCTAATACAATTCCAATTTTAAGGATTACTTGCACAAAAAAATAAACACATTTGGTATAAAAATTTATCACTTTAACACCCTTTTCCCTCAAGCCCCCCCACCCCACCCTCATGAACTGCATCCTATTTTGATGCAGAAACATATAAAGACTAATGGCACAAATTAGTTTTTACTCTACAGGAGTTTCTGTTTATGTACCCAAGTACTCTAGAGGACACCAGCCCACTTTATACATGAACCATTTTCTTCAGCCTGCTGAATTTAGTTTCACAAAGAAACAAAGCTATAAAGGCATTTAAAAACCATTATCTTAAATTCTTTTTAGAAGCACTGACTTTTTTTTTTTTTTTTTTTTTTTTTGCAACCAGTTATATACATAGTGTTACGTAACAGCTCTGGAGTACAGTACATGCAGCAGAATATACCTGTTGAATATAAAATACTTTTCTTAAAATCTTCACTGTTGGAATTCTTTGAAGATTAAATAATAGAATGCCCATTACTTTGAGAAAATGGCTGGAGAGTACAAATGTCTGCATATGTTGGCCACTGAAATAATCCAAGGCTAACTGGAATAGTATTTATAGCACACTGCGAGTGCATAAATAATTTACTTACATTATTAAAACACAACTAATAAAATTAATAGTTTGAGATCTTATAAGACTGCCTATATTAATCCTTTAAGTGGTTGCCAGGAAATGTGGTTTGTTGTTTTAAGTCCTGTATAAAATGCTTTGCATTAAGTTTTTCCAAAGCTTATTTATGTCTACTGCCTCTTCTCTTCATTGCAGCAGTACACTGTGGACAGTACCATTTTCCTTTTGGTGCTTCCGTCAATCCAACACACCCATAATGGAACCATTCTATAGGGCACTAGAAAACAAAATGTCAACAAAAATCTTTATTATCACTAAGGAAAAAAAAAATGACTGCTATTTCAATTATATTATTATTGTAATCATGTTACAAAATTTTTAGAGCTAAAGGTTATGTGTGTGTGTATACGTATATATGTGTATATATATATATATATTTTTTTTTTTTTTTTTTGCTGAGGCAATTGGGGTTAAGTGACTTCCAGGGTCACACAGCTAGGAAGCATTAAGTGTCTGAGACTAGATTTGAACTCAGATCCTCCTGACTTCAGGGCTGGTGCTCTATCCACTGCGCCACCTAGCTGCCCCTACACGTGTATATATATATATGTATATATATATATGAAACAGTTAAAATGCACTTGGTGCTTTACAATTTACAAAGGATTTCACTACTATTCTATTCTGAGATCTAGTCTAGCTCTTTCTTTTTATAAGTGAGAAAACAGAATCTGACTTCTGATAAGCTTATTTTATTCATTATTGGAATATCTATAATTAGCAATTCACTCAATTTCATTAAAAAGTTGACATGTGATCATTCAAAAGCAAGGAGAAAACTATGAGATATATTTTAAATATTTTTTAATTTTTTGCCTTACTAATTCCCTTCAAAAGTGTGGAAGCATGTTACAGATAACTTTTATCACCTTTATGTATTTAAAATATTCATAGAGGTCAGGTCTTATATACACAAGAAAACACAGGTCCTTTGTAGTTATACTGCTATATCTGATTATCAAAAACATTTCTAAGAAAAGAAATGGAACATAGATGAGCTAGGGAAGAAGTTGGGAAATGTAACACCAACAAATGTGCTACTTTTCTTCACCAACTGTTCAAATAAGGATTTTTTTCAGTGCCCTTTTAAAAATAATATAAAAAAAGATTCTTCAGCAGAACCCATTCACAACTAGGTAAGAGATTCTGGGAAGAAGAGCTGTTGTGTCCTCCTAGCCTATAACTTACTCCCTAAAACACAAAAGCGATAAGATACAATAAAATGTACAAGTTTAATTATAGCTTTCCTTTTAACCTCCACATGCTGCCTTTTCTAAATTTCAAATTTGCTTTCATTACTAGAATGCCTGTATAACCACTTAATTCTTTCTCTTTGCCGCTTTTTAAAAATTCAATGGTCTGCCTACAGCCAAATAACAATTACAGATAAAAAGAATTGATATGAATATAGATATAGAATAAAAATGCCAGGACCAAATCCAAAATAGGCTCCCTTCTTATGGAAAACTCTTTTTTCCAAAAATCTCTAACGATAAAACATTGGACCAGCTAGTTGTTGTAATGGATAGAGCACCAACCCTGAAGTAAAGAGAACCTGAGTTCAAATCTGACCTCAGACACTTAAACAATTCTAGCAAGTCACTTAACCCCAATTGTCTCAGCAAATAATAATAATAATAAAATAAACAAAAAAGATTTAAAAAAAAAGTAACTTCTTTGTCTCTACTCTCTGAAGGTTTGTAAGGTCCTAAAGAATAAGATTAGTATTATATCTTTGTTTATATACTAAATGAATAACATAAACTAGAAAATAAACACTTAAGTGTTTATCATTTGTAAGGCAGTATATATCACTGTATTATAGATCTGAATTACATTCTTATTCCACTAATTGAATTATAAGACATATCACTTCTCTACACACTCTTTAAAGCATTCCTTTTTAAAGTTTCTATGTTTGTTGCAATAAATGTATTCTAGATATTGTTAAATACATTTTTGTTTTAGGAGAAAGAGGTGTCAAATTTACATCTATGAAAACTGTTGAAAGAGATCATATGTCAGTAGTTATAAAACTAGCATTACATTTTAATACTGAGTAAATTTAAGAGAATTATTTACTTTTAGAATGTTCCAACATTCCAAAAGTACCAGTCAATAATCATAATAAACTTACATGGCTAGAGCCTTCTCCACTCCCTCCCGCCAATCACTTTGTTTTATTCAGATATAATTTTTATACATATCTATAAATCCACATGCATTCTTCCCCAATAGGATGCAATGTCTGTGAGGAAAGGGACTGTTTCTTTTTTGGTGCCTAGCACCATGTCTGATACATAGTGGCAGTTAATTAATGCTTGATGACTGATTTTAATTTTCTTGATCCAAAATTAATAACAATATCAAATAATAACAAAAACAAAAACACAATTTTGATATCATAACACAGAATTAAAGGACAATTTTCATATACTAAAAATGCTAATGCTTTCTACCATCCAACATATTATTTTGATACTTACATCTTGGTTATCGCATCCTACCATTTCACCATAGGATACCTGATTTAAAAAAAAAAAAAATTAAATGTGAATATTTAATAGCCAAAAAAACAAAACAAAACAAAAAAAAAACTGTGGATGTTTAAAAATACACTTAACCTTTGCAATCCCTAACTTACATAGTTTTTATCAAAATGTTACATATAATTACATGCAATTCTTATATGTAAATGGCCATATTTATTGCTTGGGAGACCGCCCCCTCTTCTCTCTGGTACCATTGCCACAGCTTGGAATTTTCCTCTTTCCACCTGTTTCTTAGCTTATTGCTCCCTGAAACTACTCATTCCAACTTCTTCACATTTCCTGTTATTTCAGGGCCGGTTGAGGATTAGGACGCAAGAATGACATTAGTAAGGAAAAAGGATAATAAGTATCCAATAAGTATCCAGAAGATTCTTTTCACTGATCTTCCCACTTCCATTAACAATCTTCTCCCATCTGCCCACAATCCATCTCATCATCCTTGCTCATCTTTGGATGAGTGAGATTCTTCAGGTCTGGCCTAAAGATGCTGTTATTCTCAAATTTATATGAATTTTAATCCTTAGGATGCATTAATATTTTAGAGTTGGACGTGGTAGAGAAGAGGGAAGAAGAGGAAATATACAATATAACAAAGAAGAAATTTTTATAATTTCCCAGTGGAGACTACAAACAGCATTATAAAGTTGCAAAGTTTTGAATATAGTCCTGATAAGACTATCTGTCTACTGTCTGTATAGCAACTTAGTTAAGTACAGAGAATGGGTGGTCACCAGGTGATGAATTCTTTTGTCTAGGATGATTTATGAAACTGATAAAAGTACAAAAATCCCAGATCTGCAGTCATAGAAAAGTAGCAAAAAAAAAAAAAAAAAAAAAAAAAAAAAAAAGCAAGGATCAACTCTTGCTAAAAATTTACATCATCTACAAATACTGGTATATGTTGTTGGTATACAATGTAAGATCTTGCCCAATAATTAACAAGTGACACATCATCAGAATCAATCCTATTTATGTAGACATTCTTACTATAAACAAAATGAGGAAAAATAAAGAATTTATAGTTAAATAAAAGAATGGTCCAGAGGTGTTCATTGGATAGGTGAATAAAGGAGTTTAGTGGAGTTGGTTTACTCAAAAGTTGTGTACTCAAAGTTACAAGAAAAAAAATTTTATGGCACTTTTGTTTCATGTTTCATTTCATGTTGAGGTATTCATCATTAGCATAAATATACTATCACCATGAAAAGAATTCCAGTTTATAAATCAACATTTATTAGAGAAGAGAAATTTATGAAGAACCGGATGAAGTAATTTACAAAAGCAAATACACATGCCCTGCTACTCTATGACTTCAATGCAAAGGTACACAAAGGTAAGATGATAAAAAAATATATATATTTTTGAAAATAAAGTTGGTAATTAAGAAATGAAAGAGGCCAAAGACTAACAGAATATGCAAAAACTTCACATCTATATAACACAAATAGCTTCTTTAAGAAGGGAGCTGGAAGGCATTAGAACATCAGAAAATCTCACTGAAAAATTAAAAAAAATGAAACTGACTACATCTCAACAAGAAAATGCTTAATTATTAATAATGACATCATTCTGAAGCCACTGTCTTGTGCACTGTAAAATTAATTACTGATAAACCAGAACAAAAATTAACAAGATTTAAAAAGAATAAAAAATTGAATATAATTACCAAATTTTTAGTTTAACCTCTTAGTCTAAAAAGGAGGAGAGGGAAGTGAACAAGATAAAGACACCAACTTTGGTAATTACTATTTGTAAGAGAGATTTGAATAATGCCAAAGTTGGCATAAGAAGCAGCCCAGAAACTGCCTCAGATGCTAAACTTGAAGGGAAAATTGATCTGTAGAAAGTTCAGCATGAGACCAAGTTAAATTAGATTATACTAAATATTCATAAATAAAACTAAGACAATAAATAGGTGTGAATTGGAACACATCTATCAGCATTTTTAAAGTAATCTACTTTTTTTGGTAAATGAAACCATCAGAATTGGACTCTTATCTTAGTAAATGATGTGTTATAGTGAATAGTGAAAATAATATTTAGGAAGCGCAAGTCAGAAAGGACATTTAGACCTTAATAGATAAAATAACCAATCTTCAAGTAATACATTCTTAATGAAACTCAGAAATACATTTTTAAGATCCCAAAGATAGTAATAACACAAAAACAGGAAAGGCCATAGATAAAATTATTACCAAAAAGAAAATACAGAAAAGATATTAAATATCAATCTACATATCAACTCTCCTATCTCTATAAAACCATTTTGAGGATGATCTATTTATATATCAAGAGTGTCCTTCAAGAAAATAAGAGAATTGATCAAGCAGGCTTTCACATTTAATTCTATATAACAAAGTATAGTTTCAGTTACAAAACTGACTGAGCAATTTAGATATTAAAAGATCCCACTGTTTGTTAATCACCAAAATCAAACAAATAAATATATTTCATTTGTTAGGATAAAAGTTTCAAAGATTCTTCTCCAACTTAATATTATAAAAACTTATATAATAAATGCACCTGATGAAGTAAATTGTTCAACCACCAATCAGTAAAGAATGAATAAAATAGAGAATATGTTTATGAATATATTCACACTGCTCTTGTGGAGAATGTTTCATACAAAAGAGGAATTCTGATATATGGCAAGGTACTTAATATGCTCCTGTGTGTGGATGACTTTATACTAATAATATACATTACACATTCAGAACACTGAACCTCTTATGAAATTGATGATTATACAAAGAAAAAAAAAAAAAGATCAGCCCAGGAATCCATGCAGAAAACAAAAATGAAGAATACATATTGCCCAGACACTGAAACATAGACAAGTGGCCCACTAACTCAATCTATCAGTGTATACATATTGGGGAGCAACTTCAATTAAAAAATGAGCTGGGTACTACAACAGGATTAGATAAGGCTAGATTGAAACTGAGAAAATGTAGTACTTTTAAGATGCTCAGTGCTGAAAAAACTCTACTAATTCATATTTTAAATACCAATATTATTATTTTATTTTTTATGATTTGCAATTACATAATATCATTATTCTAGTGACATTATGTGGTTGCAAATTATTAAAAAAAACAACAAAACACCACCATAATTTTAAAATCACCTGAAAAGCAAGAGAAAATCCATGTGATCTAACTAAGAACTGCTATTTCTTGCATACTAGAAAGGATATAAATAATTATCAAAGATATTTAAGACCAGAAACTGAAATAAGTATAGTAACAATCAGGAATAATAGTTGGACAGTACAAGTCCTACAATATTAAGCAAAAAAATTCTGTAAATTGCAGGAGAGCCAATATAATAATGATAATTCTACTAAACTAATATATTTATTCAATGCCAAAATTACCAAAAAACTATTTTATTGAACTATAAAAAACAAGAAGAAAATTCATTTGGAAGAATAAAAAATCAAAGACTTCAAAGGAATAATAGGGAAAAAAAATATAAATAAGGAAGATTAATAGTACCAGATCTCAAACTATGTTATAAGGTGGTAACAAAATCACTTGGTACAGGTTAAGAAATAGAAAGGTGGATCAGTGGAACAGAGAAAACATTATACACTACAGAATAAATTATTATAGTGTTTGACAAAAGTAAAAATTTAAGCTTTGAAGTCTAACAATGCACTATTTGGTTAAAAAAAATGTTGAGAAAAATGAAAATCTGTCTGACAGAAGCTGGTACAGATCAGCATCTTATATCATCTATCAGAATAAGGTCAAAATGGATATATAACCTAGATAAAAACAGAGATATTATAAGAAAAAAAGTAGAAAAACACAGAATACATTATCTAACAGATTTATGGACAGGAGAAGAATTTGTGAAAAAATAAGAATAGCATTATAAGAAGGAAGATGGATCATTTTAATGACATTAAATTAAAAATATTTTGTACAAATAAAATCAATGCAGCCAAGATTAGAAGGAAAGCAGAAAATTGAGAAAACAATTTTTATATGCAGTTTCTTGGAAGAGAGAGTCAATGGCTATGAACAGGTAGTGTTTTATAAAAAAATCAAAACTATATGTAATCACATGAAAAAAATGCCCACAGTCATTACTGATTAGAGAAATGAAAATTAAAACAACTTTAAGATATCATCTCACACCTATCAGATAGACTAAAATGATAAAAGAGGAAAATTACAAATACTGGAGGCGATGTGGAAAAATTGGAACATTAATACGGTGTTGGTGGAGCTTTGAACTGATTCAACCATATTGTAGAACAACCTAAACTTATGCACAAAGAGTAATTAAACTACTTATACTCTTTAACCTAATAATACTACTATTAGACTGTTTCTCCTAGAGATGGGGAAAAGGAAAAGAATCTATGTGTCCTAAAATATTTATAGCAGCTCTCTTTGTGATGGCAAAGAACTGAAAATTGAGGGAACCAAGAATGGTTAATCAAGTCGTGGCACGTGATTGTAATGGAATAGTATCACACTGTTAAGAAATAATGAGCTGATTTTAGATTTTGATTTTAGAAAATCATGGAAAAGACTTGTATGAAATAATGAAATAATGAAGTGAGCAGAACCAAGAATATATTGTACACAGAAATAGCAATATTATTCAAAGAATAATTGTGAACAACCGTGTTATTCTGAATACTGTAAATACTAAGATCAACTATAAAAGACTTATGAAGGAAGATGCTGTCAAACTCCAAAGAAAGAACTGATAAGCAGAGTATTCATAGTAAGTACAGTTTTACATATATTTATAAGTCTACATCAAATGGTGTCCTTCTCTAGTGTAAGGGAATGGTGTCCTCTAGTATGAGGGGAGGAAGGAGGGAGGGAAATAATTCCAAACTTAAAATTCAACAAAAACAAACAAAAATCAGAAGAAGGCTCCAATTACATTGGCTATCCAATTTTTGGATTAGTGAAAACATGGACAAGAATTGCACTGATTAAGGTGTAGATTGATTTTGACTTGAAGAGAAAGTAAGAGAGACAGAGAAGAGGGGAAGAAAGGGAGAGACATAAGGAAAGACAGAGACAGAGATATAGTGAGAAAGACACACAAAGAGAGAGAGAGAGACAAAGACAGAGATGGGGAAAGAGAGAGAGAGACAGGAAGAGAGAAAAGGGGGCAAGCAAAGAGACAGATGGGGAGAGAGAATGTAAGTAGGAAAAAAAGCAATTAAATTTTGTTATATTCTGATAGGCTGGAAAGGGGGGGATATAAGTTAGAAAGAAATAGGAATGACAATGGAAAGGAAAGAGAAAAAAAATTAGATCAAGATCAAGATCGCCATTGTTTCTTAGTCTTTGCTTGAGACCATGAAACTGGGAAAGTAATTGCTCCCACTGTGAGAATGGAAGTTTCAGATTCCTGTTTTTCTCAGTAAGAAATCTAAATACACTGTCTCATAAGAACACTTTATGAAAGTTCATTTCTATGATACTAGTAATTCAGATTTATAGTTTAGGCATGTTATATTCTTTAAAAAAAATTATTAGGTATAAATGGTATACATTAGGAACCTAGACACTTTATATGATATTACTTCTATGGGAAAGTAATCCATAGTTCAAAATGACTGTGAATTTTTAAGAACATACCACTTCTATAGAATTACTTATAATTATGAAATATTTGCAAAAAAATCTACATCTTATTTAAAAAGTAAAATAACACTAAATTTATATGTATAGACTAAGTAAAAAAAAAGAGTATTTTAATAAGCTGATGAAAATTATAATAAAGTAGATATTAGTAGATGCATTTACAATACTTAAAAGATGGTATTTACAAAACTTAAAAGATTACTAAGGTTTGTTATTTTGGGGGGTGACAAATATGAAGTTCTTATTTTTGTCCCTAAAATTTCAAGTTAAGTAAATGAGTACTATGCTGAGGAGCTTCTAGTTATGGCATTTATGCACTTTCATAAGCTAGTCTATTATCCCTACTAACAAAATAAGGAATAAATGTTAAAATACACCATGTACTCAATTACTATTTTCTTCTGGAATTTTCCCAGCTCATGAAGGGGTCAAGATGAATCTTATTTTCTAAAAAAAAAAAAAAAAAAAAAAAGATTTCCTTGCCTCAAATGCCATCTCATTCATTTCAGTGTGTAAGTTCATGCCTTCTACTTACTTACATAGCTTTGTCTATATACTAAGATCTACAATATATACTGCATTAAAATCCAGAACCAATTGTATCATTCAGAATCTTTTAGGGGATTGACTGAAAAGATATACTAACAAGAAATCAAGAGAGAAGGGGAAGGCAGAGTCTTTAAAAAATGAAGTTGTATTGTAAGTTGGATTTGTTTTTCACTTCATCTAGATTAAAAGAATATTAGATATTTACCTGATTACAAATACAATAACGTGGTTCATTTGGGTCATAAGTCCAATCAACCTGGTTGTTTGAATCAGATTCTGGTATTGCTGTTGTTTGTTGAGAGAGTTCTTGTGCTAATGCTGATGATGAGGAACATGATGATAAAGAGGAAGAAGAAGAGGAAGATGAAGACTGCTGGCTTGAAGACTTGTTGTTGTTTCTGGAAAAGAGCAAAAATTTTATTTGGTAGAGAATATAGGGAAAGTCAATTAATGAACTTTTACAAAAGTATCTGAAAGGAAAGAATTTGATTATATTATTTAGTGTTTCTTTTAATATGTAAATTTAAAAAATAATTTCAAATATAAGAATGAAAATTTTGTATAACGGGGAAAAAACACAGACTCCCGAAAAGTTGTTTATCATTACTGAATTGCTTTTTGTGGCTATTGAATTATTAATGACCTAGCCTCCTACTTTATTGTGAAGGCTGAGGCTATCTGATACAAACTCCCTGAGTTTCTTTCTTCCATTCTTTAAAAACTTATCATCATCTAACTTCTCTTAGTGACACAAATCCCTACTACTCACTAGACTAACCTCTTGGCTTATACCATTGATCTGATCCCACTCCCTCCTGCCTTCTTTAGGGCCTTGCTCTGATAGTTATCCCCTTCACCCCAACTTAAAAAAAAAAAAAAACAAAAAACAAAAACAAAAAAACCTCCCTTGATCCTGGTAGCACATATAGCTATAATCTCACCTTTCATCCTCTAGCTTCTTGAAGAAATGGAATAAATCTAAAGCTTACAATTTCTCCATGTTGTCCCTTAATCCCCACAAGGCTCCCCAATGAACTAATCAATAAATCCAATGTTTGTTTTTTTTTCCTAGTCATCATCCTCTAGAACCCCTCTGTAACTTTTAACACTGCTGACCATCCTCTCTTATGAGATACTTTCTCTTCTAACCAAACTGTCCTGGTTCTTCTATTTGTAATTGTTCCTTCAGTATTCCTTACCTTCTCCTCCTCCTTTTATTCCCAATTCTCTTAAGGTATACAAATGTTCCTTAAGAGTGAGTTTTAGGATTTTTCCACTTCTTTCCACAGTTTTTTCCTTGACAGTCTCATTCACTTCTATGGCTTCAATGATCAATTTTATGCAAATGACTACTACATATTTGTCTCCAATGATAACTTCTCTGAATTTTAGACCCATATTCAGTGGCCTTCATATCTCCATACATATGTCTAATAAAGTATATGTCACCCCTAAATGACATTAAGTTTGTAGGAACAGGAATAAAAGTTAAAATCCTAAACTAACTTATCCTACTGATTATTCCTACCCTGTACTTCTGTAGTCTATATCACTATTTAAAGATGCTGAAGAACAGGCTGTATTATTTCCTAGAGAGGATACTTTAAACTAAGTAAGGTTAAGTAAAACAAACATGAAAAACAAAAACAAACTTACTTGCTTTTTCGACCACTTCGTGAGTCTGTTGCTGCTGAACTTATGGTCTGAGTTAATGTAGATGCCAATGCTGATGAAGAATAGCCAGTTGATTCCCTGGCTAATGAAAATTCTCTCCCTAGCTGGAAGTCATTATTCTTAAAAGCTTCATAACTTGCCTTTAAACTTGATGTTCTTCTACCTTCTTTCATCTAAAAAAGATATGAAAGTATTAGAATACACAGTCATCAATATATTACTTCTTTTGTACTGTCTAACTTTAAACTTACTGCAGTTAAAATTACTGCATCTGAATATTAAAAAGTAGACATCAGTCATAAAATATATACTATCTTCTGACCAGAGGCACTAAAAAAAAAAGTCTGTAAACTCTAAGCTGTGCAGCTGGGCAAATATGCCAACATCTATAATAGGATGAACAACTTCAAGAACTAAAGAAAAGACTCAAGAGCACAAAAAGGGTACATAAGCCAAAGTGCAATCTTGGTAGATTCATCTTTCGTTATCTTACAATCTCTAAACCTGAAATGGTTTATGCTACAAGCTTAATTTGTTAATTCTACTTAAGAAAATTAGATATAAAACTATTTCAAATGAACTGATATGGAAGCAATATAATTTATTTCATTTTTAAGAAACTCTACCTTTTAGACATTTTAATATATTTCTTAGGGTTCTATACAGATTGGCAAAAGAAAACTATCTGCCCTACCCCCATATATAACTATTCTTTTACCTGGGCTGTGGCTTGAACTGCTTGAGCTGCTGCCATGGTAATTGCTCCAGCTCCAGTTCCTGAAGATAATGAGCCGATGTTATAGGATGCCAGCGGTTGAGAAGAATTCACATTGTAAGCATTGTTAGAAGACGTTGAAGAATTATTGTTTCGACATCCTAAATGAAATAAAAACACAAGAGAAAATGGAGAAAGTGTAATTTCAGTGAGATAAAAAATATCCCTTCCCCATTTAGACAGTAATGAATAACTCAAAAACAATATTGCTTAATTGAAAATCACTATAAAGTAGGTCAAAGAATTTCAAGAATTAAAATTTTCTGTTTTCTTTTTCTGTAATAACATGTAAATATATGGCATTTCTCAAAACAAGATCCAAACTATCTAAAATCCTAATTTAAAAAAAAAAATTCAGGCTTATAATAAATTTAGAGAAATACATTTAAGAAATTAAAATTACCTGGAGTATTTTCTTTAGAGGCATCTGATGTAAGAGTGGATAGAAGAGCTTCAGATTTAAACTTCTTTTCAGGAATGTGATCTGTTGTAGTATGGTGAGAAGTTGGATTATACTTCCTTTCTGAATAAGAATGAAGAATTACTTGGTTTTTAAATTTTGGAAAACTATGGTTGGGGAAAGTGAGAAGTGTTCTTTTTAAATAGAACTTTTTTTATAGTTTATTGAAATTAGTTTTAAATCTGTGGTTTTATAATCTTGTGAGGAAAGATGGAAAACAATGGTGGTTCAAGGGATAGAATGTCAAGAGCTAGAATCAGTAAGACCTGAGTTCAAATCCATTCTTTGGTACTTATTAGCTGTATGACCCTGGGGTAAAATACTTAAATTCTAATTACTTTGGTTTTCTCATCTGTAAAATGGGGATCATAATAGCACATCTCCCAGGGTTTGTTGTGAGAATCTGATAATAATTATAAAGTGCTTAGCACAGAAGCATAGTAATCGTCATAAAAGTTAACTATCATTATTAGAAACAGCCATAAGTTGTTACAAGATGATCTGAGGATATTTTTATCTGAGAATAAAGTACTAAGACCTTAGTGGGTACAGTTCAGGAAAATTTTCACATAGAAAGTAGCCTTTGAAATAAGCATCAAAAGGAATTTTTCTTAATTCAGCCATTGTCCTAGGAGATCATAGCCCAGTAATGGGTCATAACAATAGTTTGATAGGGGAGGTAATGCCCAGGGCAAAAAGCAGGTTGGTAATGAAAACAACAGGATAATAGACAAGATGATTAGTTTCCCAAGAGAATGTGTACATCTCATTAAGCAAAGTTTTCTAAATTTATAGTATCTATGTATTAGAATGTGTTTCTATTTTCATGATTATATAATTAGGATATATTAAAATTTCAAACACAACAAAATAAATAAATCCCCAAACTTACTCTCTACTGGTGTATGTGAATGAGCATGATGGTTATTTACTGGTTGTGATGGAGTATCTAATTCCAGTGATCCTGAAAAAAGACACACAGAGAGAGATAGGGCATTAAATTACAAAAGAATTTGGTAATTTATCTACTAGTTACAGAGATTATGTCCCTTCCTTTCCAATCCATCTGGACAGGCAACTTTAATCCATATATCTATAGATTTTGTTTAGCCTTGTCCATTTAAGTCAACACAATCTACACTATTACTGGTTGCCCAGATTTTCCTTAAGTCATCCCCAACTCTGAATAAATTAGAGTTACATAATGAGAAACACAGAGCTCAAACACTTTGTCATGATATACTAAAAAGATATCAAACTCAATTCAAAGAGATTACAATGTAGCGAAATGTTCAACATAAAATTAAACCAAAATAATACTACATAGATAACTGAAGTCTGGGTTTTCTAAGTCATTTCTATTTAAGTATGACACCATTGGTATCCTGAAAGAACTCTGGTTTTGTTATCATTACTCCTGGCTTCAGATTCCACCTGGAATACTTACTGCCTATGTGAGTGTGGGAAAATCACTGTATCTCCCTGGACCCCAGCACACTCCTTTGCAACATGAGAGGGAAACTTTAAAAACGGTCAAGTTTGATTAAGCATAATATGTTGAAGTGAGACCAGATAATCTCTAATATCACTTTAGCTCTAAATTTATCTTCCTTCAACAAGAATATATATGCGTAACTACATAATCTGAAAAAAAAAAAAAAGTTACTGTATAAGAGACTTGATGAACTTTTTAAACCCATTTTTCCACTATAGTCCTAACTTCACTGTCTCATCCTGGAGGAGACCCTACACCAATGAAACCTGCCAATGCTTAAGCTCTGGCAGTTCTATTATACCAGAAAGACAAGAGGCCAAATAAGAGAGGTTCATTATCACATTAGCTACAGAGTGATGAATTTTTTTAAACCACAGTTCTGAAAGAATGTCTATTAGGTTATAGATGGATGAAATCTATATTGGAGAAGAGTGATATTAAACTAGCAAAACAGAGCTCATTAATGTTGATGGGGAAAAAAAACTCATCTAAAAGCTAATTGATTAAGAGACTTTAAAACAAAAACAAATAGTTCAAGTCTAACAGAAAGGCAAAGGGGTTCGGAAGTCAGAGAAATGGTTCAAATCTACATTATTTGTAAAATGATGTTATACTCAAACTTTAAGCTCTAATTCTAGGATCTCATGGATATCATTACTATATAAAAGAGAATTCACTGTTCAGCAAATTAAAATGTGGTATTCTCCACTTTCATAAGGGGACAAAGTTAGGTTATTTTTGCTATGAAAAGCTAAGTAGAAGAGCCACAAGGTAAAATACTATATTGGCCCAAACGTGTGTCCACTAATTTCCAATCTGGTTTGTACAAAATCTGAAAGAAGCAATAACCACAATCTCAATGATGCATATCACTTTAAGCAAGTGATAAAATAAAGAAAGCAATTTTTGACAAGAATGAATATCTTTATTTCAACTAAAAGTAATGTAAAAACAATTCAGTAATTAAGTATATATTTTAACATAAGTTTTTACATCATTGTTTTTTAGTGTACTGAGATCAGAAGTAGTCCTGTTTTTTCAATTATAATTCTTAATTAGGAACTCTTATCAATGCATCCATACACTTCTTGTCACTTGTAAGGAGTCCAGAGACTCTAGGAGATCCTGGAATCTAAAGGCCAGGAATTTATGTATTTTTTAAAAACTCATTTTGATAATTATTTTAACAGAATTGGATTCCTTTTTAATCTCATGTATTTTATTTTATGCATTTAAAACACATTACTCTGAAGATCTAAAGATTTCACTAGCCAGCCAAAGAAGTTCATGATAACACAAGTGAAGGACCCTCCATGCTTTAAAACATTGAAAGGTTAAAAAAAACCTGTCTAGGATCAAAAGCAAATGACCCAAGCCAATTTTATAAATGCAAAAATTAATTTTATTTTCTAACCTTGTTTCCAGAGATTTTAAATTCTAATGTAACTCATATTATGACATGAACAATTTTTTTCAGTGCTGAAAACATACCCTTACACACACACACACACACACACACACACACACACACACACACACACACACACACACACACACACTTTTCCCTAGATAATTTAGGAATGGAGATTCAACCATTTTGAGAAATTTTGGCAGATGGTAAACATAAAATGGGGATGGGGGACCATCCGGCGATTGTGAAGTAATATTACGCATATTATCCGAAGTCTTTAGAGGATCTCAAAGGAAAGAAACTGAAAAGCAAGCTGAAGCCTTTAGAAGGAGAAATTAAAAATAGTTTATCTCTGGCAAGAAATAGATTTAGGGCAAAGAAATTTTAATGGGGAAAATATGTTGCTTCAGAAAGTAATTTAGAATTTTACTAGACAGGTTACTAGAGTATTTATATTCTTTCACTACAGGATCCCACTAATGGGAATTTATCCCAAATACTATATATGTAACAACATATCATAACAGGACTTTTTATTATTGCAAAAACAAACAGAAACAAAATATGTACCCACTCATTGGGAAATAAATTGTTTAGATAAAATGATAAATAAATCACTATTAAAAACATAAATTACACAGTAAAAAGCAATGAAATCTGAATTTTAACGATCAATTTCAGGCCCTGAGAAGTAGTAATCAAACATATTCTTCTCTCAGTGGAGAGGAAGAAATATAACATGGAAACGATGTAAGTTCGAGTTTTTTAAATATCTTACTCTGTTATAAGGGGAAATGATAATGGCATAAAATCAAAAAGGAATAATACATTTAAAAACAATCTTTTTAGAATGAAAGTTTTTAAATTTGGAATCTATAGACCAATGAAAAGTACATGAATAAATGTTAAAAGGTCTTGGAAAAAGACCTCCATGAATTTGTAGGGGAAAAAAATTATTTTTACTATTTTGCTTTGGTATTTAAAATCATTTTGGGAAGGGGTCTATAAGATTTTCCTGATTGCCAAAGAAGTCCATGACACAAAGAAAAGGTTAAGAACCTTTGCTATAGAAGAACGTCCACTGAATTTCTATAAAGGAGAAAAAAATGAACAATCTTTTCTTAAGTACACAATGATATTTTAAATAAATATAATCAACAAGTCATTAAATAAGCATTTATTAAACAACCCACTAAATGTCAGGCACTGTGCTAAGGGCTAACAATTAAGTTTAATTTTAAAAAGTACTTAACCTAAGGAATTACATTTCTTTTAATCTTTATTTTAACTGGTTGACTCAAATTGTTATAAGCAATTTGCAACAAACAACTGTGGGAGGAAAGAAAAAGAGCTGGCCTTGGAATCAGAAAAACTTGAGTGGCTTCTGCCAACTCATTGGCTGTGTGATCTTAAGCCCTCATAAACTCAGAGTGCCCAATACAACTCTCTAAAACTAAACTGCTAAAAGGGTAGTGATTTGCAATGGTAGAGAAAGTATCTTTACTGAACATTCTTATAGAAATGAAATCACAAGATTAGTCTAAAATAAAAACAACATTATTTTAGTAGAAAAATATCATTAATATAAAAAAAATGAACGGCATACTTTTTCTACTTTTTGTTATTCATGCCTGAAAACAAGAAAAAATGTCAGACCCCATATTAACTTTAAAAGGATGCCATCATTCATTCACTTTGCAGCAACTACCAAAAAGACTTAGAGGAATTTAAAAATATTTGTGGGACACATATCACATCTGCTTCCCAATATATGAAATCTTAACATTTACTTACTTCTCTCTAATATTTCTGTAATTCCAGCATTATCAGCTTCTAGCTCCATTTTAAACTTAGCCAGCTCTTGATCCAATTTTCTCAAGTGTCGATCTACCTGTTTGAAAAAATATCAAAGGTAACCACCAAAATTTGGGACTCAGTGTTAGTTTTGTAGGGAAATATATGATTTTTATTTTTAAACAGATATAGTTATATCACAATCTGTGACATGAGAAGAGTTATTTAACTACTCTATGCCCAGTTTCTCCAACTATAGAACCAAGGGATTAGACTAGATCTTAAATGTCTCTTTTAGAGTTAAAATTTAATTTAAAAAAACTTTTTAAAATAAAATGTTAATCAATTTTTATTTACAAATTTTCCCCCTTCTTTCCCTGCGTTCTATATTTAAGATAGAGAGAAAACAACAACCAAATAAGCTGCTACCATGGATTTTGGGGACTCAGCAGAAGAGTCCTGCAAACGTAGGCCTTCAGGTTTCTATAAAATCACTCTATGGATATTTACATTTTGTATAATAAAGTATGATGATTAGGGTTAAGAATGACAACTCAGAGACAACAATATCATTAATAAAATATTTAATTATGGTATACATATACTAGTACAGCTAGTAAGTGGATTAAAATAGTTATAAACTTAACAAGAGTTGAAACAAAGTATTTTCTGATTAATAATGAGCTAAACAAAACACTCAAAACTACTTGCCTTGGGAACTCCAATTAAAAATAAGTTTAATGTAAAATGCTTCCTTTTTATTTACATGGGACAAAATAATTTTTTTCCTATTAGAGATTTATGATTTGGTTGTAGATGCTGCAATAATTCTGAAATCTAACCCAACTGCTATAACTGGGTGAAAAAATTTTATTATATATTGCAGACAAATGAGAACCACCATTTTTTTGTAGAACTGTGCTTAAGAATACCTGCTAATTATTTTAATACTGCTGGATTGGAAAGGTAAATTTTATTCAAAATTATATTGTTCAGTCTAAATTCCATAGAAATAAATGGAGATTGCTTTTCCTAGAAGATCATACAATATATTGATAAAGAAAAAGTTAGTTTGTCAAGAAAATAATATTTAAGGTGACCAGTAAGTGATTAAGTGCTTAATCACTTTTGCCTATAAGTGAAGTTTCTACATTCCAGCATAAAAAGGGTTCATATTAGAGCGTAACATAGTTATTTTTCAAACTCACAGAATAATAAAAATCAAGTTGCAAAACACAAATAAAAAATATTACATTGTTTTTAGCCTTTGGCTGAATGGGCCCAAAAGAGTGTTAGTCTGTGAAATGTCTATAATTAGGACCCAGCTCCCTTTGTCCTTACCCGTAAACTGCCTGTCTGAAACTGTCAGAAGCTGTAATTAGCATCAGGGTCATCAATGTTGGAATCTCACTCATTCAAAGAGTTTGCAGGTATTTGAGCATCCTTGAATCTAACCTCTATTCTAGGAGAAAAATATGAACCTAAATTTCAGTAAGGCAAAGAAACTCCTCCTTACTTCTTGCCAAAAGTGGTTTTAAAGGAACTCAGAAACACAAAGAAAAATCACTTTAGAAGTATTAGTACCCATTTAAATTCAATGCAACCTATAATTGCAACAATTTACAAATATTCACTGTGCTCTACAAAAATATGTACAAAGTAGAGAGATAGGTCTCTGGTGGGACATCTGTCTTGAAGGAATTGACAATCTATCTGGGAAGATGGGGAGCTTCATAAACTGGCCCCTTCCTACCTTTTCAGCCTTATGCCTCACTTCCCTCCATCTATATCCCAGGAACAGGGCCTAATAACAGTTCCTCAAGCACAATTCTGTCTTTTGCTCTTCTTTGCATTAGCTGGGACACATACCTAGAATATTCTGCCCTTTCACTTCCACCTCTTAATTTCCCTGGATTCCTTCAAGACTTAGTTCAAATTTCAGTTTCTTCAGAAGGCTTTTCAGAGTTCCTCCAGCTGCTATTGCCTTCTTATATGCACCTAAATATTTGTAAACTGTCTCCTCCATTAGAATGTCTGATCCTTGGGAGCAGGCAGTATTGTTTGTTGTGGGGATTTTATTTCATTTTATTTTTTGGTGGGGAGAGGAAATTTTTGTAGTTTTGACTTTAATAAAAGCTTTATAATTGACTAAAAAAGTTAAATACCACCACCAGACTAAAAAATCATTTAAGAGATATTAAGGCTAATTACCTGCCTCCCAAATGATATAAATAATAAGTGCCAGGAATTTAGAACTGCAGAAACAAATGAATTTAGAACTGTAATGAGGGGCAACATGACAGAATCTAAACAACAGAAGACTAAAGTCAGAGAACTTGTGTTCAAATTCTTTTTCTGATGCTCTATAATCCTGAGCAAGTTACAACTCCTCTGGGCCTCAGTTTTTCCATCTATACCATGGAGGATTTGGACTGGGTGGTCATAAAAGGTCTCTTTCAGCTCTAGATCTAAGATCCCAGGAGTCTTAAGGGGTCACCTAATAAATATCACACATTTCAAGAAATTAGCATGGAGCACAAGGACCTAGAATGGTGCCCCAAATTTATTTCTTACTATGTGACTCTGGTCAAGTCATTTATCTTCTTGGAGCCTGAGATGCCCTTATTTATGAAACTGGGTGGGTGCTTCCTTGACTTCCTGAGTGATCATAAGGATGATGGGAAAGAATGAATGTAAAGTATTTTGTAAATTCATAAATCTATAAAAAAAATTGTACTACAAGTAATTTTTATAAATAAAGAAATCAGGGACCTGAGAAGTTAAGAGGAAGAAACTATTTTGGATTGAGGTAGTCTGGAGAAGCTTCAAAAGGCAAGGACAATTCATTCTCTGCTTTAAGGATATTTGAATAGGCAAAAAAGATATTCTAGGCAATGCAGAAGGTTCCAGAAAGAAAAGAAAAGTATTCAGGTACCAAAAGAGCAAATCACCTTGTTTCAAGTGGAAAGTTACTATAAAAGAGTTAAGGCTGGTTCCAGATTATTATAAATTGTGAATACCAGATTTAGGAATATAAATTTTATTATTCTGTAGGTCATGGAGAGCAAATGCAGCTTTATGAGTAAAGGGTTTAATCCAAATAGCATTTTAGAGAACTAAAACTAGTTAAGTCCAAATTCATTATTTGCCAAAGTCTAGGGAAATGAAGCTTAAAATCATTAACTATACTGATACTGACTACAGTCTAAATGTTACCTTTCCCCTTCCCTATCCAAGATAAGTTCTCAAGAGAACTATTATTACTTTTAAAAGGCAGGATAGCATATTGTAAAGAGCACTTGATTTAGTGTCAGAAAATCTAGGTTTAAATTCTGTCCCTTAACAAAGAACCTTGGGCAAGCCACAACTAATTTGCTTCTTTCCTGCTTCCATTTCTTCCTTCCTTTCTTTCCTCCTTTATCTATTCATGTTATATAATTGAGGATAAATGACTGGTCTAGGGTCACACAGCTAGTAAGTATTAAGTGAAGTTGTATTTTGAACTCAGGTCCTCCAGTTTTCAGGTTGGTGCTCTTTCTACTGCGCCATCTAGCTGCCCCCCAAGTCACAACTTCATCATCATCTTTTTTTTTTTTTTTTTAAACAACTCCTAAGGAAGAAAAAAGATTTTAGTGAAAGTGTGAAGAAGTCATCAAAGTAAGAAAAGTTACAGTAAGAAAGCAGAAGAACCAGGGAAAGGACAAGCAAAGGAGGTACAAATATGGGTTGGTAAGAGAGAAGTACTTTGAAGATTTGCCACTTTTAGCACAGGCACCGATGTGGAAGTGAAAAAAATCCTACAAGAGCTAAAAGTTTCTCTTCCCTAAAACCTAGTCAAAAAGAGGAAGAATGCAGCAAGTATCTGCTTCTATTTCAGGTTCCAACTACTTTGAAGGTTCTGAGGTATCACTTTATCCCTACTGCAAGCTACTACTAGAGATCTCAGAAAGACAAACCTTTAGTGGGGCCAAGAAGTCTATAAGAAAAAAGAAAGGGAAGGGAACTTTATTTTAACACTTCTCTTCCCAGGACATCTATAGTGGGTGAAATGGGCAGTTCCACTTTTCTCCATAGGATATGATTTCATAATTTGATTTCCACCAAATCCCACCTTTATAGGATTTGAATAGAGAAAGAGAAGATGAGAGATCCAATCAGATGCACTAAAAATTCTTGAAAAACTCCTTAGCTAAAATAGGAGCATGAGCATTGACTAACAACTTCATCTTACTAGTCTGTTTATCAAACTCTTCTATGAAATAGATCACAAAGTCCATCAGCATGTGTTCATGCATAAGTTTGTAATCAGAAAATTGATATTACAATCCTCTTCGAATTTCTTATATAAGATGAAATTCTCTACTCTCATCATCATGAAGTGAATGAATCTGTGGGAGAGAATCTTCTCAGTCTTATTGGTTTGATTCTCAACAATGCTACCAGCACTACTATAATTCTCAAATCACAACTGTTTTCTTTTTCATATCTGCTGATGGTCATAGGCTGTAAGATGAATTCTTTGTTATTCCTGTCTCTCTACCTCTGACTTACTGTGCTTTTCACAGAATTGGGAGAAGTTCTACAGAATGTACCATGGCTACATGGTACTAATGTGGTTTGAAAATGGAAGCCACACAGCCTTCTTTGTAGTGGCCAGAAACTGGAAATTGAATGGATTTCCATCAATTGGAGAATGGCTGAATAAATTGTGGTATATGAATATGATGGAATATTATTGTTCTGTAAGAAATGATTCTTATAGATTAAGAATTATTAACTATTAAGAATTCCTCTGCAGAAGATTTCAGAAAGGCCTGGAGCGACTTACACAAACTTATGCTGAGTGAAATGAGCAGGACCAGGAGATCCTTATATACGTCAAAAACAATACTATATGATGATCAATTCTGATGGATGTAGCTCTCTTCAACAATGAGATGAACCAAATTAGTTCCATTTGTTCAATAATGAATAGAACTAGCTACACCCAGAAAAAAGAACTCTGGGAAATGAGTATGAACCATTATATAGCATTTCTAATCCTTCTATTTTTGTCTGTCTGCATTTTTTATTTCCTTCACAGGTTAATTGTACATTATTTCAAAGTCCGATTCTTCTTGTGTAGCAAAATAACTGTATAGATATATACCTATATTGTATTTAACATATACTTTTAACATATTTAACATGTATTGTTCTACCTGCCATCTGGGGGAGAGGTTGGGGGGAAGGAGGGTAAAAATTGGAATAAAAGGTTTTGCAATTGTCAATGCTGAAAAATTACTCATGCATATATCTTGTAAATAAAAAGCTATGATAAAGAAAAATTTTAAAAAAAGAAAAGAAAATGGAAGCCAATGCTAGAGCACTGGCTATCTCACTGGTTTCTAACTCTAAATCTGTGATCCTATTATTAAGAACATAGAATGGAAAAATAGAATTGCAAAGTTGGAAAGAACCTAATATGTCATCAAGCCCTCAAGTCAATATAGGAAAATGATGCCCATAAAAGGGTGACTTGCTCAAGTTCACACAGTTGTTAAGAAGATACCACATTGAAAATCAAGGTTCCCAATTACTAGTCCGTTAGCTCCAGTTGCTAACTTCAACAGGATCAACTGGCTCTTACCTTCACCAGGTCTTCAGATGTCACAGCTTCGATTATCTGAATTGAAGAACGACCTCAAGAGGTCCCCCACAGAACACCAGATACACACAAATATGCAGCAACAAGTCTTTATTCTATTACTTCACTACATAGAGTTCCCGCAATCCTAATACTCTAATCCTACCCTCTCCTTTCGGCAACCTCTTTTTCTATAGTCTCCAGGTCACGTGTCAAAGAGTGCCAGAAGCAGGTGCATAATCAATCAAGAGTGAGGAGGGCTTTCACCTCGTGGGAGGAGGCTTATTCAATGCCGTCAATGCCCTGTTGGGCTCAGGCACAGTAAGCCTCCAACTGCCTCAAACTCTGCTCTTGAGATTTGCTCTGGACCCTAACATTAGTCTAATGGCATTTTGGATCACTGCATTGCAGAACTTAATTTCTCAAACTCTAAATAAATCTATGACAAAACAGAGACAAATCAGAAAATCAAACTATATGATAGCAGAATACTGTATAGAAATAAGAGCAGGAGAAAGGAAACCTGCATTATGGTCTAATTTTGCTGCAATGAAAAAAATCTAAGAATAACACTGGAAAACACACTTTTTAAAAAACTATACTTCTAAACAATATTCTTTTTGTTAAGATTTTGCTTCTTCCTCTTCCTCCCTCCACATCCTACCTTTATGATACATTCATTTTTATAGATGCTTTGTTATCAAAGATTTTTTAAAACAATGTTTGTGGATGACATTGTGTTATTTGCAAGAAGCCCTAGAACACTAAAAGAACAGCCTTCAACAAGAAATTTGAAACCACTCAAAAGAGTTTGATATGATTATTCACAAAGGAAAAATTAAATGGATGAAGAATATTTATTGTAAGGAGCGTTGATTCCCCACCATGTGGTCTATCTTGAGTATATTATCAGATTCTTTGTCTTCTGTAAACTATAGCACCTTCCAATATCCAGGTGAAAGAAAAAGAGGCAAGCCTCTATGGAAGCATTTGAGCCAACATATAGCCAATATTTACAAGAAGCAGTAACAGGATTACCCTTCTACCCTCTAAAAAAAGGAAAAAGCTTTCCCTGGAAGAAATTCAGAAGAAACTATAGGCTGCAGAAAAAAAGACAGAAGTCTTAAGAAGCCGAAATTTTGAAGAAGTTAGCCAAGAAGTAATAGCATAAGATAGTATACTCAGAAAGCAAATGAAGAAAATAATATCTTCAGTAAAATGGCACAAGAAAAACTAACACATAAAGTGGAAGTGAATAAAAAGATATACAAATGACTCCTATAGTGGAGGATTTATAAAAGAACAAACATACTCAAGAAGTGAAGAAGACTAAAGAATCTAAAAACCCTGCTAAAAAGAATGAAAGACGAGGCTGTTCTGAGAACCAACTTTTTCCTGCCATCCCCACTTCCTAAATCTCTCAAGACATTAGTTAATGCATTCACTACTTCTGTTTTGATAAATACTCTAAAAACTAATGTAAAACTGTATAGATAGGTCTAGATTATATAAATGTTTGTATAGGATCACAAATGGGGAAAAACACAAGTTTTAAAAAATTGAACTCTTTCCAATATAGCTATTTTTCTTGTTACATTCTTAAAAATTCCAATAGCCTTGATCCTGGATTAATGACTAGTACATTCGTTCTGTAAAACATGTTTTCTAAGGAATATATAGCATATTTTATTCAATTTGTCAAATGCTGAATATATTAGCTTTTAAAAATTTAAAAATACTTGAATGGTTAGTAAAACTGCACAGGATACTTTTATGACAATGAAGTCTTTCTATTTAGGTTTCAAACATTTGCACTTCATAGACCTATCCTGTTTAAATCTGAACCCCAAAGTTCCTTTGGAATAACAGAATGACTTAGCACATATAGCAACAAACTTTGGGCCCCCTTTCTTTGAACTTTTTCTAGAGTTGTCCATTTTCTACTATAATAGCTTTGTTTTGATACCTCAGCTCAGATTAGCTGTTCTTAGACTTTCAGGTATTTTTTCTCACACAATATATTTTTCTTGTTTTTATGTCCCAATTCAGATTAAATCACAATTCTCACTGTAAAAAGAAAGTCTATTGTTCAGATTATTACATGCAGTTTACATAGATAACCTGTAGAGTTTATCTATCAGTATGTTTATTTAGACAATATATATGTTAGGGAGAAGAGAGGAGCTAGTCACATGACAAGAATGAAATATGATAGGAAGATAAGTTCCATAGGCCTCTCATAGCATCAAGATAAATCAAGGAAAGCGTGCAGCATGTCCAGTGGAACTACAATGGTGGACTTCTGGAAGAATAGGGCCAAGAGTCACACAAGATGGAGAGCCATAGATGAGATGGTGATCTATATTTCCGGAGAGGATATCTTTAAGAATAACATCACAGCTCCATGTTAGTATTGGGTTTCTGAGTGTTCACTATTAATTCAATTCAACAACACATTAAATGTCTACTATATGGCAAAGCACTGAGATATATATATTAACAAAAAATAAGTTTCTTCTCACAGAAACTTTTATAATCTAGTAAATTAAGAGAAAACATATGCATAAATAACATAAGATAGACTATGACAAGAACAAAGAAGGGATGTTCTAAGAAAAATAAAGCTAAACTGTTGAAAGGAAATATGTAAGAAATCAAGGGGAAAAGGGCTCTGGCACTCACTTGATGTATATCTAGAAGAATAAGCAAAGATGTAGAGGGAGTACATTTCAGATTTAGGGTCTGAAGGTAGTGGGAAACCACCCAAAGGTTTTTGAGCAGTAGAATGGCAATAAACATACCTTTGCATTAGGAAAATCATTTAACAACAATGTAAAGGACATATTAAAGAAGTAAAAGACTAGAGGCAGGGAAACCAGTTAGGAAATTGTTATCATTGTTCATGTAAGAGATAATTAAGGCTTAAAGTGAGAGAGTAATAATAAGAGGCAATGAAAAGATGAGTTCAAGAGAAATTGGTGAGGTATAACTAACAGAACTTGATAGATATTGGGCACTTAATAAAAGCTTGCTGATTTGATCTGACTTGATTGGACACTGCTTGGTTATAGGGATGATGGAGAAGAAAAATCAAAGATAACTCCTATCCAACAAGCCAGATAGTGATACCATCAACCAAAAGAGAAAAGATGTCAAAAAAGTAGAAGGGACAGGATTCAAAGAGAATAATGTGGTTTTGGCTTTCAAGAATCAGGGGAATAGGGGCACCTAGGTGGCGCAATGGTTACAGCACCAGCCCTGAAGTCAGGAGGACCCGAGTTCAAAAGTGATCTCAGACACTTAATACTTCCTAACTGTATGACCCTAGGCAAGTCACTTAATCCCAATTGCCTCAGCAAAGAAAAAAAAAAAAAAAAAGAATCAGAGGGATATGATAAATCAGCAATCTTTTAAATTGGTAGAAGGAGAACAAGGAGAAATCTATGTCCTAGAATTAATTATAAAGTCATGGAAGCTATGAGAAGGGAGCAGGTCCATGGACAGTGTGGTCAATATCAAATGCTACAGAAAAGTCAGAGGATAAATACTGATAAAAGATCATTGGGACTGGCAATCAGGAAGTCACTGGAGACTTTAAAAAGAGTTCTTTATTTAAGATAATAAGGATTAAAACCAGTTTGCTGGAGTGATGAAGTAAGGAATAAATAACTGATGAAGTAAAAGACCGGGAATCTGTAGATTATTCTTCTAAAATGTTTTGTTGATCCTTTTTTTTTTTTTTTAAATATATCATAGACATTTCCCATCCAACCTTCAGACTGAACCCTCCCTGTGAGAAAGGGAGAAAGAAAAATTATTAATCCAAAACTATAAAACCTTGTCTACTAATGCATAGAAGACACCATCCTTTTATTACCTAACTACTTCTATTTAATTTTATGGGGTCATGTAGCTTGTATGTATTATATATTGGATGTTCTGGCTTCAAAGATGATTCCCTATACACAATGCCATACTGTTTTTTTTTTGTTTGTTTGTTTTTTAGTATTCATATATCATAGTTTGATTTAGCTATTCCTCAATTGATGGATACTTGATTTATTTCTAGTTTTTGTCTTTTAAGGATAATGCTGCTATGACTATTTTGGCATATATTGGATATTTGTTTCTGTCCTTGACTGTCTTCTGAGTATATGACCAGCAATGGGATTTCTAGGACAGAGAGATATTTATTATTATTATTATTTCTTGAATAATTCCCAATCCAAATTTAAGATGGTTGGTAAACTTCTATTAACAATGTCTAAGTGTGTCCAGATTCCCTATAACACATAAACATTTTTTCCATCTTTTGTTATCTTTGCCAATTTGCCTATAATACTGTGATATGAAATTTAGGAGCTATATTTTAATTTGAATTGCTCTTACTATAAGTAATTTGCTATATTTTTCCAGTTTGCAAATCTTTTGAAAACTGTTCATATCCTTTAAATATTTGTGAATTAAGCATTTTTGGTATTACATGTTTTTGTCTTTTGCCTGTAATTTGTGTGTATTAGCTTTTGTCAGTGATACTTGATGTCAATTACTCTTTGTAGAAGTTTAACAGAGACAAGAAGAGAAAAATGTCAATTAAGTTTGTTTATAAGTTTATTTTAGAATAGAGGATATTTAAGCATATTTGTAGATAGAAAAGAAGGAGTAAGAATAGATGAATGCATACTTTTAGAAATGATAGAGAAGTATCGGAATAAGATCAAGAGTCAGAGATGAATAGAATACTCCAATGTTAAACCTGATCTCCCTCCCCCCCAAAAAACTCTTATCTATTCATCCATTCATCTTTCTACCTACACTGGGAGCAACCTCCTTCCTCTCAAAGAATCATAAAATTGAAATGATATATAATAAATATGAGTTATTTTCTGTAGTAAACCTAAAAGCCAAGATGAAAACTTGTTACCTTTTAGATTTTCAACAAAATCTTTATAGTTAAAATTAGTTTGTCAGGTTATTCATCTTGTTTGTTTGTTTGTTTGTTTTAATATAAATTTATTTATTTAGAAGACCAAGTTTTTATCAATTCTGTCTATTCCTAGCACATTGGAGACATTCAATAAATATATATTCAATAAAATCTGTTACATTAATATTTTACTTATATGAATTTTTCTAAAATTCCATTAGTTACTATCAATCATAGCAAAGGAATGACAGTAACAATTAGTATAATGCCACACATAAAGTGAATACTTAATAGATTTTTGTTATTGACAATGAAAATTTTAATAGTGTATAACTATAAAGGTAAATGGCAGTATCCAAGTGATCATTCATTGCAATTCGAGATCTGATTTGAAAAAAAAAATCTTAACCATGTATTAATATTATTGATTACTTTATTAAATTGTTTCCTTTTCAAAATTCAGCAAAGGTGACATAAATACTGATAAACTCAACCCTGACATATAACAAAAAGAGAAAATAATTTACTTAAAATTTTTCATTTTACTTCTCTATTTAAAGTCTAAAATTCATAAATATCATCTTATTTAATGTTCTCAACACCTCTGGGAGATAGGTGCTATTATTATCCCATTTTATAGCTACCCACGGTCACACCTCTAGTAAGAGTAAGAAGCTAAATCTGAACTCATGTCTTCTGACTCCAGGGACGATACTACCCAGTTGGTAACTTATATAGGAAATTTTCAGATAGAAGAGAAAGAATATCAGACGTGGTAATCTAAGGGTCTGGATTTGAACTGGCATTTTGCTACTACCTGTGTGACCCAGATAAATTCACTTCAATTTTCTAAGCCTCAATTTCCTCATTTATAAAAATTAGATAAGTCCTTTCTTCTCTACTTAAGCAATGTAAAACATACATATTAAAATTATTCCTGAAAGTGAAGTTAAACTGAAAATGAATCAGTATTCATTTTATATTTGAAGTACTCTAACATCACAGCTAGTAGCTTCCAAAATTGGCTGTCCCTTGAAAAATGTCAACCTAATCAGAATAGCAGGAGCCTTATGGATAAACACTATTATTTTCCTTGTATTGCTATCCTCTAGAATCAACTAAAAAACTCTGTATGCAAAGTTCTCTAAATAAATATGCTTTCCCATGACAAGAATAAAGTTACTTGAACATAAAAAACTCTTCTGATATTAATGAATTTGGAATTGAGAAGGGAACTTTCATGGATGATACTCATGGTATATTTACAAATAAGGAGAGGAAAAAGGAATGTTGCTTGGGAAACTCCTAGAATTTCACAATGAATGAATAAGCAGTCATAAAATAGGCCCTTTAGGGGAGGGAATAAAATACAAGCTCTTCTCTTCAGAATCTCAAGTCCTTCACCACTTGGATCCATCTGGTCTCTCCAGGCCGAGTACACATTACTCTCCCTCAGGCACTCATGTTTTATCCAAAATGGCTTATACACATACACATACACATTATATCCCCTACATCCAACCTTTGTAGTTGCTGTCTGCCACTGTCTTTTTCATGCCTGAGTTCACCTCACATCCACTTATTAGAATCCCTATTTCCCTTGCAAATTACCCTGCTCAGGTACTATGGCACTTCCTACAATAAAGATTTTCCTGATTTCTCTGGTTATTAATTTCTATCTCCATTCTTGAATATTAAATTTATACATATTCTACTTTCATATAAAACTTTATTTAGTTGAAAGATGGAAAGAACTCACTTCTGGATTTCTATCCCCAATGTATAGCAGGCAACTCTAAGTCAGTTTCTATGATGAATAACTACTCAAAAGCTATTTTAATCTTTTACAAGATTCACAAATATCATTCAATTAGGAAATGAAAATAAAACATCTGAAAGAGAATTTATAGAAAGTTATTAAATACCTACTAAGATGTAGGACAAACAAGCAGTATATAAGTACCGCCTTATATCAACCTTAAACAGAAAAAGTTACATATTGATTTAGAAGCCATTTAAGAAGAAATTTAACATTATGTTGTATTGCATTTTTATTTATTTTGTTAGACATGTCCCAGTTATATTTTAATGTGTTTCTGGAGCTCAGCCCAATAGACCCCAGGTTTGACACCTCTAGAATAGGGAACATAAAACTGGTCAGGAGCAAGGATTCCTGGATTTAAGTCCTATCTCTGACACAGACAAGATGTACAGTCATAGACAAGTCATTTAACCTCTTACTGTTCCCAGGTGATCTTTTCAGACTAAGAGATGTGGATTATTTGTTGATGTGCATCAATGCAAGGAACTGTCATTCTACGGACATATACATAAGTCCAGCTCAAAAACAAAAAGAAAAGGGAAAATACAAATAAATGGTCTTTATTTTCATGAAACTTATTATGTGGCAAGGGTATGTTTCATTATGTATGAAACAAAGAATAAAATAATATATAGTGCTGGAAAAAAGTAATAACTGAGATCTAATGGAACAGAGGTTACGAATAGGAACAAATGACCTAGGCTTTGAAGGACTCATAGGATTTCAAAAGATGGAAGAGATAAGGGAAATCTTCCAGTCAGAAAAAACTGTATGATGATTATGACAATTATATGGCTCAATAATAACACAGCCTCAAGCCTAGTTAATTTTCATTCTCATTCCATGGAGTTTGAAAAATTAGTATTCTAATACTGAAATGAGGAATTATCCACATTTATATCATTACATACATGCTAACATCCCAAAAGATTCTTACATAGTATTTATTAGCAACAATAGGACATTAGTTGAAATTGGCTGGACTAAAGTAAGAGTACTTTATCCAGAGAAAAGGGTAAGTAAAAAAGGAACCCTAGGTGATTACTCTATTTGGATTAGACAAAGTTCTGTTATACTCAGAAAAAAACTGTGATATAAAAACAAAGGCATCAATTTTAAAAAAGGTCTTCTGCTAGTTGTTATTTTAGAACCTCTGGAAACAATCAGAAATAGTTTCCCATGAAAAGAATTTATGATCAAAGTAGTCACAGCTAAAGAAGAGGTTCCTTTTAAAAACACAAATCATGAAAACAGACTTTACACATTTGGATTATATTCAAAGTGGATGAAAATTATTCAATTTTAGGTTTTCTCTTCAAAATCTTGAAAATAATTGTAACTATATAAAGAATAGCCAGGCATGGTGGCACACACATATGTAATCTTGCTATGGAGGAAGCTGATCACTTGAATTTGAGAAGTTTGAACTCTGCTATGTGCTAAGCTAATGAGGTATATGAACTAAATCCAGAACTATTACAGTGAGAGGCACTAGACAGTATGAGAAGAAACACTTCTCAAGTGAGACACAGAGCAGGTCAAAGCCAATGAGCAGTGGGATTAGGTCCAAGAGCAGTTGCTGTGCTTCCACTGAAGGCGAGATAGGGAGATCTTCAAATACATGTGTGGGGGATATCAGAAAAATGTCATATGCTATATTTACTTAATCTGAGGATCAAATGATGGGTGCTCAAAGTTACAAGTAATCTGTGTAATGATGATGTATTATTAATCCTAGAATAACCAAAGATGTACAGAAAAGCAATGGTTCCCAATGTCATTGGGAATTTTAGAGATTATTAAAATCATTCAAGCATTAACTATAAATTCAAATTATATAAGATTCTATAAATCAACTTTATTAAGTATTATAATAGAATATATTCTCATGACAATGACATGTAGCAGAAGAGTACAAATAAACATTCAATAACTGAGTTTTAGGTTTCTAAAAAGGTAGAATTTTTTTTTAAATGGTTCCTGTCCAGGTTAGTCCATTTTCTGAAAACAAGTATTGAATTTGTTGGTAAGATTTTCAGCATTGGTACTTCAAAACTTCTACCACCATTCTACTATCAAATTCAATACTGATGATGTGAGATTAGCATTGTGGTAGGTAAGAAGCTACTATCGCTTTATTAAAATGGAAGAAAATTATTTAAATTAAGACAAAAAGAAAGAATAGAAAAAGTAAAATAGTAAATGAGGAAAGAAAACTTAAAAATTCAAATGGAGTTCTAATATTTAGGGAAAACATAATATTAAATTTCTAAAAGTTTAATAATAAATGAATATATTACTAAGATAGCTATGCTTATTAGAGAAGAAAAAATAATTTACAATTAAAGTACTAAGCATAAAATAAAAATATCAATAGACAGTAAATCAAATCCAAAAATGAAAGAAAAAGTAAGAAAATAATGGCATAAATTTCCATTATCATTTGATAGGTATTCATTGGCTGATAGGTGGTCTCTGGGGACCTACATCCTACCTTCTAGAAGCATGAGCTTGGGCTGAAGAACTTTATTCTGTACCACAGCTAATGGGGGGAAGAATAGTTTTCATGATCACAGAACCCTGGTATCCAGATATGTCCAAGATAGGTCAAAAATCTCCATTATGGTTCCATGTTCCTAGGGTCTTTTCAAGGTAAAAGAATGTTAGAAGGGGCATTAAAGATATCTCAGTCCAACACTCTCATTTAAGAAATGAGGAAACTGTGGTTCTGAAAAATTAAATGACTTGCTCAAAGTGAGAGTTTATAAATAAATGGCAGAAGTAGGATTTGAACTCAGATCTTCTAATTCCAGGACCACTTACACTATAATAATTGCTTCTTCTGGCCCAGACTTGAAGCCTAATTTACAATTACAGGGACACTTTCAGCTTTGGAACCTCACAGAGATAAGACTCATCACAGTAGAAGGAATTTTATCATTAGTGTGTCAAATACAATTAAATGGGATATCTTCCCAAATTTAACAACACTGAATTCTTTTCTGGCTAGTGAGGATGAACTTTTGCTACTCCAATTAGACTCCTTTAGTGATGTTCTTTTGTGATCTATGGTAGAACTTGCAAGAAGACAAATTATGCATTAAGTCTGTGGTTATAGAATGGAATGAAATTAGAAGTAACTTAGAACAAATTTGATAACTGGATAAAGGAAATTTTCATGTTAGAAATTCCCTCTATCAAGGTAAATGTGTATTTTTTCTGCAACTTACAATATTATAGTTACCTGGGCCACTGAGACATTAAATTACTTGCCAAGGGTGACAGCATATCAAGTGATTTGAATCTCAGTACTCCTTATTCCAAAGCCAAGTCTCTGTCCACTACTGCCTACTTACCAATAATATAATATAACATGTTTTAGCTAGATTTATATATCACAAGTCATAGTATCCCATTTGGGCAAATTTTGCTAAAATGTTCATAAAACATTAATTATAAGTATACAACAATAAATCTAATTATTGTGGTTATTGGCCAAGTGATGCATGAATATATATATTTTTTGCATTTATATGATATTTTTCAACCAAAGAGTTCAAGGCATTTAAAAAACACTTAGTTAATGGATAGCAATTCTCACAACCTCCACATGAGGAAAATAGAGAACATTAAATAAAATAATAGTAATAACCATTTCAACTGCCTCATTCATAGAGCATATGAGTGTTTTAAGCTCTTTGAACTCAGTTTTAAACAGAAACCTTTAATTTTTAAATCTTTTAATGTAATTTATAAAGTACGTTACTTAAATGCATAAATAACAGTGATAGTCCAGGAAGTATAATTAATTTGACATAGTAAAACTACTTAATAACTTCTCTAAGGAAGTTAGTCCTTTTCTTAAATTCTTCTGAAATTATTTGCATGCCAATTGAAACCCTTATTTTAAAGTAAGAAAATATTTAAACACCACCACTAAATTGCTACAGTGTGGTATAATGGAAAGTATAGCTACTAGATTATAAAGAAGAGTCAATTTAAGAACCACACAAAGCAATGTCAGATTATTTTACAAATTTCTTTCATTTTTTTTGGTCCAAAAAGTTATCACCTAGTTTGATTACTCACCTTATTCATAAAACTTGGTTCCAAATAGCTTTTAGCTGTTTCCATGAAACAAATCTAATCTTTAAAAGATTTGCTTCCCTGAAGATATTTTTAAAATGTGCCACAGACTACAATTTCAATAAGTTCCGAAATATTTTGAACAACAATGAGACAGATTCATGTGAATCTTTAGATTCTGGTACATTTGTAAAAAAAAAAAACTAATCATATTACCTTATAGTCACATTCCTACCAATATCAAACTTGGCATGCTGAAGAAAAGAAAAGAAATTAAAGGGTACTTATTAAGCACTTACTACATACCAGGCACTGTGCCTTAGCACTAATGCTATGAATACAAATATAAAGAGCAAGATAGTACCTATCCCCTTTGAAGAAGCTTGCATTTTAATAAAGGAAGATAACATGCAGAGTTGCAGTGGACAAGGAAGGGTAATTTAGTTAAGGAAGACACTAGGAAAGTCAGAGAAGTTCTTTGGTAATTAGCTGACATGTTCTTCCCAGGAAAAGCACTGCTGATTTGATTACAATTTCTAGAAGGTATATGGAAGAAGGAGTAGGAGAATATACTGGGTTGTGAAGTGAAAGAACAATGGAATGTGTATAATCAGGAAGAATCCTCATGGAAGGTTGGGACAGTTATAGTGAGCACTCACAAATCCTATTATATGCTATAAAATACACATAGAGACATATATACAAATATACTCATATACCCAGCCATTGATGAGGGAAAAATCAAAATCAATGGCTATATATGCAAAGTCAACAAGATAATTTCCCACAAACAGGCACTGATTTTGATTTTCCCTTTACCAATGACAAAAACTATATTCTCCCATCTCTAATGCTCAAAAATTTGGGGGCAGGGGAGGCTGGAGATGGAGGTCTATTTGGCCTCTGACTTTACTCTTTGATAAATGTCACTGATTCTCTCTCTCGAATCCATCCAATTCTATATTTTGAACAATTACCATATTAAACCTGGCCTAATTAATGGCTAGATTACATGTCTGACTTTACCTAAGGCCTGATTTTTCAGGTTACCTTGCCAGTCACCTTGACCTTGAGCTCTCAATACTAGAATTAATTTAAGAAATTTTAGGAGTTTGCTTATCTCAAATAAAGTCATCGTACAAAAAACCTTACAAAAATATTAAATCTGCTAAAAGTATTACCCCAACTAGTGTCAAATCTAAATGTAAAAATGAAATAGCTTTCATTTTTCTGAGATTTAAGCTATCAACACTGTTTTAATTTAAGCATTTCATTTTTTCATTGAGAGTTAATTCTAACAACTGAACTCTGAACTTTCCCTTTCCATATACAACCTGTAAATTTTAAGAATAGATAAGACACAAGAAAAGCCTAGGCTTGTGAATTTTACTTATCAAAAGGAACTAATTCTCCCAAGTGAGAAAACTCCTTCACCAATGAAGATCAATACCTACTCTGCAATTTAGTCTTCAAACATTGGGAGCCTAACTAAAGAATCTAGACTTAAAGACCTCAAAATATTTTAGTATTATAGGCAATATAAGACCTACTATGACACACACACACATATAGTAAGCCAATTTATGATGTAACATTTATAATAATTATACTTTCTGTACCTTTTTCTTTCACTAAGGCCCTTTACTTCAATTCCAAGGAGTTTACTACATTGTTCAAATGCCAAACATATGGTTGTCTAAAAAAATTTTATGAAGACCTCATACAGGGTAAGTACTCACATGGTGGTCAGAAAAAGTGATACAGGGATACTCTCAAGGTTTTTATTAAGAATTTTGGAACTGATTACATGACATGGAAGAGAGAAACTGATACAGAATTGCCCAGCATGGTATGCCCTCATAAGAGAAGGTGCTGTGCTCTGAAGCAATCCCAAATGTTCATATGGCCTATTTATGCCCAACTTGTGAGCATTCCAAGCTCATACTGGTCTGATCAAAACTTAATTCTAACACAGTGATGCCATTTTGGTCCTCTTCAAGAGTGAAGGATAACAATCATACTCCAATATACATGATGGTGTAGTATGCTTAGGTCTCAGAAGTTTTGTCAACTGACTATAACCCTAAAAGGTTCTATCAAAAACCTGAGTCTTTAAAAGACTAGTGTAGCTAAGTTCAGAAATAACTTATCACCAGCTGGATATTATTTTTAATGGCCACATCAACTCATGAAAATCATCTTCTAAGATGCAGAAGAGATACAATTTCTTAGTTAAGGAATAACTATACTGATGAAATCATGGATATTACTCTTTTAAAAGTAAATTCATATAGCAGATATTTTTTGTTTAAACATTTCCATGCAAAAGCTAATCTACCAGGGACACACATGATTAACAGTTCTAATAATAAATTAAATATTGCTAAAATGCTTAAGAATAAGAACATTCATTCATTGAACATTTATTAAATATTATGTGTTAGGTCTATGCTAAGAATCAAGCAAACAAACAAAAAAAAAAACAAAAGCAAAAAAGGCATCAAAGTACTGGCATGCTACTAAGAGGATAATAACTTATTTGGTTGTTTAAGTCATATCCGACTCTTTGTGACCTTACTTGGGGTTTTCTTGGCAAAAACACTGGAGTAGTTTGCCATTTCTTTCTCCAGCTCATTTTACAGATGAATAACTGAGGCAAACAGGGTGAAGTGACATTCCCAGGGTCACACAGCTAATAAGTGTTTGAGACCAGATTTGAACTCAAGAAGTCTTTCTGACTTCAGATTCAGCACTCTATCCACTGTAGAATTTAGCTGCCCAGAACAATAATTAAAGACACACACAAATAACCAGGGGAAAAAAAACAAAAAAACAAAAAAACAAAAACAAAACTTAAGAGATGGGGATATTAAAAACTGGAGAAATAGAAATCTTATATAAGAGTTGGTACTCAAGCTCAACTTTGAAGATAGGGATTCTAAGAAGCAAAAGAGAAGAGGAAGTACAAATATGTGCTATAAAGCAAATATTTAATAAATGCTTATTGAATGATTGATATTCCAAGCAAGGGGGACAGTGCATGCAAAGGCAATGAGATAGGAGAAAGAATGGTAAGGTAAATAGAAAATAGACTAGATTGGCTGAAACATGGATAGTGTTAAGGGGAGTGATAAATAATAACCTAAAAAGATAAAGTGAATGCAGAGATTAAAATGTCAAACAGGGGAGACTGTATTTTATCCAAGAGCCACCTGGGATTCACTGGAGCTTTCTGACTAGGCAAGTAATATGATCAAATCTGTTTCAGGAATACCAATTTGGCAGCTGTGCAAAAAATGGATTGGAAAGGAAAGAGATTAGAGACTGAGTAACCAATTAGGATACTAATGCTATTATTGCCAGAGATAGATGATGGGGGACTAAAATTGGATATATAAGTCAAGGAAAAGGACTGATTGTGAGACACAAGGAAGCAGAATTTAAAATACTTAAGTTTAGAAACTGACTGCATATTGAGTGTGAGTGAAAGTATAGTGTTGAAGATAACTCCTTGGTTGCAAACCATACTAGAAAAATGATGTTACCCAAGACAGAAATAGCCAAGTTAAGAACAAGACTGAGTTTTGGAGGAAAGATAATTCTGTTTTGGATATGTTAAGTTTAAAAATCTCTTAACAGACATTCAGATGAAAACACCTTATAGTCAATTGATAATGTGGGGTTAGAAGTTAAGCAAGGCACCATGGTTGGAGGTAGAGATCTTTGAGTTTTCTGAATTGAGATGATAAACTACACCTAAAGAATCAGGAGTTCCATAAAGTGTGTAGAGAGAGAAAAGAAGAGCAAAACTCTGGGTGATATCCAAGATTGGGGATAGGGAATGATAATAACTTAGCCAAGAGAATTTCAGAGGCAGCAAAAATAAGTAGGAGAACAAAAAGAGAGCAGTATCATAAAACCCTAGAAAGAAGAAAGAATTAGGAAGACAAGATAATCAATATACTATAGGAAGGTCATGCAGGAAGAAGACGGAGAGAAGGCAGCTGGATTGGCAATTAAGAAATCACTGGCTACTCTGGAGAAAGCAGTATTAAGTTCAAACTGACATAAGGTGAGATACCAGATAGTAGGATTGAGATGTAAGGAGTAGAAGGCTTTTTTTTCCTGGGCATTTAGGTAAGAAAGGGAAATATAAGTTGCAGGCTTGTTTTTTTTGTTTTTTTGTTTTTTAAAGGATGAGGGAGACCCAATATGTTTATAGGAAATAGGGATGGCTTCAAGAAATAGGGAGAGATCAAAGTTGAAAGATAGAAGGAATGATCGTAAGAGCAAGTGGCTGGAGCATTTCAGGTTCCCTGCTAGCATAAATTGAGGATCATCTAATCTAAGCATTTCACAGGCAAGGAAAGAGAGGCTCAAGGAAGTGAGGAGAGCATCCAAGATCACACTGCTGGTAATCATCAGACCAAGAATGTGCAGTTAAGCTCTCTGACAACCTACTATGGAGACAGGACCAATGTTACAAGTAATGGGTTTATCTTAGTAAGAAGGATCACCTCTTCATCAGAAAATAGTGGAAAAGAGGCTCTCTGGGTGGATTTGTCATTATTAAGGGCCATTCAAAAAAACAGGAATAAGAATAAAGAAGACATCCAATGTTGGGTATGAACCACAGCTGAGCAGGGTATAAGAGGCAAAAATTTCAAGAACTATCTGAAGAAAAAGTCCAAAATAATGCATCATGGCACAATGGGGAAAAAAAATCAGGCTCTGGATTAATAAAAGCCAAACATAAACACTATCTCTAACACTTACTACCTCTGTTACTTTTGGCAAGTTACAGCCTCCTGAGGCCTCAGTTTCCTCAAATGTAAAATCAGACAATCAAACTAGAAAGCCTTTGAGGTTCCTATAAATCTTATAGAGGCAAGTATATTAATGAATAAATAGGAACTTCAAAGGACACAAAAAAGAGGGTAGAACTGGATGAGGCACAATAGAAATAGGGGTGAGATGGACAGGTATAAGAGAATGAAAAGTAGGATTAGGTAGATTTGCTAACCAC
The DNA here is from genome assembly GCF_048593235.1 of Sminthopsis crassicaudata. Classification (NCBI taxonomy): domain Eukaryota; kingdom Metazoa; phylum Chordata; class Mammalia; order Dasyuromorphia; family Dasyuridae; genus Sminthopsis; species Sminthopsis crassicaudata. Next base: position 123,929,208 of record NC_133621.1, read on the forward strand.
AAAATGGGATTATAATATCTTATGCCCACCCTTAAGAAGCATACAAATTGTAGAGGATAATACAATGGAAATAGGGAAAGTAAGCCTGTGTCAACAGCCCTTCATAAGATTCTTAAAACAAGAGGAATGGTTATCTGAGTCTTTGGTCTTGGCTAGGGTCCTAAAGAGCAGAGCAAGGCCTGGTGTAGAGGTTTTAGTAAGAGAAATGAAACACCTAGTTATCTGAGGTTTAGGTCTTGGGGGTAAGGGACAGGTCCTGTGATAGAACCTAGTGGTAAAAGGCTTGGCATGTGATGCTTGGGCTGTATTCAGTCAAGGAATAGGTAATAATGTAAAATTCTAGTGTTGATGCTATGATTAAGGATAAAGTATCAATAGATATGATAAAAAGCCAGAGAAACTGCTTATGATACAGGAAGACATTGACCCAGTCCCCCAGATAATGGCTGCTCCTCTGCAAGATGTTTGCTTTCTGGGATTCTTGAAATGGTATTTCACATAGGGCATTTGTCATTAAATATAAGTCAAAAAACAAGATATAATTTTATTTTCTGTGACTTATTTTGTGACACAGGCAGTAAGATTTTATTTCTATTTTTTCCTCTTTAATTTTTAAAAGTTACCATATCAAGTATTCATGTGAAACATTGTCTCTAATACTTTAGAAGAAAACCACAGAATGTCAAGAAAGCATTTCATGTTAAACACATTAGAAAAGACAAACTCACTAACTTCAGAAGATTATAGTCATTCAAATAAAAATTAAAAATCAATTCTTACTAACACACAAATTTGTAATCATAATAAATATATAGTCTGAATCAATTTTTCCAGTAATTCATACTCCAGGGCAAAAATTTCAGCTGTTACCCTATCATTAACTCATACCACTATTCTTCACAACTCCATATCAATAAAAGATATTTTTTAAAAAAAGGAAATACTGGCAGGTCTTCACTTATGAATACTTAAATCTCAAACGAACTACAATCAAAATAAGAAGTGAGAGAGAAAATAACAAAAAGCAGCTTATTACCATTGCCCCAGAAACAACTGCTCAATTCAGAACAGCAGGTAAATCTAATCTAGAGATACCTTATTTTAAAAAGATGTACAGACTTACAGAACTAAGGAGCTGATGCTCAAGATTATCCACTCATTCTTTAAAGGGATCTCTTCTTCCCAGATGCCAACAAGGGAAAATAAAATATGTTCCCAAGATCCAGAATTAAAAACAAAAATATATTTCCCCATAAAAATGTTACAAATAATTGTCAAACTGAAATACTATTAAACATCCAAGTACAAATCTAATCCATTAGTAAATTTTAATTGGGTTCTATATCTTTTAATTTTACTTACCAAGTCATATATCTGGTTTGCCAACTGTACCTTCTCATCTGCATCTTCCAAAGCTTTATAATAATCCTGCATGAAAACATGTTAATGTCAATAACAAACTTTAAGAATTAAAATGTCTATTTCAGAGACAAAACTGACTTTATGTAAATAGTGCAGTAATGGAAAGAACAGTAGATTTGGAAGACAATGTGGTACAGCAGAAAAAGTACTAGTTGTGGATTTGGTAAGACTTGAAATCAAATAACGCCCTTGAAATTTCTAGATGTGTGACCAAAGGCAAGTTACTTAATCTCAGTCTCAATTTCCTTCACAAGTTATGGACCTCAAATGAGATAACATTTCAGTGTTTAACAATTTTTAAAGTATTACATAAATGTCAGATATTAATGTTATTTTTTGGAATTAGAGGACTTGGATTTGAATCTTGGTTGTTAAAACTCTAGATGTCAGTTTCCTCAACTATAAAATAAAGAGATTAGGCTTGAGGATTTCTAAGATCCCCTTCTAGATCTAAATCTAAGATCTAATGGCTCACTGATATATAAATCAGCTCCATCCTAATTTATTATGCAAAAAATTAGAAGAAAATTTCAGTATTAATTAAAAAGTAAAATTTACTTGACCTCTCAATACTCTAGATAACTAAAAGTTCCTATAATAGTAAAATCCACAATACAGGTTCTATCTTTATCCCTTAAAAAAGCTTCCTGAGGAGAAATTTCTGTTACCTACAGTGGGGATGTTTCAGCTCTTCAAAGGTTTATCTTATCAGCCATGAATATGGAACTGAAGAATTGTATTCAGAGGAAGTTCACCTGGAATAGTCAAGTTCTTGGTGGAAGCCTACAAAGTGAACTTTTCTGAATGACAGGCAGGGCAATATTCTCCTAGATGATGCTATATCACTCAATCACCAGAGGTAATCAAACTGTTGCAGGATTATCAGAATTCCCAAACTTTTTTGAGATTCTATTAGCCAAAGTGGTTAGTATAATGAGAACTAATAACCATATGATAAGCCATAAAGGACTCTAAACCAGGCAAAAGACCATCAAAAAGTACAAAACCATGAGATCAAAGAATCTCTGAATTAGAAGAGATGGCAGATATACAGTCCAGACATTCTCACAGTTTCCTTAGGGTACCTGAAACCCTTTCAGTGAGTCTACAAGGTCAAAACTGCTTTCATAAAAATATTAAACTATTATTGGTCTATTAAATATCTGGTTTTCCCAAATGAATAGTTGTGAGAGATCAAGTTTTTTTTCAACCAAAATCACATATCACAATAGATAAAATACAAATGCAGGTTTCTAAATCCAGTTATCTTCTATTAAGCTAGATATTTAAGGAGATTTACAAAAATATATAAAACAATGTCACTCTTATCATTAATTATTTTTGTTTTGACAAATATATATTTTAAATAAAAATGTTATTTATGTTCATTTGTAGAGGGTTTCTATTGTTAATTTAATAAATACATATTTTAAAAGAGTATAAGTTTTCATTCTTAATAGTAAATATAGACTGATATAACCTACTTAAAAACTCTATGGAATCCTGAGACCAAAATGTTTAAAAATTGTTGATCTAAACCAACTCTGCATTTTAGAGATAAGGATACTTATAGGTTCAAAACAAATTAAGTGACTCACTCAAATTTATTATTATTTTACTAAAATATTAATCAGAGTTATAGATCTTATCAATCAATTCTGCTAGGATTTTACTTAACCTCTAAATTAAAGATTTCATTTTTGAAAAAAAAAAATTTTTTAAGGGATGGGAGAACAGGGATTGAAAGAGGAAGAATAGGTCTTCAAAATTTTGGAAAAGATTCTGAAAAAAAAAATAGGTATGAAGTTACAATTTTAAATTGAACCTCAATCTGAGGTTCAAATAAGGCTAAAATGAGACTATTTCATAAGAAAATATCATGCTGAAAATCTGATATAAGAGCACATTTAAATATTCAGCTTTTAAGAAACATTACAAAAATGCCATTTCCACTAAACATAAAATTCATCTTCAATTTCTAAATCTCCTTAACTATCCTATATCCACTGTAAAATCATAAGGTCACAAATCAATTCAAACAGATTAATGCTGAGAACAAATTAAATTCAAGAAAACATAGTTAATTTTTATATCACGCCACTTTAATTCTCTTAATTCCTTGCCACACTTAGATGTGTCAGACCTTACCAGAAGCTTATGGGTCTAATAATCTTTGGAATAGAGATCTTTAGGACTTCAAGTATCCCTACAGTCTAAGTTAGTTCTGTTCTAGACCTAAATCTGGTAGGCTATCAGGAATATGATTGGGTCCCGGTTCTAACCATTCTTCCTTAAGGATCTATGGAATACAACCAAACTTAGGTCAAGAAGAACCTGTCTGAAAAGGCTTGTTCACACAGGGATAGACAGCAACATGGACTAGAATTCTAGATAGTCTACAACTAGTTAGGGTTCAAGAAATCCTTTAGTCTAGGATCCAGCACATGTCAAATTATAAGTCTGGCAATCTATGTGATGTGCCAGAAGTCTTGAGGATTATTCATCTAGATTATATCATAACAAAATTGAAGGATCTTATTTTATATCCTCTGAAAGTAAAGGCAATTGATTACATGTCACACAATAAACATTTCATCAATGACCTGCATTGAAATGGCACAGACTGAACTGAGAAAAGCACACTTTTAAACATATTAATTTATGAAGAAAAGAGGAATCAATTCATTTTTTATAATTCTTGCAACTTTTAACTTAAAGACACAATTTCCAATGAAACAAAAATTACATCATGAAGAAAACATTTTAATGATTATAACTCCTTTTGTTGAAATTATATTTTAGAAAGTCTAAATCTTCCCAGCATCAGGTATATACCCAACAATCAATTACTTCCCTTAATTAAATAAAATTAAAATGGCAATCTTCCTCAGTCTTCCTTAAGATGTTCCAAGTTTTATGGTAATCATTTCCAATGCTGAACATACTTTTTTGATGGATGTCATTTGTTCTTCTCTCCATTCAGGTTTATTTTTCTTTGCATTCATAAAGAATTCACTAACTCTCTGTTCTAGTTGATCCATTGCATCTACAAAATACAAAAAGAAGCCTTCATCATTATGTCTCCAATCACATAACCTAAATACATTAATTTTTCCTTATAAAAATAAATGTGCATCATTTTTTATAACTTGCCTTTCTTTCTTACAAGATTCTTTCCAAAAAAATACTTCCATTTGTCCCTTTTCACTGGCCAGTGTCTTATCTTAAAGCAAAAATGATAGGATGTCTTAATTTCTTGAATAGAAGAAAAAACTACAAATCTCCCAAATGATCAAATAATTTAAAATATTTTTTTCTTAACTAAAAAACTTCTTCCACATTCAATGAAATTGATTCAACCATCGAAATCTGCAAACTATATTACCATTTCAAACTTTTGAATGGAAACTTCTTAGAGATGAAAATTAAATTAAACAGGTACAGAAATTGCCAAGCTGGAATGAGGCTATATGTGACTGGAAGTATATCATGATAACTTATTTATCAGAATAGACATTCCAATTTGTAATGTACCTTTATAAACTAACTCACATATCTTAGATGATCTGGCCCAATCCATTCATTTTACAGATCAAGATTTAAAGAGAGCAGCAGGGCAAAGACAGCTACCTCTGACACATGTTAGCTATGTGAAAATGGACAAATTATTTATTTTCAGTTTTCTAAGCATGAGTTGCAGATCTCCAAACATACAGGGAGTATTTTAAAAAATAAATTCTATTGATATTTTTTGTTTTTACATAACCTACATTTCCATTGTTTTCTTCCTCTTTCCCCTCTGCTGGAGAACAATTCTTCATAACAAAGAAAATGAGAGAAAAAGTTCAACAATCTAACCAACAGATCAAAAAAAAAAAAAAAAAAAAAAAAAAAAAAGTCTGACAGTATTTCTATATACATAGCTCCCTTCTGCAAAAAAAGCATTGGGAGGAGAGGAAAGGAAGAATATTCTCTTTTCTCCTCTTTGAGATCAAGCTTGTTCATATAATTTCATAGCATTCAGTTTTCACTGCTTTGTTATTTTTGTCCTTTCCATTTATACTGATGCAGTCATTGTTTAGATTCTTTCCCTTGGTTCAGCTTATTAAACTTTATATAAGTTCATCTAAGTTTTCCCATGCTTCCCTGTATTTACCATATTCATAGTTTCTTGTAGAGTATTCCATTATATTCATGAAGCACAAATTCCTCAATTGATGAACGTCTATTTTGCTTCCGTTCTTTGCAACTACAAGAAGAAATCCTATATTTTGGTGTATATTCCTTGAGGTATATGCCTAGCAGCAGAATTTCTAGGTCAAAGGGAAAGGACATTTTAGTCACTTTCTTTACCTCATACTCAACTGCCTTCCAGCATTCCTGGACCAATTCATAGCTCCACCAATACTTGTACTGGTAGGTCCCATCTTTCTGTAACCCCATACAACATATACTATTTTTATCTTTGGTCACCTTTTTTGTTATTAGGCAAAAATCTCATGATTGTTCTGGTTTACAATTCTCTTATTATTATTGATTTGGAGCATTCTTTTATATGATTGTTAGTATATCACGGTATTTCTTTTGACAGACCATAGTATATCACGGTATTTCTTTTGACAGACCAGGTTTCTACACCAATGAAATCACCATTTGGGGTCTTTCCTCACCCCACTTCCCAAAATAAAAAGAAATCCCTCCACTTATAGTCTATCTTACTTATTATATAATGTGACTTCTGACAAATCATAATATCTATAGGCCTCAGTTTCCTAATCTGTAAAACAAAGGGTTGGATTTAGTTTCTGAGAATTCTAGAATTACACCTCCATGAGCTGAATACTGGTAATTCCAGCCCTAAAACAATCATTCTAAAATTTAATTTGAAAAACAATTGTTTGGAATTCAAAGCATATTTTCACATAGAAACAATGTTACAAATAGCAGTTAAGTCCTCAGGCTAGCCCACGAAGTTATTTAACTTGTAACTAAGTTATACACTTGTTACAAGATGACACAGTACAAAGTGATACTATTACAAAAACAATTTTATCAGCTTTGCTGAGTGTTAGCATGAGAAACTCATTTATAATATTATTCCTACTGGGTAATATATTTCATAGTCAACAGAAGGGAGGACAGAAGTTCTAACAAATCTCTCCCCTCATTTTCTTTCTGTCACTAATGCTGACAAGCTAGAGCTCAGGATCCATAGAAGCCGAACATAGATGCGTGTATACATGTGGATCAGAACAAGCAAATAAATCTAGATCCTACCCACACAAGGAAACATAGTAGCTCAAGGCCTATTTCATTTTAGGGATTTTTTGTCACGTAGTCCAGAAATTTACATGAATTGTCCATTAACAGACTACTTCTAAAAAGATGACACAGGACAAGGTGTTAATAGTATATCTTTATACCTGCATAATGCTTTAATTACCAGACATTTTCATTATCTTGTCACAGCAACCCCATGAAATAAGACAATTATTATCCCAGTTCACAGAAGAGGTACATATGAGCAAGGCTCCAAGAAGTTAAAGAATATGCCCCAGTTCACTTAAATTTTACATGACAGAGCCAAGCCTTGAATTATCTTCCAGTTCTGATGTAATGCTATTCCTCCGTAGTAACAGCATTTTATGCTTTTTAAAATTCTTCTTCCTCCTTTTTGTTTAATCCTCACAACCATGAGGCTGTGATAGTAAAGCCGATAGTAAAGCTACTATACCCATTTTACATATTTGAAGACTGAGGCTCGGGAAGATCTTCCCTGGAAAAAGCTGGTTATGAACTTGGGACTCCTTTCTTGTTTTGGAGCATAAATTTGAGATACTGCCTCATCTTTCATAAGAATTACTTCATGTTCTTCAGTTTTAAAGTCACTCAATCTTATATAAAGAACCACGACTTGAGTAGGGAATTAGGTCACTGGTCCCTCACTGAGAGCAGGTTATGTTGGGTAAATTCTCATATTTGCACTGTAAAATTACGTAGGCAGGATCCTTCCACAAGGAAACTTCAATTCTAGAATTTATTTACTCACTCCTCACTCAAGGCTGCTAACCTTTCCTTAAATCCCATATCCATTATTAGGAAATAGCTTTTTCCCTCCAGCCACAAAAGCCTAGGTTGGTGCTAGAATACATCTTTCTATATGAAAATAAAAGTGGAATTAATTTAAATATGACTGACAGCATCTATAATAAACCCCCCCTCCAAAAAAAAAAATCTCTCTAAGTTTCACATTTGTTGTGCTATGAATTCCATTAAAAAATTTAATTCAGATGGTCTCTAAACACGTAGTATTCCGCACAATTCTAAGTAGCCCGAACCGTTGTACGAAGTGTAAGAAGGATGCACTCCTTCCCCAAACACTTCCTCCTGTCAAAGAAACAAGTTCATTCGGAGAATCCCATTCATTAACCGCCCATCCCAAACCCCACCAGCCAAAGGAGCTGCTAAGATGGGACCATTTACGCAGCAGGGGGCGCTGGCGGGAGGGAAACAGGTGCTCGGAGTTCAAGCAAGCGCAGGGAAAAGTCACTCACTCTGCACCTGCAGGTCCATCTCGCGCATCTCCGTAAAGCGATCTCGGAGGTCCATAGGCAGCTGCTCAATCACTGTCGGAGAGACAGAACCCGTCAGAGGGGGCGGGGCCAGGGGCCAAATTACGCACGGACGTCCGTGCGTCCGTGCGTGCGAGGAGGAGGGGGCCGAGGGGGGAGGTGGCAGCCCACAGCGAGGCTGCCAGTTACCGTGAGAAAGAAACATCCCCCCGCCTCCCCCCATTCCCGCCCGCCCGTTTGCTCGCCCGCCCGATGCTCCCGCGGGCAGCTCCCGCCCCGCCTCACACTCACTCTCCAGATAGTCCTCTAGGTACAACATCTCGGCCCTTAGAGCTGGGGAAATGGGGGGAGGGTCCGGGGGTTTGTTTGTGTCACTCGCTGTCGCCGGAGTTTTGTCCCTTTCAATATGGCGCCTCCGCTAGCAGCAGCCGCTCGGCTCGGGCAAAAAAACACTTTGGCGCCTGACGGCACTCGCCTCACCGCCGCCCGGCACGTTTATTGGTCGGCCGTCGCAATGACGTATCTTGCCCGGTGCCTTTTCCCGCAGCCTTATGGGAAATGTAGTTTCGTTCTTGCAGAAGTTGAGAAAGAACCGGCCATGATGACTTCACAGCGAAACTGCGTCTCCCAGGAGCAACTGCAAACGGTCTTGCACAAAATCTGAAATGAGGAACCGCGGTCTATTTGTTGACTTTATGCAGGGGGTGCTGGGAGTTGTAGGCAAGTGCATGACATAACTCGAAATTACAACTTTTCTCTGGCTCCTCACCGTGAGTTCGTGTCAGAGCTGATGGCTCTCTCCGAGGTATCCTGGCTGGGCTAGTGAGAGATGAATAATGGAAGGGATGTAATGCAAGTCACCTGAAACCGAGACGATCGAGAGGCAGCAATTTGGATCGTTTTGAAACCTTAACTCTTTGCTAGTATCTTCCTTCCAGAAATAGGACCCATTACTAGATATAGCAAAGTCTTGTATGTGACTGAATATACTAATTATCTGGAATCTAAGTTTTTGTCCAGATTTCTAGAGCCATTAGCACCTTCTTTACGACGTAAGACTTTGTAGGGGTGGTATAGTGTGTTGAGTGCTGGACTTGCATTCAGAAAGGTCAGACTTCTAATCCAGTTATACATTTTGAGTGACCTGAGGGTTATTTAATCACTTAATTACCCTTTTCTCATCTGTAAAAAGAGGATTAAGCATGGGGTTATGAAGAACAAATACTATCAGAACCGTGAAGCCATTTGCAAACTACAAAGCACCTTGAAAAGGTTAATTTTTGTCTTCACTTTTTTTTTCAGCTTCCTTTAACACTATAAAGAAATAAATATTTGTTTCCTTTGTTGAAGCATTTATTAGGATCCTATTATATGGCAGGCACTGTGCTAAGTGCTTTCAAAGGTCCTCGAAATAGCCTGGAGTAACTTATTCTATCCTTTTTACTGTGGGTGGAAACTAAGATATTCAGCGGTTAAGTAGCCTATCCAGAGCTATACAGCTGGCAAGCATATGAATCAGGATTAGAACTGCAGTCTTTATGATAACTGTTCACCTTAGTTTCATGTAGGAGGTCAGCTCCTGCTGACTAGGAACGTCTGTTGATGCAGTTTTTTTTAAAATGATTTTAATTTTACTTTGAAATAGAAATTTTCATCCTACTACCTTATCTTTATCTTATAGATTAAAAAAGTGAATTGCATCCATTGATAAATCTTGTCCTTTGAAATTTTTATTAAATTCCACACCTTATGTTGATAGCTAACATTCTATACTATTTTATTTCATTGGTCCATATTCACATGAGGAATAGAACAGACATTTTTTAAGTGCCTACTACGTGCTAAGTACTATATAAGTGATGAGGTTGTTCCTGGTCAGGGAACGAAATGATGAGGTTAGTGGGAGTGCAGAGAGTTGTGGGAATCCCCTTTTGGTTGGGGGTGAAAGAAAGAATTCCGGTACCGAAAAGTTAGATGAGCAAAAAGAAATTTATTGGCACTGAGAAGTCAGCTTTTGCTAGGAGGTTCTGACTGAGAAGTACAAGTCTAGTAAAGAAAATGATGGGGGAAACCCTGAATCTGCCCTCTCAGTTTGAGGGGAACTCTTTTGAGAAACTCTCCTTGAACTTTTTAGGGCAATGGGAGGGAGACTCTCCTTGAACTCTTGAAGCTCTTCTCAGACAGACCCACCCTTCAGGGCAGTTAAGTAGTTTCATTAAGATTAGCCCAGGACCATTCCCTACTTAGCTCAAACTTATGTGGTCTTATTTAATCTGGACCTGATATCTCTATTGAGCTGAAAATTGGCTCAGGACCACTCTTATTCAACCAGAAATCTAGGCTTGGGCGCTGTGACAACATTGGAAGTAATTTTTTTCAATTGAAACTTCAGTCTCAGATTTCCTCTTTAAAGGGCAATTTTGGGGCTCATTTCTTTGCAGAGGCCCAAAAGCAGGACTGTCCCTTGTCAAGGAACCTCTCTCTCATTGGCATAGCTGCTTATAAGGGCCTATGCCTGCTGTGAAGACATTCTCTTCTCAGCCTTAACCCCTCTTTGTCTCTCTGCCAGGACTTTGTTACTATGAAGTCAGCCTTCCTAGCAAAAGCTGACTCTTGCAGTGCCAACAATAAGCTCCCTTTTTTGCCACTTAAACTCTTCAGGTTCTTTGTGAATTCTTTGTGAATTCAATGTGAATTCTTTCACATTGGTTGTGCCAACCAAAGAGGATTTCCCACAACTCTCTGCACTGCCACTAACCACATCATTAGGATCTCATCTGAGCTTTACATCAATCTTGTGAGGTATTTACTATTGTTATCCTAATTTTATAGTTGAAATTTCAGGAGACAGTTGTTTAAGTGACTTTAGAGATGACAACTTTGTATTATATTTTCTTTCTCTTCTAGTATTTAGCAAGGACAATGAGCCATGATTTTTTTTTTTTTTTTTTTTTTTTTTTTTTTTTTTTTTTTTTTACCATGGATAGTCAAAAATATTCCTAATGTAATGGCCAATGCTCTACTAATGAAGGTTTCCAAATCCTTGGATGACAGGTAGAGGGTTGTCCAGTATAACCAAAGTCTTTCAGATTGATAGTATTTTCCAGAGTTTGCACTACCCTGATAAATGATCTCTAAGAACCCAAGGTCACTTCCATGTCATGTTGAAGGATGGTGGTGATTTTATTGGAGATTTAATTATTTTTTAACTAATAGTGTGTTTTCATTTCCAGTGGAAAATAACAGCCATTCCCTTTCATCTTTTCTGATTGTTTCTCATTTATGTTTCACCGAGTCCCCGATATGTGAGAACCTTATCCTATTTACCCCAACACATTCCACAGCCTTGAAAATGTTAGGTACACTCATATATAATAAATGCTTACTGAATAAATATCTAGATGAATGAATGAAGTTCTCTGGGCTTTACAAAGCATTTCTTTAATGAAGCACTTTCAAATCTAATATCTCTAATGACTTTAAAGGACTTATTTATGTATCGTAGAAGTTTTGTGATACAACATTACTTTTTTATTCCCTTTGAGTTCCACAATATTTTGTTCTTTTTGAATCTGTACTTGTTTGCTACTCTGATTTCTGAGCTACAATATTCAAATTACATTATTGCATCCTGATTTCTGGGATTGATGAATTGTGCTACACTAATGTACTTGGATTTGTAGTCACAACACTTACTTATTATAATTATTATTATACTACATGATATTCAACTTAGCATCCATTCTGGCACAAAAGATAGACAACCATAAATAGTGTCAACTCAATATCAAATATTTCCTGCAAAAGAATGAATGTAGTTTCCACCCTAGAACTTGAGGCATTCCTGGAATTTATAGAGAGAAACTGCTTTTCCACTTTAAAAAAAAAAAAAAAGAACCTTAAACAGCAATAGGTTATTCTCTAGCTAGTGTGATTAAAATACATTCCATAATAAGATCTCATTGTTCAGGCTAATTTTTGGATGGCAATGTTAGATGGACTTTTGGAATCATTGAAAAATATACACCATATCACCATCAATCATTATACTAAGATTTAATTTTAATCATCAGTTTGATGGAGGCACTCCTGTTTATACTGCAGAGTTATGCCATCTGTCTCAACATTAACATTTTGGGGATTTCCTAAATAACACTTTTTGTATCATCTTAAAAGTGGAATTGAAATGAAGCTTACTATTGGAATTATATGATTAAACTAAATCTAACATACCAATTCAGTCAAGGATCTACCTTCAGAATCTATGTAATTAAATATTAGACAAATTAAAGTAATTTGTAATATAAGTGTTATTTAGTGCATTGACAGAGAAATAATCCTATGTGTTCTTCAAGATACTAAAAGTAACAGTTTTGCAGATTAAGGAGTATAAATTTTTTTGTTTGTTTTGTTTTGTCTTTGATGACACATTGAATTTATTATTTTTAAAATTTATTTATATTAATACACATTGCTTTATGAATCATGTTGAGAGAGAAAAATCATAACAAAAGGGAAAAGCCATCGGAGAGAGAAAAACAAAAAAACAAACAAACAGAAAACCGAAGTGAACATAGCATGTGTTGATTTACGTTCAATCTCCATGGTTCTTTTTCTGGATGTAGATGGCATTTTCTGTCCAAAGTCTATTGGGATTGCTTTGGATCACTAAACCACTGGGAAGAACCAAGAATGTCATAGTTGATCATCACACATTTTTGTTGTTAATCCTGTGGATATGGATATTGTATGCCCATATATTGTATGTTTCTGTTTTGCTTGTTTCATTCAGTATCAGTTCATGTAAATCTTTTAAGGCCTTTCTAAAATCAGCTTGTTCATCATTTTTAAAAGAAAGATAATATTCCATTACCTTGATATACCACAGCTTACTTAGCTGTGTAGCCCTATTGATGGACATCTATTAATTTTCCAATTTTTTGTTACCACAGAAAGAGCTGCTGCAAACAGTTTTGCACATGGAGATACTTTTCCCTCCTTTATAGTTTCCTTGGGATAAAAACACATTGCTGGGTAGGTGCAAAGTATGCACAGTTTTATAGATCTTTGGGCATAGTTCTAAATTGTTTTCCAAAATGGTTAAATCATTTCACAACTTCATTCACAATGCATTGGTATCCCAGTTTTCCCACATCCCCTCCAATATTAGTCATCTTTTCCTGTCATTTTAGCCAATCTGAGAGGTGTGAGGTAGTACCCTCAAGAGTTTTAATTTGCACTTCTCTAATCAATAATGATTTAGAGCATTTTTTTCATATGACTATAAATGGCTTTAATTTTGTCATCTGAAAATTGTTCATATCCTTTGACCATTTATCAATTAGGGAATAACTTGTATTCTTACAGGTTTGACACAGTTCTTTATATATTTTAGAAGTGTGACCTTTATCAGAAACACTGGCTATAAAAAAATTTTTTCCTGCTTTGTATTTCCCTTTTAATTTTGTTTTTGTTTGTGCAAAACTGTTTTAATTTAATGCAGTCAAAGTTGTTCATTTTGCCTTTTGTAATGTTCACTAATTCTTTTTTGGTCATAAATTCCTCCCTTCTCCAAAGATCTGATAGGTAAATTATCCCTTGTTCTCCTAACTTTTAGATGGTCTCATCCTTTATGCCCAAATCATGTACCCATTTTGACCTTATTTTGGTATGGAATATGCGATGTAAGTCTATGCCAAGTTTCTGATGTATTATTTTCCAGTTTTTCCAGCAATTTTTATCAAATACTGAGTTCTTATCCAGAAGTTGGAGAAGAGTACAGGTTTTTTTTTTGTTTGTTTGTTTTTTTAATAAAAGAAGACTATCTTGAGAGGGTATACTATTCAAAATCAATTAGATGCAAACCTAAGAATGTCATAATAACTCATATATTTTGATTATTCACATTTTAACAAAGTCTAGAATTATGTAATTTTCTTTCTCTCTTTCTTTCCTTTTTTTTTTTTTCCTGAGGCAATTGAGGTTAAGTGACTTACTCAGGACCACACAGCTAGGAAGTGTTAAGTGTCTGAGACCAGATTTGAACTCAGGTTCTTCCAACTTCAGGGCTGGTTCTCTATCCACTGCGCCACCTAGCTGCCCCTAGAATTATGTAATTTTGAAGGTCTGGGATAATACAATATTTATAAATGGTTATAAATGTAAGATAGGTGTTGTTCAGTTGTAAATCACTTTTAACAGTATGGTATAGTGGTAAGGATTTTGTTGGAATCAGGAAAGACCCAAGTTCTTGTCACTCTTTATGACTATGAATAAGTCACTTAATTCCTCTGACCCTCATTTTCTTCATTGTCATTGCAAAGGGGTAATGCAAAAACTTAGGAAATAATTAGTTCACAGTATTAAGAGTTAGTGTGCCATGACCTCATACCTATCTAGTTGCAATGTACCAATTATGTTAGTACTAAAGTTTGGTGCTGATGAACTTAGAATTTGTGGAAATCATTTGTACTCACAATCTGCAATTATTTACCCCCTTGACAGACTTGGTAGGAACAAAGTTTTTGACAAACTTTTACCAAAGTTTGTCAATTGTGACTGATCACTGGTAGTCATTGGTAGTGATTTTAGGCATTTGAATATTATAACTCAAGTAACATCTCAGTTAAATGCATTCTATTTGGAATTTCTATGATTCTGGGATTTTCCAACATTTCACGAAAATTCTGCTTTTTAAGATTCCAGGTGAGGTAGCATTTCTATAAGATTCTGAGCATGTGATCAACCAAAGATAAACTTGTGGGAAGACTGTAAGGAAGTCCTACATCAATTTGATGCTTCAGGTAGCCAGGCCAAAAAATGTGAAATTTGAATTTCTATAGTTACTTTCTTTACCACCTCAATGTTGCATATTACATGAATTAATTTCGTTCAAGAAACAGGTATGTATAATCCAAAATGTACTAATCTATAAAAGTCAACATTTTCTTAAATGGCAACTGCATAGATGATCCAAGTAAGTTGTTTTTCAGTCGTGTACATCTCTTTGTGACCCCATTTGGGGTATTCTTGGCAAAGATACTGAAGTGGTTTGTCATTTCCTTTTCAATTCATTTTATAGGTGAAGCAACTGAGGCAAATGGAGTTAAGTGACTTGTCACACAGCTAGTTTAAACTATTTCTGAATTAGCAAACAAGAGGGAACACAAGTTACTGCTCCTTTCCTTTGAAAGCCACAAAACAGTGGATTCCTATTGAGGCATTCTTTGTTCAGTACACTCAAAAAAAAGTGTCCACTTTTAGTGTTTGAAGGATAGTCAATATATATACTGAAATCGTCAAATATAAGGGCAGGCATTGGGGAGAAGAGAAAAATTCTAAGCCAGGCATTGAACTCATTGATGAAGAGATATTTAGAATCTGGGCTAACAGCTATCAGATCTTTAATAGGGTTGTAGGTATTAAAGTAGATGCTTCTGAGTGATGAAGGTATGGGGAGAATCTGAAAGCAGAAATGGGAAGCAATTTATAAATTGACCAGGAAGTTCTATTCTGAAGATAATCAAGAAGTTCCACAACTACATCTATGACGACTTATAATTTGGACTATTCACAAGCCACATTTGGGGTTTTTTCTTAAGGGTGAGATTTCATCCTTAACTGTGTTGTCACATAATATAAACCTGGAGTCTATTTACATGAGTGATCAGCTGGATTAGAATTTTTATTATTGACAAAAGCACGGCCCTGGATACATAAGAATGCAGGTATAAACATCCTCAAATTTCCCACAGCTAGTTATATACCTCAACTACCATCCTTTCATTACAGTTATTAAACTAAGACTGTGAATTAAGACTCCTTCATCTCCTACTAGGCAAAATACTTTCCAAACATGATAGAAACTTCTTGTAGAATGAAACATGTATCAATGTGTATATAAAGATGAAAACCTATTAAAAGTCTTAGTACTCCAAAAGACTGTCTTGCACTGTCTTCTGAGTTATCCACTTGGGGCCATCTGATCAAGGATTTGTCCCATGGTCTTCTCTTTGATTTTCCTGGAAAAGCAAGATCTCATTGATCTATATCAATCAATAGGTAGCATATCTGAGCTGGTCAATTATAAGAGCTGGCAGTTTTTGATAGGCCAACTTGGTGGCATAGTGGAAGGCTATAGGGCCTGGCGTCAGGAAAAATCTGACTTCACACACTTGTTAGTTGTGTGACCCCAAGCAATTCACTTAACCCTGTTTCCCTCAGTTTCCTTATTTATAAAATTAGCTAGAAAAGGAAATGACAAACCATTCCAGTGTCTTTGCCAAGGAAACTCCCCTGTGGAATCACAAAGTCATATATGACTGAAAAAGGCTCAAGTTTACCAAAAAAGGTTCTTATTAAATATAAGAATACAGTTTGGAAGCTTCCTAAGTCTCTTAAAACAGGTAAAAAGCAGCTCTTCCTGATTCCAACTCCATGAAACAGTGTACCCATCCTAGAATAAGCTCATTATTTCTAATCTCATCACCGTGCTGCTAATTCAAGCCTTGGTTATCACTTCCTTCAGCCTTTTCTCCCCTCTGATTGAAGGGCTGGAAGATGGAGAACCAAACTCCTTGAAAATTCTTCCTTTTTTGAGGACAGAAATTAGATTTTAGTTTACTCCACTTTGTATTTGCATATCTGCTTGTATACCCTGCTATCCTTTTACCTTTCAACTTCCTTTTGTATGTTGTCTTTTTCCATTAGATTGAAAGCTCCTTGAAGGCAAAGGCCTTCTCTTTTTTCTTATTTATATTCTCAGGGTTTTGTACACATATATGTGCCTGACACATAAACAATATTTATTGAATTAAAGTGAAATTAAATTGAATATTCAGTGCAGGCTTTGTACTTATAAGGGTTTACTAGAAGTTTTGCTTGAGGAATTCACTATTCACAAATTATCAATATTAATGTAATCATAAGTGATGCCACTTATAGAAAAATTTTGTTATTCCAATGAGGACATCACATTATTTTGGCCATTCTATATATTGTATATCAGGGACATTTTTTTAATGGAAATATTGGGTGGAAGCTACATAGGATGATGTACTTCCTGCTATGCATATCTGATCTCCAGACAGAACTGAAAAGAGAAACAAGACCTTCTTCAGATCCTGTACCTTTCATCTCCAGTAGATGCCCTGAGGGAAAGTGGCAAAGAGTTTAGCTGACTTCCATCTGCTCCAAAGCAACTTTCTTCTACTCATGACTTTTCCCTGCTTGGCTACTTCCCCTTGTAACTCAAGACTAACATCTCTTACTGAGATAGATCTCCAGCCCCAGGTAAGAAGACTTCATTTAAACTCCATGCCTTCCATGTCCTGTTTTGCATGGTTGCCAAGGGAAGATTGCCTGAGGCTGGTAGAGTAACTTCCTTTGTACTAGAACAAGGCAGCTTCTACCTCCTACCAGCCTGATCTCCCACCTTCAATGTGAAGAATCTCCAGTGCAAAGAGGAGCAATTCTTTTTTTTTTTTTTTTTCCATCTCAGGTCTTCCATCTCTTACTGTTCCTTGAGTGAAGAGGAAAGTTGGTGAGGAGCAGTACTTCTATCTTCCATACTTCTATTTCCTGCCTAATCTTCAGCTTTTCAGGGGTGGAGTATTGAAATAGTGCATCCCATCTGGCTACATACCTATCTCATGGTACATTTCTCATCAGCCTAATCACTAGCATCTTTTGGCAAGTCAAGTAGTATTTTCTACTCAATGATGGATATTGTCATACCTGCTCATACACTATACATCTTACTGAGTCTGAACTTCTGTAAGTTGTCATCCAAATCCTATTCACTTTCCCCTACCACCTGATTATATATTTCCATTTCACTCAACTCTCCCATCCCCAAAATATGTCAAAAACACCATCCAACCCTTCCACTGTGCATTCTGAAATTCTTATTCTTAAATGAAACATTTCCCTTCATCTTAAATATTATCCCTCCCACTCCTTCTATTATCACTGCAACTGGACTCCCCACTAATGATACAATCTCCTTAATTTCCTTTTCCAGTATTGACTATATCCTTCACTTGTTACCCTTAGTTGAATGGTCAAGGAAGAAATTAGATTACTCCTTGCTTCCCATTTCTGCTTTCAGATTCTCGCCATACCTTCATCACTCAGAAGCATCTACTTTAATACCTACAACCCTACTAAAGTTCTGATAGCTATTAGCCCAGATTCTAAATATCTCTTCATCAATGAGTTCAATGCCTGGCTTAGAATTTTTCTCTTCTCCCCAATGCCTGCCCTCATATTTGAGGATTTCAGTATATATATTGACTATCCTTCAAACACTAAGCACTTAGTTACTCAACCTACTCATTACTCATAATCTCTACCTCACCTCAGTTACACACAAATATGGTCATATCCTTGAAATTGCCATCACCCACAATTGCACCACCTTCCTGTTAAAGAATTTTGAAATAACCATGTCTGATCTTAATTTATTGGCTTCCACTTCTCTTTCTGCCTTTTCTCCATTGTCTCATTTTCTCAATGTTCTCCCAAACCAATGCCACTATACTAGCCACTCCCATCTTTACCAAATCTTGACTCCTGTCCTTTGTCAACTCACTATCCCACTCTCCATAGCAATTCTTTTTGATCCTTTTTATCCTTCAATCTTTCTAAGGTTTTCCTTTTCCTCCTTTTTCAGCTGAAAATTTCACCTCATATTTTACAGAAAAAAAATGAGGGCATTTGTCATGATGCCCTTTTCCCTTCTTCATCTCATATCACTTAAATACCTTCTGTCACTGCTCTTGTCTTGCAGGAAGAGGTGATCTTACCCCTTACTAAGGCTATTTCTTCTATTATCACAAGTAATTACATTTAATCACCTCACCTCCAACAAATTGCTCCTTTAGTCATTCTTTATTACATATTCAATTTCTCCCTCTCCACTGGCTCTTGCCTACTAAAATGGTCATGTCTCCCCTATTCTGGGGCTGGGGGGAATGTTTGATCCATCTCTTAACTCTCTTCTTAGTGTTTTTTCTGACCTTTGTGGGTTTTTAGTTGCTTATTGTTGAACCTTGCCAATACAACAAAATCACAGTACTCTTAAAATTAGTTTGCACATTCAGTTCCATACCAAACTACCAAATGTCGGTGTATGAAACTTAAAAACATAATAAAACTCATTTAAAGAAACAAAAGATCAAGAATTACAAGGGAAGTAATGAAAACAAAGCAGAAAGTTAAAGGGTCTAGTAGTAGCCATGTTTGAATTTATATAGCAAAACAGTAATTATTAAAAGTATTTACTAGTTAAAAATAGAAAAAATGGTGAAACAAATTGGATTTATAAGATTCAAAAGCAAATGTAATGCTATTTAATAGGCCTAAGGTCCTCAATTATTGGTATGAGGACTCACTTTCTGACAAAAACTGCAGAAAAAAATTGGACTAGTCTGATGAAATTAAATTACACCAAAATTTCATACTGTATGCCACAATAAGCTCCAAAGGACATGGAATTATTTCTCCCCCAAATCTGTGTCTCTCCTAATTTCTTTATTGCTTTTAAGGTCAACATAATTTTCACATTTCTATAGGCTTACAAAATAGTTGTCATCTTCAACTCTTCACTTTCGCTCATTGCCTCTCACTGTTATATCTTATCTTTTGCCAAACCATGTCAATTTCACCTTTGGGACATCCCTTAAATATGTTCCCCTTTTCTCCTCAGACATTTCCACCATTCTGGTACTGGCTCAATCTTATTTTGCCTGGCCTATTGTAATTATCTGTTAATGAGTCTTTCTGCTCCAGATTTCTCATCATTCCAAACCATCTTCACCACCAGTGTGTTTTTCCTAAAGCTCAAGTTAGACCATGTTACCCTTTACCACTTAATAAACTCCAGTGGCTCCTCTCACACCTTCAGGATCAAATAAAAAATTCCTTCCCTCTGTCTCTCTTCCCATCATTGTCTCTGTCTCTTCGTCTGTCTCTGTGTCCTCTCCTCTCTCTCCCTCTCTGCCTCTTTGCCCCCTTGCTTCTCTCTCTATTCTCCTGCTTCTCTTTCCATCTCTATCTCTTCCCCCTTCCCTCTCCCTCTCACTCCCTCTCAGATCTCTCAGCATTCAAAAGCCTTCCTAATGTTGTCCTCTCCTATCTTTTCATTCTTTTATATCTTATTTTCTTGTTAGAAAGTCCTTGATTTGATGTCATTGGCTCTTTTTTTCCACTCCCCTTCTCCCCCCAGATATACCCATTGCTTAACTCAAGGCATTTTCTCTGGTTGACATCCACTCCTGGAGTGTTGTACCTCCTTTTCTTTCCCTAATGGCTTCTCTGCCTTCTTTTAGATCCCAACTATAACTCTGTCTTCTATATGAATCTTTTCTTACCCCTCCTTAATTCTAGTACCTGCCTTCTTTTAATCATTTCTTATTCTTCCTGTATATAGCTCGTTTGAATACATTTGTTTGCTTGTCTTCCAGAGTAGATTGCAAGTTCCTTAAAAGACAGGGTTTGTATTTTACCTCTTTTTGTATCCCTACTGTCTATCATGATGACTCCTCCATAGAAGGTCCTTAATAAATGTTTCTTGACATATTGATTATTGACTATTGTGGAATTTGATATGGAAAAGATTGTAAGTGCATATAGTACTTGATATCATTCATGTACTTTTCTATGGATAATGAACAAGAACTGGTCACTAATCTATAGTGATTTATATTATACTTTTATAGGGGAAGAACTTCTTTATTCCTTCTTGGAATTGCCCAATATGTGTGCTGCAAATTTTATATAAAACCTCTGAAACTGATCGAACTTATTCAGTAATTATTTGCAAGACAAATCATCAGATACTACTGAAACTTATCATAGTTGGTTAAGGGATTTATAAACAAAAAAAAAATCTTTGAGTTACCATACTATTCATCATGTTCAAGAAAATAGGACTGGATGGTGATAACTGCTAGCAGGAAATACTGACATACTTCTATACAGTTATTTGAGCAGGTAACACAGGATGTGCAATTAATGGAAGCTATTAGGTGTCAGTAGTTGGATTTGGAAGGTTGGAGGGCAATATAGAATTATGGAGTAATTCATTAACTGGCATTGTATCAGAGCAGCAGACTTTGAACAGGGATAAGAGCTGTCATATTCCACTGTTTTTTTGGGGTTTTTTGTTAGGATTAAATGGGATAGTATATTTAAAATAATTTATGAACTTGAAAGAGCTGCATAAATGTTAGGTATCAAAGATTTATTTGTAGAAGATACATGATATATTAAACAGCTGGCCTCCAAAAAGACTTGAGTTCAAGTTGTGTCCCTCATACCTACTGTCTCTGTGACCCTGAACTTAACCTCCTAGTACTTTAGGCAACCCTTTAAGTTGCAGAGAATGTGCCTACCTAAATTAGTAGAGAATTTCATCATCTGAAATTCTTCATAGCAGTTAAATTTCAAATTCAGTCCTTATCTCCACATAAAATTAAGAATGTAGGTCTGAGGCACTCATATTGCTTGTCCCCATTTCTCCTTTTATAGTATATATAGCATTTGGGCAAGAAGTCAGTATCTTTATATATTGCTAAGAATGCATTTTCCTAGATTTCTAGAGGGAAATAAAAAGACTAAATGGGTTCCTTTTTGTATTTAGTTGTAAAATTTAAAGAAAATTGGCCAACAAATTTTATACCATCCACCATTTCATCTGGTATAATCTTTCTACTAAGATATAAAATGTGAAATTCAATCTTGCATGTGCCAATAGACATCATAGCTTAGGGTATAGGAGCAGAACTAACATTTTAATAAATTTAAATAACAATTCAATAAATATTATCAGTTCAACATGCATTTATTATGTGAATAGTGACTTGCATGCAAGAACTGACAGTAAAGATATTGTTCATGAAATCTTTTACCAGATAAGGAGGTAGTTCAGTTGTATGGCAAAAGCAAAAATTACGGGTAGATAACACAAGTACTAAATATGTAACCATATAATTTACTAAACATTAGTAAAGGAACTAGAGAAAAGATGATAGTATGTTGGGTGGATCCCTTATATGGAAGAAAATAAACATGTGTCTCATGGGATAAGAAGATGAGGATGATTGCAATGTGCATCATTGAAGGAAGTACCCACATCTGTAGAGTCATGAATTCATTGTTGAATTATAAAGTAGTCCTTACAAATTAGTAATGGAGTAACATTTTGAGAAGGACCTTCACTCAATTCAGACTTATCTAAAGATTTAACAAGAAAAACACAAAAAATCCTCATTGTTCACACTTATTCTTGGGTTGTTGTTTTTATCATAAAAAAAATCAGCCATTCCTGTGAATTGTAGGTCCATAATAGACCAGTTAGCATGGCAGTTCTATGTTGAACAACTTCAAAAGCATTTTGAGTAGGTAATAGCATGAACAGTAAAAGCTAAAAATCTAGGAGTGAAATAATGAAGGCCATGAACCAGGATTCTGGAGGAGAAGGAGAAATAACCTACTTATTCACAGATTAGATTAACAGGATATAGTGGATATTTAAAGAGAAATGATTGCTGAATGGTGACTGAGGAAGGCTCTGACAATGTCATTGTAGATCAGGAAGTATGTCAATTCCTCTCCCTGGCCTTATGTTTCAGGAGGTGTTAGAGAAATAACAGGAAGTTCAGAGATTTGTATACATCAATGGATAAAGCGTATTCAAGAGGAAGTTAAGATTTTGGTGAGTTCTAGAACTAGTGTTAATAAAATAATAAATAAATATACAGAAGAGAGGAAAGAAGTTCAGAGGATCTAGAAAGACAGGGTAAATTGTTACTGCCAATTTTTTTTTAATACTTTAAAAATAAAAACCTGTGCGTAATAGAAAATTACAGGGTTTTTTTTTTTGGGGGGGGGGATGGGGTAGGGTTTGGTTTGGTTTTTTAATAGTTGATCTATTGAAATATTGGATTTTCATTTTTTTGGTTGATGTTTAAGTTCATGATAAAAAGAAAATTGCTATTTTAAAATGTTATGATACTTTGTTTCAGTACTACTTCCCTTATTTTCATAGAGACAATTGACACTGAACCAAGGGAGTTTAATTAGCTCACTAAAATGACTGAGGTCATCCACTAGACAGTGCTGAAAGTTTGTGAACACCTGAGCTTTTAAGATAATCATTTTTAATCTTTTTTAAGTCACAATCCATTTGAAACTCTATTGATACTTTCTTAGAACAATATTTTAAAGGAATAAAATACATGGAGTTATAAAGAAAACCAATTATTTTGAAATAATATCAAATATTTAAAATTCATGGACCTCAGGTTAAAAATATTTGCTTTAGGGTTTATATGATTGAAATTTTCTGGCAGAACATAAGAACGGCATGTTTAAAGCTAGAAGTGATTCTTGGGGCCATCTCATGCAATTCTTTATTTTTAGAAATGAGGATGCTAAGATCCAAAGAGATTATAACTAATCCATTACATAATGTGGCAAAGCTGGGATATAAACTGAAAGAGTAAAAGGCCCTAACTGGATGTATAATTGGTGGATTTCATCCACCATTCATCAATGAATAATTCCTTTTCTTTGACCTTTGGGATATTTTCTCTTTTACCCAAAGTTTCTAACATATGAACTATTATGTCCCAGAAGATCTTTATATCTATTAATGTTAAAAACTGATCCATGTACATTGAATAGAAAACAAAATAAACAATGTTATAATATTGCTGAATAGAAACATAGAAAATAGAAATATAATAGAAATAACATTTGTTATTTTGTTGTTGTTTGTATGCTTTTTTGCTTTCTTTCTCATTTTTTTTTCCTTCTTTGACCTGATTTTTCTTGTGCAGCATGATAATTGTAGAAATATGTATAGAAGAACTGTATTTTTGACATATATTGGATTACTTGCCATTCAGGTAAGGGGGTGGGAGGAAAGAAGGGAGAAAAAATTTTGGAACACAAGGTTTTGCAAGAGTGGATGTTGAAAACTATGTATTGTTTTGAAAATAAAAAGGTGAGGCAGAGCCAAGATGGCAGAGAAGGCACATGCTCTTTAAGCTCCTCTAATGCCCTCAATACCAATCTTTGAATTCAGCCTCAAAAATAGTGCTTGACTAGTGAAATTCATGAAGATTAAAGGTACAATGACTTATCAACCAAAGATAATTTGGAGGACCACCAGAACAGGTTTGTCCTGAGTGGTGGGAACAGACCAGCAGGGAGAGAGGAAAGTCTGGCGTCCTGAGTGGACTAGGGATGGGGGTAGCCTCTTTAGCTAGAAGAATAGTGGAAATGACCCTGCCATAGGCTGACTGCTTTGCTTTGATTGTAAAGGAGTGGACCAGCAGAGAGATTAGAGCCAAAGATACAGGGTACTCTAAAAACACCAGAACCTAAAAGGATCTGGCTATACCCTCCCCCCTCCCCTAAACTGGAAGTGACTCAGCATAGACCAGCATAACTGTGCTGCTGCATGCTGAAGCACAGCCAGGGCAGCTTCAAATCTATACAGCAGGGTGGTGCAGCCTGGGGCAGCCTCTAATCTGCACAATGAGGGGCTTAGCCTGGGAAAACAGAATTTCTGAGAGCGTCACTGTGCTTCTGGGGCACAGACACTTCTGGTCCCTGTACAGCTATTCGCTGGTCAGCTGCTAATACCCATAGCCCCACAGGCTTTGGATTGGGGTAGTGACACTTTTCACTGCTCAGACTCTTGCCTCAGGGTAGTCATTAATCCACACATCAGGGTTCTTAGCAGGGCACACCTGGCAGCTGGGCCGTGCAGGCCTGAGTTACTTCTGTTGGGGAACTATTTCCCAGAGCACTTCCATGCTGGCCACTCTTTGTAGCCAGTTGACAGGCCATCAATACAACTATCCCTGTTCTGCAGAGGAAGCTGGTAACCTCCTGGCCCTGAAGGCAGACCCTACAGGCTTTAAAAATGAGTAAAAAAAAAAAAGGATGATTGATAGCTTCTATACAGAAAGAGAGCAGGTTTTCAACCCCGAGGAGACTAATAGCAGACAGTCTCCAGACAATTGTTGGTCCCCAAAACAAAGGGCTCTCATAGAAGAGACTATTAAAAATCTTAAAAGAGAGCTAGAAGAAAAATGGGGAAAGGAAAGAGAAGCTATGTAAGAAAGGAACAACTACCTGAAAGACGAATTAGAAAAGGTTAAAAAAAAAAAAAAAAACCTCCCAGGAAGTTCAGGGAAACAGAATTTGTGAATTGGAAAAGGCAAAGAACTCCCAGGAAAGTAGGATTTGTGAATTAGAAAAAGAAAGTAACTCACTTAAAAAAAAAAATTAGTGAAATGGAAAAAAATTCCCATAGAGCAAAACAACTCATTTAAAAACTCAATTGGACATATACAAACTGAACAAATAGAAATGAATGATTCCCCGAGACAGTCAAGCAAAACCAAAAAAAAGAAAAAAATAGAAATATTTCATATCTATTTGGAAAAAAACAGAACTAAAAAATAGATCTAGGAGAGACAATTTGAGGATTATTGGACTTCCAGAAAATTATGATGAAAAAAAAAAAGAGCCTAGATACTATTTTACAGGAAATCATCAAAGAGAACTTTCCAGAGGTAACAGAACCAGAAGGGAAAATAGACATTGAAAGAATTCATCAAACACCTTCTGAAAAAGACCCCAAAAAACAAACAAAAAAACTCCACGGAATATTGTGGCCAATTTTCAGAACTATCAAACTAAGGAAAAAATATTACAAGCAGCCAGGAAAAAAACAATTCAAATACCAAGGTGCCACAATAAGGGTCACTCAAGATCTGGCTGCATCTACATTAAATGATTGAAGGGTCTGGAATCTGATATTCTGAAAGGCAAAATAAATTGGAATTCAACCAAGAATAAACTACCCAGCTAAACTGAGCATTTTCTTCCATGGAAGAAGATGGACATTTAATGAAACAGAGGAATTTCATTTGTTTCTAAGGTAAAAACCAGATCTAAACAAAAAGTTTGATCTCCAACCATAGGACTCAAGAGAAGCAGGAAAAGAGAACTGTATCTCTGTTGTGGATATACATAAAGTCCACATGTATAATTTGATTTTGCTGATATAACAAAAAAGGTAAGAAGAAATGGAAAGGAGATAATGTCAGAAAAAGGGAAAGGGGAGATAAAAAGAGGAAAACTACATCCTATGTAGAGGCAAAGAAAACTTATATCTGAGGGAAGTTAGGGAGGGGGAGGAACATTATGTGAATATTATTCTCATCAGAGTTGGCTCAAAGAGAAAATGATTGACATATTTGTTTTACAGAGAATTCTCTCTTACCTCATTAAAAAGTGGGAGAGAAAAGGGAAAAGGAAAAGAGTAATAAGGGAAGGGTGAAAAAAAGGGGAAGGGATTTAAAGGGAGGAGGGTGGGATACTAAAGAGGGAAGGCTACTTGATACAAATGGGGCCCATAAGTTTAATACTGGGGAAGGGGTTCGGGGGGGGGCAAGGAAAAAAAGGCTTAAAAATCTAGAGATATGATGACAGGAAATACAGAATTAGTAATTTTAACTGTAAATGTGAATGGGATGAACTCTCTTCTCTCATTAAGTGGAGGCTATATATATCAGACTGGATCAAAAGTCAGAACCCTGCAGAAAAAGCATTTGATAAAATCCAACATCCATTCCTACTAAAAACACTTGAGAGTATAGGAATAAATGGACTATTCCTTAAAATAACGAGCATATATTTAAAACCTTCAGTAAACATATGTAATGGCGATAAACTAGAACCTTTCCCTGTAAGATCAGGAGTGAAACAAGGTTGCCCACTATCACCATTACTATTCAATATAGTACTAGAAACTCTAGTCTCGGCAATAAGAGCTGAGAAAGAGATTCAAGGAATTAGAGTAGGAAATGAGGAAATCAAATTATCACTCTTTGCAGATGACATGAAGGTATGCTTGGAGAACCCCAAAGACTCTGCTAAAAAGCTATTAGATATAATTCAGAATTTTAGCAAAGTTGCAGGATACAAAATAAATCCACATAAATCCTCAGTATTTTTATACATTACCAACACCATCCAACAGCAAGAGATACAAAGAGAAATTCCATTCAAAATAACGGTCGATAGTATAAAATATTTGAGAATATATCTACCAAAGGATAGTCAGGAATTATATGAGCAAAATTATGAAACACTTGCCACAAAAATAGTTAGATTTAAATAAATTGAAAGACATTCAGTGCTCTTGGATAGGCCGAGCAAATATAATTAAGATGACAATACTCTGTAAATTAATCTATTTACTGCTATACCAATCAGACTCCCAAGAAACTATTGTAATGACCTCGAAAAAATAACAGAATTCATATGGAACAACAAAAGGTCGAGAATTTCTAGGGAAGTAATGAAAAAAAATTAAATGAAGGTGGTCTAGCTGTACCTGATCTAGAACTATATTATAAAGCAACAGTCACCAAAACCATTTGGTATTGGCAAAGAAATAGACTAGTTGATCAGGGGCATAGGTTAGGTTCACAGGGCAAGATAGTGAACAAAAATAGCAATCTAGTGTTTGATAAACCCAAAGATCCCAACTTTGGGGATAAGAATTCATTATTTCACAAAAATGCTGGGGAAACTGGAAATTAGTATGGTAGAAACTAGGCATGGACCCACACTTAAAACCACATACTAAGATAAGATCAAAATGGGTCCAAGATTTAGGCATAAAGAACGAAATAAATTGGACGAACATGGGATGGTTTACCTCTCGGACCTGTGGAGGAGGAAGGAGTTTGTGTCCAAAGGAGAACTAGAGACCATTATTGATCACAAAATAGAAAATTTTGATTACACCAAATTAAAAAGTTTCTGCACAAACAAAACTAATGCAAACAAGATTAGAAGGGAAGTAACAAATTGAGAAAACATTTTTACAGTTAAAGGTTCTGATAAAGGCCTCATCTCCAAAATATACAGAGAATTGGCTTTAATTTATAAGAAATCAAGCCATTCTCCAATTGATAAATGGTCAAAGGATATGAACAGACAATTTTCAGATGATGAAATTAAAACTATTTCCACTCATATGAAAGTGTTCCAAGTCACTATTGATCAGAGAAATGCAAATTAAGACAACTCTGAGATATCATTACACACCTGTCAGATTGGCTAAGATGACAGGAACTAATAACGATGAATGTTGGAGGGGCTGTGGGAAAACTGGGACACTGATGCATTGTTGGTGGAGTTGTGAAAGAATCCAACCATTCTGGAGAGCAATTTGGAATTATGCCCAAAAAGTTATCAAAATGTGCATACTACTGGGCTTATATCCCAAGGAAATACTAAAGAAGGGAAAGGGACCTTTATGTGCCAAAATGTTTGTGGCAGCCCTCTTCATAGTGGCTAGAAACTGGAAAATGAATGGATGTCCAATTGGAGAATGATTGGGTAAATTATGGTATATGAATGTTATGGAATATTATTGTTCTGTAAGAAATGACCAACTGGAGGAATACAGAGAGGCTTGGAGAGACTTATATCAACTGATGCTGAGTGAAATGAGTAGAACCAGGGGATCATTATACACTTCAACAATGATACTTTATGAGGATGTATTCTGATGGAAGTGGATATCTTTAACATAGAGAAGAGCTAATCCAATTCCAATTGATCAATGATGGACAGAATCAGCTACACCCAGAAAAGGAACACTGGGAAATGAATGTAAACTGAGAGCATTGTTTTTTGTTGTTGTTGTTGTTTTGTTTTGTTTTGTTTTGTTTCTCTTCCCAGATTATTTTTACCTTGCAAATATAATCCTTCCTTTGCAACAACAACAACGAAATTTGGTTCTGCACATATATAGTACCTAGGATATACTATAAGATATTTAATATGTATGGGAATGCCTGCCATCTAGGGGAGGGGGTGGAGGGAAGGAGGGGAAAAACTCAGAACAGAAGGTAGTACAAGGGATAATGTTGTAAGGAAAAAAAAAATTACCTATGCATATGTACTGTCACAGAAAATGTTATAATTATAAAAATTAATAAAAAAAAAAAACAAAAGAAAGTTGAAAAAAAAGTCAGAACCCTACAATATGTTGTTTACAGGAAACACATTTAAAGCAGGGAGATACATACAAAGTAAAAGTGAAAGGCTGGAGCAGAATCTGTTAGGTGAAGTCAAAAAAGCAGGGGAAGTCATCCTCATCTCAGATCAAGCAAAAGCAAAAATTGATCTAATTAAAAGAGATAAGGAAACTATATCCTGCTAAAGGGAAGCGTAGACAATGGAGCAATATCAATACTAAACATATATGCACCAAGTGGTATAGCATCTAACATCCTAAAGGAGAAGTTAAGAGAGTTGCAAGAAGAAATAGACAGCAAAACTATAATAGTGGGAGATCTCAAACTTGCACTCTCAGAATTAGATAAATCAAACCACAAAACAAATAAGAAAGAAATTAAAGAGATAAATAGAATATTAGAAAAATTAGGTATTATAGATCTTTGGAGAAAACTGAATGGTGGTAGAAAGGAGTATACTTTCTATTCAGCAATTCATGGAACCTATACAAAAATTGACCATATATTAGGACATAAAGATCTCAAAATTAAATGCAGGAAGGCAGAAATAGTAAATGCTTTCTTTTCAGATCACAGTGCAATAAAAACTACATTCAACAAAAAGTTAGGGGTAAATAGACCAAAAAGTAATTGGAAACTAAATAATCTCATCTTAAAGAATGATCGGGTGAAACAGCAAATTATAGACGCAATAATTTCACTCAAGATAGTGACAATGAAGAGACATCATACCAAAATTTGTGGGATGCAGCCAAAGTGTTAATAAAAGGAAATTTTATATCTTTAGAGACCTACTTGAATAAAATAGAGAAAGAGAAAATCAATGAATTGGGCTTGCAACTTAAAAAGCTAGAAAAAGACCAAATTAAAAATCCCCAATCAAATACTAAACTTGAAATTCTAAAATTAAAAGGAGAAATTAATAATATTGAAAGTAAAAAAAACTATTGGATTAATAAATAAAACTAAGAGTTGGTTTTATGAAAAAAACAATAAAATAGATAAACTTTTGGTAAATCTGATCAGAAAAAGGAAAGAAGAAAATCAATTGTTAGTCTTAAAAATAAAAAGGGGGAACTTTCCACCAATGAAGAAGAAATTAGAGCAATAATGAGTTACTTTGCCCAACTTTATGCCAATAAGTTTGATAACCCAAGTGAAATGTATGACTACCTCCAAAAATATAGGCTTCCCAGATTAACAGAGGAAGAAGTAAATTGCTTAAATAGTCCCATTTCACAAAAAGGGATAAAACAAGCTATTAATCAACTCCCTAAGAAAAAATCCCCAGGACCAGATGGATTTACATGTGAATTCTACCAAACATTTAAAGAACAATTAGTCCCAATGTTATATAAACTATTTGAAAAAATAGGGAATGAAGGAGTCCTACCAAATTCCTTTTATGACACAGACATGGTACTGATACCTAAACCAGGTAGGTTGAAAACTAAGAAAACCGTATACTAATCTCCTTAGTGAATATTGATGTTAAGATCTTAAATAAGATATTAGCAAAAAGACTACAGAAAATCATCCCCACGACAATACACCATGATCAAGTAGGATTTATACCAGGAATGCAGGGCTGGTTTAATATTAGGAAAACTATTAGTATAATTGACCATATTAATAATCAAATGAACAAAAACCATATAATCATCTCAATAGAAGCAGAAAAAGCATTTGATAAAATCCAACATCCATTCCTACTAAAAACGCTTGAGAGTATAGGAATAAATGGACTATTCCTTAAAATAGTCAGGAGCATATATTTAAAACCATCAGTAAGCATCATATATAATGGGGATAAACTGGAACCTTTCCCAGTAAGATCAGAAGTGAAACAAGGTTGCACACTATCACCATTACTATTCAATATTGTATTAGAAACACTAGCCTCGGCAATAAGAGTCAAGAAAGTGATTAAAGGAATTAGAGTAGGTAATGAGGAAATCAAACTATCACTCTTTGCAGATGATATGATCGTATACTTAGAAAAGCCCAGAGATTCTAATAAAAAGCTATTAGAAATAATCCACAACTTTAGCAAAGTTGCTGGATACAAAATAAATCTACATAAATCCTCATTTTTTATACATCAACAAAATCCAACAGTAAGAGATACAAAGAGAAATTCCATTCAAAATAACTGTCAATAGTATACAATATTTGAGAATCCATCTACCAAAGGAAAGTCAGGAATTATATGAGCAAAATTACAAAACACTTGCCACAAAAAGTCAGATTTAAATAATTGGAAAGACATTAAGTGCTCTTGGATAGGCTGAGCAAATATAATAAAGATGACAATACTCCCTAAACTAATCTATTTATTTAGTGCTATACCAATCAGACTCCCAAGAAACTATTTTAACAACCTAGAAAAAATAACAAAATTCATATGGAAGAACAAAAGACAGAGAATTTCAAGGGAATTAATGAAAAAAAAATCAAATGAAGGTGTACCTGATCTAAAACTATATTATAAAGTAGCAGTCACCAAAACCATTTGGTAATGGCTAAGAAATAGACTAGTTGTTCAGTGGAATAGTTAACAAAATAGTGAACAACTATAGCAATCTAGTGTTTGACAATCCCAAAGATCCCAACTTTTGGGATAAGAATTCATTATTTGACAAAAACTGCTGGGAAAACTGACAGAAATTAGGCATGGACCCACACTTAACACCACATACCAAGATAAGATCAAAATGGGTCCATGATTTAGGCATAAAGAAAATGAGATCATAAATAAATTAGAGGAACATTGCATAGTTTACCTCTCAGACTTGTGGAGGAGAAAGGAATTTGTCACCAAAGGAGAACTAGAGATCATTATTGATCACAAAATAGAAAATTTTGATTACATCAAATTAAAAAGCTTTTGTACAAACAAAACTAATGCAAACAAGATTAGAAGGGAAGTAACAAACTGGGAAAATATTTTTCAAATTAAAAGTTCTAATAAAGGCCTCATTTCCAAAATATATAGAGAACTGACTCTAATTCATAAGAAATCAAGCCATTCCCCAATTGATGAATGTTCAAAGGATATGAATATACAATTTTTAGATGACAAAATTGAAACTATTTCCACTGGTATGAAAGAGTCTTTCAAATCACTATTGATCAGAGAAATGCAAATTAAGACAACTTTGATATACCACTACACACCTGTCAGATTGGCTAAGATGACAGGAAAAAATAATGATGAATGTTGGAGGGGCTGTGGGAAAACTGGGACACTGATACATTGTTGGTGGAGTTATGAAAGAATCCAACCATTCTGAAGAGCAATTTGGAATTATGCCCAAAAAGTTATCAAACTGTGCATACTCTTTGATCCAGCAGTGCTACTACTGGGCTTATATCCCAAAGAAATACTAAAGAAGGGAAAGGGACTTGTATGTGCCAAAATGTTTGTGGCAGCCCATTTTGTAGTGGCTAGAAACTGGAAAGTGAATGGATGCCCATCAATTGGAGAATGGGTAGGGAAATTATGGTATATGAATGTTATGGAATATTATTGTTCTGTGAGAAATGACCAGCAGGATAAATACAGAGAGACTTGGAGAGACTTACATAATCTGATCCTGAGTGAAAAGAGCAGAACCAGGAGATCATTATACACTTCAACAACAACATTGTATGAGGATGTATTCTGATGATAGTGGATATCTTCAACAAAGAGAAGATCTAATTTAGTTCCAATTGATCAATGATGGATAGAATCAGCTACATCCAGAGAAGAAACACTGGGAAATGAGTGTAAACTGTTTGCATGTTTTTCTTTCCAGATTATTTTTACCGTCTGAATCCAATGCTTCCTATGCAACAAGAAATTTGGTTCTGTTGGGACTCTGGATGTCTTAGAATCAGCCGGAGTCAGGATAATTAAAAGTCTTTATTCTTGGTCTTTTAGTGGGTCAGGGGATTAGATCTAGCAATCTCCACACCTCCTTCCTCTCTCTCCACAGCCAGGAGAATGAATTAATTTCCTCCTCCTACTCTACCCACTCATGTCACTTCCCCTTCTTTGTTCACACCCACCAATAGAGCCTGCACAGAATAGTTAAGTAGGTTCATCCTCCAAACATTTGGCAATAGAGAATTGTCCAATTGGCAATTAGCCTCACTTGCTCGATTATCCAAGTGCATCTACTCAGTTCTAGCCCTCTACAATATATTGTATCTAGGATATACTATAACACATTTAACATATATAGAACTGCCTGCCATCTAGGGGAGGGAGTAGAGGGAAGGAGGGGAAATTCAGAATAGAAGTGAGGGCAAGGGATAATGTTGCAAAAAATTACCCACGCATATATACTGTCAAAAAAAACTCTTATAATTATAAAATTAATAAAAAATATGTAATGACAACAAAAAAAAGAAAAGAAAAGGCTTTAAAAAAATAAAAAAAAGTAAAGGAATAGGATGATTTTAGCATATACTTGAGCAGTGTTAATTCCTAGTTTTAAAAAAAGTGGTATGAACTAGTATGTTTATTTATGTCACATTAATTAGTTTTGGCCCCCTTATTTTTTTTAACACCTAAATCTTTGAAGCAAAGGAGGATTGTAGAAAACTATGTAATTTTTAGGAAATGTATTTTATCATCTATAAGCTTGATGAAGATTTTTTTATTTGTAAATTACACTTTATGTTATTATATCCATCCAAGCCATTTGATATTATTTTGATTGACATCAAAGCTGAACATTGGAAAAAGATGAAGGTTATCATTTTTCAGGGAATTTTGATGAGGAATATCCTCTGCCAATTCATGTGAGCACCTTCTTCACAACTTAGACTTAGGGACTTTCCTATAGCAGGATGAAGGTATGTAACTTCACTTAGTCACCAAGTCAATATGTGTTAGCAGTATTTCTTGAAAATTGCCCTTAAAAAAAAAAAAAAGAGAAAGTAAGCCTTCTAGGCTCTCTATCCACAATGCTATGCTTTCTCTTGACAATTTTCTTTCAAAATATATAGCTTTCTAGTATTTAACCCTGAATGTTATAGGTTCATCCTTTTGCATAAATTTCTCATTACAATGTAATTTAATTTTTTAATGAACCTAGAGTTGTTTTTCCTACCAAAGTAAAATTTTGAAGCATTCACTTTTCTCTCTTTCAGGATTAGTAGTTTTAAATACAAAGTCCCCAAACAAGTATTTTCTACATCAACTATATTTTAATGATTAATAAACTGAGATGAGGTACCACTAGGTGATATGGTGCATAGTTTGCCAGACCTGAAGTTTAGAAGATTCATCTTTCTCAATTCAAATCTGACCTAAGACACCTAGTCACATAAGCCCATGTGATGAGCAAATTTGTAAAATTAGCAAGAGAAGGAAATGGTGAACTACTCCAGAATCTTTGCAAAGGAAACCTCAATTGGGATCATGAATAGTCAGACAAGACTAAAAAGTGACTTAATAAAAAAATTGAAATGAACAAATTTTTTTTTTCCCAAATTTATATATTCAGGTAATGATCTGATCTAAGATTAAAAAAAAAATCTTTAAAGGTTTATGTTTTTAATATTTTGTATTCATCCTTTATGGCAGTTCTAAACTCATGTTTAGGAAATATACAATATTTGTGTATAAGTTTTTTTTTAATAATTTTTATTATATTTTTTTTATAATATTATCCCTTGTATTCATTTTTCCAAATTATCCCCCCCCTCCCTTTATTCCCTCCCCCCATGACAGGCAATCCCATACATTTTACATGTGTTACAATATAACCTAGATACAATACATGTGTGTAAATACCATTTTCTTGTTGTACAATAAGCATTAGATTCCGAAGGTACATGTAACCTGGGCAGACAGATATTAATGCTAACAATTTACATTCACTTCCCAGTGTTTCTTCTCTGGGTGTAGCTACCTCTGTCCATCATTGATCAACTGGAAGTGAGTTGGCTCTTCTTTATGTTGAAGATTTCCACTACCATCAGAATATATCCTCATACAGTATTGTTGTTGAAGTGTACAGTGATCTTCTGGTTCTGCTCATTTTACTCAGCATCAGTTGATGTAAGTCTCTCCAGGCCTCTCTGTATTCCTCCTGCTGGTCATTTCTTACAGAGCAATAATATTCCATAACCTTCATATACCATAATTTACCCAACCATTCTCCAATTGATGGACATCCATTCATCTTCCAGTTTCTAGCTACAACAAAAAGAGCTGCCACAAACATTTTGGCACATATAGGTCTCTTTCCGCTCTTTAGTATTTCTTTGGGATATAAGCCCAGTAGTGTGTATAAGTTTTTAACATAGTTTTTAAAATTCAGAACAAGGACCATATGTGACTCTTGGTAGCCTATCTTTCATAGAACTATGCAAAGGATAAGAACCATTATGAACTCTCAATAAATGTTTGTTGAATAAAAAATTAATTCTATTTAGGTTCATTTGAAAGCTTTAAAATATGTTTAATTGAAGCATTTTTTCTTTACATTACAGTAATTTCTGGGAAAGAGCTATCTCCTATCCCATTAGGTCCTATTTAGCAACAAATAATAACTAAGCAAAAACATCAGATATAATTGAGTACATCATGTCATATTATTCTAGTAATCCTTTATTTCTTTGCTGCAAAAGGAAAGGTATGTTTCATTTTGAAAACTGAGTTAGCATCCTGGATGCCTTGGAATCAGCTGGAGTCAGGATAAGCAAAAGTCCTTGGTCTTTATTCTTGGTCTTCAGGGGTAGAAGTGAAGGGGATGGACACAGGCTCTCCATGACCTCCCTTCTCCTCATCTACCACCAAAATGACCCTGGCTTGTCTTGCTCCATCCCCTAATCCCTCCTACAATTATCTGTATACACCAAAAGGTCTAGCCAGCACAGAATAGTGGGAAGGGCCATTTTTCAAGCATATGCTAATAGAGTATTGTCCAATCAGTAATTATCCTTAAGTGCTCTGTTATCTGATTCCAGTGCATCAACTTAGAGTTTTAGCCCTTAGATATCCATATTCCAGGATCTTTTTCTTTTACTGATTTATTATTTTCATTTACATAGTTGTAGTCAAGATATATATGTGTCTGGGTATTTCTTTTAGTTCTTTTTATTTCACAATATATCAGTTCATATGAATCTTCTCATGCTCTTCTAAAATCTTTTCCCATTTTTTTCTATACAATGATATTCCATTAAATTTGAATATCAAAGATTTTTTAGCAATACTATAATTGAAAGATGCTCATTTTCTTTTCATGCCTTTTTTTTCCCCAAATAATGTTGCTATGAATTTATTGGGTACATAATAGACTTTTATTTATTTCCATGAAATATAAGCTCAAAAATGGGATTATTAGGTCACAGAGTATGGACAATTTAAATTATTTTCTTGTGTAATTCTATCCTATGTCCAGAATTATTGGATCCACCAAAAGTATACCCATGGACCTATCCTTTAGTAACCCTTCAAACATCATTCCTGGTTGTTTTTGTTTTCTTTTGTTTTTGGCAATTTTTGTCAATTGCATAATAAAGTGAAATCTCAGAGTTGTTCTTTGCAATTTGCACTGTTGGCAAAATTGTAAATTGGCCCAACCTTTATCATATATGAATGTATTAGAACTCTGAATTGGAATGACATGTGAATATATGAAATGCTGTAAAAAAAAGAGTAAATAAATAATATACACAATTAATTTGGTTGTTAGTTGTTCAGTCCTTTCAGTTGTGGCCTACTCTTCATAACCCCATTTGAAATTGTTTTGGTAAAGATACTGGAATGGTTTAACATTTCCTTCTATGGCTCACTTTTACTGATAAGGTAACTGAAGTAAACTGGGTTAAGTTATTTACCAAGGCTCATACAGTTAATAAGTGTGTGAGAACAAATTTCAACTCAAGTTTTCCTGACTCCAGGCTCAGTATCTGCTGCTTAACCTAGATACCTCAAAGTGAACATTAGGGGTAACAAATCTGTAATCAAAGGAAATTGGCCATTCACTTTTCTCAGCAACTTATCTCACATTACTCACTTATCTTTCCATCGTTATCTCTGCCTTTATACTTGTCAAAGCAGATTCTTAATCTCATCCCAGCTTATCTCCTATAGCTATTTACTCCCTCTGTCCCATCCCCTTTCTTTCTCTTTTTAAACTGCTGGCATCTTCCCTTCTCTCTAACAAACACTGATACTTCATCCCAAGAAAACCATTTCTTGATTTAATTATCCTTACTACCTATCATCATATAGCTTTCCTCACTTCAACTTCTTTCTTCTAAACCCTTTGTAACGAAACTCCCAACCTCATCATTTAACTAAAACTGGTCTTTCCAAAGTCAGTTATCTATCTCTCAATTGCTAATTATAATGATCATTTCTCAGTTTTCATCTTTCTTTACCTCTTTTCCACTTCTGTGATTAATCTTGTGTATCATTTCTCTGCTAGGTTTTACAGTATTTCTCTCTCCTGGTTATCCTTCTCTTGTATGAGCTCTCTTCATACTCCTTTGGATCATCTTCCAGTAACACCCAAGTTGATATGTGCAATTCTAATCTCTCTATTTAGCTGTAGTATGATATAAAGGGCTGAAACTCTGAAAAAGGTATGCTTGAATCTGACAACCTAGCACTTCAGGTTAATTACTATTTGATATGAGACAATGACTATTAGTATGTTTGGATAAATTGCTTTTCTCACAGTTGATGCTGGGTGAATATTTGATGTTAAGATAGTCATAGGCAAGGATTAGAGGGTGGAGGGACAAGGCTAGAGACTCACTTTTCTGAAGGATGAGGAGCAGGGAAATTGGTGACTTTGGACTCCAGAATCGAGGATATATTCTTTGGTGCACCTAGTGGCAGTTTGCCTGCTTCTTTTATTTCTTCCCCTAAAAACCAAGGACTTTTACTTATTCTGACTC
The DNA here is from genome assembly GCF_048593235.1 of Sminthopsis crassicaudata. Lineage (NCBI taxonomy): Eukaryota > Metazoa > Chordata > Mammalia > Dasyuromorphia > Dasyuridae > Sminthopsis > Sminthopsis crassicaudata. The sequence goes on from NC_133621.1 coordinate 123,967,189, forward strand.
TGGCTGACCCTGAGGCCCTCCAGAGAGCTAAAACACACTTCACAATTGGCACCCAGCATGTGAACCAAGGACCCTAATTTCACTGAAGAAATCCTAGTGACCAGGAAATAGGGTGAATATTTTAATAAACAGGAAACTTATTTTGTTAAGAGCTAAACTAGTAACTCTCATTTTCTAGCTGAAATGGGGCAGATATTAGGAAAAGATTCTCCCCCCACCTCCACCCCAAGGGAGTTCTACAGGAAGCATACTCAGACTAATAAAGAAACAGGGTTTGATTGTAACTTGGGAGCAGATTGATGGACTCGTGGATATATTAGAATGCATGTCCCCTTGGTTCTTCAAGGAAGAAGAAATAGAGGAAGATAATTGGAAACTAGTAGGAGATTAACTATGTGAATATTACAATGATAAAGGTCCTGATTTAATTTCTAAGGAAACATTCCATATGTACAACTTAATACAATTGGCCTTAAAGAATCCTGCAAGTTTTTGAGACTCCTAATTGCTTATCAAAGGAAGAGACCTTATGGCAGATCACATTGAGGTGTAAATAAACTTCATAGAAAACTGAATTTTAATTATGTATAAATGAAAAGAGCTCAAGTGAAAATAGAAATTTATTTCTCAAACTTCACTGAATTCTACTCAAAACTTGTTCTATAGCTACAGTCTGAATATATCAAGGTGCTTAGCAGAAAAATGGAAATCTCCAGTAGTTATGATGTCGTAGTACGAAATTGCTTAACATTGATGATATTTGCCCAGCAAATACTCTTTGTAACTTTGTAATTTCACCTGGCTGTAATAAAATTGTAAAAGGTTTTTCTGACACACTGTTATATATATTTACCTTTTAACTGACATATACATGAACTGAAACATATTTCATGAATGATATTTCTGTTTCTTGAATTAACATTAAAGATTTTAAATTATAAGATAGAATGCCAAAATAAACCAAAGCAAATTTGTGTACCCAAGATATGATGGTTCTAATCTAAAAGATTGTCTTAAAGATATTTTTATTTTTTTCTTTATGCTTTATTTTTTTCTCTCTTGATATGCCATTTTAAAGGTATTTGGATGTAATTAACTATAAGAGTTTGAAGATGAATAAAGAATTATAAATTACTTGTATTCTTCAATATAAATTATTATAATATCCAAGAAGTATATTGCATTTCTTCTAAAAATTAGCATGTAACTATTCATTTCATAGTACATTAATATTTAGGTAATCCTTAAGGTTTCTTCAAGCTGTAATATTTTGTGACTGCGTAATATAGAAAAATATTTTCTCATTTAAAATATGCATTACTCTTCACTGCTCAAATATGATACATTTTCAATATAACATCTGATATGAATTATTCCCTAGATAAATTGAAGTTACAAAATGAAATGTTAACTATTTAAAGACCACTGGATCATAAACCATAATCTAAAAAGAATATAGTACTTCCTGGTACTAGAAATGCTTTATGTAAACTATCCCTGACTGATAGGTTTTTTATTTTTAGCAAACACAATAGAAAGGCTAATAACTATAATTGACTTAACATTTCTTAGTATTAGGAAGTTGTTCTTTATATCTAATGCAGATTTCAATTGCTTACTTTTTCTTGTCCTGGAAAACTGATAGCTTTTAGCTATCTTCAGTATAATAACTTACTAGATAATAAAATTATGAATGTTAGAAAATGATTTGATAAGTTTAGTTTTTATTTGAATACATGACTAATTTTTCAAAACAGATTGCTTGTTAATCCATTGGCTCTCTAATCTTATCCATGTAAAGTTCAACATATCTGTGCAACTTGCAATCATTCTATACTGCATCATGTACAATGTTTGTCTATAGTTTTTAAAAATCATTCATAGGCAATCCACTAAACACACTGGAAGTCTTTCTATATATCTTTTAATATTTCATGAGCAGTAGGATAGAACTCATGCTATCCATCTGTCATCACTAATTCTTTAAAAAATATTGTGGATGATTTTTTGTTCTTATATATCTTGTTTTATGAATATGTCTCTAAGTGAGACTTCCCTTTGTCAAAACCGTGTCTAAAAGTACATGCAACAATCTATGCCCATAATTTGCTATTTATGCTGTGAAGATAGATATGTACATTTTCTCAAATTTTTTTCTGACCAAGCTTAGCCATTAAAATTATATAATGTTTCATCTATTTTTCTTTTTAAATTTTTGTCAGTGTCTATTTGTTTTTCTGGTTCTACTAATTTCAATCTGTCTTAGTTCATATATCTTCCTGTGTTTCTTTTCATTCTTCACATTTGTTATTACTTATGGCACAATTTTATTAAATTACATTATTTACTAGCCAGTTCAAATCTGTGTGCAGATAACTTTCTTTGACAAGATGAAAGTTCTCAAATTAGTATTTTAAAGTAATAGAACCTTTATTTTTTTCTTTGATCTTTGGCCTACTATTAGGATACCTCTTATATATGCATATAACATATATGATTAGCACATATTATTTTGAAATACATTTATTCTTTTTAAAAAATATTTTTATTTAAATATTTCCACATGTAAGAAAAATTTTAGCAATCATTTAAAAAATTTGAGTTCCAGATTTCATATACATTCATAATGTTATCTTTTATAACCCTGCTCATGTACAAACCATCTTGGTATGTACTACAGCTTACATATATCCACTGTTTCTTTTGCCATTTGGGTTTCACGTAATTTTAAATTCTAAAGTTTTGTTGTGCTATTAACAGCCACATAACATTACATGAAAAACACCAATTTTTAAAATATGCTTTTGCATTCATTGGAGTCATCTAAAGCATTGCATGATTTCCCAAATGTCTGATATCTTCTCTTCAATTCTTCCTTTAGCTCATTGCCTAGCCAATAATTTTACTGTGCCCAAAAGTTTTGTTGTAATTTTAAGTTGTTAAAGCTTTTAGGACATCAAGATATTGATGAATTAGCACAATGAGCTATTCATTTAACTACTTGTGATCCAAGCAACATATAGTTGTCTTATCCACTCATACTTCCTACACTAGTTGTACCAACTATTCTTCTAGCTTTAAAAATTTGAGAGGGAGAAAGTTTTAATGACTCTAAAGGAAGATAAGAGAGAACTGATTAGAAAAGAACAAAGATGCAAATGTCATCCAGAAATGAAGGCCTATCTGATAGTAGATTACATTAATTCATACTGGGACATAGTAGATCCATTTGTGTGATATCTACCAGAAGCATTCAAGATATGTTCTTAGTTTCTTTTCTTTCTTTTTCCTTTCTTTTTTCCTCCTTTTTCCTTTTTGTTTAAAATCTATCTCTGTTATTAGTGATATTTTGAATATTATTCACCACAATTCTATTTGATACCTTGTTCTAACAGGGAAGTCTAGTGGTAGCCAGATGGTGCAGTAGTTAGATACTGGCCCCAGGGTCAGTAGGACTGGAGTTCAAATCTGGACTTAGATATTCAACACTTACTAGCTGTGTGATCCTGGACAAGTCACTTAACCCTATTTCTCTCACCCACGAATAGGGATTATCAGGGACAGGAGGTTTTCAGATGTTATGCCAATGGAGTATGAACTCTGATAATTTTAGACTTCAAGTATGGGCCTAGCATCAACCTATCTGCTGTGTTGAGACAAGTATAGGTAAGACATTAAGAATCATCCCTAGAGTTTTGACAAATAATTGAAAAATTTTTGGTGGTTATGGCTATCCATAAATAGACACTTGTACTAAACAGACATATAATCGTTTGTGGCCCCTTCTACTTATTCAGTAAGGGTGTAAGAACCGTGGGAAGGGGACTAGAAATTGCCAAGAATCACAGAGTTATTATATAATCCATGAAAGATGAAATTTTACTGAGGCATAATTGGTCCTCTTTCTCTGGTATACTTTTGAGAGAATTCTAGGCATTTCAGAGACATGGAAAAAAATAGTTGTGATTTGGTCAGGTTTTAGTCAAATTAATCAAAGTACTTCTTATGTGCCAGATGTGCTAGTAGTTGCTAGGAATATAGCTGTAAAAGTAAGGTAATCTCAGCCATTAAGGACATTATATTTTAATAGAGGATAAAATATTTTAACCAATTGGTAATTAAAAGTGATATAGAAAATTAATTAAATAATGGCTAGGAGCAAGGCACCAAGAACTGAGAGAATCTTGAAGGAACTGGAATGCTAAAGACAGAGCATTCCTCACTTAGGGACAGTCTGCAAAGAAGATGAGGCCCACTAGGGGGCTGCTGCAATATAACATTAGCCTAAGGGGAAGGTAATAAGCATTAACTCGAGGGAATAAATGAGAGATTTCAAGGGAAATATCAGTAAGGTTGGTTAATCGATTATTTGACCAATTAAATGGGTCTTAGAATTCATAAAATATGCCATTTAGCCTTATTTTATAAATTATTATCTTCTAGAAATTAGATACATTATAAAGAAAATAGCTCTGGAAACTACCAGCAAAAAAAGAATGTGAAAGTTTCTATTATCCCAGTTATGAAAGAATTTTGTAGAGAAATATTGGTCATCATATTTTATAGAACTCACAAGTGCCCAACAATGCATCCGTACTTTTTAGAACTGAAATATAAGCAATATTAGAGTCTAAAAATAGTAAACTAAGAAGAAAAAGTGAAGGTTTTTAGTAAATTAGAAAAACCGGGTTTATCTATATTCTTTGGTTAATAGATTATCTCTTGTTAATTATACAATAACATGACTATTTTTGCCTAATCTTTTATACTATACTCTCATGAAAAATGAAATAAAACAGTTGTCATAGTGCTTAGGTTATAAAAGGTAGAAATAACTATTTGTTGCATGATAAATGAATTGGAGAAGAGAAAATAATAAACATTTATATGGTATCTCTTACATGCTAGGCATTGTACTAGGCATTTTTTTAGGAAAAAAGTATCCCATTTAAATTTTACAACAATCCACATTCTATAATATTGTGTCTCTATTAGTGTTTTTGAGTTCTTTTAATTCCTACATGAGAGAGGGAACCTAAGCTATGAAACAATATCTTCCAAATTTATAAGAACTATTAAAATATCTTTTCTAGAGGTAATAATACAATAAACTTAATTATATAGTTTATTTTTTATTTATTAAATATAATTTTGTCCAGAAAACAATACATCATGATACAGTAGAAAGAGCATTGACTCTATACTCAGGACTTGGGTTTAAAACTTGCCTCAGTCACTTACCACTTATGTATTTTTGAACAAATCAACTAACCTCTCTGGGTTTCAGCTTTCTTATCTGTAAAGTTGTTATTGTTTTGTCCTTTATTCTCTAAGAAGACCATGGCATTAGGGAGGTGATACTGTGACATGCAAGTGATTTGGAATTAAGTGAGGGAGGGCTGTGCAAGGTTACCTGCCTCACTTTCTCCTTTCAGTTCATTTATAGAATCTTATTCTCTAATTAGGATACTCTTTCCCCCCCAACCCCCCCTGAGGCTGGGGTTAAGTGACTTGCCCAGCATCACACAGCTAGGAAGTGTTAAGTGTCTGAGACCAGATTTGGACTCAGGTCCTCCTGAATTCAAGGCTGGTGCTCTATCCACTGCACCACCTAGCTGCCCCTAATTAGGATACTTATTGTTCAAATCCTTTTAATGCCTCCTCATTGCCTTCATGACAAATTCTGAACTTTTTAGCTTGATGTTAAAGACCCACCATAATTTTTCTTCATCAAAGCTATCTAAACTTAACTCTTATTAAGTCCCAGCAATTTCCCTTCAAGATCACCCCCCACTAAACTGAAAGATACCTCAGGGACTATGTAGCCCATCTAGGTGCCTGACACATCTTTCAATAACATTACTAATAAATGATGATCCAACATTCACTTGAAGACCTCCAGTGGAATCTAGCACTGTTCAGCCAGCACTTTTCCACTTTTGTAGAAGTTTTCCTTACAAGAAGCCTAAATCTAACTTTTGTATGTTCACCTCTTACTCCTAGGTCTGCCATAAAATTCTCACATCATTTTCAGATGCATTTTTATCTAGACATGCCTCTCCATCTTGTATTTAGGAAGCTAATTTTTTTACCCCATGTAGTACTTTACATTTATCTCTATTAAATTTCATCTTATTAGACCCTGCCCAATATGCTAACCTAGCAATATCTGTAATCAAATTAGTTATCTCCCCTAGTTTTGTGTTGTCTAAGGCAGATAGGTAGATAGAATCTTAGGCCTAGAATTATGAAGATCTGAGTTCAAGTCTAGCCTCAGACATGTACTAGCTATCTTATTTTGAATAAGTCATTCAAACTCTATGTACATTAGTTTCCTCATCAGCACCTACCTCTTAGGATTATGAGGATCAAATAAGATAATATTCATAAAAAGTGCTTAGCAAAGAGTCTGGCACATGTTAAGTGTTATGTAAATTATAATGATGGTGAGAAAAGAAGGATGATAAATATGCTATGACTTCACCCAAGTAATTTATAAAAATATTAAAGAAAATAGGACTAAGGAACTTTTCTCCATCAGAATATTTTATTTTTCACCTAAGAATTTTCGCCTAATTGCTTGCCTTTGAATCTTGCAGCTGGCACAAAGGTGAAATTAAATCAAAATTGGATTCCTTAATCACTAATGCAGTCTTTCTGTTTATGCCAATCCTACCTGTTAAAGGCATAGTGTTTGCTCCCCCCTCCACTTACTTCACTCTAGGATAGACACAATTTTAAACAAAAATGGATGGTGCTTTCTATAAGGTATTTCAATTTGTATCAATTTGCCTATCTGTGGTTACAAACTCCCAGAGGGGAGGTATTCTGTCTCAGAGAAATAGAATTCTATATTTGAAAAGGATCCAAATAATGCCTAGTGCCATATACAATGAAACAACAATTCCAATAAATATCTCATTCTAAAAGGACATCACTGAACTTATATCATCTGAAAAATAATTTTCCCATAATAAGTTACTTATTTTAGGCTCTTCATCTTTAATTTTTTGCAATCACCAACAGGAAAATAGAATTTCCGTTTATCTTCAAGCATGACTTTTATTCCAGATTCAAGCAAATACACCTTGTCTTTGAGCTAATTTCATCTGCAGCTGACTTAGTCATAGTTTCCTTGTAGCTTCTGTTTCCTTCCAGTCTGTGAGTATACCTTTCATATGTTAACCACTTAACTTCCACATTAAAAAAAAAAAAAAAATACCCAATTTCATTGAGATGCTCTATTCACTACCACAATTATTTTGTGGTTGTTATTAAATCTTTAGCAAGAACAAATTGAAAATAAATGCATATTTTGAACTAAGGTTTTGCAAATATCAAGTTGTTAATTTATAAGATTTCAGAGTTATGGTTCTATGCAATTGTATTTGTAGATTAATATATGTCCTACATAGCATTTTCAAATTTTGCTTTGTTATAATTGAAATTTCAAGGGAATTCAAAAGATTCTAATTTAAATAGAATTATTTATTATAAAAATTATTTCTAAATTAAAGGCAAATTTTGAACTTCTCTGCTTAGCACTTAAAAACAATTGCAAGCATCATCAGGAATGAGTCATTCTAAAATGATTTCTGTTTAGCACTTAAAAACAATTGCAGGCATCATCAGGAATGAGTCATTCTAAAATGATTTATGTTTTTGTCTAAAAGTACATTCGATATATTTGACATTTGGAATAAGAAGTGAAAAGGTAATGAAATAGTAGGATTAATACAAAGTATAATCACTGAGTTCAAAGTTGAGACAGGAAGTATTAATATAGTCATTTATGAATAGATATAAAGCTAATACCATGCTTCATATATAGTAGATGCTTGACAAAAACTTAATGGAAGAAGATACCACAAAATGTAAAAAAAAAAAAAATCAGAGGCATTTACTTGTCTGTTCTCAAAGCCCATAATGTTAATTCAGCAGCAGGATCAAATCAGGCAAAGCTGTTTACAGACAGATAAACTGAAGAATCAATAAAAGCAAAACAAAAAAAACTTCAAGAACAGAAGCCAACAGAGTTCCTAAAGTCATTACCATAAAGGCATGAAATAGGGCTTCCAGGTCAGGTTTAACAAACAGTCCAGTCACGTACGCAGGAAACAGAGTTCAGGGCAGGACACAATGAGTTTACATTATGGTCTTGGCACATATTGCTCACTGGGGAGCTTCAGATTCTATGAAATCTTTTATTAGTATCTATCTTCACCTTTCTCTTTGGTTTCTACATCTATACTTGTTTGGAGCCTGAATAGCATATCTTTGCTCTAAAGCCTCTTAGACATCTAAGAACTAAAAGTGGCTCTCCTTTTGTTCCAAAGTATAAGTACTTCTAATAACTTATGTCTTTATTTTCCCACATATTTTCCCTCATCCCCAAGCTCATGATTTGAAGGAGATTGCAGTTGATTATACAAGTATATGATAGTAATGAAAAAGCATCTCAGATCATAACTCTAATAAAATGCTTTGAATTAAAAGTTACAGAGTAATATCAAGAAAAAATAATTCAAAAGTCAGACTTAATTGAAACCTCAGACTGTTGGTTATCAATGGGAAAAAAAAAGTTTAGTCTTTTTTGCAAGCTCAAACTTTCCCCCAAACAGGGATTTGAAGAAGTTATATAATAATTGAGAGCAGCAAATAAGAAGAGAATAGTTGGATTCTTTAGCAGAGAATAACTCAGTAGAGAAAATTGAGTTACAAAAGACCTTGTTAGTGGATAAAATAGCAGGAAACCATTATATTCCCTGCTTATGTATGTTCACTGCCTGTGTCTTTTATTCAACTGATATGATATGATATGATAACATTGGCAAATATCTTCCCAAATGTGTGTAAAACCTTGTTATTTATTTTGCTATGCTTTTATGATTATAATATTTTTCATTGATTCGTTCATTAAATGTATTTTGCTTTGAATTTAAGTGTCCTCTGGTCTATCAGTGAGGGCTTGTGATCTGTTGCTGTGAGCAGCTGATGATTCACAAAATGCCTATCAACAAAATAAATAATATTAGTATGGTATGACTCACTATTGATGAATTCAAGCTAGTCTACTTCATAATTCCTTTTTCCTTTTCAGTCACATCTCTGAGACACATTCTACAATTTTTCCAGGAATTAAACTCAAGCCCACTATCCTATAGTTTTCAGATTTCTATTTCCTTCCTTTTTTTGAAAATCAGAACATCTATCCTTTAATTCTATCCTTCTCATTATCCATGGTCTTTTAAAACCCATAGACAATGGTTTAGCAATCATAACTATTTTTTCACTACCTAATTTTGGATGTATATCAAGGATCTGTCTTGAATCTGCCTTTTTCTCTAAACTTTCTTGCTTAGTTACCTCATCAGCTCCCATGGATTTAATTTTCATTTCTATGCAGCTGACTCACAGATTTATATATGCATACCATCTCTTCTCTGAGTTCCAACCCCACATCACCAACTGCCAATTAGATATTTCAAACTAGATGTCTCAGAGACATTAAACTCAACATCTGTTAAACTTAATTTACTATCTTTACTCTGAAACTCATTCCTCTTTCAAACTTCTCTATTTCTGTTAAAGGAACTACTGTCTTTTTGATTTTTTTTTTCCTTCAATGTCTCAGCTTTATAACCTTGGCATTATCCATTGCTCCTACATGTATCTCTTCATTAACTAATTGCCAAATCTTATCATTCTTACTTCCACAATTCTTCTCTCACCTAATCCTTTTTTTTTTTTTCTTGTCATCTGATTCAGGCAATCATTATTTCTCACATAGATTATTATAATGACTTTGATTTTCTTGCCTCATCTGTCCTTCAGTTTTTCATAACAGAGTAATTTTCCTTAAGTTCAGATTTGACCATGTTACTGCCTGGTCAATAAAATCTAGAAGCTTCCCATTGTCTTTAGAATAAAAAGGGCTTTATCCCGCAATCTGTCTTTCTAGACCCATAGTACATTACTCTCTCTCTTCTACTTTATGATTTTCTTCTCTCAGTTCTTTGCATAAAATATTCAACTCCCATGTCAGTTTCTTTGCATAAACCATTCAACCATGCCTAGGATAAGTTCCTATCTAATTGAACCATTTTGTTCCTTCAAGATACAATTCAGGCACCATCTAAAATAAAACCTTTCCTGACATTTTCCCCAGATTCTAGAGCCTTTATTTCTTAACTACCTTTAGATTTGACCACACTATTTTCTTTTGGGTTAATTATTTTATATGTACTGACATATGCTTATATATGTATTTATCTTTTCCAACAGAAAATAAGCTCTTTGACAGTAAGTTTATGTAACTCTTTGCATTTGTACCCCTAGCATTTTGAATACTATTTGAAATTTAATAGGGGTTTAATAAATGTTTTTAGTTTGATCAATTCTTTCTGCATCCAAGGATATCTGGTACTGATGACTTAACTGATTAAGATCACCTAAGTATATTTTTTACTATCTCTTTAATGACTTTGAATATCAGCTCTATATTATCTATTTTTCTGTCGTTTTTGGTCCCCTCTAGCAGAGAAAACAAATAATAAGAGTTGAACATTTCTACCTTTCTCCATTTCTCTTGCCATCATGCTATCCACCCCAATTAGTGATTCTATCCCTCTCTTTCTCCAAGCACAGCACAAAACAAACAAAACCTCTTGTTATTAAATATCTTGACACTATTCTCACAGGAATATGCAATACTTATACATTTGTTCCATTATGTTCTCTTGCTTTTGTTTTTGCTGCATGTCTTTAAAAAATTTAATTTGATTTGTGAATCCCATATGTGAAAACATTGGTTTGTTTAGGTAATTTCTCCTTTCTTCTCCATCATCATTGTTTCTTTGTCTGTTTAGAATTTCACTTTTGGGGAATAAAATATCACCTAATCTGCTTTCCCTTGAAGAATTATAGGCTATCCTATATGCCTTTTTAAAAAGCCACATTATATAATTAATACTTATTTTTGCCTATTTTGGGGGGAATCAATTAGACTAAATGATTTTACTTTGTATTTATCTGATTATTGTGATTTTGTACATTTTTTGTTGAAACATTTCATTTTTATTGATAGCTTAAGTTTCTTCTTTTGAGAATTGCCTATTCATATTCTCTGATGACTCACCAACTGGGGGAATGATTCCTACTCTGACCATCTACTGAACTTTCCTGTGAATTTTGGCTATCAGATTCTTGTCATATGCTTTGGGCAAAAATTTTACCCAGTTTCTTTTTCTTTCTTTCTTTCTTTCTTTCTTTCTTTCTTTCTTTCTTTCTTTCTTTCTTTCTTTCTTTCTTTCTTTCTTTCTTTCTTTCTTTCTTTCTTTCTTTCTTTCTTTCTTTCTTTCTTTCTCTCTTTCTTTCTCTCTTTCTTTCTCTCTTTCTTTCTCTCTTTCTTTCTCTCTTTCTTTCTCTCTCTCTCTCTCTCTTTCTTTCTTTCTTTCTCTTTCTTTCTCTCTCTCTCTTTCTTTCTCTCTTTCTTTCTCTCTCTCTTTCTTTCTCTTTCTTTCTTTCTCTCTTCTCTTTCTTTCTCTCTCTTTCTCTTTCTCTCTTTCTCTCTTTCTTTCTCTCTTTCTTTCTCTCTTTCTTTCTTTCTTTCTCTTTCTTTCTCTCTCTCTTTCTTTCTTTCTCTTTCTTCTTTCTTTCTTTTCTTTTCTTTCTTTCTTTCTTTCTTTCTCTTTCTTTCTTTCTCTCTCTTTCTTTCTCTTTCTTTTCTCTTTCTTTCTTTCTTTCTTTCTTTCTCTTTCTTTCTTTCTCTCTTTCTTTCTCTTTCTTTCTTTCTCTCTTTCTTTCTTTCTTTCTTTCTCTTTCTTTCTTTCTTTCTTTCTTTTTTAAATTTGAATGCATTTTTGATTGCTCTGGAAAGGAAAAAATATGATAAAAATCATATCTTTTATCTATTATAATTTCCTCTGAGCCACAAATTTTTAGTTTTTGAAGTTATTCTCACTCGAAAGTTAAGAAAAATATAACTTCTTTGTTCTCTGATTTTTAAATGGTTATAGTTTTATATTTAGATTATTTTTCCATTTTATTTTTGCATACCATAAGATTTTGATTTGTTCCCATTATTTGTCAAATTGTATACAACTTTCCTACAATTTTTGTTGAATAATAAATTCTTTTTCTAGTGTTTTGTCACAGTATTGTTTTTAAACATTTGACTAGGTATTCATTTGTTCTAATTTATCATTGTATAATGTACTCTACTCATCTTTTTATTTTCTATCTTTTTTTAAAACTACTTACTGTGTTATAATATAGTTTGAAATCTGAGAGTACAAGGCATAAATTGTCACTTCTTTTTCATGATTTTCCTTGACATTTTTGAACGTTTATATTCTTCAACTTGAAATTATTTTAAAATATTGTTATCTTTACTATGTTGCTTTAGTCTAACCATGAACACTGAATATAAAATAATTGTTTAGTTTTTTATTTATAAAAATGTTTTAAGATTGTTTGAGTTGTGTATATGTATGTTTTTAGTCAATTTATTCCCATATATTTCATATTTTGCGTCATTATTTTACAATCCATTTATATTTTAAACACCTTTTTTTTTCATTTTGGTTTCTATAAGAAATGCTAGTGATTTTATGTCCTTTTATATTATAAAATGCTTTATGTTATTTACTGTTGTTTTTTAGAAGTTATTTGTTATTTCTATTTCTTTCTCTGTGGTCTTCCAAATAAACTATCAGTTCATCTGCTGATAGATATTTTAACCTCTTTTTTCTATTTTTTTGTTTGTTTCTTTTCCCTATTACTACAGCTACTACTTCCAGGACTATGTCAAACAATAATAGTGAAAGTGGTTAGATTTGCATAATCCATCTATTGAGTGCATGAAAACAGTTTTGTTTTATATAATTACTCTTGGTGACAAAATTTTTAACATATTGTACTTAATTAATATTTATTGTGTCTATTAATATCTATTAAAACAATGTCAGATTATTTTAGTTCTAAATATGTCTAAATAGTCAAAATATGATTTGTTATTAATTGGCATAGTTGATACTATTATTAGATAACTGTTAGTTTATATTGTTAAAGATTGTATCCATAAATTCTTATTGCAATGCTCTTTGTGATATGGAGGTGACTCTGGATTTTGGAAGGCTATTCCAGAAGACCTATTTTCTGGCAGTTTCATATAGATTGGAAAAGATTTTAGTGTAGTCCCTGTACTTTCTGTGAAATAGTTAGCTAAAGATGGAGAGACTCTTCACCTGTGGACTGGCCACTAAGTGATGAATTATTTGGCAATGGAAGCCTCCCAAAATAATTTTTAAAAAAATAATTTAAGGCTAAATTTAAGAAAAGAAGTCCATATTTGATAAGTGCTAGATAACTAGAAAGTAGTCTGGCAGAAACTAAGCATAAACCAACACCTTACATCATAGTTCATAAAACATTCTAAATGGATAGATATGTGACCTTAGTCTTTAAAATCATACTGTTTAAAAATTAGAAGAAAAGCAGATCATAAAACTTTTATAGGTATAGGAGGGATATGTGTTCCTAACCAAATCAGGGATAGAAGCAATTATAAAAAATAAAATAGATAATTTTGATTACATGAAACTGAAAAGTTTCTTCACAGACAAAATTAATATACTTAGGAAAAGAAAGGAGGCAGTTGAATGAGGAAAAATTCATTTCTAGTATTTTTGAGTGTTTGGTTCATAAAATATATTAATAATTAGCATATGTATATATTATATGTATGTGAAATGCATACATGAAATGCATATATAGCACAACAAAGTATATTACGCATATATATGTGATGACATGTATATTGCACATATATGTGTTATACCTGTTTGTGTGGGTCTATGCATATGCATTTATGTATATAAACCAAAAGATATTCCTTAATAGATAAGTTATCAAAGGATGTGAATGAATATTTCCTGAAGAAGATTTATAAACTGTTTACCACATGAAAACATGTTCCAATTCACTAACAATGTAAAAATGTAAATCGGAGCAAGAGCTATGTGATAAGACTCTTCTCCCCCCTTTTTTATGGGAGCTCCTTAAGTGTTGCACATTGATTAGCTATATTAATTGTTTATCTTTTTTTTTTTTGCCTTTTTTTGTCTTTAAAAATATCATTTGTTATATATAGATTGTTTTTTTTGAGAGGAAAAAGAGCAAGGATTTTGGGAGAAAACTGATGATGTAAAACAACAAAAAAAATTAATTAAAAGCTTATTTAATAAAATTAAAATGCTGGAAAATGTGTCTCAATATGTGTTTATATAAGCATATTATTTACACATATACATGTATAGATAATTTTGTATTTGTATTTATAACATGTATGCAAATTATTTACTAACTCTGTATACTTTTTGCATACATATGTAACATACATATATATGTAATATTTCTAGTTGACTTTGTTGGAGCATAAATAACCAACATTTTTCTGTCTTCTTATTTGGGTAAATAATCCTGTGCCATTTGAATTGATATATCTTGATAAGGAATAATGTCCTCCTTGACATAAGAAACTGCATTCTAAGGACAATATATTTTCTATATGAGATGATCCTGAGTGAATTGCTCTTTCTTTTTTTTTTTTTTTGAATACAGATGTTGAATTCTATTAATTTGTAATCTGTCATTTGATCTTACTAACTCTGGGAAGATTTCTTATTAAATTCCTTAAAAATGGAAGCTAAAACATTGTCTTTATAGTTTTCATGTAAGGATCCACTGAGATAGCATAGATAAAATGCTTTGCAAATCCTAGAGCATTATATAAAGGTATATTGATGATACTGTTGTTATAAGTAGAAGTTGGGGGCAGAGAGAAGAAGATGAAGAGGAGAAGTATCATCTTCTCTCTTCTTTCTGAATTCTGGTTCTGTCTTCATTGCATATGAAGTTTTTCCAGTTAAATATTTCTTTAGTCAGAAGTCAAATGTCTTATTTGGCAGCATTTTCTACTTTTGTTATTGTTACTGATTCATTTCAGTTGAACGTGGCTCTTTGAGACTCAATTTGGAGTTATTTATTACTTCTACTAACTTCCCCTCATTCTGAAAATTTTATTTCTAAGTGTGTTTTTTGTTTGTTTGTTTGTTTTGTTTTGTTTGCTGAGGTAGTTGGGGTTAAGTGACTTTCCCAGGGTCACACAGCTGGAAAGCGTTAAGTGTTCAAGGGCAGATTTGAACTCAGGTCCTCCTGACTTCAGGGCTGGTGCTCTAAACATTGCACCACCTAGCTGCCCTCTAAATGTTTCTTGTATTCAAATTTGCTACAACTTTCTCCAGTCATTGTTCAGTCATTTTAGTCATGTTTGACTCTTCATTACCCCATTTGAGGTTTTCTTGGTAAAGATGTTGGATTGATTGGCCATTTCTTTCTCCAATTAATTTTATAAATGAAGAAACAGGATTATTGTCTACAGTAATACAGCTAATGAATGTCTGAGGCAAGATTTGAACTCAGGAAGATGATCCTTCCTACTCCAACTTTGACACTATCTACTACACCACCTATCATTATTGTCATTTATCCTTTGCCTTGTTCTGTTTTTCTCTCCCACATTATAAAACCTTGTTATAGATGCTAAGTATTTCTTTACCAAACCTTTCTTTTTCTTTAGTGATGCCAGATCCTCCTAAATTTTTAAAGTGTTTATTATCTAGTTTGATGTTTTATGATAGATTTAACTCATTTTATGAAAGTAGTAGTTTTTAATATTTCTGCTGACTTCTCTTGGAGATAAAATTTTTAATATTTAACATTATTCATTATGGTACAAGATTTTATTTATATTCTCTTCCTTGTTTTTTTTTTTTTCTGAGAAGCTATTTTAAACCATTTTGGTTATTCTTCTTCCCCTTATTTATTTTTTTTATTTTGTTTATTTTAACATCTATATATGAAGTGAGGCTTGGAATTGAACAGCTATGATTTTTGTGGTTTCTTACTCTATCTTGTTGTCAGTATTATAAATTATATTTTTTGTTGTAATTTCAGTTAAGATTTGCATGATAAAATACAGCAAAACTCTCTTAATAAATGAAAATTAGAAACAATTTAGAAATAATTATACATAGAACCTATGTTACTGTTTTAATATACTTATAAGCATTCAGCAAAACTCTACCATAGTTACATATCAAAAGGTCTTATAACTAATATCTCTATATTCCAGTATATTTTAAATGATTGATTAAAAGTTCACACATATGCAGGACCATGTGGTAAGAAAAAAGCAAACAATTCCCTTCTCATTTTTAGCAATCTTGAATCATGTTTTCTGGATCCCATACACATTTGCTCTAACAAATGACAGTAAATATGGATTTCATTGAGCATCTTAGTTTCTGGTAACTGTTTAAAGCAGTATAGTCCTATAGAACCCAACTTTTAAAACTTTGGGTTGTGACCCCACATGGGGTCTCACAAAAAAATTGATTATATGTAATGTTTGATTTGCATAAATACTTATATACCTAGGGTCATGTAAAAATTTCTCAGGTGAAAAAGGGTCATGAAAAAGTTCAAGAAGCCCTGCTAGAAAACCTACTGGTGCTGAGTTAATAGAACAGTAGTTTCCATTTACTGTTTCATGAAAGGGATTTATTATAATAGTCTAAGGGGTTTATGCTAAATTTTTTAATGATACCATAAGAAGTAAATAATTTCCCAATTACATAAAAATATATTTTTTTTCTCATTTGAATCTTTTGATGCAAAAGATATCATTGTAAGTATTGTAAACAATTAATGAATAAATCTAAAAAACTATGAACAATATATTAAATAATTTTGGGACTTTATATAATTTTTGTTGTTGTTGTTGCTGAAAGAGATCCACATAAGAAAAATATCTTGGAACTACTAAAATAGAACAATAAAATCATATCAGCAGTTTATGGTGTACTTAAATATAATCAGCTGTTCTGTCACTATCATGAATCGCAGTATCATTGGGAAACTCCTACAGAGTACATACAGCTCTGGAAGCAATTGATTACAATTTATACT
Organism: Sminthopsis crassicaudata; assembly: GCF_048593235.1. Classification (NCBI taxonomy): domain Eukaryota; kingdom Metazoa; phylum Chordata; class Mammalia; order Dasyuromorphia; family Dasyuridae; genus Sminthopsis; species Sminthopsis crassicaudata. Next base: position 123,984,220 of record NC_133621.1, read on the forward strand.
CCATTTGCTGAACACGCTCCCAGAACCACTTTCTTTCTGCATTTCTCTCCTCCACCTCTGTCAAATTGCCCATTTCAGCTTTTGCCCAAAGTCTCTTGTAAATCTTGCAATCTTTTGCAAAGATTTGTTTTCCTAGTGCTGTCTACTAAATTGGTTGGTATGAAAGTCTGATGATTAAGTCAATAGCTGGTAAATAGTATCACCAGAAATGATTCTCCTGATTTCATGCATAGGGGACAATGATATCATTTCTTTTCGGCATTAAAGAATATATCACAGTTCTTCCCAGCCAACCATTATCCATAAGCCACCTAGGTCCAATTATTACTCACTGCTTGTCAGGTAATTCTGCTCCCTCTCTGATCAATATAATGTTTATGTTACTATTTCATTCACTTATTGAGAAGTATTATTATCATTTTATAGAAGTTGAAATAAAGTCTTGATAAAGCACCAACAGTTCTTTACATAAGGAATGTGGCCATAGACTTTAAACTTCTACAGTAAAGTGATGAGAATCAAAATTAGATGGTATCTGTACTGTGCTTTAATGGATTAAAATATTGTCAAATTCTCATACAGATAGTTATAGGGAAAGAGGTAAAAAAATTCAGAAATTGATAAATGTCTAGGCACATGACAGAAATGACCTTATTCCACATTATCTTGTTATGAAATTGTGCTTTGATTCTTAAAAGTAAGTTAAGAAATAAGCTGTCACTTCCTAGTCCAAAACCTTTTGCTCCTTATTTGTTGCTTCTTGAAAATTTCATTTTTATGTTGGTGAATTAGATCATTTGCATACTTTAAATTCAATTATTGTTATTAATTGTTTTAAAATATAATGCATTCATTTAATAGTTTCCCCTTCAGGAATATAAAATTAATACATAAGTAAAACTAAAATCTTCCTCTTACTTTTGATAGAAAAATTATTGCCTTTCACACATTATGTTAAACAGGGAAAACTGAACAAATGCAAACAGCTGCCAAGCCATCTATCCAACATTCTGTTTATTCCTTTCAAAGAATGAATTTTCAAGAATCAGACATATGGACATTATATTATGTGTATATGAACATTTGTGAATTGAATCCAAAAAATGTGCTGATCCAAAACTATGGTTTTGGTAAATTAAAATGTTAAAGTCTTGTAGTATATTCAATTAAAAAATTTAGTAAGCATTGATTTCGTGTAAGGAATTAGTTTAGGCACTGGGAACACAAAGATAAAAATTAATAAATGAAGAAGAAATCCTTATCCTTGAAGAATTTTTTTTTTATTAGGCTGATACAATAAAATGCAAAACTTTACTGGTGAGTAAAATAGATAATGCAAAACAATTGAAGAAAAACAGTATTCTAGGCACAGGAGTCAGCATGTGCCAAGTTACCAGAGCAAAAGATGACTTCTGTTTCAGGAACAATTATTAATATATTTTGCTGTAACAAAAGCATGTATAAAAGAACAATATAAGATAAATCTGGAAAAAGTAGAATAAAGCCAAATAATAAGTACTTGGATAAGTAGTTTTGTCTTTTTATTCTGTAGGCAATATGGAATCACTGAGTAGGAGAATAATAACTTATATTATATAAAGATTATTTTGGCAGCTTTGTGGAGTTTGTATTAGGCAGGACTAATAATGAGAGAACTGATTAGGAAACTATTACAATAGTTCATGAAAGAGGTCATGAGAGGCTGAAAGCAATGGAAATATTTGGACTAGCCCTCTAAAATCACTTCCAACTTCCATCCTAAATCTATGATGTTGGGATCATGTGAGTAGAAAGAAGAGAATAGCTATGAGGGATGTTATAGAGGTGTAATTGACAAGACTTTTCAGGTAATTAAATATTTAGAGGTGAAGAAGAATAAAAGTCAGGGAACACACAAAAGTTATAAATTTCTGTTGCTGGAAGCACTGTGGAGAATTCAACAGAGATAGGGAAATGGAGGATAAACAAGTTTAAGGAGAAAGACTGAGATTCTTTTTGGACACATGAATTTGAGATGCCTATCAGGCATTCAGGTGGAGATTTAGATTATTAATACAAGATGAGTTCAGGAGAATGATTATGATCAGAACTGTATATACAAAACTAAGAGTCATCTGCATAAAAATACTGAAACAATGGAAATTGATGAAATTATGAAAGGGAGTATATGTAATTATAGAAAACATAAAAAATATCAGGACAGAGTCTTGAGGGACAATTTTGATTGGAAAATGGATGATGATCCAGTAAAGAGCTGAGAAAAAAGTCAGACAAAAAGAAGAGCTAAGATTGTAACGTCTATAGACTCCATCTATTGACTGAAGCTAAGAGAGGAAAATATATATATATAACAGTGGGGGAAGGAAGACTCATTAGCATTATTAAAAACTGCTGAGAGACAAAGACAAGGCCTGAGAAAAAAAAGTAATGGCTAAAGATTATTGTAAATGTTAGATAAAGCATTTATAAATGCAGATTAGGACCATTGATAGGAAGAGGTTAAAAAATAAATAGAGAAGTCAATGAGTATATATATAGTGACAATTTAAGGAATGCAGGCCAAGTTTTTTAAGAATGGGGGAATCCTGAGCATTAAGTGTATACATTTATATCTAGTTCAGTATCAACTTAATTTATATTTATCTATCAGTCATATAACAGCTAGTTTTTTTTATAATATTCTGATATTTGCAATGAACTAAGATGTATTATCTGATTTGATTCTTCCAACAACTGGAAGAAGAAAGTGCCATTATTATCTACTCTTTGCAGATGCGAAGGATAAGAGGTTAAGTGATTTACTAGATAAAGTTTACCTAGTAAGTATCTGAGGCACAATTTGAATTCAGGTCTTCCTGATTTCCTTCTCTGTACTCTATCCACTATTCTCTATACCTGCAATCACATCTTCTGGCTTATATTGCCCCCACAAAAACCTGCCTCCAGGAAACCTCAGAAGATAGTTTTATTATATCTTCTAAGTCTAGGTCTCCACATATATGGAAAAAGTCCCTTTATAACCAGATATATTTTTTTAATTCGTAAATATATCTCAGCAAATAGTGTGGGAAACTAATAAGTTTAATAATTTCTCTTTTATGTTATGACCTTCCACCCCCCCCCAAAAAAAAAAAGGTTATTCATTTTGGACATTGTGGTAAAAGTTGTAAGATATTTGTCTATTTCTAATTTTTGCTTTACTGTTTGAGGTTTTGAAGCATTATCCCCACTTCATCCCTCATATTTTCCTCATTTTCCTTGACATCCTAGATTTTTTGTTTCTCTAAGTTTTATTTTCAATTTCTCTTAACTCTATAAAGGCCACCCTTGGTTTTCTGATAGCACTAAACCTGTAAATTTATTTGATTCATATAACAATACAATTGTATTGGAATACCATACTCATGAAAAATGAATATCCCATAAATTTGTTGTCATTTCTTGAAATAATTTTTGTATTTGTTTTCATATAAATCTTGAGTGTATCATATTGTCCTTGACACTCTTTATTGGTATTTATAGCATAATTTAATTTATCCTTTAAAAAAATAATTCGTCTGCAAATCCATCTGAATCAGGTGTTCTCTGCCCACCCTATGCTCTTTGGCAGATCATTTGTGGTTAATTCAGTTTCTTTTTCTGAAATTTCTATTGTACTTTATAAAATATTGATGTAATAAGCAGGACTTCTAGGCAAGATGGTGGAGAGGAGGCACACAGCTGCTTGAGCTCCACATTTTCTCTCAGAATTTACTTCATGACCAGCCTTGGAATTAATGCTTGACCGGAAAACCCCCCCCACAAATAATCATCAACAGAAGATATTCTTGAAATTCACCAGAAAAGGTCTGTGTTCTCTAGAGGGAAGGGACAAACAGACTGGGCGCAGACTGAGGGCAAGCAGGGAGAGCAAGGCAGCTCACACTGCAAAGACCAGAGGGGGGGAGGGATGTGCTCTCTGCCATTTCTGCTGAACGACCTTTACCCCAGTGTGGATATTCTGTCGTGGCAGCAAGCCAGGATCAGAAAAGAAGCTGTAAACACCGGAGGTAAAGAATAAAACCCCAAAAGCTAGTGTCTCTCCAGACCTGGCCACCCCCACCCCCACCCAGAGTGACTCAGCATGTTCTTAGAGCCTCAGATTGCAGATGCAGTGCACAGCCATCGCTGTCCTATAAGTGCCTCGTTGCTGTCTCCCTCAGTCTGTAGAGAAAGCCCAGTAACATTATCCAGCCCCTCCTCCCCCCAAAAAGCAGAGCATTTGTCTTCCTTATTAATTTGTTTTCTTTGATTCTTCTCTGACAAATGAACAAAAAAATTTAAAAGGGCTCTAACTACTGAAAGCTTCTATATGGATAGAGAGCAGACTTTAAACCCTAAGGAGACTAAAAACAGACTGTCTCCAGAGGAATCCCCAAAGGGGGATATTATTTGCTCCTCAATACACAAAACAGTCATAGAAGATATCAAAAATGCTCTCACAAGAGAGCTAGAAGAGAAATTGGAAAAGGAAAGGGAAGCTTGGCAAGAGAGTCTGGAGAAGTCATCCCGCACATTTAAAGACAGAGTGGATAAAGAAATCAAATCATTGAAAAACAAAATTAGTGAATTGGAAAAGGTAAACAACTCCAAGGAAAACAGGATTAGTGAGTTGGGAAAAGAAAATAGCTCTCCAAAAAATAAAATTGGTGAAATGGAAAAAAATTCCATAGAATAAAAAAACTCACTTAAAAACTCAATTGGATAATTACAAAAAGATATTTAAAAAGTGAGTGAAGAAAATACATCATTGAAAATCAGAATTGAACAAATAGAAATGAATGACTCGAGAAGACACCAAGAATCAGTCAAGCAAAACTAGAAAAATGAAACAATGGAAAAGAATGTCAAGTACCTTCTTGGAAGACAACAACAGACATGGAAAATAGATCCAGGAGAGACAATCTGAGAATAATTGGACTCCGTGAAAAATATGAGGAAAAAAAGACCCTGGACACTATTTTCCAGAAAATTATCAAAAATAATTGCCCAGATATTTTAGAAACAGAGGGTAAAATAGACATTGAAAAAATTCATCCATCACCTACTGAAAGGGAACCTAAAATCAAAATGCCAAGAAATATAATGGCCAATTTCAAGAACCATCAGACAAAGGAAAAAATATTGCAAGCTGCTAGAAAAAATCAATTCAGCTATGGAGAAGCCACAATAAGGATTACCCAGGATCTAGCAGCATCCACATTAAAGGATCGAAGGGCCTGGAATATGATATTCCAAAAGGCTAAGTAACTTGGTATGCAGCCAAGAATAACTTACTCAGCAAAAATGAGCATCCTTTTCCAGGAAAGAAGATGGACATTTAACGAAATAAATGAATTCCATCTATTCTGTATCTAAACAAAAAGTTTGATCTTCAAATACAGAACTAAAAAGGTAAAAATAAATCTTGAGAACTATATTTCTCCCATAAAGATATATAAAGAACACATGTATAATTTGTTCTAGAAACTAGAGGTGGAAAGGAAATTATATCATAAAAAAGGGTAAAGTGGTGGTACTACATCTCACGAAGAGATTATATCTGAGAGAAAGAATGGAGGGGGATGAACAGAGTGTGTATCATAATCTCAGTAGAATTGGCTTAAAGAGAAAAATATAGACATATTCGATTTATGGTGAAACTCCTTCCACTTCATTGAAAAGTGGGAGGGGAAAAGTGAAAAGGAAAGGAGTAAGCTAAGGGGAAGGGAATATAGAAATTGTGAGGAAAAGGGGTAAAACAGGGTGAGGAATTCTAAGGTGAGAAAGGGATACAAAAAAGGGAGGGCTGTGAAAAGCAAGTGGTGCTCACAAGTTTAATACTGGGGAGGAGGGTAAGGGAGAAGGAAAGGAGAAAAGCATAAGCAGGGGTTAACAGGATGGCAAGCAATATAGAATTAGTTATTTTAATCATAAATATGAATGGGGTAAATTCCCCCCCCCCAACCCCCCAAAGCAGAGGCAGATAGCAGACTGGATTAAAAGCTAGAATCCTACAATATGCTGTTTACTGGAAACACACCTGAAACAGGGTGATACATTCAAAATAAAAGTAAAAGGGTGGAGCAGAATCTACTATGCTTGATCTAATTAAAAGAGATAAGGAAGGACATTATATCCTGCTAAAGGGTAGCATAGATAATGAAGCAGTATCAATATTAAACATATACACATCAAGTGGTGCAGCATCTAAATTCTTAAAAGAGAAATTAAGAGAGCTGCAAAAAGAAATAGACAGCAAAACTATAATAGTGGGAGATCTCAACCTTCACTCTCAGAATCAGATAAATCAAACCACAAAATAAATAAGAAAGAAGTCAAAGAGGTAAATAGAATACTACAAAAGTTTGATATGATATATCTTTGGCGAAAGCTAAATGGAGACAAAAAGGAGTATACTTTCTTCTCAGCAGTTCATGGAACCTATACAAAAATTGATCATATACTAGGACATAAAACCTCAAAATCAAATGCAGTAAGGCAGAAATAGTAAATGCATCCTTTTCAGACCACAATGCAATAAATTACATTTAATAAAAAGCCAGGGGAAAATAGACCAAAAAATAATTGGAAACTAAATAATCTTATACTAAAGAATGATTGGGTAAAACAGCAAATCATAGACATAATTAATAACTTCACCCAAGAAAATGACAATAATGAGACATCATACCAAAATGTGTGGGATACAGCCAAAGCAGTAATAAGGGGAAATTTTATATCTCTAGAGGCCTACTTGCATAAAATAGAGAAAGAGAAGGTCAATGAATTGGGCTTACAACTAAAAATGCTAGAAAAGTAAAAATATTGGTGTAATTTTGAGAAAACCCAAGTGAACTAAATATAAATCTAGCATTAGTTTTATAGGTACATTAATTCAGTGATATTTTCACTAAAAATAAATTAGTTTTTTTTTGTTGTTGTTGTTAGTTTATTTTTTGGCCATTCTACTACCAGGAAGAATTCAAAACTACTTGGAAAATAACAGCCACAAAGCAGAGAAAGAGACAGAAACAGACTAAAATATAGTAACTTGAACACGAAGGTAAATGTGCCAAACTTGAAGCTGAAAACTCTAAAGTATTCCCCTAATCATATGGGAATGTAATTGGAAAATATTTAATAAACTAAACAAAAATGTGATACACTATAGATGGTGATAATTTGTGGTTTTCTAAGTCAAGATTAGGCTTGCAGTGAATCTGTTTCTATTTGAGTCTGACTTCACTGTTCCAAGAGATCTTTTAAAAATCTTTTTTGAGGTAGTAAATAAGTCATTCATTGCTATAGTTGGAATTCCTTGTGTTTAAGAAATTTCAAATTGATGTTACTTGTTCAATATCTCTTACTTCTTTTTTCTTTTTTGTAGTAAATACCTCTACAAATAAGATTCCATGGGATAACACAATCACATTTATTAAGGAAGAGTAAAATAAATTCATTTATGAGACTTATGTGTCCAAAAGAAAATTTTCAAAGGCTATTTTTCTCAGCTGAAAATGAGAAATGTTTGTAGGCTATCAAAATTTGCCTGTAGAGTGGAGGTATGATGTGATTGTCCCCTAGAGGGTGGTAATGTAATAGCTCCAAAGATAGTCTCCCTATTCCCTTTATGGGGAAAAAAAAAAAAAGAAACAAAAACAAAAAAAACCTCCCAATGTTGTTAGATGTTGATTAGGGGGAGCATGATACTTGTTCTTCTAGATCTATGATTTTAGATTTTTTTAGTACAATTTATAATTTGTTAGAGGGAAGGAGAGTACTCCCTAATATAGCCCAAGTTGACTAGCAAAGATATAGAGATTCTGATCCAAAATTTCAGATGCTTTGGAGTCCCTTATGTTCCACATGTACATTTATCAATAAATTTATTATTAGGAAATGAGGTTATTGTTGTTCAGTTGTGTCTGACTCTTTATGACTTCATTTGGTGTTTTCTTGGCAAAGTTATTCCTTTACTAGCTCATTTTACAGAAGCAGCAGTTGAGGCAAACAGGGTTAAGTGATTTATTCAGGATCTCACAGCTAATAAGTGTTTTATTTGAACCCATGAAGATGAGTCTTCCTGATTCTAGGCTCAGTGTAATCCACTATGCCATTATGTCAAGCACTTGAGTGAGAAGACTTAAGTTCAAATTTCCCCCAAAATGCTTACTGGCTCTGTGACTGGGAAAATCTCTTACTCTGGTTTTCCTCAGTGTCCTTATCTGTAAAATGAACTGGAGAAAGAAATGGCAAATCACTGCACAGAAATCCCAGAAGGGAATCACACAGTCAGGCACAATACAACAACCACCTCAGATTCCACACCCAGGAAAAGAATAGGATTCTTTGTAAACTTGTTTTAAGAGTAAAAGCAAAAAACACAGAAAAATTTATACTTATAAAATATGTGCCAAATCATATAGGCAGAATTCCTGGGGAATCTAGGAAGAATGCCAGGAAAATGGCCTTGGATTATGAGGAATCAATGACATTAAGAGGTTTCCCATCCCTCTTTGTGAGTCCATATATGAAATGCTAACTCAGATTCCATGAGAGAAAGAAAATAAATAATTTTCTAACATAGAAATATTCTAACAATGAGCTATGTGTAAGTGTGTATATTCATCTACATATTCTATTGCAAGCAATATTGATTCTTTAGCATTATTCAGATTTACTAAGGATAGCATAATATACCATAATAAGAAATGGTCAGTACAGACATCTCACATTATGAAAAGCATTGCAGAAGTCAAAATTTTATTGACTCTGCTGCAGATAGACACATGTTGAAAGTCAAAGTTATGAGACATAAGAAGAGTGTCTGCTACCATTTTTCCAGTTCTAGAGATTACTTTTTTAATTGGATAAAACATGATCTTATTGTTGATAGTATCTTTTCAATTTGTAGATCATAATCCCTCTATAACTTCTAATTCCATTCAATTCTTATCCATATCTTTTGTTAAACTTTTCAAAGATGATCTATAGAATGCACTGGGTACTTTCTGGTTCTTTTAATCTTTTTTTTATACATAAGCTATAGTCTTTCATATTTCATTCTTGCTATAGAAGTCTTCTTTTAAGTAACATGTTCTCAATTATGTTTTTATATTACTTTTTAAATATGTCATCATGTGAACTATATTGCATCCTACTCACATCTATCATTCATCTTTATGTTTCCTTTTGGGTAACTTGTAATTTTGCAACTTTTAAAAATTTTTGCAAGTCAATTTATAGCTATATAACATCATAAGATAAATTTTGTCAAAAAGATGGATGTTTGCAAAAACAAACATTGGAATTTCCAAAAGTTCATAGTTTTCCAAATATAATTCAGTCTATAGTATTGCTTCTTTTCAATTCTAGATTCAACTATCATTCAGTAGTACATTGTAAAGGCAGAAGTATGTAGACACACATATACATTCACATTGATGGACATATTGAAGGACTGACTCTTGGGTTGCCTATCCAACTATAAATCATTATTTGGATAATTGTGGTTTTTGTTATCTGGGCAATTAAATTTTGACTTTTCAGTGTTGATGGACAGACTAACTTCTTTGGAGTGACTATAGATCTTTAAAACAGCCCTGAATTGCTCTGGGATTAAATAAATTCCTTATAATGCCAGCCACAAAAGAAGTTTCTGGAGAACCTTTTTACCAAAAGTATCCCTTGTCTCTTTGGACTTGGCACAAAACACTATTCCTGAAACTGCTGAACATATTTAATAAGCATATGCCTTAGGATTTTATGCCTTGCTTGATGTTGTTACTTAACGATTTATTGAAAGGTTATAGCTGTAATGTATCTTTTGTGATTTTAATGTATGTAATGATACCTTTTATGATAAAAGCCTTTAAAATTTCACTTTACTAAGTAAAATCAAATGCTTTTTATAAATTGTCAAACAACAGATATAGGAGAAAATAATATACAAAGATGTAGCGAGCTGTCGTCTCCAGAAGCTGCTGGATCGCTCTCTGGGAAGAGATCTGCTGTGTCTACTCAAATCTCTCAGACAGATTCTTCTTCCTGTAGTGAACCGTTGTCTCCAGGCAGTTGCTGTTAACTCTTGTCCTTAGAAGTGACTTCCCTTCCTGCAGAGAGCCCCGTCAAGCCTGATGCAATGCAGAGTCTTTCTCTTGAATCCTGGCTCTGAATCTCCTCCAACTCTTATCCTTCTTCAGGCCGATCTGCTCTCTGCGCCCAGTGCTGTGTCTTTTATCCTCCCAGAGAATGGGCGTGGGATAATGCAAGGGCTTCTGGGAAGAACCACCCCAGCCAATGAGCTTGCCCCCTCTATCAAGTCAACCTGAGTTCTCACCTTGTAATTGTCCAGAAAACCTGAGTTCTCACTTAGTAATCCTAACATCTCCCCCTTTCTTTTGATTTAGAACATAGGACAGTCATGTTCTAAAAATGAACAGAGGAGGAAGTGTGAGGAAAAAAGGAAAGATCAAGATCTTTCCCTAGAGCAAGAGGATTTAAATGAGGAATTATGGTATGATTCTCTTGAAGAAGCTTCAACCCTGCCTAGAGAACAGATTATTGACAGGCCCACATCAACCCCACCTTCAGAGATGGAGGAAGAAAGAGGGGAAGAGGCAGAAACACAAACAGAATTGCCTGTGAAGAAGCCTAAGCCTATGACAAGATTAGAAAAAGCATTGGTTAAAGCTAAGAGAGAAGGACAGGATATAAGTGATTTTATACATGCATATTTGGAGAAAATTCAGCTACAGAAATAATGACCAGACATCTGGCTAAGGAAAATGCCAATGAGCTTGCCCCCTCTATCAAGTCAACCTGAGTTCTCACCTTGTAATTGTCCAGAAAACCTGAGTTCTCACTTAGTAATCCTAACACAAAGACTTGCATATTTCCCTTTCTTTTTTCTTTTTTTTTTTTTTTGCAAAGCTCTCCTTGAAATATAGATAGACCATTATTATATAGAATTTATGGATGTCATAAAGACATTTATGTTAGTAATTATTCATATCTTCATAGTTAACTTTTTTCTAATAGTAGTATTAGTCATGATCTTTTTCATTTATTTGGTATTTTTCTCTCTGTTATAATCTGAAAATTAGTCCCCAAGTACTTTTAAGATTTTGTTTCATTTTGCAAAGTTTCTTCATCTTGCAAGTATTGCTTTCCTTCCTAATTTCACAATAAGTATTATTTCCACTTCCTCACATTATAGAGCAGGAAACATATCCTGAAAGAATCTAAATATGATGAGTACTGGTCACCAATAAAACCAGAAACAAGTATTTTTCATTTCATTTCAATTTTTATACTCCCAGTTTCATCTACAAAGGCTCCTTAGATGACTTGGCCTACCTAAATCTTTCACAAAATTCTTTGGGTTTCTGTACTCTTTCAGCTTCTTCATTATATTGATAGCTTTCTATAAGTTGAGTTTCTCCAGATCCACAAAAATCTACACCATTGTCTTAATGTGGTATGGGCATTATTCTGGATTTTTAAAGGATGTTCCAAGAGAGTGCAAAGTGGACCAAGTTTTACAAGGTTGTATAAGTTTTAGCATGGTTATATTGTGTGGTTATATGAATACATTGCCTCTGTTTTCCAAGGATCAACCTCATTAAATTCCAAGAGAGATTCATGATCAGCAAGATGGTAATAAGGCCATGATTTCTTTGACCATAGAAGCATGAAATGAATAAAAATGTTAAATGGTCAGTCCTTTGTGACTTCCTGAGTTATGTTGGATTCATTACAGCAGAAAGGAAATCAGGAGATACTCAGAATCACACACTTTTTAGAACATGAACTCTTGATACTCCCAATGCACTATCTTTGCCCAAAGGCATTACTTTGAGGGAGAAATTGAACAACATCTATATTAGAATGATCATTAGAAATGAAATGAGATCTATAGAAGTTATAGCTAAATTGAAGTAAGACTTGCAAATTCTCAAAGAAGCAAATGAAAGAACCAACAATTGGTTTCTTCATGTTCTGTGAAATTACATTTCTTATTGTCATTGGGCACAAGATGAAACTAATTCTGTGCATATGCTTTATTAAACTCCCTTTTAGCTACAACTTAAGACTCTTTGTACTTAACAAGTGTGGTCCTTAGACAGCACATATAGTTTGTTATCAGACTCCTAGATGAGTCCTTTTTTTGCTTGGCTGAACCTGTCAGCAATTGTGCTTTGCTACATGACCTTTCTGAACCAACTGTTATCTCCAAGCCATGACAAAGCTCCAGAATAAAACTTTGATGGAAGATAGCTCCTTATCATAACGGAATGAGCATTTTTAATACAGTATGTAGAATACAAAAATATATGTACACCTTTAGGGCTTTACACAGAGTTTTATGTATAAGTTTATAATAAATATTCATTTTATTATCACTCCAAACACAGTAAATTTCCACTTGAATTTAGTGTGAGATATCTAATTTAATTTGGAAGTCTGAACTGAAATACTAAAATTTAGATTTTATATTAAATTGAATGACTTTTTAGAGTACATAAGATTTTGTTTACTTTTAAGTTACAGATTAGAACACTGCAAGTTCTATCAAGGCAAGGACTAAGTCTGATAAACATTTAACTTTTCATTCAGCATAGTATTTTTATAGACATGAGATGATAAATGCTTATTGAATTGAATAGCTATGTCTTGAAATAACTTATCATATGTGCTTATGGCATAACTAACATCCATGGGATGCAGTTCAAAGATGAAAGCAGACCAAATCCACTAAGAACATTTTCCAGATTCAAGGAATTCTTCTCTACTTTTGGAGTCTGGTTTTTGGCTCAGTGGAGATAGAAGTTCAAAGGCACACTGGTCAGTTCAATGAAATAAGTACCTTGGTTACCCATTAAATTTGTCTTTGTAAATAAAGCATGGGGAGTTCTCCTTTGATCCTTTGTAGATAGAGCCCAGCAGGCTATCCTTAGCCCAGCAATGAGAGTAAGAGACTGCTTAAAATGAAGCATGCCATAGTTATATAAAGCATTCGAACACTTGAGCTGAAGCAGAAATTTTTTTCTAAATAAAACTGCAGCTTTTTAATTGTGTCATGCATAGGTGGCTAATAATTGGGTTATTGATGACAAAAATGAGAAAATAGTGGCCATGGTAGAAAAATGTTACATAAAATTCATCATGAACATGTAATATTTTATATTTATATCATTTTGGTTGCTTAAAATTTTCATCCAGCATTGTTACCTGTAGTGTGCTTTCTAGAGCCCTCAAGTTGGGGTGCCAGAATGTACTATGTTTTCTAAAGCTCCCATGCTGGGGTGCCAAAATATACTGTCGGGACTAGCTGTCTGGAGGATCTTGGAACCAGCCCAAGTCCTTGGTCTTGGTGGAGGAGTGATGAAGTAGGAATCCACAAGGCTGGTCAAAGATGGAGTCCTTTTATTTCAAGTCCTCTAAGCCCCTAAATACCTTAGTACAATTGCATCACTACAGGACACTGAGCATTTCCAACTATAGTATTATTACATCACCACAGCATACTAAGCAAGTGCCAACTACAGTACCATTACATCACCACATCACCACAACACACTTCACAAGTGCTAACTATAAGCATCCTGCTATTAATATGTAAATACCTCTTTACCATAAGTATCCCTTGCTTCAAGTAGAACATGCCTTGACTTCTCATGAAGGGTGAGACACACCAAGGGAAGATGGGGAGCCGAGCCAGACATTGTCAGCAGGTTCCCTCTGAGCTGAAGGGTCTTATACATCATCCAGAGTTCCCCCACTATCTGTGGCTCTCTATAGTTATCTTTTAATTTTGTATATGTTGAAGAATGTTTCCAGAGTTTTAGGTAATTTAATTTATAATTCAGTTTTGATTGATATACTTACTCATACATTATCTTCATTTCTGAATATATACTTCCTCCAGCATCCAGCAAAACATCCTTTGTAACAAAAATATTTTTAAAAGAAAGAGAAGGAAATAATACAATTCAGAAAGATTGACCACTATATCATTTGAGTTTAATAGGAAAGCAAGTGTTCTATCCCCAAAGTCACCCATCTCTAGAAAAAAAGGAAGGAAGGGAAGTGTACTTTGTCATCTTCACTTATGGGAAGAGTTTGACTATTATAGTTTTACACTGTTCAGTTTCATTTTTTTCCTTTCCATTTACTTTTTTCTAGTTATAGTGTTTGTGACTTTCCTTGTTTTGCTTATTTCTTTGTGTACATTTTTTTCTTCTTAGCCCACTATGTGTTTACATAGGCCTTGTCATGCTTCTCTGAACTTGTTACATTGTTTCATATTCATGTGCTGTAGTTTGTTTAGCCATTCTCCAACTGATCAGCATCTACTTTGTTTCTACTTCTTGAAAGAATTTCAAAATGTTGCTGTGAATATTTTGCTATATATGACATTTTCTTTATCTTTGACTTCCTTAGGGTAAATGATTAGTGGCACTTCTCTAGCTCAAAGGGTCCCCATATGGTTAATAGCAGGACTTAACTCAGGGAAAACCGATGACAAAAATAGTTTTTCTTTGGTAGCTTTTGTCCAATGTTGTGCTTATTCCTTCCATAGAAAATAAGACATATTCTATATCTTTTTCACACAAGACTTTGGTCTCTAATATCAATCAGGCAATCAACAAGATTAGCACCTCCTGTGTTCTAGGTGCTTATGATACAGATAGGACTGAAAAAATTCCCATTTACAAGGAATTTGTATTCTAATGAAATAAAAAACAAGTACATGTATATTTATGAAAAGAATAAATATGAATAAAAACAAAATAATTACATACAAGGTAATTTGAAAGGAAGAACACTAGCACTTGAAGGAATCAGAAAAGCTTCATGTAGAAAGCCATGCTTGTGCTACATCTTGAAACAGCAAAGGGATCCTGTGAGATGGGGGTGAAGAAGAAGTGCATTGCAGGTTTGGCAGTTGACTAATACAAATGTATGAAGAAAGGAGTTTGAGTATTTATCTTTTAAAGGAATAAAGACAAGTTCAGTTTGCCAATCAGTAGACAAACATTTTTTAAGTGCTTACTAGGTACCAGACACTATGCTAAATGCTGGGATTACAATTAGAAATCAAAAGAAAGATATTCACTGACTTCAAGTAGCTTACCTTCTAATGGTGGAAATCAAGCTGAAAGACAAAAGGGTGAGGGTGGGAGAAAGATACCAGGATCCAAGGATTAGAAGAGGAAGTCTAGTGGAATTAAACCAGCAGTATAGCTTGGAGAGGGATGAAAAGGTTAGTGAGGCAGGAAAGATAAGGTTGAGGCTGGCTTGTGAAGACTGTAAAAGCTAAAAGAGTAGTTAATATTTTATCCAATGGCTAGTAGGAAACTTCTGGAATTTATTGAATAGTCAGATCTGAGATAAAAGAAAATAATTGAGTGAGCTATTTAGAAGAAGGACTAGAAGGAGGAGGGACCAGAGGGAAGGAGACCAGTTAGGGGGCTAATGTGTCCATTAATCTGTCAACTACTCTCATCTAAAGGATTTTTCATTATTATAGCATTCTAAAAGAATAAATATCTAATAATTTAATTTTAAGTACTACTCACACATAGTAGGGAAGACTATTTTGAATGTATTAGGCTGTTCAGTGCTCTTCAAATCACATATCATAAATTTAATATACTTTCTATATATAATATGCCCAATAATAATCACTTTATTACATATAGTTACCTACTTCTGGAATTTAAATGAGTGTATTTGATCTTAGTTTTGAAGTTTAAGGAAAACTAAATCATAGGTAAATGCGGTATAATTGAAATTTATATATCTATATATATGTGTGCATACATATAGGCATATATAGATAAGATTATATTCTGGCCTTTATATTCCACAAAAGCACATGTTAATTAAATTCATATCCTTTCAATCAACCAACTTTTAAACATTTAAAACACTATTCTCTATACAATTGTTGAAATTAGGTCACTATATTATTTAGTCTTTTGTAAAATATTTAGTGTATCCAAGCATTAGATTTGAAACTTAAAGGGTATTATAATGCAACAATCTAAATTTTATTTTTATCTCTCTAAATTATATTTAACTATATTAGTAGAATTGATATATGGGGTAGATTTGGGGTCTATTTTAAGCTCATACTATTTAAGAACTCCCTAACTTGCCAGGACATGGATGTGGAAATGAAAAGGTACCTCTGCTCTATAGATCTGTTTGTTTATGTATTTATTAATTTATTTATTTGCAATTTTTATTGGGGAAAATTGGTTCATAATTTAATTTTTATGCCACTAGATTTCATGTTAATTCTAATGCAGCTAATATTTGCTAATAAGGAACAGAGGAAACATGAATAAATTGCTAATTCAAAAAGCCAGTTTTGCACATTTGTTTCAATCTGTTTTCTCCTTCAAATATCCTTTTTAAAAACAGAGCAAAAGAGATATTTTTGGAGTTTTGTTTCTTTTTTTCTACCTTATTCTATGAAGACAGAACAGACTTCCATCAAAATGACAAAACGTATATTGTAAAAGTGAGAATAACAAAAAGTGATGAATATGTTTTACCTACATATTGGACAAGTAATTTTAGGATCATTAGCAGTTGATTATATTTGTCCTATTCTGAGACATAAATGAGGGAGTTAGATTCAAACACTCATATTAATACTGTCCTTTGTTGCAGTACTTTAAAATTTGGTATAGCTCTGGACAATCATTAAGCTGCCTTTGAAGTCTATAACTTAGGTGCAGGTTAATGTCTATATTACTGCATTAGGGACAATAATTTACTTCCTTGAATGACATTCTTTCAGATTTTCCATAAATACAACACAATGTTATGACGAAAATATAGTTATCCAAATTAGCTGAAAACGTAGATTATTTAGGAGATATAATTAAGTTGATATTCTTCCCAGGGAATTCATATCTAATGATAAGGAAAACAATTTAGGAATTATATGATATGAACTGATGCAGCTTGAAAGTGAGCAGAACCAGGAGAACAGTATACACCATAATAACACTATTGTATGATGAACAACTGGAATGATTTGACTATGTACCACAAAATGATCCAAAGCAAGCCCAAAGGACTCATGATGAAAAACTCCAGAAACATAACTGTCAGCTTCTAAATACAAAAGCATACTATTTTTCTTTTTCTTTGTTTTTTAGATTCAAGTTTTCTTTCACAAAATGACACATAGAAATGATTTCACGTATATAACCAATTTCAGATTGCTTAACAGGGAAAGGAAAACAAAGGGAAGAAAAGATAGAGTTCAAAATTTTTAAAAATGTTAAAAAATTGTTTTTACTTGTAATTAGGAGGAAATGAAATATTATTTTAAAAAATATCAGCACATAAAATAATTATGTAACAGAATGCTATCCTTTTACAACAGAATGCTATCTTTTTCATAAGCTAGTCACATATTTCAGTTACAAAATCTTGTGCCTCTATTCTCATCTATATAGTAAGAGGAAATAGAAATTAACCTTGAGTGGTGAGGGGAGTTCCTACATTGGTTTCAAAAATATTTATATATATGTCTATCCCAGGGATCAGGAATTCACGGAACTGGGACAAAGTCCAGCTTGTAGGGACAGCTGCTTTAATAGTATGAGGCTGCATTGGCTCATGCCAGAGGGGTTCCAATTTGAGGCTTTGGATGTCCCTGTTCAGGGCAAGCAATGATCAGATATGATTGTCTTTGAAGCATAACAAAGAGCTATAATGTCTTAAGGATTCAGTTCTCTTAGCTACCCTGTACTTCCTCTCCACTTTCCCCCCTTCCTCATTTACCTTTGAGGAGCTTCTCAGAATGAAATGCCTATAACCCCAAGAAATTCATGTGACCTCATATTTTCTGCAAAGTTTGGATTTCCCAGTTATGTACCCAGAAGCTCTGTTTTACCACTTAATCTGTTAAATGTCCACTGACTTAAGCGGTTTCCATTTACACTTTGTGATGGATGACTGCTTTGTCCCAAGATTGTTTAAAAGTGCAGTTTCCAAAGTTGAATCCCTCATGTCAGATCTGGGAAAAGGTTAGTAGTACACACTGTTTTCATTGATGAACTTTTGAATGTGAAACTTAATACCAGACCCAAAGAATGAAATTTAATGTTCAAAGAATCAAAGAGAATGAGTCTAGATAAGGAAAGCAAATAGGGACAGGAATAAAAAATGCTGACAAGATTTTGAGCCAGTAGAGGAGAGTTAGAATGCTATTTTTTTTTAAAGGAAGGCATCTCCTTTATTAAAACCCTTATTAAAATTCACTGCTTTCAATGAAGGCTTTGTACACCTATAGACACCTTGTAGACTGAAAAGCTTAGCTGGGAGCTAATGAATAACAGAAGAAAATTGACACCATGTCTAAAGTGAAGAGCATTGAAACCAGATACTTTATCATCATACTCACTACACTTAATTGTTCCTCCCAAGGAATATATTGTGAAAGGAACACTTAGAATTGGAAGACCTGGATTTGAATTCCAACTTTGCTATTTAGTACCTATGCCTTTGAAGAAGTCACAGCATCTGAGTCTTTTTTTCCTCATCTGGGAAATAAAAGAATTGGACTCATTTTTCTATAAATTTTTATCTTTAAATATTATGATCCTGTGATATTCTTCATATTGACAACATTGATTTTGTGAGTTTTTAAAACCATAATTATTGAAGTTATTGATTTATAACAAATTTATTTATAAATCATTCTTTGATAATATATGACATGCTTCTCGAGAAACTATTATTACATTCTGATAATGGAAACAATAGGTGTACAATATATGCTTCTTACCATGACTAACAGCCTTGGAACTGACTTATACAGTGTGTATACCTATATTTATAAAATTATGTTATAAGTACATATAGTGCATGTTATATCTTATTTATATATTATATTATGCTAGAAAAAGAGTTAAAAGTTCATTTGTGCAACTTATAGCTATTATGAGAAAGTCATTTCCAAAAATGTAATTAGTGAAAAATTAATTTCTAAATTCATATAAAATTATATACATTCTGAAATTTCATATATATTTACTCATATAAAAGATTTTTTAGGCGGCCAATTAGCAATATAAATAGAATGCTATGCTTGGAGGTAGGAAGAACTGAGTTAAATCCTGCCTCATATATTTATCAGCTACATAGTGCTTCTAGAAAAGTCATCTGATTTCAATCTGCTTCTGTCTCCCCATCTGAAATATGAAGGTGCCAATTGCATTTATCTCATAGGACTATTGCGAGGATCAAATGGGATAACATATATAAAATGCTCTGTAGATGTGAAAGTGATATATAAATGCTATTATTTTAAGCAACTTGAAATTATTTAGGCCTTAATAAGAAGGGGATTTGGCAACAAGTTTAGGTTAGTGGGGGAAAACAAGACAAATTAAAGAAGGCTTAAAATTTTGCAACTTCAAATCTTACAAGAATGAATGTTGAAAACTATCTTTACATGTAATTGGAAGAAAATACTATTAAATGAAAAAAATTTAAAGGAGGCTTTTCCAGAACATCTGAAAGATTTAATGGGACTATTGATAGGAACCCAAAACCTGACTGAAAAATGCAATATGATTTATAGAAAAAACTGTGAAACTCACAATTGTATTCTAGAGAATTATAATTAAATATATCTCAGTTTAAAGTTACTTCATCAAACTGCTACAAAATTTAAGCCAATTAATTTAAACTATTTAAAATAGAAATGAAATGCTTTAAAATGTAATTCAACAGATTTAATATGCATTTTCCCTTTTATCCAGCCAAATCCAAATTAGGATTATATATATTTTTAACTCATTTACTTACCCTATGGTTAAAAAAGAGAACTGGAACCCAGAAAGGGAGGTGAGGTTATCGATGAAACAATAAGGAAGGGGCAAGTTAAAGGTATTAATGAAAAATTCAAATAGCAAATGGGAAGCAGCTGCTCCCCATTCCACTCTCTCCCAGTCCATTGCTAGGGGAATGCAACCCTAGAGGAGCGAGAGAGAGGAACTCTCTAGATCATCCTCTAAATGAATTAATGGGGTAGGAAGGAGGTAACAGACACACACACACACACACACACACACACACACACACACACACACACACACACACACACACACACACACACACACACACACACACACACACACACACACACACACACACACACACACACACACACGCCTTAAATAGAAGCAGCTGCTAACTCCTCTGGATAGCAATTTGACAGCTATTTAATTAGGTCCAATGGAACAATTTTATTTGGCAGGTGAAGCATCTAAACATATCATTATCCTCAAATATTTGGACTTCTAAGTTTTACTAGTTTTTATTTTTAAGGAGGAATAATAGATTAAATAAAGGAAATTCAAGTTAGTATACAGATATTTTGCTTATGTAAATATAATCAGATATTCACTGATTTCCTCATGAACACCCTAAAATGTCTGGGAACTGTACTTTTTGACCTTAGGGTTTTTCTCTTTCCCTAGGTAGAATGATTGCTAAACTATAAAGGAGGATGCTGAGTTCAAGCATATGAGTGGAAAGTTCAGGTTGGGTTTAAAGAAAAGAAAGCATGATGGTATTAGCATAATGGTGGGCATCAGTCTAATGATCAGGAAAATGGAAGGATTCCAAGGGATGATTTAAATGAAGGTCATTAAAACTGGAAACACTGATGTTGCTAGAGCTCTTTCCTGCTCAGTGCTTTGCCTAATCAGATTCTTGAGAAATAGTATGAAATGGGAATAGACTGAAACTGCTGGCTATTTTTGCTCCTTGAGATTAGTGAAAGGATAGTGAAGGTTTAAGTTCTCCTTTCCCTAGACTGGCAATTGGCAGGCATATCCTCCATGATTTCTCTATTTCATTAAACTTTTTAATTCCTGGGCTTTTTTTTTTTTCATGTGAAACTATGACTATATAAAACTGAGAGTCCTGGAATTCATATCTTTTCAATTTGAATGGAGAGATAACAATGGAGGAAACTATTGAACAGCTTTAAATACAAAGACTCAGGACAGAGGTTTGAATCTAGAGCTTCACCCTGGTTTGGGGTGATCACAGCTGTAAATTGTGAAGGACTCAAAAGTTTTGACCTTTTAAGAATAACTCATAAACTTAAATAACAGAAAACAATTTCATGATTCAGGACAATATTTACTCTTAGGATAAGGAATCATGGGTAAAAAAGATGCAGATGATGAGTGCAAGTATACTCTATGCAGCTCCTTGTCTCTGAATTGAGTAACATAATAAAGGTGTGGACCTAGGAAAATCATGCACTCCCCTCTAGTAGAAGTAGAAATTTTTAAAAACAAACAAATAAATAAATAAGATACAAAATTTTAAAAATGACTAAATAAAAAATAAAAATTGGAGCTGCTCCATCCCTATATAACCAACCTTCTCAGATAGTGTCACATGGTGATTACTTAAGGAACCTGAATGTGCCATTAATTTGAATAGATCTTAGTAGATATTTATGAATTGTTGCTGTTCTAGGATTTAATATTCAGAAAGGAAAATAAATCAATTTTTAAGCTCTTACTATGTGCTAAGCAGTGGGGATCCAAATAAAAAAGGAAGATAGTCCTTATTCTCAATGAATTCACAGTCTATTGGGGTAGAATATACCTATAGAATATTAGAACTGTAAACCGGATAGAAAGATATCATGATCCTTTGGATATAGTAGCAAAGCTAATGGTAATGCCTCTTTTTAAATGCTATTTACACTATTAAAATTATATCTGTTTTTGGATATTGAATCATTTGACTGTGCAAAGGACTTTGGTAGCAAGAACAACATTATTTTCTATGTCTTCAGTAGATGTTTCTGGAACATCTGCAGGCTCAGTTGCCATACTGTATCTCAAACAAGGATTGCTTTTCAGAATGATGGCTGAATTCACTGAGCTAAAACACCATTGCTATTCCCAAGACTTTGGGGTTAAGAATCTTGGACAGTCCCCATCAGTATCTGAAGAGAGATAAAGGTCAAGGTGGTAGTAAAAATGGTTTGATATGTTTAAAGCTTGCTATCTTCTATTCTCCAAAAGCATGCTTTGCTGCTTTGGGTGGCTGTTGATTTATAATTGATGGGGATGGCTGATCCCTTCTCTGTAGAGGTTACATTCATGAATTATGGCTATGAAAACTGGGATAGAAGCAGCACAAGTGGTCAGATGAGTACTGCCACTTATAGAATTCCTATGCTCAAATGCCCATTGGTGGCAAGCAGTCAGCTACTGTTGCTGGTGGTGTGTTGTTGATTTCTCCACAATGATTTTCTCCCTAAACAATGGCTATGGAGATAGGCTTGGAAGTAAATCTCATGGTTTGAAGAACACTTGGGGTTCAGGGTCCTACAATTCCTCCCTTTGAGGTTTGAGGGGGAGATGGTTGTCAAGGTTATGGTGGTGGTTTGATTTGTCTGGCACATGCTGTCTTTTCTTTTCCTCAGCTAAGAAAATATACATGTTAATGATGAACTATCTTTTTTGTTATTTCTTGATAATCATCAAAATAAATTTTAAAATTATTATTAAGGTTTGTTCCATGACATTTCTCAAAAAGATAACTGAATACTATATCTAGGATTATATAAATATAGGTAAATAATTTAACCTCCCTGGGTTTCATTTATAAAATTGGGATTAAAAAATATGTATATTGCTTATTTTCATAGGAAACAGCTTTATAAACCTTAAAGGCTTATACAAAATGAATACTACTATTAGCACTGGGAAAGTGCAAAAATATCTTTGCTGTTCCAACAGTTGCATTCTTCCAGATTGTCAACTGGTTGTTTTCATGTTGTCTCTCCCATTAGACTAAGATTCTTGAAAACATAAATATTTTTGCCCTTCTTTGTATCCCCATCATTTGTATCCTCACATACCAGGTATCTAATAAATACTTATTGACTGACTAAAAATAAGTACAATATATTTTTTAAAATCATTAGTTTATTCTGGTTAACATGACACTGTATAAAAGAAGCACATATATTAAAATAAATTAAAATAAAATTATTTTTAATGAGCACATCACTAAACAAAATACTGATAATAGTAAGCATGTAATAGTAATCATTTTTAGTTTAACATAAGAAATTGTTCAGATCTTTTACTCAGTGTGAATAAAAGCTTAAGGGTTTCCTCTCATATTCTGGATAAAAGAGATGAAAATCTAAGTATCTTTGGTCTGCATTGTTACTAAGTTAAAAAACAAGTTCAACAAGTTTCAAAGAAAAACTTGTTAGTTAAGTGAAAACATTTTTTTTCATTAGAATTGAGAGGAAAGGGGAAAGTTTATGTTACAGCACATCAGTGATCCATCATGTCTGTACTTTCATAAAATCTTTAAAATGGACATTGAGAAACAACAATGTGATGCATTTCAATAAGTGTCAATCAAGCAACACACAGAATTCCACAAAATATATAGGAAGTTAATAAAAGCCTATTTCTGAAATTATTTCTCACGTAATGTAGAATTATAGAAATCATCAAAGATGTCATCTAAACAACTATTTCAACTCAAAATTTCAGAATTTTTTTGTAAATGGGATAAAATGTTTATATCTGTTAAATAGGGGGAAATGTATTCCCTTTGGGAAGAAAATACATTCAGACAATTTGCTTCCAAAAAGGTTTTTTGATTTATGCTTTAGAAAATATTACCAGTAACACATAAACTTAAAAAAAAACATATTTGTAGGAATTGGTTCTCTGAATTAATTTAAGTAAATTTTTTCAGCATTCCTTTGCACATATTAATAACTCTTATGATGAGAAAATTTTGTCAGTAAATTTATTTTTCTTTATAATTCATATATAAAAAGTTGGAGTAATTTCAAAATAATTACAAAAGTTATAAAAATTTTTAAAAAGGTTTGTCATTTCACATGAATAGAATTGTACTATAGCTTAATTTTCACATTTCTTAAAGATGAAATATTTTAAAGACTATGTCATGTATAGATACAGATACCTTCGGTGGGGATGAAGTCTATGGACCTTTTCTCAGAATTATGCTTTTAAATAATAGAAGGGAACACTAAATTTCCATTGCAAATTAGTGCAAAAATAAGTATTTTTTTCTCGTCCAAGATCATAGATTCCTTGAATCTCTCCTTGTATCCCTTGAGCATCTGTGGACTCCGGGTAAAGAACTTGTTCTAGAATGAGTAGAATTGTATAGTCTTTTTAATTTTAAAAATGTATTTATTAGTTTTTGACATTTTTATAAGATTTTTGATTTCCATTTTTTTCCTCTCTCCTTTCCTTATCCCTCTCCAAGACAACAACCTGATATAGATTATATATGTTGGCATATTAAACATATTTCCACATACTAATGCAAATTTTAAGCAAACAAAATATAAACTTATCAAATGCAGCTCAACTAGAAAATTATAAAAATGCATGTATGTGTATATGTGTGTATGTATTTATTCATCATATTCAAGTTGTCCCAGTCCTGCTTTTTATTTGAAAAACAACAGAAAACCAGATAATTTAAAGCATCAATCTTTAAGCAAAATTGCTTCAAGATTTATCATTATACAAAGAAGTTCAGAGATGGGAAGGGAAGGGATTGCTACTTAGTTTGGGTGAAATGATGCTAAACCTGGCAGTAAAGAGAAAATAAAGCTGGTCTTCTCATGCTTCTCTTTTCTCTCGAGGAATATGACCTTTGGCTGAGACGGAACAGGACAAAAAGAAGGAATTGTTACCTAATATGAATAAGAAGATAGAATAGAGCAACTAGCTTTCCCTGGTGATTTTAAGCCACCTGACTCAGATGAACTACATCCTTTAGATACTGAAAGAACAAGAAGATAAGAATTCTGAATCATTTTTTATGATATTTGAAGCATTGTGGTAAATGGGCAAGGAACCACAACATTAGAGTAGAAAAAAAATGTTATCCCAAGTTTCAAATAAAAAGAGGAGAGTATAACGTCTATAAATTATGTTACTGAATTCAACTCCTAGAAAAATTACTGAATATATCATCGAGTTGACTGGTAGTTATCTCCATTAGGAGAGGAAGCAATGGTTACAAAGGAATCAGAATGCCTTCCTTAAAAAATAGATCAGGGGCAGCTAGGTGGCTCAGTAGATAGAGCACCAGCCTTGAATTCAGGAGGACCCGAGTTCAAATGTGGTCTCAGACACTTCACACTTCCTAGCTGTGTGACCCTGGGCAAGTCACTTAACCCCAGCCTCAAAAAAAAAAAAAAAAAAAAAATAGATCAGTCTGGATTTGAACTTAGAAAGATGAGTCTTCTGGACTCTAGGCCTGATATCTTATCTACCATGCCTTCTATCAACTCAAAAGATATGGGCTAGATAGATTAGATTACAGATAGATTTGGAGCTTGTTGAATAACCAGATCTATAGAGTAGTTATTGATAGTTTCATGTTAGTTTAAAAAGAATCTCTAACAAAATGATAACAAAATTCATTTGGAAAAAACAAAAGATCAAGAATGTAAAAGGAATCAATGGAAAAAATGTAAATGAAGGAAATTTAGCAGTACCAGAGCTTAAACTATCTTATAAGACAGTAATTGTCAAAATTATCTTGTATTGGTTAAGAAATATAAAGGTAGATCAGTTGAACACACTAGACATATAGCTACAGTGGCAAACAAATATAGTTACCTCGTGTTTGACAGCAAAGAGAAAATAAAGTTTGCTCTTCTCAGTTCCCAATTTCTCAATTGTAAAAGCTTAAGTTTTTGGGATAACAATCCATTGTCTAATAAAAAATGTTGGTAAAACTGGAAAGAGATCTGGCAGAAATTGTATGCAGACTAATATCTTACACCATTATAAAGGAAGATATTACAAGACAGTTTTTAGAATATGAAACATATTACTATCACATTTATTAATAAGTGAATAATTTATGAACAAACAAGAGAGTGTTGTGATATGTAAAAGGAATAATTATAATTAAATTAAATTAAAAAGATTTTGAACAAATAAAACAAATGTAACCTAAATCAAAAGGAAAGAAGAAAACTGAGGAAAAAAATGTATAGACAGTTACTCAGATAGAAGTCTCATCTTTCAAATATATAAAGAACTTTGTCAAATCTACAAAAATGTGACTCATTTTGGTTAATGGTCATAGGATATGAACAGGCAATTTTTCAACGAAGAAATCAAAACAATTTATTGTTATATGAAAAATGCTCTAAATCATTATTGATCAAAGACATACAAATTAAAACAACCATGAGAAAACTTTTTTATATCTACTAAATTGGCAAAAATAATAGAAGAAAGTGATAAATGTTGGAGGGAATTGGAAAACTTAGGACCTTATTCATTGTTAATAGAATTGCAAACTGCTTTAACCAATTTGGAGAGAAATTTAAAGTTATGACCAAAGAATCATTAAACCAGGGTATAGATAGTTTAATTTTTATCTATCTATCTATCTATCTATCTATCCTTTTTCTCAGAAATAACACTAGTAGGTCTATTCACCAAAATGATGAGGAAAAATGGAAAAGAACCTATGTGTTCTAAAATATTTATAATAGCTCTCTTGGTGGCAAAAACTGGAAATTACAGGGATGTTCATCAACTGAGAAATGGCTAAACCAATTTTGTTATATGTTCATGATGGAATATTATTCTGCTATAAGAAATGATGATCTCAAATGATTTTAGAAAAGCATGAAGAGTGCTCCATGAAAAAAAATGAAGAGTGAAATGAGCAGAACCAATGGAACCTTGTATATAGTAATCAATCATTCTTACCATCATTAAAAATTGTTATTAACCTCAAAGATCCTGTGAAGGCAAATGTTCTATACGAATCCAGATTCTATATGAATCCAGAAAGGAATATTGCTGTGGTATAGGAAACAATGAGCTGATTAATTTAGAAAAAACATTTAAAGACTTGGAATTATAAAAGAAGATTCTATTCACCTTCAGAGAAATAAATGATAGGAGGAAATAAGCATCTATGGTCTTATATATATATGTGTGTGTGTGTATGTTTAAATGTTTATGTTTATAGATATCTAAGTATATATATGTACATTTACATACACACACACACACATATATATATATATGTATATATATATATATATAATTATACATACTTAATGGTAACTTTCTTTGGGGTAGGGGGAAAGAAAGGGGA
Source organism: Sminthopsis crassicaudata (assembly GCF_048593235.1). Lineage (NCBI taxonomy): Eukaryota > Metazoa > Chordata > Mammalia > Dasyuromorphia > Dasyuridae > Sminthopsis > Sminthopsis crassicaudata. The sequence goes on from NC_133621.1 coordinate 124,011,448, forward strand.
AAAATAAAGTAAAAAATGCACAGCAGAGAACAAAAGAAAATAAGGAAGCAAAGAAAATCTGGGCAGTTTTATAAGCAATGTGTAGTATGTATTATGTAGGATTTCTTGAAATGGATTTTTTTATTGAATCCTTTTTTATGATCTGCTATGTACATGGAAATGTATTTTTTTCTCATCTTGTATTTAAATGTAATATTTAAAAAATTACCCCCCTCCAAAAAAGAAGCAGCAGCAGAAAAAAAAAGTAAAGCAAAAAAGGAATCTTTAACAGAATGTTCCACTAACTTGGATAAAGACATCGAACTTTCATAAGAAAAGCAGGGCTAGTTAACACACTAAATGACACAAGCAAAGAGTGGAAATAGTGATAAGACAGAATATTGGTTTTATTCTAATAAAATAAAATTTAATAAGGCATTCATAAAGGTATTGTAAAATAGTAGCTAAAGGACAGTCTCATCTCTAATATATACTGTATCTATGTGATTGAGCAAATCATATAATTTTTCAATACTCCAATAACTCTCCAAGACTTTTGCTTAAAGAATATTTGCAATCTGACTTAATAGATAAGATTTTCTCATAGGAAGCTACCTATACTAATGAAATCATAGGCCAAAACACTAAATGAATTTGCTTTTAAATCAAGACATTCAGATTCTTTCAACAGCTTCCTGGGTGACCAAGAACATATTAAAAAAATACTTAGCATCACTTATAATTCCCAATATGTATCTACTCAACTCCTCTTCAAGAAAGCAATTTTTAAAATATCAAAGCAAATAGAAACATAAAAAAGTTCTGCAAAACCAACCAACCCAAACACAACAACTGAATCTGATATTTTACACAATGTTCTATTGCCTTAGCACTTTACCTCTGGGAACATGCATTTTCAAAGTAGAGTACTGGACTTAGAATTAGGAAGAACTCTGTTCAGAGGTAGCCTCAGGTATTTATTAGCTGAAGAAGTACACATGTTTAACCCATATTGAATTGCTTGCTGTCTAGGGAAGGAGAATGGAGGGAAGAGAGGGAGAAAGATTTAGAACACAAGATTTTGTGGGGATGAATTTTGTATGTATCTTTGCATGTATTTGGAAAATAAAAAGCTATTATTAAAAAAAAAAGATATTTACAAGTTATCACTCAATCACTGTTTGCCTCAATTTCTTTATCCATAAAATGGGAAAAATAACAGTGCCTATCTCCCAGAGTTGCTATGAGGTTAAAATGAAATATATTTATAGAATGTTTTACAAATTTGAAAATTAAGATTTGTTAACTTTGTTAAAATTTAAAGTATAATAATATATAAATTATTGGTATTTGTATAGTTGACAGGTTTTCATGGGAAATTGCTGGACTCATTCAGGGCATGAACCCCTGACTTGATCTCACTAATAAGGACAATATAAAACAATATAGGTGGTACAGGGTATGCTAGATCCCTAAAGGAAGATAAAAGTTACCAGGGAAAATTCTATAGTCACCTATCCTTGATAACTTTTGGAAAACATGATCAGCTTTCTTAAATATTCCTTCCCAGAAACATGGATAGATTAAATTGTGTTTGTTTCCCTTTGGGAGACTATGAATTAATGCTCTTATAACTTTTTTTTTTCAGAATGTCTGGGTTTATAAATTTCTTGATTCATTCATACAAAATATGTTATCAGTAGTATAATGGAGAATTATTTATTGATAACTTGGGACTAATAGGAATATAAAAAAGTATTAATACTGTTAATCTGGAATTTTCCCTTATTTAATTTTCCCAATTTTCTGTTCCTCTTCTCTCCCTCATTTTTCATTTTGTTTTATTTTGCTCTCTGCTCCTTTTCAAATTCCCCTATGTATTTTTATTCCAATTTGACTCATCTCTCTAACTCATCTGGACCTCACAATGGCTAACTCAGAGAATTGTGTGTCAAATGGAAGTGAGGGTCATGAAGGTAGAAAAGAAAGTTTGTGTAGCACTTATATAGTTAATGAGGAAAAACTGTGAAAAGTTATGTCTCCATTAGCCAAGAAAATATAAAATTAAGAAAAGCGATACAGAACGATACACAGATTAATTTAAACCAACTCCACATTAGTACTGCTGACTAATTAAATTAAGCTTATATTCATGATTTGTTTTTCATCTTTACATTAAGATCATTTTTATAATGAAGAGTAATTATAGCATGAGTCTAATTAGCTTTTCACATATCTATTCTAATGTATTCTGATGAACTAATGATTCTTTTATAGCATAATTGTTGCATTTTTTGTTGCATGTTAAATGCTTCTTTTGGAGGTGAGAGTAGAGATAAAGAAAGAGCAATACCTTTCTGTATTCGAGAATGAACCAATATAAATGAACTTGTCATTTTCATTACAGTTGCTAATGGACTGTTAACTTAAATCACAAAGTCTTTCTATTAGATTTTACAGGAATAAAGACATTTTTTGTTTGAAAATGGCCCATCCAAAGCACATATGCAAATTTATCAATGAGTATTGGTGCAGAGATCATTTTATGATAAATGAGTTGGCAACTTATGTAAAGTATTGTCATCTTACTTGTGTGCATCAAAGGATATCAGACCAAAGGCACTAAAAGCACTATACAAACAATATTTAGAATTATAAAAGGAACCCAATGAATAAAGATTGCTGGAAATAGGCACCATGAATTCACAATTTTTTTTTCCCTATGGTATGTTACTTTAATATAACAACACAGAGTATTAACACTGGACTTGTACACACCTAGCACTATAGAAAATTCCAATTCATACAACTCTCCAGGCAAGAAAGACCTCTTTAGTGTCTATAATAATATTTAAAATATACATGGATGATTTAAATCTTTTTAACTTACTTAAGAAATGGCAAGCCAGTTACAATAACCATGAAAGCAGCTGAAGCAGGCATTGTGGAGAGTTTAGAGCTTGGTTTGATAGTGCATCCCAAGCAATCGCCAGTTGTCTTGACTTTTGCACTGCCATTGAACTCCAGTGACTCTGGAGGAGAGAATGAGGCTAGGGACTTCACCCAATTCAGTCTCACTTAGATCCAATTTATGTACATGTCAAAAGACATCGCCCATACTTCTTTATCATTTTTACATACTTCAAAGTCCTGTGATGAGAGGCAAGTGGTGAAGCAACAGGTAAAGATACATTGGGAACTGTAGTCACAACCCTATACATAGGCAGCTCACATTAGGTATTAGAGCAGTCTTTGAAGGACTGCACTGCTCACTTCCTGGTGTAAGGAAGAGGGTAGAAAAAGTGCCTTGCAAATTGTCTGCTTATCCAACTCTGATGGCAGATAGGGATTCCACCCTGTGGTTGAAACACAAAAAATGTAGAGAACCTTCTTCAAAGATAATTCTACTCACCATTGGTAAATGTATATTTATAAACAATAGAAAATCCAATAGACCTGAAATACAAACAGCTTTTGTTGTGAAAGAACTCAGTAGATATAATATCTAAATAGCAGTCCCAACTACAAAATGAAGGAAAGCTTACTGAAACTGAATCTGGATACACATTTCACTGGAGTAGTCACAGTTAAGGGGACTGCTGTGAAACTAGCATAGGTTTTGAAATCAAAATTAATCTAGTCAACAAACTTCTATGGATACCAAAAGGAGTAAATAACGGGTTCATGATAATGTGATCACCTATCATCAATGCCTATACTCCTATTAAGATGAACTCTGATGAGATAAAAAAGAAAAAATTATGAGGCCTGGAGACCCCCACCATCAATGGGCTAAAATAAGACTAGTTTATAATTCTGGGTGACTTTAATACCGCAGGTTATTAGCTATGTATGGCAAGAAGTGCTTGGAATGAAAAAAGCCAAAATGGCAACAGGCAGTGGTCACTTACTACTGAAGATTTGTGTGTTTCATGACATCTGTCACCAACATTGTATTTACTTAAAAAAAATTTCATGAATGCAAACTAATGATCATCAAATTGTGTCATTTGTCATTGTAAAAAGAAAAGTCAGGATGCGAGAGTGACAAAGATGTGTGGTACAAAGTGCTAGAATGATCATAGACTTATCCTTTCCAAGCTAAACTTTTCCATTTAACAAGAGTGGTGTCCCCAAGGCAAGATGACTAACAGATTTAATGTCAACAGATTAGAGCATTTTTGGAGTTGGAAATGATTGTTAATTTGGAGGGAAAGCTGAGCCAATTCATGTTTGATATGTATTTTCAGAGATTTGGTGTACCAGTGCATTTACTCATCTGTGCTAGAACACTCATATACACCAAGTGATAGGGAAATTCAGAAGCTGGTTAAAAAAAAAAGTCCAGCAGGGCAATTCATTCAATTCTAAGAAGACAGTGTTTAACTCTATCAAAAATAAAGTACAAACTTAGACAGAGGCAGGGTTCTTGGCTCAGTAAGAAAGCAGATGAAATTCAATGTTACACTGATAGTAACAGTCAGAAGCATTTTTTTTTTGATGGCCATTTAAGGGGCAAAGACAAATGATGTATCTCATCTATTTAGTATTGATCGAATCACCTTAATAAGTGATAAGGACATGATCATTCTCAGCAGACCATCATCAATCAAAGTTAAAGCCATTGACCACATACCTCAAGTTAAAGTGAATCCTTCTCAACTAAAGAAGAGGTTTTGAATGCCATTAGGTTCCTCTCGTGTGGCAAAGCATCTGGTGTTTATTGTATTCCAGCTGAGATTTACAAGACAGTGGACCCACTGCATTTATAAAAGCTGATGGAAATTTCCCAGATTATAGGCAAGAGGAGGTCTATCCCCTAGGAGTTCAAGGATACCTCCATTGTCCATCTTTATAAAGGAAAGGGAACTAAGTTGTCCTGTGACAATCACAGGGAGGGAGGGGGCTTTTCTCTTAGTTATTGCTGACAGGATTCTTGCTAGGATCCTTCTTAATAGGCTGATCCTTCACCAGGAAGATTGGTCATTTACTCAAAGCCAGTGTGACTCCCAAAAGGAATGAGGACTATACAATGTAATGTTTGCTGCTTGACTATTCCAGGAGAAATGCCAGGGATAGAACAGATATCTACATACAATATTTGTTCATCTAACCTTTGCTAGATCTTTGTTACTGTCAGTCATTCCTGAGGTGGAGGACCTGAGTAAGTGAACATTTGAAAATACGATTGAAAAGACTTATATAAACTGATGCTGAGGGAAGTGAGCAGAATCAGGACAACATTGCATATAGTATTAGCAAGATTATGCAATGATCAGCTTTGATATGTTTAGCTCTTCTTAGAAAAGTGATGATCCAAGACAATTCCAATAGGCTACCTGTAACCAAAGGGACAACTACAGAGACTGAATGCAGATTGAAGCATACTATTTTTACCATTTTTGTTTGTTTGTATTTGTTTGCTTTTTCTTTCTTATGTTTTGTTTCCTTTGTGCAGATTTTTCTTTTATAACATGACAAATTTGGAAATATGCTTAAGGGTGATTATATATGTATAACCTATATCAGATTGCTTACTGTCTTGGGGAGCAGACCTATTAAGAAAAGAGGTAGAAAACTATTTGGAAATCAAAATCTTACAAAAATGAATATTGAAAATTATCTTTACATGTGACCGAGAAAGTAGAATAGTATTAAGGAAAAGAGAAAATGTTAAGAGAGAGAAAAAAAGAAAATTAGGCTGGAATGATTCAAATTAAGAAGATCTTGGATTTCAGGATATAATCTATGCTTTACACATCAACTCATTTACAAATCAAGAAACATATTAATGAGTACTTACTATGTGCCAGGCAGTGTACTAAGAACTGGGGATAAAAAGTACCTGTTCTACAAGAGTTTACATTCTCAAATATTTAGAGAACTTATTTAATTAAATTTACTTTAACTTTAAATAAACTTATTTAGTTAAGTATTTAGAGAATTTATAAGAATACAAGTTATTTGTCAGTTGATAAATGGTCAAAGGATATGGCAGATTTCAGACAAAGAAATTAAAGCTATCTATAGGCATATGAAAAATCCTCTAAGTCACTACTTCTTATAAAAATGCAAATTAAAACAACTAAGAAGTAATATCTCAAACCTATCAGACTGGCTAATGTGACAAGAAAAGAAAGTGACAAATGTTGGAAGGGATATGGAAAAATGGGCTTGAATACACTGTTGGTGGAATTGTAAACTGGTCCATCCATTCAAGAGAGGAATTTGAAACTATTCCCAAAAGATTATAAAAGTTTGTTTACCCTTTGACCAAACAATAATACTAGAAGGTTTGTATCCCAAAAAATTTTTAAAAGGAAAAGTACCTATATGTATAAAAATATTTAAGACAGCTCTTTTTGTTGGGGCAAAGGAAATTAAGGGGATGCCCATCAACTAGAGAATGGCTGAACAACTTGTGATATATGATTATGATGGAATATTATTGTTTTGTAAAAAATGAAGAGTAGAATGCTGGAGAGATCTATCAACTGATGCAAAGTAAAGTGATCAGGAGCAAGAGAACATTGTATATAGTAAAAACAATATTGTATAATGATAAATTAAATGGCTTAGCTATTCTCATCAACAATAATTCAAGACAATTCCAAAGTACTTATGACAAAAAAATGGTATCCATTTCTAGAGAAAGAACTAATGGAGTCTAAAAGCAAATTAAAAAAGAAAACTTTATTTTTATTTTTTATCAGTGTTTTTTTTCACAATATAACTAATATGGAAATATGTTTTGCATGATTGCAATTGTATTACCTATGTCATTTTGCTTGCCATCCTTAGGGAAAGAGATGAGGATAGAAGAAGGAAAATTTGGAACTTTGAATGGTAAGAATTTTTACAGATATTGGGAAAAATAAAATATTTAAAATATGTAATAGTTTACATCCTAATTGAGGAGATAATATGTACATAAATATATGTGCACACTCAATATATATATATATATATATATATATATATATATATATATATATATATATATATATATATATATATATATATATATAAGATACACACCAAATATATTCAAAGGAATCTTAGAAAAGAAGATACTAGTAGTTAAGTAAACCAGGACAAATCTCCTATAGAAAATGGTTGTTGAACTTAGTTTTGAAAGACACTGGATTCTAATTTGCAGAAGTGAGGACAGACATCATTTCTAGAGCAAAGGCATAGAGAAGGATGATAGATTGCTATGTGAAGGGAAAAAAATACCAAGTAGGCCAGAATTACAGATTCATATCAAGAGGATTAAAGTATCAGAAAGGTAAGAATGGGCTAGGTTATAAGGAGCTTTAACGATTAAACAAGTTTATATTTGATCTTAAAGGTAGTTGGGAGCCATTTGAGTTTCTTGAGCAGAAGGGTGGATTGGACAGACTTACATTTGATGGCTGTATGGTGAATTAATTAAAATGGGGAGAGACTTGAGGCAATGAGAATAATTGGGAGTTAATTCTTTTAGTGCAGGCCTAATGAGGGTCTGAACCAGTGATAGCTGTGTGAGAACAGAGAAAGATATGCCTATAAATTATGTTTTTAAAGTTGGAAAAAGATTTGGGAGTTGATTGAATATTTCAGATGAGTGAAAGTGAGGAAGAAACTAATGAACTGGGTGACCAGCTCATCAAGTAGTGCCCTTGATAGTGATATTGAAATTCAGAAGAGAGATAGAGTTCAAAGAGAGATGATGAGTTCTCTTTTGGATGTATTGAGATCGAGATACCTAAAGGACTAAGTAGCATCCAGTTCTCAGTGTTCAATAGACAGTTTGCATTGCAAGCTTAGAACTCAGGAGACACAGTAGGGTTGCATACAAAAATTTGAGAGCCAACTGAATAGAGATGATATTCAATCTAGGAAAAATGAGTTAATAGGTCTTCTTTGATTTAGAAAATCTTCTGTAACAGAAGAAATACTGCATTTGAAACCAGAAGAATTAGATTCAAATCCTAGCTTTCTCTAGACAAGCCATTTTCTGTTTCCTGCCTAAACAAGATGCCTTTCAGCTTCAAATTTAAAATCCCATAACTGAAAATAATATCACATCTTTCATATTATCCAGTTCAAAATAGACCTGCATTGGCCACATAAAAATTTCAAAAACTAAATTATCTTCACAAAATTGAGATAATTAGAGAGAGAATGTAGGTCACAAAAATGCTAGGGACTGATTTACTCAGATTTGATAGAAAGTATTTTTCTGTTCTTTGGTAGGTCTTGAATCTTATAAGCAAATGCTGCAATTTTATATTTCATTTATGTATAAATAGAACCTTTTGAAAGGTTAATTAGATCACAGTAATGTCTATATGATGAGGCTAATTTCATTGGGGTGCATTACTCATCTAATTCTGTGGTAATTTTGTCACTCATATCCATTCACAAATGGCAGAAAACCTAAGAATTATACAATGTCTAGCTTGGTTAAACACATAGTGTCACTTAAAAAGTCCCTGCTTGTTTTGCCAGAAGCAATAAGGATTTCCCAGAGTGCATATCTTTTCGTTTGTAGTAGGAATAGCATAATTTGGTATTGCATATTGAAGCCAAGTTAAATAAAATCTGAAATATATTTAGAACATTTTAGGGTTTTCCAAGAATTCATTGGTGAGCATTGCCTAGCTTTCCATAACTGAACATGTAAAATGTATTGATGCTACACGGTAACATATTTTAATAGGACAGAAAGGCAGAGGCTTTTGAATATTCTGCTTAGGACTTAGAATCATTGGACCTACATTCTTTTCCTAACTTTGTAAAATTAATGTTTTTTTTTTTTTTTATTTTTTTATTTTGAAGAGCTTGTTTCAACATCTCAGAGACAAAAGTTTTGAGTGATCCATGTCATAGTGGGAAAGATGCTGGACTGGTAGAAAAGAGAATTGGGTTACTGTCATTACTTTGTCATTTATAAATTTCATACAAAATTACTGGATTATATCTGCTGTCTCAGTTTCCTGTACAAAAAGGAATCTGAAGGAGATGATTACTAAGGTTCCCTTAAGCTCCATTGGTTGATTAGACTGCTAAGCCTAATCAAATATGTTCTTCTTTACAGGTACAAACCTGTTAAAGAAGAACATATTTGATTATTTTCTTAAGATTAAATAAACTATGTACAGATGGCACAAGGAATACATGCTTCCATTTGGCTACTTAATGGATTTTACTGACTGCATATTTCCTCTTTATGTCACTTTCAGAAGTAATTTTTAGAAGGAAGAATTAGAACCAGTAACAAGCACAAATTATTACCTTATTTTTCCCAGTTTAACTAATTTAAAGCCTATTGTGAACAATTCAGGTCAAGCAAGCATATATTAAATGCCTACTATGTACAAGGCACTGTGTCAGCATCTGGGAATAAAAAGACAAAAATGAAAAATTCTCTGCTTTTTTGAGTCATGCAATAATAAAATAAGAAAAGAGAAAATATAGAAAAAGATACTGCCCTTAAAGACTCTAGAGAGATTTGCCTAATATACAGACAAATAAGTTTAAAAGATATGTTAAAAATTACAAATTATTTTGGGGAGAGTGGAAAACTCTAATAAGTAGTAAGATATCTCTATCTATATTTATTTATATATACATGCATGTAAAGAGTTGCCTATTTGGAAACTTCTGTAAAGAAGGTTAGAAATTGAAAAAAATTCACTGATCACCTGAAAGAAATCACAAAGTGAAAACTCCTAGGAATATTATTGACAAATTCTGGAACTTTTAGGTCAAAAAGAAAATACTGCAAGTATCCAGAAAGAAGCAATTCAAGTAGAGTGGAGTCATGGTCAGAGTAACATATGATTTAGCACTTCTACATTAAAGGACCAAAGGGCTTGGAATATAATATTTGAGAGAGCAGTGGAGCTGGGATCACAACCAAGAATTACCTTCCCAGCAAAACTGAGTATAATCCTTAATGGGAAAAGGGGTGTATTCAGTGAAATAGAGGATTTTCAAACATTCCTAATAAAAAGACCAGAGCTGAGTGGAAAAGCATTGAGCCTTGAAGGGAGATAGGGATTTTTCAGATAGGAGTAGTTTATATAAAACCATGGAGGCAGGAGTTGGAATATCATGTGTAAGCATCCTTTAAATGGGCAGCCACAGTGCAACAGGAGATTGAGTGGCCTAGAAGTAATCTCTGTGGATACAGGACTGCCCTGTGGGTGGGATCCTGGCCATATTGATATAGCTTTGTAATGGGTGATGGCTCTCTCACTGGCTGGCTGTGTGTGTGACCTCACAGGTCCTTTATAAGCCCACTGCAGGCAGCAAGTCGCTCTCTTTTGGCTCCCTAGCCTGGGGTAGCCAAGCCAAGCTGATGGATAGCTGAGAGAGGTAAGGAGTTTGGTAGTGAACATGTGGCTCTTCAGACCAGTTATTCACTAAGGAGTTAACAAGTCAGGGCATTAAGTCAAGGTATTATGTGAGTAGGCATAATAAAGGCTTTTCTTGAGCCTGTTATTGGTCCAGAGACCTGTGAAGGCCTCAGAGGAGGCAAGCTGGGTAGAGTTGACACTGCAAAGGTCAGTGGTCAAAGGTACTCTGTTGGGCCTAGGACAGACTGGCAATAGTAACTGCTAGGAGTGCATGTTACATCATGTATAGGGAAGAGTAAGTAAGGCTGACTGATGGGATTATAAGAGATGCTGTGGTAGTAAAATCCACAAGTCTTGGCAACTTATTAGATATAGGGGAGTTAAAAGAGAGTCAAAAGTAGAGGATGACTGATATTAGCCTAACTAGAAGGATGCTAGTAGTTTCCACAGAATCGGGAAATCAATAATTCAATTAAACAACCAACAAACAAGTTATACTATGTTCTAGATGCTTTATCTGGCTCTGTTTAAAAAAAAAGTGCTTTTTTTTGAGATTACATTCTATTAGAGGAGACATATGTATTCACACATATGCATTCATATATACAAAATATACATGACACAATTTGGAAGGAGAACAAGAATTAGATCAGAAAAAATTTTGTGTAGAAGCTGGTGCTTCAGGTAAATTTTGACAGACATCAAGGATTCTAAAAGGCAGAATCAAGAAGGAAATGCATTCCAAGCATGAGGAATAGGTATTGCACAGGTAGAGAGATAGGAAAAATGTCATGTTTGAGGAATAACAAATGAGACTAGTATGACTGCCTGCTAAAGTGATGTTAATAAAGTGCAGGTCAGAACAGTCATCCATCCCTACTCATTAAATGTCAGTGACTATTACCTCCAGAATCAAATAGAAAACAATTGGTTTGGCATTTAAAACCCTTCACAAGTTTTTGTCCTTTTCTGGTCTTTCACTTTAGTGAAAATCTTTCTAGTCTTACTCTAGAACTCGAATTTAGACTTGAACATTCTGACCCAGTCATACCTGCCTTCTAGAATGACCCTCCATCTCCTCTCCATCCTCTTCTCTGGACTGTTCTCCCTCATTACCTCTTTCTTTTCAGTGATCTGATGTCATCCTGGTCCTTCTTACTCTCCCCCACATGCTGATAGCACCTTCCCTCTAAAATGACCTTCCATCTACTCCATAGTGATTTGCATGTTATCTCCTCAGTTAGAATGTGAACTTCTTTAGCATTTAATGGAGTTTTGCTTTTTTTTTTTTTTTTTTTTTTTTTTTTTGTATCTGATTTTTAGAGTATTACATGATAACTTTCTAATAATTATCTATTGACTGATTTTGGAATGTAGAAAGGAGAGTAATGATATTAGATCTGTAAAATTAAGTGGGCATCTGATTTAAATACTGAATAAAGAAATTTGTATTTTATTTTAGAGGTAATAAGGAGTCACTGGAATTTTTATCAAATGAGGTTACTGAGATTGTCAGATTTTGGAAAATCATTTTAGCAGCTGTGTGGAGGATAGATTGTGGAGAAAAGAGACTTTTTGACAGACTAAATAGGAAGCTATTGCAATAGTTTGGAGATGAATAGGTAGTGAACTGGATAGAATGCAGGGCTTAGAGTCAGGAAGACCCAAGTTTAAATTCAGCTTTAGGCACTTGTTAGCAGTGAGATCCTAGATAAGTCACTTAATTCCATTTGCTCAGTTCCTTATTTATAAAATGACTGGAGAAGGAAATGCAAATACAAACTACTCCAGCATCTTTATTAAAAAAAAAAAAAAAAGTAAGGTCACAAAGAGTCAACATGACTGAAAAATGTATGAATAATAATAACAGTAACAATAGTTGCAATAGTTCTGGGAAAAAGTAGTTGGGACCTGAAGTGAGTATTAGCTAGCCTCCTATTTGTAGAGAGAAGGGTACAGATAGAGTGATGTTGTGCAAGTAGACAAAACAATATTTGGCAATCTACTGGATATATAGAGTAAGAAATAATGAGGAGTCAAGGATAATACCTAAATTTTAAGTCTAGAGTTACTAGAAGGATTATGGCACCTCTAAAAGATATAGGGAATTTCAGAAAAGGGGTGGGTTTGTTGAAGGAGATAAGTTCTGTTTTGGATATGTGAGTTTGAATACAGTTTAAAATATCCAATAGGTGATTAGAAGTTCTGGACTCAGGAGTCATTTTCATGAAAATGAAAATTAAACTTATAGGAGTTGATAAGGTTACCAATTAAGAGAGTAAGAAGGTAAGACTCATTAGCTGGGAAACAGGAGGCATTATATAGATAATGAACCAGCAAAGGAGACTGAGAAAGGATAGTCAGACAGGGAGGAGGAGAAACCCAGGGAAGAAAAAGGAACCAGACGTAAAGAGTGGTTAGGGGTAGTTAGATGGTGCAGAGCCCTGAAGTCCATATCTGATCTCAGATACTAACAATTCCTAGCTGTGTGACCCTGGGTAAATCACTTAACCCCAATTGCCCCATATTCCCCCCCCCAAAAAAAAATGGTCAGTGGAGTCAGGTGGTGCAATAGAGGTGGAGAAACATAGACTGAGAAAAGGTCATCAGAAGTGACAACTAAGAAATATTTACTAACTTTGGAGGGAGAATTTTCAGTTATCTGGATTCTAAATTGGAAAGAGATGAAATGTTCCAGGGAAGTGAAAAAAATGAACATTTTCTAAAGTTTGACTGGGAAAGGGAGGTTGAAGGTTGAAAGGATTTTCAGGTCTACTGAGGGGTGTGTGTGTGTGTGTGTGTGTGTGTGTGTGTGTGTGTGTGTGTGTGTACTGAGGGGTGTATGTGTGTGTGTGTGTGTGTGTGTGTGTGTGTGTGTGTTTAAGAGAAATTAGGCAGAATACTAAAGAGGACTTTCCAATTAAAGACTTACAGAATTTTTTACTTCCCACTTGTGTGTCAAAGAACTGGACTTTTATCAAAGTTAATAAGATTGAACCAATGGAAGAAACTTATCATATGAACTATTTGCTGCTCAGTCCATTCAGTGTGACCCACCCTGGGTTAATCCCATTTGGGCTTTTTTTCCCCCCAGAAACTGCAATTTGACATTTTCTTCTCTAGCTCATTTTAAAGATGAGGAAATTGAGGCAAACAGGGTTAAGTGGCTTGTTCAGAGTCACACAGCTAGTGAATGCCTAAGGTTGGGTTTTAACAAAGATCTGACTCTTTAGGCTGGGTAGTCTATCTACTGTACCACTTCTTAATAGTCAAATTTTCAGATATTTAAGGGAATAATTTGGAATAATGATTTTTTGTTGAAGCGTACAGAGAACACTCCAAAAAACAACCACCACCACAAAAAAAACCAAACCAAAACCAAAACCAAACCAAACAAAAACAAAACAAAACAATGTGCAGTATGTTTTGGAAATAGTATATTGTATAAACATTATATTAATAAATTATGTTTCTAGTTTAAAAATAATTTAGATTTCCAAAGATCAATCATAGGATACAAACTTCAAATGAAATTTAGAGTCAAATCTAATTTAGTATGAGACTCTGAGGATTATATGGGGGGAGGTGAGGGAATTTGATATTGCTTATTTGAAGGATTAAAAAGGATTTGCCTACTTTGTGTTGAAGATCTCAAGAATCAATCAAATTCAACAAGTATTTATTTCAGTTATCTACCTCATGACAAGAACTGTGTGAAGCAATCAAAGATGAAACAATACCGGTTCTTCCTACTGCATATTATAAAATACACATTTACTACTCGGGTGACCTTAGGCAAGTCATTTGGTCTCCCCTAGGATTCGATTTTCTTATTCAAAAAAGTGAGAGTTGAATTAGATGGCCTAGTTCTAAGGACAGTTTTAAAATCTTTTGAAATGCATGAATACAAAAAATAAAGAACAAAAGAGGTATCACACCTACAATAACAATTCAGTTTTTGGGATCGTTAGACCTATTAGAAGAATCCCATTGTCACAAAGTTGAGTATACAGGTACTGATTTTGTCCCCCAATACCAACAGGAGCTTTCCAAAGGGATTCTACTAAACTGTTTTTCCCCATATCTCTCAGTTACCGGTTTTTTTCCCTGGGGCCACCCCTGCTGAGAAAAAGCGTGTCCAGAGGATACTTGCTCCCAGGAAGGGGGCAACTAGAAGAACGCCCATTAGGACCTAACCAGGAGCAGTTGCTGGTCCGGAGCATGCGCTGCAGACTTTGTGCAGCTGGCTACGGCTGTTGCAGCGACTGCCTCGTCGTCTAGTCTGTCCGGGACTTGGAGAGTTGGCGAGGGCTGGGGAGGGACACCGGCGCTGGGAGGCGGCTGAGCTGCTGAGACTTTCCAGCAACTGTTGCCCAGCATTTCCCCCCCCCCCATCCCCCCCAGGCGACGGCTGGGGGGAAGAGGGGGAAGGAAGAGGAGGAAGCGTCTCGTCCACTAGCCAATGCTATGCTGCAGAGCTCCCCGTAGCGCGTTGCTGCCCCGATGAGTCCCCGTGGTGTGTCCCCTACAGTCCCTGGACGGGAGGGGGGCACGGAGCCCCGCGTCCGAGGTGAGTGACGGGTTCTTTCTTCTTCCCTCCTTAATCTCTCCTCCCTCCTCTTCCCATACTTTCGCCACCAGCAAGTCTGCTGCTCCAGTCCCTAGGGAGGTATTGGAAACCTTCCGAATAGCTAGCTAAAGTACTTAAAGATGGGATTTCGTTTTCCTACTAGATTATGCTGCCCTGTTCCTGGGCTCTTTTTTCTTTGATTTTTTCCTGGTCCTTGGAGTAGACTTTAGGAGTGAGCATTTTGTGGTGGATTGGGAGTATAGGGGAGATTTGGTTTTTGTTGGCGGCTGTAATCTGTTTAGAATATGATTGGGATGGGGTGGGTAGACTAGGGGGAGGTAAAGAAGGGTGGGAAAAAAGAAAGAGAGGGCGAGTGAGGAAGAGAGGGGGAGAAAGGGAGGAGGGGGGAGACGGACGAGAGAGAGAAAAAGAGAGAGAGAAAAGAGGAGAGAGAGAGAGAGAGAGAGAGAGAGAGAGAGAGAGAGAGAGAGAGAGAGAGAGAGAGAGAGAGAGAGAGAGAGAGAGAGAGAGAGAGAGAGAGAGAGAGAGAGAGAGAGAGAGAGAGAAGAGAGATTGTGTGTGTGTGAGAAACTTTGTGTCTGCACAGCTGCCTTGGACTTAATTCCTTTGTGCCTCCCCTCCCCATTTATAATCTATCATTCCAGGGCAGAAAACATCATTTCTCACATTCTCTCAAAGAAACCCAAGTCGCAGAGCGGAATTACAGCTAACTCTTGTCTCCCCTCCCCCTTTCCAGATACTTTCACACATGACGTTTTGTGATAGGTGGGTGAGTGAGAGCAGTGATTTAAAGAAATGTAACTTCCTTAATGAGAATGGGGCATTTACTCCCTTCCATACATCAGTTACTTATTTAAAATTCCCTTTACGTGTCAGGAATTTATGGACTTTAGCCTTTAGGACTGTTTAAAAAAAAAAAAAAGGCAGTCCCAAAGGAGAATGAGTTTTTAAAAGTATCTCATTAAAACATACTGGGGGGGGGGGGATGGGGAACATAACAGCAGCCCCAAACAAACAGTACAAAGATAATAGCCTGCTCTGCACCCATTTGTTAACAGAGCAAATATTTTCCCTTTCCAGCAGGTGTAATCTGGGCTCAGTTTGGACTTTTATGTAGTTTAGGTTATCCTTCAACTCCATGTATTTAGCAAATGTTTTTTGTAAATGAAGGGAAGTGACTGTGTCCTATTGGTCAGACAAGATATCCTACTCTGAGGCCAGTGAGAGGATGTCTGTGGGTGGAATTAAGAAAAGACAATGATCGGATTCCTTTTTCCTGTCTTCCTGTCTTGAATCCATTGCAGAGTGCAGTTGCCTTGATTGGTGGCAGAGGATGTGGTAAGAGGATGGGGTTTCTTCAGAGGAGAGCTCACAATGGCTAGAGAAGATTCAGTCAAGTGCCTGCGCTGTCTTCTCTATGCCCTTAATCTGCTCTTTTGGGTAAGTACTTCTCTAAAACAGGTGGCACTGTCTGACTCAAGTTACAACCAATCACCAGATAATGCACCAAAGAGCACTGCAAATTAATTAATTATATGGGATTATTCCTAATGTTTTCCCAATTTGTAAAGGTTACCCTTCTTGGTAAGTTTGAACCACCTCAAATTCCATTTGGTAATTTAAACAAAATTACCATACACCCTTTCAGTAAAATTAGGTTTGAAGTTAATCTAGGGTTATAAATAAATACATATGCCTGTAGCTACAATAATAAAATTGTGACATATTGCTAAGGGTACTATTTGTTTTCATAAGTTAACAGATAACTGAGAAACCCATTAAATTGTTTTAGTTTAGACATGTAATTTTTGGCTGCAAAAAAGAAAAAAGTCTTATGGTTTATCACAAATTCTTTCTACATATATACTTTCTATATATGGTATCTTATAAAAAGTTTAGCCTGGTATATTAATTAGGAAGACTTTCTGGGGGCTGGAAATCAACTGAAAATTAGCTGTCATGTAACTATTTCATGTTAGAAAAAATTTAAGGTATTTTCTGCATATATATATATATACATATATATATATGCATATATATATAGTCATATGCTGTTTTACAAAATAATCAATAGAAAATTTAATGAGATGAAGGTAAATTTAATTTCCTTTGTGCCAGATTTTTTTTTTTTGAGGCTATGCTCTGCCATGAGTTTTCATAAAGTACATCTCATCATTATGATGCTGTTTTTAAAAATAAGTGATGAAAACTGTCAGTGAAATCTGTTCCACTAGAGATAATTGACTACTGCAGAAAAGTAGTCTCTGTTTTGTGTCTTGTTATGGGTTTTTGATAATTTATGGTCTATAATCTTTTGTAAGAAAATAGAATCTAGAAATAATAGCAATAATATAACTTGCATTCCCTAACTTTATATTTTTTCAGAGTGCTTTTATCCATGTTTTCTCCTCTGAGCTTTACCTTCTAATAGAGAGTGATCTCTTAGATACATTTAGATAAATCTCTTAGATAAATCTAGATATAGTCCAGAGAATGAAACATTCATGAAGTGACCAAGTTGAATGTTTATCAAGAAAGCCTTAAGAAACTTCTTTCACAAGAATTGCAATAGTAAGTGGTTAAATTCATTTAAAATATATATACTTAAGCCCCTTATTTATTTAAAAAAAATTATATTTCTTGCAAATTACATAATTCCTTCCTCACTCCCCCCACTGTTTACTGTTCAACTAATATATTATTAAATTCAGCACTTAATATATGATTTTAAAATTTTATGACTATGAAACTTATGCACTATGAAAAAGAACATATGTGGGTTTTTCCACAACAGGGGTAATAAGTATTATACTATAAACTGTTCAGATTCTTTGCTCTCTTATATCACTCTGAAAAGGAGAATTCCCAAAACAACATGTAATTATTGTAGATGCTAAAATATGACAAGCAGTATCCTAATTAATTCTAAATATTTTTTTCAATTTGAAGTTCCTTCATTTTTAGTAATCCTTCTCAACTTAAAAGAGACATTTTATTATATTTTGTATTTGTTCATTGCTGTTTTCTCAATAGGGACAGGTAGATAGCTTAGTGGATAGGACGCTGGACTTGTAATCAGTTTCTTCATCTGTAAAATGAACTGGAGAGGAAAAAGCAAACTACTCCAGGATCTTTTTCTTTTTTTTTATTCTTTTATTTTATTTTATTTTATTTATTTATTTAAATAAATTTTTTATTATATATTTTTTTTATAATATTATCCCTTGTATTCCTTTTTCCAAATTATCCCCCCCTCCCTCTACTCCCTCCCCCCGATGACAGGCAATCCCATACATTTTACTTGTGTTACAATATAACCTAGATACAATACATGTGTGTAAATACCATTTTCTTGTTGCACATTAATTATTAGCTTCCGAAGGTATGATAGACAGTAGTGCTAACAATTTACATTCATTTCCCAGTGTTTCTTCTCTGGGTGTAGCTACCTCTGTCCATCATTGATCAACTGGAAGTGAGTTGGCTCTTCTTTATGTTGAAGATTTCCACTTCCATCAGAATACATCCTCATACAGTATTGTTGTTGAAGTGTATAGTGATCTTCTGGTTCTGCTCATTTCACTCAGCAACAGTTGATGTAAGTCTCTCCAAGCCTTTCTGTATTCCTTCCAGGATCTTTTTCAAGAAAATCCCAAAATGGAGTCATGGAGAGTCAGATGCAACTGAACAACAATAATAAGTTCTCAAAATTACTAATTTTTAAATAATTCATTTTAAATTCATTTTAAAATAATATAACTATAGAATTTTAGGCCTTGAACATATCTTAGGTATCATTTAATAAAATAGAAATTAAATTTGAAGTTGTAAGACTTAGATAACTAATGTAAAACTCGAATATTGACCTGTAAGTCTAATATTTTTCTAATTTTAAATTGATAACATAAATGTTCCCTTTCTAATAAAGAATTAAATATTTTGAGTTGCTAAATGACAAAAATTGTGACCATTGACATAACTTTTCTGTGACTAAGTAAGTCTTCTAAAAAGATTAGGCTAGATAATTCCTAAAATGCCCTCCTATTCCAAGATTCTGTGATTTTATTATTCTGTTTTATGCAATAATTTTAATATCAATCTAAAAGTCATTTTCTCATATTCAATATGAAATACATTTAATTACTGTGACCCTGGATAAATCAATTAGGCTTTTTGTGCTTTAGTTTTCTCATCTGTAAAATGGGGATAATAACTCCATCTACCTCTCAGGTTGTTGTATAGATCAAATGAGATAATAATTATAAAGCTGCTTGGAACAGTGCCTGGCATATCATATAAGTGCTACATAAAAGTTATTATTAGCTAGTATTGTATTTTGGTGTTCATTAAATCTATTTGATAATTTAGTTACTGTTATGGTATTCTTGTTTCTATTTTACAGTAATTTTAGTGGGCTGTGTGTCTTTTTTTTTTTTTTTTTTAATCATTCATGCCATTGTAAAATATTTATCCAAGCCAGTAGTTAGAAAATGGACTATAAAAAACTGACAGAGGGAAGTCAGGTTCACTTTACTTGTAGGAAAATGTAGAAAATAACTCAATGCAGGAATAGAACAGTTTGAGTGTGTGTATGTGTTTCTGATATCTTTGTTTTTCAGCAGAGTGTGTAAGGGCTTCTGGTAATTTTCTGGGGTTGAAGCCATGGTCTTGAATAACTGCTTCAACACTTTCTTTTACATCTCTTAGATATGGGAAATGTCATAGCTTAGCTGGCCAATGGAATAATTTGACAGCTAGAGCTTAAGTGATTTCTACTTGAAATAGACATCTCATGCTGAGTGTGGAGCAGAGGAAAGAAAGTTTTTCTTTTTTTGGCTCTTCAGGGTGTATTCTCCAACCAGGGAATCTGGCCTTGTGGTTCATAGTTGGAGGCACACCCCTTCCTCTTGGCTCAAGTACCTTTACAGTAGCCCCACCCCAATCCCATCAGTGACTGTAATATCAGCCACTTAACCCCCCCCCCACCCCTCCCCCCCCGAATTAGGAGTAGTAAAAAGTAGATCTTCTGCAAAAACTTGAGTTCTATACTGTATTCTTTTATCATTATAGATATCTAGAATTTAGCTTGCTGAGTTACTGGGGAAAGAATGGTAAGGCAGTGGAAATACCTTTGCATTCAAAGAGAAAACTTTTCCCCCTAAACTTTCTATGTTATTTATGTATGACACATAGGCCCAGGAAGAAAAAAGTTTGCAACATTCAAAGTTACAAATATACTATTTTCTTTCTTTTTTCCGTTAATTACTTTGCTTTACTTGATTTTTTATGTGTTGAGTGTGTTTTCCCAAGGCATAGGGAAATATGAGCTCAGGGTTGCTGACTGGGATTGGCAAAGGGTCTGAGTGGTGGGGGTGGAAGGGGGATAGTAATTTGGCTAAAGTCCTGAACTGCATCTGGGTCTGTGATTAGCTCTGTATGGCAGTTCTGAGAACCTGATTCAAGGAAATAGAATTCTGCCATAGATATCTCTTAGTGTTCCTATTTTCAATTTGTTCACAATGGGGAACAAAAGCAAGTGCATGAAGCAGGGAAACTAAGACCTTAGAGCACCTTCACTCTGATTAAAAGATGATGGGCAGAGTTAATGGATATGTGAAAATCCCTCTTAATACTGTCATTATCAGTTAAAATTTATGGAACACTTTCAATGTACATGCTGGTGGTATTCTTTGAACTTATCTTCCAATTTTAGGACTAAAACTGGTGGCTTTGTGATATGAGTATTTATCTACTCAATAATCCTAGAATTATCTACTCATTTTACAGATTATCAAATGGCTTTCAGATGGTAATTTTCTGCTACTACCAAGATGGGCACAATTAGAAGCAAGGTTCTCCTTTTTCTTTTCCTTTGAAAATGCCTGAAAATTGATAGCACTTAACATTTGTTGTATACTTATTTCTGTTTTTTTTTTTTTTTTAAGCATAATAGTTTCTCTGCAGTTTTATTAAAATCTTCATTTCACACATACAGTTTGACTAGAGCTATCATAGCATGTTTATTGAAATATTCAATAGCAGGGTAGAGTTAAGGCCTGATTTATTATACAATGAAATTAGGGAAGAAGTGTGAAACATAGTAAATCTAGCAAATTTTTTTTCTTCCTGTAGACTCAGTTTTCTGTTACTATTCATTCATACTTTAGTTCTCCAACTGGTGCAGACAATGAAGAATTAGAACTCAATTATCTATTTTAAATTAAATTTTATTTTATTTTTTATTAAAAGAAATCTATTTTCTTCCCACCCCCAAGCCATAAAAATAACAAATTTCTTGTAGCAAATATTAATAGTCAAGACTAAATTCTCTCATTGATTTTATATATATATAATGTCTTATTTGGTACTCTGAATCTGTCACCTCTTTGTCAGAAGGATAGCAGTCTTTATCTTTGGTCTCTCCAGTAGTAGATGGTTATCTCATTGATCAGAGATCTTGTAGCTTTCAGAGGTGTTTATCTTCATAGAGTTGTTATTGTATAAATTGTTCTGGCTTAGGGCTTCAACATTGTTCATTTTTGTAATATTGTTGTTGTAGTATAAATTGTTCTGTTTCTGTTCACTTCACTTTGCATCAGTTCATACAAGTTTTTCTTGTCTCCTTGAAATAATCTATCCACATTTTGTATAGCACAGTAAATTTTCATTATATTCATGGATAACAATTTCTTTAGCCTTTTCCCAATTGATGGACATATTCTTGGTTTCCGGTTTGGTTTTCTTTTGCTACCACCAAAAAAGCTACTACAAATATTTTTATAATATAAGACCTTTTCCTCTTTCTTTAATTTCTTTGGAGTATAGGATTCTAAATGATAGAAATGAGTGAAAAGGGCATTTATTACACTGTTCAATAAAATTTTGTATATAATTACAAATTACTTTTCAGAATGGTTGTACATGTTCACAGGCTTACCAACAGTATTTCAGTGTTCCTACTTTTCTATAATTTTTCCAATATTTATCATTTTCTTTTTTTAAAATCATCTTCACCAATCTAGTAGATGTTAAGTAGAACCTCAGAATTTCTTCCATTTTTATTTCTATAATTATTATTGATTTGGAGCACTGGAAATCTTGGTAATATTAGATTAAATAAATCCACATTCACATTTGATTCATATATTTATGCAAAAATACTGAATATTCTTCAACTTTTAAAATGTAGTATAAAGACCATCTATGGAATCAAAGTCTAAGTTTATGCAAAGCCCTCTAACTAATGTTACTATTACTACTAGCCTATTAAAATTCATTGCACATTCTCTGGAATAATGATATCACTCAATTACTTTAAGTAAATGTTTTATTCCCTAATTTTCCATGCCTAAGTTAGCTACTTCTTTAATAAAGTGTAGCATAGCTCATAATGGGGTAGTTTATATGAACCACTGTCTGCCTCATAAGAGGAGTTTTGGGAAGAGTTCAAAGGATTATTTAAATTAACTATTTTGTTGTTGAGACTTTTTGCTTATCCCTTCCCCAACCTGTTGATCTCCTTACTTCTGCCTTATACCCATAAGTGGTTTGGTATAGTGGAAAGAGTTTTATATTTGATGGGGGCAGATAAGATGGGGATCAGAATACTGGCTCTGCCACTTATTTGGCTTTGTAATTTTGGGCAAGTCTTTTTAACCTGAAATGACGTTAATATATGTACTACTTATCTTACTATTATAAAGAAAGAAATGATATTTAAGACTCATGAAGCATTTTGCAATTATAGAGCACTACTTAAATTTAATCCAGTTTATAATTAGCAGGCATGTAATATGGAGGTGGGAAGGCTCTGGCTTTGGACTTAGAGTACATCAGTGAACATCTTTTCTTTGCCATTTACAACCTTTATGAAGCTTTTAAATTTCTTGAACCTCAGTTTCCCCAGCTATAAAATGAGGGGGTTGGATTAGATGGTCTTTGAGTTTCTTTCCACTTCTGAATCTGTGATCCTATTTGTGTTAATGATTTAAAGAAAGTCACAAATAATTCTTAAATCTTATGTTAGCCATTTTTACAAAAAAATTATATTTTATGCCATGTTTTATAATTTATACAATTGATAGGGAGTAAAGTTTTTATTAAATACTTATAATGCACCAGGAACTGTAATAAGTAGCCTGAATGAGCTTCCTGTATAGTTAAAAAAGATAATCTATAAAGAGGAACTAGAACAAAGGAGAGAAAGAGAAGAGAAAGTATTCACTGAAATGCAAGTTGTGCATGGCTGAGACTCCTTGTGAAATGTTATTTTCTTATGTACTTATAGCAGGGGTTCTCAAACTATGGTGGCGGGCCAGATGTGGCTCGATGAGGACGTTTATTCGGACCCGCCGAGTTACAGCAAATGGGCTGAGAGGCGGAGACAGTGTGAGTTTTTGTTTCTACTATAGTCCGGCCCTCCAACAGTCTGAGGGACATTGAACTGGCCCCCTATTTAAAAAGTTTGAGGACCACTGTGTAAATGCCTTGGAAATTGACCATGCTTTCATATTCACTCTCTAAGTATAAGTTAATTTTATTAACAATTTCAAGAAATATGCATAAGATTATAATCCCAACTTTAATTGAGGATATTTCTCCCCATGTTATTGTTTCAAAATTAAATCATGACCTCAATGTAGCAAATTACAGGTTGCTAAAAATTCATCTAGAGTCATTCATTAATTTACTCAACAAAGTATTTTTCTGCATTGTCTAAAAAGACAAGAGTTAAATTGTTTTGAGTAAGCCATTGAAAGATATTGCTAACACATATTCCTTGCATCATTTCCAAATAATGTTCTGAGATGGAGTGAAAAATTGTTTTTTATAGTAGTTGAAAAATATAAGGAGCCATAATCCTAGGTAAATAGGATTATCATAGTATTTTAGAAGTTCAGTAAGCTCAAATCATAGTGGAATGATTATTTTCAATTACAAAGTTGTTTTATTGTATACAATTCAGAAATTACTAGATATACTGGACTTATGGATTTAACAGTATCCCAGTAACTCCTTTCATGGTTTGTTACTGAAGTAGTGTTCTCTCCTTTTAGACATGTTTTATTATTATTATTACTCTAGATTAAGAAAATATAATAGGAATTAAATAATTCTTTTTCAGAGTACTTAATTGGCTTCATAGGAGAGATGCGGTTACTCTGTGAGCTTCTTATTACTATGGGATGAAGATTGTTATTTATAATACTTATTTTAACATTGTTGGTATGTGTAGCTGCAATACTTTTTCAGAGTTCCTGTGGCCCAATTAAACTAGTTACTCACATTTATTTAATACTCTATGCTACAAAGTGTTTTGTGCATTTTTTTTCTTCTTCGAATTTGGCCTTGTGAGGTAAGTCAGTCGATTTACTTAAAGATTCAAAAGAACCAGCAAAGTCATCAAATACACCCATATACTCAGTAGTTTTACATTTCTAACAGCTATCCACCCTCTCTTTAAACAAGTTCACTAGTTTTCAGGGAAGAATATTACAATTTTGGACAGTGATTGTTGTTAATAATATTTTCCTTATGTTGAGCTGAAGTCTTCTTCCCTGTGATGGTTAATTCAGTTTACATTTTTAAGTGTCTACTGTGGGCAAAGCTTTGTACTTGGCTCAGAAAATAATTTAAAATTTAAAAAAGCTTGATTCCTTGTTCTACAGAAGCTTATAGTCTAATTAGGGGTTGAGTAGAGGGAATGAAACATGTGCAAATTGATCTTCTTTCCTCTGACCCACACATAACCACTCCAAAACCTAGAAGTCATCTTTAGATCCTTGTGTCCATATATTAGAAACCCTTGTATAGAACAGAACAATTGCTGTTTTTACTTGATTTTCTCCATAACACATTTATAGATCTGAATTTAGTTTACCAGGAATTTTTAACATGTAGAGTACTGGACTAGGTCCTAGGGAAGATAGAAAATAGAAATTTTTAAAAAAGGCCCCTGCCCTCATAGAGCTTACAATTTAGTATAAGGAGCAATAGAAAAATACTACATGGGTACTATGTCAGAGCTATAAAACAAAGTGGTATATGAGTTCCAAGGTGGGAGGAGAGAAGTTCATGTGTGTGTGTGTGGGAGAGGTATGGTATGGTATGGTGTGGTGTGGTATGGTATGGTGTGGTGTAGTGTGGAGGGAAGCTTAGGCAAGAGAATATATCACAAGAATGTCATTTGGATTTGAATGGATAGGAATTAAGTGAAGGAAGAGAAGACATTCAAATACATAGATCTGAGAAGGCATAGATTAAAAAGTGTGGACCACATATAGTGTCAGAGAACCTAGGTTTGAATCCCAGCTCTGCCATTTATTTGCTTAAAAATCATGTAACTTTTCTAGATTTTTACTTTTTGTACCTCTAAGTTCCCTTCTGGCATTAAACATATGATCCTGTGATCAGGAAACAGAAGGAAATGATAATTTACAAGAAGGAATAGATGTCAGGTCCTATGAAAGAGTTCAAGGAGGACTTGAATTTTGTGTTTAATTAGATGAAATGGGAAATTCACATGTAGACTTTTAAAACATGTAGCATTGATGTGAAAACTCCTATCAGAAAAGATTTCAACTCATATACAAATATGTTTTTAGAGAGATTCCTGAGACTGCAGGAAATTAAGTGACTAGCCCATATCATAACCATATCCCCAGCTAGTTAAGAGCCCTACCTCTGATTTAAATACAGGTATTCAGAACATTTATATCTTTTTTTGTTTTCTTTTTTTTCCCCTGAGGCAATTGGGGTTAAGTGACTTGCCCAGGGTCACTCAGCTAGGAAGTGTTACATATCTGAGGTCAAATTTGAACTCAGGTCCTCCTGACTTCAGGGCTGGTGCTTTATCTACTGTATCCAGCATTGGGTCTATTAGAGTATGGTTCAAAACAAGCCCTATTTTTTTTTTTTTTTTTTGTTAAGGCTAACCAAAAAATCACCTTGCAGAACGGGGAAAATTAATATCTACTTAGACTTCATTTGAAGACATGGGACAGATTTAAATATCGAATCTTCTTTACTGTATTAATTAATTGACATTGAGGTTTTTCCCCAAGATTTTATTTTCTTTGCTTTAAGTGGTGGTTAAACAAAACAATCAGTGCTTGGGCTCAGAGGAGATAGAAATTTAATGGATTAAAATTTACTCCATTTCATTTATCATTCTTATATCTAATACTACAGGGAAGCAGATATGTCCTAAAATATCACATAACTTAGATTTAGGAAGAAGTGTGATATAGTACTTAGAGAATTAGCCTCAAAGTTCAGAAGGCTGGGTTCAAATCATGCTTCTGACCCACACTGGATTTTTTACCCTGGGGAAGTCAGTTTTTCCAGTAATGAAGGCAACTCTCTAAAATTGTAAATTGCAGCTAAGTAAAGGATATTTCCAGGAGTTACCTATAGTAATGCAATTACACTTCTAGTCCCTATCCCTATCTCTAACATTTATATAATGATTTAAGATCTAGAAAGCACTTTTCTCATAAAAACTTTTAGAGGTAAGTAGAGGTAAGATAATATTATCCCTATTTTACAGGAGAGGAAGCTAAGGTTCAAAGATATTAAGTGAGATGTATATGCAAACAAGATAGTATATATGAAAACAGGATTCAAGCCCAGGACTCATTCTTCAAGTCTTCAAGCCCTTTCCTATCTCTTCTCTTCACTGCCTCTTACCCTGTTTAGGAATGAATGCCTGGAGCTGAATTTTGGAAGATATGTTTGTTCAGGAATTGTATTAGATCTCTACACTTGGGATCATAAAGAATTGGACATGGCTGAATAAGAGTTTTGACATCTCTTAGATTGGTTGCTGATGTCTACAGGAGATTAACTATTTGCATGAAAACTGAAAATAATGGGAAACTGAACAAAGGAGTGAAAAAAAAAACCAAGAAGGAAAATAGAGAAAAGTGAAAAGAGAGCTGTAAAGATTAGTGATGATGATGGCTATAGTAGTATTTAGAAGCAGTGGCAGTGAGAATGGCAGAGTAGATAATTTCCTACCCAGAAAAAAGACCAGTGAGGAAAGTGCTATGCTCAGCAATATAGTGAGGGACAGAAGCTCATTTTGATCTAAGTTTGAGAGTTTGATCTAAGTATGAGAGTATCATCAGTTAATCCTGCATAAGACAGGTTAACCAGAAGACAGCAATTCAGATAGTTGTTGTCTTCATAGCAGGGAATGGTTAGTATCTAGTAGGTTTTTTTTTTTTTTTTAATGACTATTGTTATTTCATTGATTTAATTATTTAATTTATTTAGGGTTGTTGTTCAAAATATGGAATTTTAACTAAAGTTATTTCTTGAGAGAATTGATTCTTCACACAGTATAACAAAATTTTATTTTTATTTTTATCATATTTTTATTTTATTATTTTTTAATCTTATTATTTGTCTTATTTTAATCTTATTTTAAAAATCTTATTATTAATCAACAAATTCTTATTAAGCACCTGCTATTTTTTGTTCTAGACCCTGAGTAGGCAAATATATATATATATATATATATATATAAATTTAGTTTCTATCAAGGAAAATAGGTATCAAATATATAGGCACATACAGTGATATGTGGATTATTAGGGACAAACAATATTTTTGACATAGTTTCATTTTGTGACAAGTTATGGTCATATATGTACTTCTGTTGATACTGACTTCAACCAGATGAAACTGGATTGAGTACATTTCCCTATCTCTAGTTAGTTTCTCCTTAGTTTTATGGATCAATGACCTACATATTTAATTCCTCTTTTATTATGTTTATAATTCCATAGTTTTTAAGAATGAGCACTCCTCCAAGGAAATGGGCAAAAAGAACACACTTTAGTGACTACTAAAAATATTGCATTGGTTGTTGTAGGGAAATCTAGCATTTTAAAAATCAGATCATTCAAGCCCACAAAGAAGTAAGAACAGTCACACTGAAGCACAAAAGGAAACAGTGGCAGAAAGCAAAAGCCAGCAAAAATCCAAACCAAAGTCCCAAAAAAACAGTGCCAAGAACTGACAAACAATTGTATAATTAGTCCTTAGTACATAAGCTGAGAACTTAAAAGGGTCCTGGCTGATGATTACTTAAATTTCCTACAAATGTAGTATAGATTTTTTGAAGTCAGAAAAATAGTGATGAGACCTATGAAACAATCAGCTGTTAGCCATTGCTATGAAAAAAAAATGCTTTTTACAGACAAAATAATACAATGACTGGAGTGCTGAAGAACTGAAAAAAAGTAATTGTTATTGATAAAACTGTCTTCATTCATAAAAGTGATCCTGGGCAACTGAACCACTTTCAACCTTGTTTTCTCAGATATAAAAAGGGGATAAATAATGGTACCAGCTAAAAGGGTTGTTGTGAAGATCAAAGGTGGATACATGTAAAAATACTTTTCAGACATGGAAGTGTCATGTAAAGCCTGTTATTATCATATTAATAAATGCTATACAAAAATCATTCTCAAAAGAAGCTTAAGTAAGACTGAAAAATTAAAATCTAAGTATCCCTCATCAGACTGAAAAAACATTACATCAAAGAATTATAGGTTTTTAGACATGGAAGTCTTGTCCCTATGGAATGAATAATGAATGTAGATAATAAATAGCTACATAATAAGCAGCAAGATTTTACTGAAATTAGAGAAATTTCCAATATGACCTTGGTTCATGTTATATCATGAAAGTTTAAGAAATTTATCCATGAAATATATAAGCATACTTCAATGGCTTAGGAATTAGTCTGGATGGAAAAGAAAAAATCTGTAGACGATAATCAAGTCTAGATTGGGGTTGGGTGAAGTAGTGGACTATTTGTCAAAGAGATCCTAATATATAGTATGATAAAAATATAGTATCAAGATGAACTAAAGAATTTTTGACAAAATCTTATAAATGCAAGTCTGAATCATATAAAACAAGAGAATATAGGTAAAGAAGATATTACATATTTAAAGTTTTTAAAAGATGTAATAAATTGTAACATTTGTTTTCTAACAATAAATTTGTTTCATTTTGTCTCAAATATTGTTCACACAAGTATACAATTTCAATAGTACAAGTTTTGGTGGGGGTGGAGGTATGATGATAGAAGTCATTAACAACAGGGAGTGGTATCAAGAAAGACTTTGTGTAGAATTTCAGATATGAGCCAAGTTTTCAAGGAAACTACAAATTCTATCATGTGTAGTTAAAGAGGGAACATATTCCAGGCACAGGGAACAGGCCTCTTTGAAAAGCCATGGAGACAGGCAAAGGGCAAGGCAACAAGTATTTATTAAGTACTTACTATTTGCCAGGTACTGTGCTTGCCTCAGGATAAACTAGAAGGAAAAAAGGAAGACAGTTTTGGCCTTTAATAGAGCTTATGGAGCTTATAGCCTAATGGGAGAGGATGATGATACAGGGCATGATATTGAAGTTCAGAAAGTCAGAAGTATGGGAGGGAGGGAAAAGTATGTTGAGGACCAAGTTGATAAGAAGGCCACCTTGGCTGGACCATAGATTGTGTGAAGGGGGCCAGATTATGAAGGGCTTTAAGTACTAAGCAGTAGTTTTATATTTAAACCTGCCGGAGCCAGTGTAGTTTATTGGGCTGCAAAATGACAACAGTCATACCTGTGCTTTAGAATATAATTCATCAACTGTATGGATTCCAGTGTGAACATATCTGAGACAAACAAACCAGTTAAGAGACTTTTGCAGTCCAGGTGACAGGTGATGAGATCTTGAACCAGGGTAGAGGCTGTGTAAGTAAAAGGAATGGGAAAGATAGAAGAGATGTTGTAGAGTTAAAATTGATAATAATAACCACAATTGGAAGGAAATGGATGATTCTTTTTTTTTTAACATGCTGAATTTGAATTGCCTACAGAATATATATAATAGGAAATGTCTAATTGGTAGTTGATGATATAGGATAAATAGAACCTGGAATCATATGCCTAGAGATGATAATTGATGTTTAAATTATCTTTGTCACCTAAACACAGTCTTTCTATGCCTTATCTTTCTCATTTGCAAAATGGAGGGTAGAGAGGAGGGGACTCTATGTCTTCTAGAATGCCTTCTTCTAAATATATGATCTTGTGCACTTGTGGGAACTGCTGAGATCAAAAGACATTATATTATAACTTTTATGGTGTTGTTATAACCCTAAAGTTGTGATTTTTAAAAGCTTATTGTGCCTAGAGAAAAGTCATACATTATTATCATTCAACAGACATTTTAAAAATGTTTATTGTGCATACACTCATGGTCAGTTAGTATAATACATATTCATGTGACAACTGATTTTAGGGAGATAAAATTCTCTTAAAAAAACTGAAGATGAAACAGAAAAAGCTTCCTAGAGGATGTGACATGTGACATGTATAGTCATACTTACTTGCTGTGTGATTCTGGGCAGATCACTTAACCTATTTGCCTCAGTTCCTCATCTGTAAAATGAGCTAGAGTATTATTGCAAAAGAAAAACAAAACAAAAATAACTCCACAAAGAGTTAGACATGAGTGAAAAGACTGAACAACAAAAGAATTCAGAGAAGGGTTTTTATCATCTAATTCAAGATAACTCATTACCATTAATCAGATACACTTACCTGTGGTGATATCATTTATTTGTTCGAATCATTTTGTGTATTTTTCTTCTTATTCTATTTACTTCATTCTGTATCACTTTATGTACAGGAATAAAGCATTTAGATGTGGAAAAAACCTTAGTGTTCATGAATTACAATCCCCTCATTATTTGTGAGAAAGTTGAATCATAAAGGGGTTGAAGGACTAGTCTAGGGTCACATAATTCACATATTGTTTGAGGAGAGATGAAAGTCTCTTTCATCAACTATGACACATTGCCTTTTTTCATATAAACATATATTCTTAAAATGTGAAGTTATTCCTTTTTCCTTTTTCATTGCTAAAAAATGATGCATGTAAGAGATAAGTGAATATCTGCTTCCATCATTCTGTTTCAGCAGAAAACAAAGAGAGAATGGGAGAAAGATACTGTACCCTTTGATTCACCTGTTAATTTTTTTAGAAGAGGAACCATGTTATGCTCCTCAGGATATCATTCACCTGCTTTAGCTTTGCTTCAACTTTATGACAAAAAGGCAAATTACCAAAAATAAGGCTAATGTCAGAATTATAGACTCACATTACATATAATCTTACCATTTAAGAACAAAAATAGATCTTTAAAGTAATGTATGTGTGAAGCACATGTGGTCAAATCCTACCTTCAACACTTATTGATTGTCTAAGTAGTCAAGTCATCATACCTCTTTGAGCTGGAGTTTTCTCATCTGTATAATGTGTAATTGCTACTTTTGCTATGTACCTCAGATTTGTTTGTGAAGAAAGAACTTTAAAATTGTTAAGAATTAAAAAAAATGTTAGTTATCTAGCCCAGTTCCTTCAATTTAGTGTCTTTATCTATTGTTCTTCATTTCCTGAAAGCAATTTCCAGGACAACTGCTTGGGTGTACTCATTTAGCAAGTGTGCCACACTGTGTCTACCTGCTATCAAAAATCTGTTAGAATATATCACAGACACTATCATTCATTAAAATGACCAAATTTTCATTGTCAGTACTTAAAATAATTTGTGACTTCATGAATGTGGGCACTTCCGCTGCTATATATGAAATCCTTCCATACTTTAATAGATGTTTCATTGAGTTGCTGTGACCAAAATAAGCAAACCAAAAAAACCAAACTATTACATAGAGATTAAAATTCTGATAATAAGCCTTTCCATATTCATAGTAGACTGATTTGGAGGCAAAAGACAAAGTCCATGCAAAACCAATGCTAAAATTCAATTCACCTTCTTAGGATCTGTCAGAACTTCTATTCTTCTGGCATAGCCAGCTAAGTGGCACAATGTATATAGAAAACTGATTTGCACTCAAGAAAACTCAAATTCAAATCCAGCTCAGACATTTATTGTGTGACCCTGGACAAGTCATTTAACCT
The DNA here is from genome assembly GCF_048593235.1 of Sminthopsis crassicaudata. Classification (NCBI taxonomy): domain Eukaryota; kingdom Metazoa; phylum Chordata; class Mammalia; order Dasyuromorphia; family Dasyuridae; genus Sminthopsis; species Sminthopsis crassicaudata. Next base: position 124,043,356 of record NC_133621.1, read on the forward strand.
CTTTCTGCCTCTTTTCACAACTATAAAACAAGGCTAATAATATTATCTACTTCCTATGGTTATTTTGGGGATCAAATGAGAGAATATTTGCAAAGTATTCAGCACAATGCTTGGTACATTGTAAGTGCTTAATAAATGTTTATTCCTTTTCCCCTGCAACATCCCCTTCCATAGCTTTTGAACTTCTGGGGTCATTCATTGCACTTTACATTCATTACATTGAGAAAAAATAAAAATATATTCAACATTTTATAATGATTTTTGTAAAATATTTTTTAAAATATTGGCATACAAAAGGTCTTAGTCTAAATGTTTTCCTTTTTGAGTGTTCTTTATAACTAAATTTTATTGTATCATATCTATTTCCTGTTGATGCTTTCATTATAACTAGAAGGATATAGTACTGGCCATTAACATTGAATGTAATGTTTTTAATTATGCTTTCTTTTGCACAGTAACATTTTAAATATAATTGAAAAGTTAATAAAACATATAGTATGTGTCTTGGAATTAATGAAGAAAGTATAACCCTTAGAGGGTTGAACTAGGAGAAATGGATGAATGTTGCAAAGAGGCAAATTTAGACATCAGCCAGTAAACAATTATTAAGTACTTGCTGTATGCCCAGCACTGGGCTAAGCACTGGGGATTCAAGGAGAGGCAAAAGACTTCCCTTCCCTACCCTTTGTTCCAGAAGTGTCTCTACTGGGTCTGTATCCCAAAGAGATCATAAAAGAGGGAAAAGAACCTATATGTGCAAAAGTATTTGTAGCAGCTCTTTTTATAGAAACGAGGAACTGGAAGTTAAGTGGATACCCATCAGTTGGGGAATGGCTGAATAAGTTGTAGTATATGAATGCATTGGGATATTACTTTTTTTTTTTTTAGCCACTTTAATTTTTCTTTTTCTTTCTTTTTCTTCTAATTCTTCTTCTTCTTCTTTTTCTTCTAATTCTTCTAATTCTTCTTCTTCTTCTTCTAATTCTCTTCTTCTTCTTCTTCTTCTTCTTCTTCTTCTTCTTCTTCTTCTTCTTCTTCTTCTTCTTCTTCTTCTTCTTCTTCTTCTTCTTCTTCTTCTTCTTCTTCTTCTTCTTCTTCTTCTTCTTCTTCTTCTTCTTCTTCTTCTTCTTCTTTCTTCTTCTACCTTTTTTATTTACAAGTTATGTGCATGAGTAAAATTACAGCATTGACAATTGCCAAACCCTTTGTTCCAATTTTTCCTCTCCTTTCTCCCACCCCCTCCCCCAGATGGCAGGTTGACCAATACATGTTAAATATGTTAAAGTATAAGTTAAATACAATATATGTATACATGTCCAAACAGTTATTTTGCTGTTCAAAAAGAATTGGACTTTGAAATAATGTACAATTAACCTGTGAAGGAAATAAAAAATGCAGGCGGACAAAGGTAGAGGGATTGGGAATTCTATGTAGTGGTTTATAGTCATCTCCCAGAGTTGTTTCTCTGGGTGTAGCTGGTTCAATTCATTACTGCTCTATTGGAGCTGATTTGGTTTATCTCATTGTTGAAGAGGGCCAGGTCCATCAGAACTGATCATCATATAGTACTGTTGTTGAAGTGTATAATGATCTCCTGATCCTGCTCATTTCATTCAGCATCAGTTCATGTTAGTCTCTACAGGCCTTTCTGAAATCATCCTGTTGGTCATTTCTTATAGAACAATAATATTCCATATTATTCATATACCACAATTTATTCAGCCATTGTCCAATTGATGGGCATCCATTCAGTTTCCAGTTTCTGGCCACTACAAAGAGAGCTGCCACAAACATTCTTGCACACACAGGTCCCTTTCTCTTCTTTAAAATCTCTTTGGGATATAAGCCAGTAATAACACTGCTGGATCGAAGGGTATGCACAATTTTATAACTTTTGAGCACAGTTCCAAATTGCTCTCCAGAATGGCTGGATGTATTCACAATTCCACCAACAATGTATCAGTGTCCCTGTTTTCCCACATCCCTTCCAACATTGCACATTATCTTTCCCTGTCATACTAGCCAATCTGACAGATGTGTGGTGATATCTCAGAGTTGTCTTAATTTCCATTTCTCTGATTAATAATGACTTGGAGCATCTCTTCATATGGCTAGAAGTAATTTCAATTTCTTCATCTGAGAATTGTCTGTTCATATCCTTTGACCATTTATCAATTGGAGAATGGCTTGATTTCTTATAAATTAAAGTCAATTCTCTATATATTTTGGAAATAAGGCCTTTATCAGAACCTTTGATTGTAAAAATGTTTTTCTAGTTTATTGCTTCCCTTCTAATCTTGTTTGCATTAGTTTTGTTTGTTCAAAACCTTTTCAATTTGATGTAATCAAATTTTTCTATTTTGTGATCAATAATTATCTCTAGTTCTTCTTTGGTCATAAATTCCTTCCTATTCCACAGGTCTGAGAAGTAAACTATCTTATGTTCCTGTAATTTGTTTATAATCTCATTCTTTATGCCTAGGTCTTGAACCCATTTTGATCTTATCTTGGTATACAGTATTAAGTGTGGGTCAATGCCTAGTTTCTGCCATATTAATTTCCAATTTTCCCAGCAATTTTTGTCAAACAGTGAGTTCTTATCCCAAAAGCTGAGATTTTTGGGTTTGTCAAATACTAGATCATTAAGGTTTTTGACTGTTTTTTCCTTTGGGATATTACTTTCTGTAAGAAATGTTGAGTAGACTGATTTCAGAAAAGCCAGGAAAAACTTATATGAAGTGATGCTGAATTAAATAAGTAGAACCAAGAGAACATTATACACAGTAACAACAAAATTATGTGATGATAACTGTGATAGACTTGGCTCTTTCAAGGCAATTCAGTAGATTTATGATAGAAAGTATCATATGCAGGATCAAAGCATAGTTTCACTTTTGTTGTTAGTTGTTTGTTTGCTTTTTTCCCCTTTTCATCATTTTTTCCCCTTTTGATCTGATTTTCTTGCACAGCATGATGGATATGGAAATGTTTAGAAGAATCACACCTTTAACCTATGTCTGATTGCTTGCTATCTTGAGGAAGGAGAAAAATTTGGAATACAAGGTTTTGCAAAGATGAATGTTGAAAACTCTCTTTGCATGTATTTGGAAAAATAAAATACTATTTAAAAAAAAAAGACTTTTCCTGTCCTCGGGGCATTTCATAATCTGATAGAGAAGATAATATGCAAAATAATGAGCAATATAAAAAGAAAGTAACATACAGGATAAATAGAGAAAAACTAACAGAAGGAAGGCACTGGAATTAAGAGGGAATGAGGAAGGCTTCCTGTAGAAGGATTTTATTTGGGACTTAAAAGTAAGTCTGGAGGTTCTGTAGTCAAAGTGGACAAAAGACAGGATCCCATGCATTGGAATCAGCTAGAGAAATGCCCAGAACTTAGAAATGATATGTCTTGTTCCTGAAACAATTATTCCCTGATTGAAGAAGACTAGAAAGGTAATTCTGAAGGACTTTAAATGCTAAACTGATGGTTTTTTACTTGATCCTGGAGGCAGTTAAGAGCCAGTAGAGTTTATTGAGTGGTATGATATATGGACATAATCTTTGGTGGCTGAATGGAAGATGGATTGGAGTGAGGAAAGACTTAAGGTAGGTATACCTACCAGCAGGCTATTGCAGTAAGCCAGGCATGGGATAATAAGAATCTATAGTAGAGTGGTGTGGGTATCAGAAGAAGAGGAGTATTTGAAAGATTTTGCAAAAGTGAAATTGACTTTGACAAAAGATTGGATATCAGAAGTGAAAGAGGGAAGAGTTCAGGATGACTCTTAGGTTGGCATGCCTAAGGAACTTGGGGATGATGTCCTTTACAATAATACAAAAGAATACCCGGGGAAAGTTGAATATGTTGAGTTGAACAAGTCTACTGATCGTCCAGTTTGAGATGTCTTGAAGGCAATTGGAGATGAGAGATGGGGTCAAAATAGGTACATTTGAAAATCATCAGCATATTTCTAATTAAATCCTTCAGAGCTGATGAGATTATTAAATGAAGTAGTACAGAGGGAGAAGAAAAAGGGGTCCAGAACAGAACCCTGAAACTCACCTATGGTTAGAGAGTTTGATCTGGAAGAGGATTCAGCAAAGGAGACAGAGTAGAAATAGTCATAGAGGTAGGAAGAGAACCAGGAAACAATGGTGTCCTCAAAATCTTAAGATAAGAGAGAATCAAGGAGGGTAAGATGATCAACAGTACCAAAATAGAGAGGACAAGTAGAATGAGGCCTAAGAAAAGGCAACTGAACTTGGCATTATGGAGCTCATTGGTCACTTTAGAGAAAGTAGTTTTGATGGGACCATGTAATTAGAAGCCAAATTGTAAGGGATTAAGAAGAGAATGAAAGGGGAGAAAGGCAGGAATTGGAGACATATTTTATAAGCTTTTTTAGTCACAAAGGTCAAAAGAGATTTAGGTTGATAGCAAAGTTTGAAGGATCAAGTGAGATTTTTTCTAGGATGAAGGAAGCATGGGCATGTTTGTAAGGAAAAGAGAATGAGAAAGGGAAGATTGAAAATAAATGAGAAAATAGGGATGACAGAGAGAGTATTCTAAGTGGAAGAGACTGTATAGAATGGGAACATGAAAAAGCAGAAGGATTAGGCTTGTTAAGGACTTTGTGAGATAAGGATTCATTATGTGAGATGGGGAGAAAGTGGCAGACAGTACTTGAATGATCAGAGATGAGAAAGAGAAAAGAATAGAGTTCATGGAAATTTCTTCTGTAAAATATGAGGCAAGGTTTTCAGTTAAAAGAGTGGGTAGAGGGACCATAAGGAATTTGAATAGAGATGAAAAGATTTGGAAGAGCTACTGAGGGAAAGGTATTATAAATTGATGAGATAGGAGAGTGAAAATGTAGAGCAGTAATGAAGACCCAATTGAAGTTCTGTAACATAGGTGGCAAATGGTGGGAGTAAGGTTTGGTATGGTGATTTGTAATATAATAAAGCAAATAAAATTTGAGTGAATGGTGTAACATTTAATTGGGTCACCAAGGAGTCTAGAAGGGAAAAAAGAAGAGAGGAGGTTTATTTCCGTGGAAATGGCTTAGGAGAGAATTGAAGAGTGAAAGAATTGGAGATTTAATATAAGGGAAAAAATTCCCTTTATTGCTATCCCAGAATGCAATGGACAGGTTCAGGGAACAAATTAAATCATGCTCATTAGAAGTCTTTAGGTAGAGCATAATGATCACTTACTTCTTCGGGGGAACTTTCCCAGGCCCTCCTAGTCATGATATTCTTCCTTTCAGAACATTTTCATCTACTAATCTACTGTAAATACCTAATTGTTTATATGTTGATTCCTCCATTAGAAAATAAGCTTTGTGAAGGCAAGATTGTTTGTTTGTTTATTTTTTTTATTTTTTTATTTTTTATTTTTTTTCCTTTCTTCCCAATGCTTAGCATAGTGCCTGGCACTTAATAAATGCTTAGTGACTGGATGGAACAGGCCATTTATGAGCTACTGACTGAACCAGATATCCTCTTAGGCTTTTTAACTTTTTAACTTTTACTTATGATTCTGTGTCACATAGAGGAAAAACCACTATGAAATGAGTTAACTCCTTTATAGTTCTAACTACCCTTAACTAGCAATGTGACTTTGAACAAGTTAATTATTCTCTCTAATTCTAATTTTCTTCATTGATAAAATGAAATGATTGAAAGAGATGTGTTTCTGAATCTTTGGATATTGGGATCCTGGAGAATGATGGAGGAGATATTATAAAGAATCTTTATAAAAATAATATTTGCATTTATATTCACATCAGATGTGATTTAAATCTTCATTAGCTACCCATAATATAAAGAGTGAGTGATAATTAAAGAAGAATCAAATGGAAGATTTTTATTATAGGAATGGGAGAAACATGAACATGCCACAAGCTATAGGTGGGAAGAAAAGAGCAAGTAGAGAAGCTAAACCAAACATGAGTGGACAGCCTCAGGAAACATTGGATTCTACCTCATTAGCAGTCTTTTAGCAGAGATGATCACTTATTTTTTCCAGAGGCATTTCCTAGTTTTCCAGATCTTAATGCTGAGGAGATTAAAGATAGGATAAAAGAAGTGAGAGACTAATGAGGAAGTTTCCCGATGTTACAGAAAGGAATACAATGAAAGTTATGTTACCAGCTGTGGGGTTAGTTTTAGCAAGGAGAAAGGGATCTTTTTCCTGTAGAGATTAAATCAGTGGAAAACTGGGGGGTGGAGGGGGAAGGAACAAGGGGAGGGTTGAAAATGTGTAGAGGAGTTGTTATGTGGAGTAGGAAACTTTAGTGAGCTAATGACTGATGGTTTTGATTTTTATAGTAAAGAAAATGAATGTCATTTTCTGAGGTTGGAATTGGCACTAAAAAGGGTTGAAAATAGCTATTGTGATAAAAAAAAAAAAAGTTATCATCCATCAGCCGGTCAATAAAGATAAAAGTATTTCCATGTAGCAGTCAGTGCCTGAGCCAAATGTTCAGTCTATCATATGAGGCCTTAAGTAAAAAGGAATACTTGAAACAATTGGGAATCAGTGAGCTAGATGATGTCTGATAGTCATTCTAGCTGACGAAGGAAGAGAAGCCTAGAGGACTCCCATGACTGGTGTTCTTGGGGGTAGTTGGCCTCCTCTCTAGATTCGATTTGTAGTTCATCCCAGGATGATCCCCATTGGAAATTCAGCTATTCCCCATAGCAATGGTGCCCAGGGAGTTTTGGTAAGAAGCCTTGGGAATCACCTCAATCCCCAACCCTCCACCTAATGCACTTTCACTTAAGGTTCTCTAGGGAACCTTTTTTGGACTTTGATTTTTAAGCGGTCATAATTTCTTTCCAGCCATAATGTTTAGTAAATATTTTTTAACAGCAAAAATATTCTATGATCATGTTCATATATTATAATAGTAATATTGTGCTTCAGTAAGTAATAAATGGTTATTATGGATAATGACACAAATATTCTGATTAAGTCATGTATTTGATAATTGTTCCAGCAGTATCATTATATTAAATACTCAAAAACAAATATGTTTTTCCCCAGTTGATGTCCATCAGCGTGTTGGCAGTTTCTGCCTGGATGAGAGATTATCTGAATAATGTTTTGACTTTAACTGCAGAAACAAGGTAGGATTTATAATTATGCAGTAATATATTTTAATATTGTTGGCTATGGCTATTTTTCAAATAATCAGCTTAGGTACAACACACTATTGTCCATTTAGATCACACATGAAGGATTTTTCCTTCTTTCTCTTTCATTTGGAACTTGTATGGCATATTATTTTTTTCATGGGCTTTATCTATATGTGTGCCCTCCCTTGTCATTACTGATCCCTTGCTCATTCTAGACATTTTACAAACCAGTTTGTCACAGAGAAGACAAGATGACGGCATATATATATATATATATATATATATATGGATCAATCAGACATATTTTATTGATGCTGGATCAGTAGTATCAGCTTATATATTGGGGATTGCATATTTTCTGGTTATTTTTTTTTCTGGGTAATATAAAGATCTACTGCTACTGTTCTTCCTGATATTCTTGGTCTAAATCAAAATCACCTTCCTCTTGTAGTCCATTTTCTGACCACTTTTTTTTTTATTGATTATAGGATTGTTGAAATCCATGTCCATTTTGTGAGGGAGATCAATTTATAATTTTCTGAAAACCTTATATTCATTGGTGAGGATAGAAGAGAGGCTGGGATAAGCTTAATAAGCAGGGGAGGGTATATTTCACTGACCCAGTCTTCTTTTAGTTCATTTCCATTGCAATTCCCAATCTCTGCTAGCAAGTCTTGAAGGTTTTCCTCTAATCTGCCTTCTGGTCTATCAGTTAAGAGAGACTTTTTTGTTTTACTTTCCTCGTTTTATTTTATTGTTTTCTTTTTTCCCCTGGTTATACATGTGCATACACACACACACACACACATACACACACACACACACTCTCACACACACACACACACACACACACACACATATATATATATATATATATATATATATATATACATTTCTTTATGAATCATGTTGGAAGAGAAAAATCAGAACAAAAGGAAAAAAAACTATGAGAGAAATACAAAAACAGAAGAAAAAGAAACAAAGTGAACATAGCATGTGTTGATTTATGTTTAGTCTCAATAATTCTCTCTCTGGATATAGGGGGTGTTTTCCATCCAAAATTTATTGGAATTTCCTTGGATTATTGAACTGCTGAGAAGAACTTTGTCTTTCATAGTTGATCATCATATACTCTTACTGTTACTGTGTACAATGCATTCCTGGTTCTACTTATTTTGCTCAGTATCAGTTCACATAAATCTTTCCAGGCCTTTCTAAAATCAGCTTGTTCATCATTTTTATAGTAATATTCCATTACTTTCATATACCATTACTTATTCAGGCATTTCCCAATTGAAGGGCATCTACTCATTTTTAGTTTTTTTGCTACCATAAAAAGAGCTGCTATAAACATTTTTGCACATGTGGGTCCTTTTCCATTCTTTATGATTTTCTTGGAATATAAACCCAGCAGTAATACTGCTAGATCAAAGAGTATGCACAATTTTATAACCCTTTGGGCATAGTTCAAATTGTACTTCAGAATAGTTGGATCAGTTCACAACTCCACCAATAATGCATTAGTGTCCCAGATTTCCCACATCCCCTCCAACATTTATCACTATCCTTTCCTGTCATCTTAGCCAATCTGAGAGGTATGAAGTGGTATATTAGAGTTGTTTTAATTTGCCTGAGAGACTTTTGCCCAAGAATATGTTTATAATAAGCTGAAGGAGAGATTACCTCATGTTGAAAACAGCATTATATTTGTACGTAGAGATTTAAACTTATGAAGGAAAATATCGTGATTTTTTTCTTATGATTTACAACTTTGTCTTTTATTTTTTTGGTGATTTATCCCATTTTTTTGTTTGTTTGTTTGTTTGTTTCTTTTCAGGGTAGAGGAGGCTGTCATCTTAACTTACTTTCCTGTAGTTCATCCCATCATGATTGCTGTCTGCTGTTTCCTTATCATTGTGGGGATGTTAGGATACTGTGGAACAGTCAAAAGAAATTTGTTGCTTCTTGCATGGGTATGGTTCTTACATCTTCTTTAATTTTACCTTAAAAAGATTAAATAGTAATATGTTGTTGTTTTTTTAATCTGTGTCACAAGAAAAATGCCTAGAGATCTGTGATAGCAATGTGATTCTATGTAGTGTTTGCCAAATATGCTGTGGGAAAGAATACATTCTTTTCCTGAGAGATATGATTGAAATTAGTATATTTACAGTCTTGTGTTCATTTTTGGAGTTGTAGTAATATGAACAATTTCTCTAAAGCTCTGCATTATAGTAGCAAGTTTTGTTTTCTTTTGTTTTATTCTCAGAGGTCATGTTACCACTCAAAGAGATCCTTTGAGGCCTGAGGACAAAGAATTCAGCAGGGCCTCAAGAAATTGTCTTGAAGTTATATTACTCTTCATATTGTTTTAAACAAACACCTAAATATTCAAATACATTCATGAGATATTGACATAACTTTGGAGTGGAAAGAAGTCAGTGGGCATTGAGGTTTGGTTCTATCACTAACTAGTTTTTCAACTATGGGAAAGCTATCTATTTAGGTTTCAATTTCTTCAGTTATAAAATAAAACATTTATAAAATAAATTTGATGGCTTCCAATTTTATAAGCTAGAATTATATTTATAAACTAGAATTATATAAGATATAGACTCATGATTGGTAAAATTTTGGAAGTTCTCTGTGGTTCTCAAAAAGGTATCATGTGAATTTTTACATCAATATTTTATTAATCTCTTAAAGGAAGGCATTCTTTATATTCAAGATAAATCAAATGCCCTATTCTAAAAAAAAACTGATACTACTTTTAGAAAATTCTTGCCTATCGATTTGCATGTAACCTTTTATACATAAAGTCAGAAATACCTCTCTATAGCAGTTTTATTTTTGAAACTGGAAGCTATCTGAGCAAATTGATTAAAGAAACAAACCAACAAATATTCATAGGTTTTGGCACGTCTTGATTAGTTACTGAAAAGGAATTCCTATTGAATTGTTATGATGTTCAAAATGTTGTCCATAACACTTGAAAAAGTAAGAAATTAAGGGAACTGACTTTTATGAAATAAAATCAGATAAAGCCAAATGTGAGAGACAAACCTCATAAAATATTGCTAGGGATTGTAGTAATTGATTTGTTCCTTTATTAAAAATAAAGATTTAAGTAACTGCATTCAATTTCATTTTAAAAATAAATATGCAGTTACCAGAGGCAGAATATTTTAAAAATGTCTTATCAGTGAAACACTGAAGGAAATGAAATAATAGTTTCTCTAGCATCATTAGAATTAAAGCCAAAAACATGATTAGAAATATAACCTAGAATGAACTATTGTTTTTTAGAGTAATTTCACTAGCACAACTTCCTTCTTTTTTTCAAATGAGAAATTGAAGTTAAGTGGAAATTGTTTTTGTCTTAGAAATGAAAGCAGCAGATTGGTACTACTAAAAGCTTTTAGCTATATAGACAATCATTGAATTCATTTGTTATTGCAATTCTACCTTGCCATTAAAACAAGCATTTTGAAAGTTTCACCAGCTCAGTGGGGATGTAAACAAATTGAACTGACATGTTTACCCTGTTCAGCAGTAGCTTAATGTAACCATCAGGAAATCATCATTTGTCATCTTGTGATACTTTATGTATATTCAGTTGCAGGCAAACTTTAAGTATAAAATGTAGACCTAAAACAAAGTTTTAGGAATGTGTAAACATTTCAGATCAGCTTATTATACTTAAGTAGGAGATACATTTTTCATTTTGACTGTTCTAGGGTTTTTGCATATTTTTCATTATTGAAAAAAATAACTCCATGTTTTTAGTTTTTCATTTTTAATCTAGAAGTTTATAGAACAATATCAGGAACTGGCTGATTAATGACAGTCAGGCTATTGTGAATGTTAGTAAAGTTAATTTTATGCTTCTTGTTTTATAATGTTAAAGTAAATCATATTTTCAAAATGATTCATTTTTTTAAGACCTTCAATTCTCCATTAAGATCTTCTCAGGAGTAGAAGATATGAGTTGTAAATGTCAGAATTATGTATTTTGACAATGTCATTAATACATGAATTTTAAGTTTGTGAAATATCCATTTTGTTTCCCTGTGATGAAAATATGTTTGCATGATTTTTTTCTTTGTTGTTTGTTATTATCCTATTTCATTGATATATTACTTTTACATTGTTAAAATACAATTTTGCAACATGGGTTTTCTCAATGAGAATTTTTTCTCTTAAAATTAATCATTTATATATAAGAAATATTTAGTATTCAATATTAATCTAACTTATAAGATATAAAATACTTTTAAAATCTTTATTGTGAATAAAAAACCTAGAATTAGCAGTATCATTTACTTGGAAATTTCAATATAGTCAATTAAAGTAACTTTTGAAACTATATTTAAATCAATTAGTTACAATGTACAAAATACTAAAACAAATGATTCATTCTAAGTATCAGGTTGTTTTTTTAAAGTTAGTATGTACTCTGTTCTTCTGGTTTTGTTCTTTTCTTTTTGTACAATTTCATAAAGATTTTTTCAGATTTCTTTATATTCCTTTTTTGATTTTACATGTATTATAATATTTTTATGTGAATTACCAAAATTTATTTGGTCATTTTTAAAAAATACTGGGCATTTTGGTTGCTTCCATCTTTTTGTCATTTATAAATAATATTATTATTAAAAAAAAAACTTTGCTTATAGCCAGTTTTCACATATAAACAATAGTTGTATAAACTGGGCATAAAAATTGGCAGTAAAGAAAAATTGTTTGCTTTTTGCAAGCACATTAATTTTCATTATTTATCTGTCACAATGAATTGTACATTAGTGTTTTAAAAGCATTTAAATACCTTCAAAACGTGAGAAGATTTATGCTTCCCTCAATCTTTTAGTACAACTTTTAATTCTAATAAGAACATAATCATATCATTTTTGTATAATTTAAAAAAAAAAAGAACTTATTTGCCCACCTGGAGTCTCCAGATTCATTCTCTGTCCACTGCAGTGATCATAGATGTAAAGCTAGAAGAAACAGTAGAGGCATTTTAGTCAATCCTCCATTTTACAGAGAAACTGAGGAAATTTATGCATAAAGTCACTGTGACTTGTCAAAGAACACAAAAGTGAAGTTATAGAAGTAGCTTTCGAATCCAGACCTTCCAATTCAAACTCCAGATCAGTAATCTTTCTACTGTACCACATAGAATATATATATATATATATATATATATATATATATATATATATATATATATATATATATATATATATATATATATATATATATATAAAAGCGAGTAGATAGTAGTTTGGTTAGGTCACTGCAAATGTTATTTTTATTGGAAAAATATAATATATTGATGGTATATAAGTTATTTTTATAATTAGAATGCTGCATGTTACAGTTATGGCACAGTTGTTTATAATTACTGTAAAAACAAACATAAAGATTTAAGTCTATCTCTCTTTAATTGTCAGATTTACTTTATTATTTAATATTTTTCTTTCCCCCAGTTACTGTCAGATTTACTTTAAGCACTCTTAATGAGTAGTTTACTAAAATGCATTTTTCTGTCTTTTTGATCAAGTCCAACTCTGCATCTAATCTGATCTGTTCCTAGAATAAATAATTATTTGCTCAAGGTATTAGATTTAGAGTAAAGAAGACTAGTTATTTTTGGTTATTGAGTACTATTTGGGATGTCTATAGAGGCTTTTCTCCTACATTTGGAACTAAACTGTATTTCAGTATTTTGTTTTGTTTGAAGTTTTCAGAATTCTGATTTTTAGCTGTTGTATTTTGTCAAGCATACTTTTTCTAATGTAATCATTGTATCAAAGTATAGCTATGTAGACATTTACCTACACATTTCTCATTCATTATACATATATCGTATACACACACACACACACACACGTGTATGTGTGTGTGTGTGTCAAACAAAATAAGATTTACACAAGATATGTCCATCTCTAGATAAATAGTTAGATTCTTGTCCTCTACTCATCTCTGACACATACTAATTTCCCTAGGAAAGTCACTTTACCTTTCAATGTACCATATCCTCTAAGACTTTAAGTAACAAAGACAATGATCTCCATTGGGAGAGAATGTTTCTCACAGAGAGTATTCTTAACACTAATGAAACCTCAAACTAGCAAAAAATCCCTGGTTTTGCCTATATCTTATCTATATCTATGCATATATATATGTATAAATTTAAATACATATATATTTATATATAAAAACATATCTATTGAAGGCTACAAATGCATGTATGTTTATATATTTGAGATAACTTTGGTTATAATATCATAATTAAATACACACATCCAGCATATTTTTTCATCTCTTATAAATCATTATGGTTGTTTCATGCTTCAAAATTATCAAAAGTCACACTTTTCATAATGCATTATGTCTTTTGAATTGGAATCTGAAACTCATTGTGAAGGAAGGAGGAATAAATATTTCAAGTAGTTCCTATACATTGTCTTGTAATGTCTTGCCTCCTAAGTAATTTTCAGTGATGAAGGGTTGAAAACCAGTAGCTGATTTGAAGGGCAGCTAGGTTTCACAATGGGCATAATGCAGGGCCTGGAGACAGGAAGACTCATCTTCCTGAATTCAATTCTGGTCTCAGACACTTATTATGTGATTTATTAAGTGACTGGGGATAAATCACTTTACCTTGTTTACCTCAGTTCTTCTGTAAACTGAACTGGAGAAGGAGATGGCAAACTGCTCCATTTTGCTTTTTGCCAGGAAAACCCCAAATGGGATCACAAAGAGACTGAAACAACAAACAACAAAAGCTGACTCAAATTCACTTGTGGCAACGAGGATATGTTATATATTTAAAATTAGTTTAGTTTTTTATTTATCATCACACTTTTAACCATTACAAGCTGTAGAATAACCTATTTGAAATTTTAAAAATTAAAATAGTCTGCAAAATTTTGATTTGCACACTGGTAAAAATGCTGTTGGGAGAAAAAAAAGAATTGCATAGCTCTTTCCTTATATTTTTGGAGTTGTTGGGGTTCATAATGCTTAATATCTGACTGAAATTCTCTGGCATCATATATGTTATTAGTATATGTAATTTCTGCTTCATCACTTTGAGTTGAGCCAAGAACACAGTATTTTCACTCTTTATGTAACTGGGTTCCAAATGAACATATAGTTTACATCTGGCAGACATAAAACAGAGTCTGTTTAAATAATCACACCACTTTCTGCAGGGTTTAGAAAAAGCTATGTGTACTGCTAATACTAATTAGATTTTATTAGGTAGAACTCTTTCTCACTTTCTATACTGTGTCACACTGGCTTTTATATCCTTATTTATATTTGGAGTTTAAATAAAAGTTAATAAGAAAAGGTGAAGAATAGATAAGTAACCCAAACCAATGTGAAAAGAATTCAGTAAATGTAGAGGTAGAAGATGCCTCTGTTCTTGTGACATTCTTGCTCTAGAAGGTACCTACTCTTCTGCAGCTCACTCTTCTGATTGGTGAGTTCTTCCTCAAAACTTCATTGAGGAACTTCTCTAGTCTTCCAACTTACTCCTTTACTCCTCTCCTGAATCCATTCTTGATACTCAGTACTTCTCCATCTTTTTTTCTATGTCTTCCCTGCCTTCTTTCCTTTCCCTCCCTCCCATCCTTCCTTCCTTCCTTCCTTCCTTCCTTCCTTCCTTCCTTCCTTCCTTCCTTCCTTCCTTCCTTCCTTCCTTCCTTCCTTCCTTCCTTCCTTCCTTCCTTCCTTCCTTCCTTCCTTCCTTCCTTCCTTCCTTCCTTCCTTCTTTCCTTCCTTCCTTCCTTCCTTCCTTCCTTCCTTCCTTCCTTCCTTCCTTCCTTCCTTCGTTCCTTCCTTCCTTCCTTCCTTCCTTCCTTCCTTCCTTCCTTCCTTCCTTCCTTCCTTCCTTCCTTCCTTCCTTCCTTCCTTCCTTCTGTACTTCCTTTTTAAAGTGCCCTTCCCACAAAGCTAGAATATTGAAGAATTTAAAAAGGCAAACACTGTCTTAAAGGAATCTGTTGTACATTAGACAATATGACTTAACTACCTAACAACAACAACAAAAAGAATAAATGGAGTTGACAAGTTAATAAGCCTGATTTTTCTAAGAATGGTCACGTTTCTTGAGGAGGAAAAAGACAACAGTTTCACAAGTTAGTGGATGCAATTAAACACAATAATGATTTCAAAGAGAAATTGTAAATTATTCCTAGAATGGGAAATATGACTCCCTTCTATATTTCTCAATAAATCTGGCCTCAACTTGAATATCCCTTGCTTAAGGAAATTCAGTACATCATGCTATGAATATACTTTTATTGTTGAATAGCTTAATGGTATACTTGAAGAAAGTATTTGTTTTATCAGACATTCCTGAGACGAATAAATCTCATGAAGTATCATGGGTTAAAAGAAAGTGTTGAATTTGTAGTCAATAGAGATACAAAGTTTGAGTTTTAGCTTCTGATACATATTTGCTGTGATCATGCGTATGCTTGTTGTAGTCTTTGAATTTCAATTTCTTCATTGGTAAAATGGTAGTAATATACTTGTAGTACTATACTACTAGTGTTGTTATGAGACTGAAATAAAGTAATGCACATAAAATACTTTAGAAAACTTATAATGCAGTATAATTGTCAGGTGTTAATATTGATGCAGTTAAGGTTTTATGAAACTTAGTGTGAACTAGATCAAAGTCAGATTTTTCTTTTGCCATGAAAAATGGATTTCCCTAAGCAAATAATGTTACAAAATTGTATTTCTAATATGTTAATTAAAATAAACCTATTATTTTTAAAACACTCATTTGCATACCCATAATTGATGTACTGTTTAATAAATCATTCTGATGTACTTACTAAAACAGGTATACAAAGAATACTTTCAACACTATGTTATTCTGTTTCTAATGCACTTGAAAGTTCTATAGAAGAATGTCTAAACTTTGGAGTAATCTTGGTGTTGCTTGAGGTCAAGTACGTAATAGATTGTTGTTTTTCTATGTAGTTCATTTTATCTGACCATCTTGGTAGAGCTAGAATCTAATATGGTAGAGACCACTCTTTGAGATAGAATTAGAATACAATACTTGTTGATGTCTTTTAGACTACATTTCTTTGACCTTTAAAGTTTCCATTTCTGGAGAGATATTTTCCCATATTCTCAGGGCGTGCGTTTTGTACTTTCCCTCTCTATATTCTCAATTCCATCAATTCCTCTTGCCTTCATCCTTGAAACTGTCCTACTGATCATTCCTTTTCTGTCATCTTCAGGGTCTCCATATTTTGCTACTCTTTCCCTTTTATCTACTAAGATAACATCTCTCTCATTCTTTACTTGATGGTGCTATCCTACACTCTATCAATCTATAACTGACCTAAAACTGGCATTTTTTTCAATCCACATCTATATTGAACAATATGTATCTTTTGGCTTTGAAAAAACATTCTTATTGCATCCTCTTTCCTCCCTTGACTTCACTAACATAAACCTAATTTTAATCTTGCTTGTTTAGTAGCACTTCTCTGATCTCCTTTGCTGAGTCATTGTCATTTACATTCTACCCATTATACATGGGGATCCTTCAAAGTGCCATCCTGTTTCCATGTATTCCTTTAAACTCTCTCTCTTCATTATCTCCTCTGTTCTCATGGTTTTAATTATGATCTCTACATAGATAACACTCAATTCTCCATAAGCAATGAATTTCTATCTTGAATTTCAGTCCTTTTTTCTTCCAACTGCTTAATGATCTTTTCTTTTTGGATGTCCCATCAAGTTCAAATTATCAAACATTGAATAATCTATCCTTCTTCCAAACTTCCCCATCACTTTCAAGAGCAGATCCTCCCAGTTATCTAGATTTGTAAATTCAGAGTTATTTTTTTTTTTACTTTCTCCTCAGCTTCTCAAATTCAATCACTTAAAAAGTTCTATTAGTTTTTCCACTGTAATTTCTCATTTCCACTCCTTTCTCATTTTTCTCTGACACAATTATCAGTACTTGGCTGGTGTGTCAATAACCTCCTAAAGTCATCTTCCTACCACCAATCTCTTCTTCCTTCTATCCATGCCAAGATAATATTCCTAAAATACATCTGATTATATACCTTGATAAAAATCTCCAGTGTTCCATATTGCTTATAAGCTAAAATTCAGACTTTTAGCCTGGCATTTGAGGTCTTATGCGATTTGGCTCAAACCTGCTTTTTCAGTATTAGTTTTCATTACTCTGCTTCACATTGTTTGTATTTCAGCCAAACTGCTGTTTCTAATACTTAGTCTACCTTTTCTGCTACTGGGCATTTAAAGAAAGCTGACCTATATTTTTGCCTTTCAAATTTCTATCTTCCTTCAGGGTAGCATTCAGATACCATCTCCTCTATGAAGTTTTCTCTTTTCCCATCAGTTACTGACAATTTCCACTTCAAACTCCCTTGCATTTATCTCTCTGTGTTGCAGCCTTTCTGTAGAGTGCCCTCCCTGAGGACTTGGAATGGATTTTTGTTTTTATATCACCAGTGTCTAGCATAATATATTGTATATTATAAATATTTAACAAATATTTAACTGAATTAAATTATTTTTAAAAATAAAATGTTTTTGGCATTAAAAGTACATTACTAAGACTAAGGAGGAAAATGGAAACCTACTAAATTTCCCAGATCTTCTCTGGTAGAATCTCAAAATGCCTTACTTGTTAAATTCAGGTAAATATTCTTACTATAACATTCTTAATTGAAATTAAAAGAAAAAAAAATCTTCCTTTTATGAAAAATAATTTCATAAAATGAAGTTTTGTTATATTTGAGGATATATGTATATTCCTACATATATTATACAAATAAATAAACTAAAGTAAATGTAACTTCTTTGACAATAATTGTAAAATTTAATAAGAAAAAAATGACTAAAACCCAGAAGTTAATATTTACAGAATAACATTGCATATCATATTCTGAAGTATTGGTCAAGATTATTTCTTCCCATCTTTTGGATTTTTTTCTAACCTATCATATAGAGGATATTATATAAGTGCTTGAAATAATGGGCCTTATTTTTTCCTTTGAATCTAGGGGTGGTATTAGGTATATGCTACTGATGAAGAACCTCAACTAGAAGATTTTGGGTAAAGATGGCCTAGATCCTGGTCCCCAATTTATTCAGAATATATGTTCCATCAGTTCAGCATTGTTTTTATTTTTATTTTTTTGTTTTATTTTACTAATTCAGTTTTTAGTGAAAATCATATTATTTGGTGAATTTTGTCAATATCCAGTTGATCATGGCTTCTATTCAACTCTTAGATGATGATGGTATGATAGTTATAGAGAAGGAAGCTGTCATTCTGGGTCTCAGTGATTCTATGAAGAACCATAGTCTTTTTTTCATATGTTCCCCTCTATTGTCTATTTATCTGTCCAGGTAAAATATATATCCCACAGAGTGATTTGTTGGAGACCAATGAAGACTCTTTAAAACTAATAGGATAGGTGGCAACTAGGTGGTGCAGTGGATAGAGTACCAGCTCTGGAGTCAGGAGGACCTGAGTTCAAATCTGATCTCAGACACTTAACATTTCCTAGCTGTGTGACCCTGAGCAAGTCACTTCCCTCCCCATAGTCCTAAGAAGATAAAAGGTAGCAGAACTCTTAAGATAAGTTGTTTTATTAATTTTTTCCACAAACCTATTTTGGTTCCTGTTGAGAATTCTCAATTTAGCTTTCAATCTTTAAAATACCTATTGCTGATTTGTAGACTTTCTAGATATTGCCCTCTTTGACAATAAATATAAAATTCAATAAGAAATAAGACTAAAATCTGGAAGTTAAGGTTTATAAAGTAACATTTATATCATAAATCATGAACATATATCATGTTCTAAAATACTGGAGAATCAATTACAGAGTTCAAGAAATGATGGAGACTTTCTTAGGTTTTTCTTTTTTAAAGATTTCAGGACCTCTAAAGATTACATCATCTTATTTTTATGCTGTTACCTAGAAAACAAAGTTTGAGCCAAATTGTGAAAGACCTCTTTAATTTGAACTGCATTAGTATGCAAGTACTTTGTGAATAGGGATTGTTTTACTATTTGTACTTGTATTCCCAGCACTTATAATAAATGATTTTTGATTGATTGAAATTCATAACTATGGAATCCCTAAAATAATGATTTGGTTAATGTTTGACTATGTACTTTGACTAACAGATGGGGTGGATGAGAGTAGGGAGGAATAGAGGAAGTTAAGGTAAACAAATTAGCTGAATAAAACAAAGTCTCTGAGGAAATAGTTACTTATTTATTAAGAATTAATTGCTTAATCACTTACTATAGCCAGATTCCTTCTCCAGTCCCCAAGGTTTATGCATTCAAACAAATCCTTTAAAGAAACTTCATACTTTCCAACACTCTGATGGCTAAATTTGAATTACAGCATATTCTTGAAAGTATCAGAGTTTTATTTATTTGAAAATATTCTATAATTCAAATGTTTTAGTATTACACCAACTTTCCCTTTAATTATGTCCATTTATTAAGGGTTTACTTTCATTCTATTCAGAAAAGGTTGTTCAATGTTACCCATGTTCTGGAAATGTTGAATATTGTTAGAGATTGCACTTAGAACTGATTTCATTTTTTTGCAGTTACTTTTTGACCACAGGATATAACTGAGATTTTTATCCCTTTTTTTTTCCTGAGGGGGAAGGGTAGGTGCCCATGTAATGAAAATATTCTGTATATTCTGGTCTCAGTAGATTCTTAACAAAATGACAGCTATTCCATTACCTTGTACAAATATTTGACACTGGAATTCTATTATATACTAACTACAAGTAATGTAATATTTTAAAATCTCCTGTTTTGAGGTTAAGAAAAATAAGCAACTGACAGAGAGCTACTTAACACTAAAAGTCTGAAGTTTAGCATTAGATAGGCTAGAGACTGGAGTTTATCATTTATCATTTTCACAATCTAGGCCTTTAATCAAATGTTATGCTTATTAAAGTGTAGGTATTTAAAGAATAGCTAGTAAGAAAAGGACACTATTTAATGTTGAACATCCTTAATATAGTTTTATTTTTTGAAATGGGGTATATCTGCATGGGTACATGGATGTGAGGTTGCATGTGCACTTGTGCAAGTTGTTGAACTGAAGATGGGGCCAATAAGTATGTAAATAAATCTTTGGAAATATCTACTTATTTGTAGATAAGTCCTAGGAAATTTCTTAAGGCACATAGAGATTAAGTGTCCCTATTCACACAACTGGTTAATCTTAAAGGCAGGATTTGAATCCCTATCTTCCTGACTCCAGGAATTGTGTGTAATGTACCATATTGCCTCAGATGATTTCAAACTAGAAGCATATTACCAGATAGGTTATTCTGCTTCTGTGTTGTCATGGTGGAAGTGAGAGCCCATGGATTCAAATAGGAATTATATTCTTTATTACCTGCTTGTGTGAGTTTAGGCAAAGAATTTGCCTCAATATGACTCAGTTTCCTCATATGTAAAATAAAGAATTTGTATTGGATCGTTTTTGATGTCCTATTTAATTCTAAATCTCTGGTCCTGTCTTGGTAACTGTGATTTTAAATAAGTTATAGTAAAGAGCACATTTTTAGTTTTTAAATGAAAAGGCCATATTTTCAGACATTACTATCACAGGAACTACTATTACTCTTGTCTTTGGGGAACTATTTGGCTACATTGTACAAATTATCATAGAAACCAAATTAAGAGGTTAACTGCTAATGTAGTGGGAAAGGCTTCATTATTTTAAGTTAATCATTTAATTGCTGTGATCTTCATTTTCCTCATTTGTAATATGAGACTTGAACTAAATACATATAAGATCCTTTGAAATGCAAAATCCCATGGTCCTCAGGATGAAGAAGTGGAAATATTTTAGATGAATAAGCTTAAGCTAACTGACATTTATTTAGAAACCAAGTTATAAGATAAATTGCCTGTCTTAACATTTGTGGAATCTCTATAAATGAAAAAACAATTCTTTTTTCTAAATGTGGTATATTTCACAGCACGTGTTTCAAGCATGTGGGGTACATTAATATTTGAGATGTATCAACCAAATAAGCCTCAGTGATTTTCTAAAAATTTCAATATTTTTTCTTTTGGTTTCATCTTTGCTTACTGGTTAACTAGTGTTCACAGAATAGGAGCTCAGTAAATGTTGAGTTTTGTGTTTTGCAAGTTCAATAAAAATAATTATTAAATTAGAAAAATTGAAATAAATTAACTATGTAATTATATTTTTATCCTCAGTACTCATTTTAAGTTTCTTTATCAAATGTTATGCATACCCATTATATTAGAGTGAAGTATAAAAAATGTTTCCTACTCATCCCTTCCAAAATTTCAATCAAACAATTTGAGTTTATCAATGATTACATGCTTAATGACTATTTTAGGGACCAGAGATTCCATGGCATTCTATTGTGTTATCAAAGAAAGAAAATTCATTCTATACTCCACTAGAAAGAACCTAATGTTTCTCAGGGGTGCCAACATCTTGCTTTCTTTCCTTGTTGGACTCCTTTAAATCCCAATACCTTACATTATCCCTCACTATACCCCTACAGAACTTGGAAGTAGCTTCTAAGAGGGTGCCAGGCACAAGGGTTAGAGACCAGCAGAGAATGAAGTGGAGCAAGTCAAGAAGAGGTGCTTTTGCTCCCTCTTGCAGGGCAACTAGGAGACAATCTGATGGGGTTGATGGGAGGAAGTAAAGTGGTGCAACCATGAACCTCATTCTAGTGGTGCGTTACCAGATCAATTTTTAAGCTTTCCATCTTTCTTAAATACCTCATCCCCAGATTACCTAGAAAGTCTGAAGATGAGATGAAAATTCTTTAGGCAACACCATAGATGGAGTGGAATTATTCTGCTACTCAGAGAAGTCTGGCCCTATTTAGGATCGAAGTCTGCAAAAACAAAATGTGGTATGCCACGTTCTCCCTCCAACAGCTCAACTCATTTTCCTGGAGGATGTAGACTTTGCAATATTCTCCCTATTGGTGTCTCTTGATCAATTCCCTTGAGCAAACTGCTATGAGTCTGTTTAAGGTCCAGGAACCTTGAATTCTACTCCTCTCCCCCTCCTTCCCTCCCCCCCTGCCCCAGCACTGTGAGGGAATTCATTAACTGTTTTTGCCCCTAGTGAAAAACCACCTAGTTACACTTCTAAGGTAAATGACTGATTTTTAACAATTTCATTGTGGTTGTTAGGACAGCCTTTGACTGTGACTGAATAGGCTATGGGGAATGGGATTAGGGCCCACAACTGGGGCTAAAGTACTATGAGTGTACTTAAAGCATTTTTTCACTTATTATTCCCCACCATATTTACTTTTTTTTTTTTTTTTTTTTTTAACTTTTTTACTCCCTATATTTCCTCATCCATGTCTTATAGTTTTGGCAGTTTTTTAGACTTGTTTGATAGCATTCTGTATTTATGGGCCCTAACATGTTTTACTTTTATTTTCCAACCATCTTAATAGCTTTGTGGTTAATGACAGGAGTGGCCCCATGGCAGTTTCATTTAATAATTAATATGGATAAAATACAATAGTAATTTTTTGACCCGGATATCTCAGTGGTTGGTATATACTCCCCTGCAGTCAAAGACAAAATTTATTCACATTCAAAATAAATATTCATAGCAATACTTGGTTAAAAAAAACTTGAAAAAAGCTAAATGCTCATATAAGAAATGTGTATCATAAAGAATGATGAATGTCATGAATTCAGAGAAGTATTGGAAGAGTTCTAAACTGAAGAAGAATGAAGTAGAAACAGTAAAACAATGTATATAACACATGAAAATAACAAAATCTTAAAATAAAATACTGTATGATTATAATGACTAGAGTTGGCTCTGGAAAAGAGATAACAAAATATAGTGCCCCAACTCCCTACCTTTTCTTTGCTGAGATGAAGGATAGTGGGTGGGGAAAATTGCATATAAATTTATATTTCATTGATTTTGATTAATTTTGCTAAACTGTTCTTTTCTTTCATTTATTTATTTATTTATTTTCAGATTTTGCCGAGTAAGGGTTATGTATTTTCAGAAATGTTAAAATGTTATTAAAAACTAATGATGATAAAAATGTTTAAATATATAAAATACATGAAAATTGGTTGGAGGGAACAAAAATAATATAATCTCAATGTTGGTAAAAAAAAATGACATCTCAGGTTTTTTTAGAATTAGATCTAGTTAATTAGTTTTTTTTTTTTTTTTTTTTTCTCTGAGGCAATTGGAGTTAAGTAACTTGCCCAGAGTCACACAGCTAGGAAGTGTTAAATGTCTGAGGGCAGATTTGAACTTGAGTCCTCCTGACTTCATGGCTGATGCTCATTAATTAGATTTTTTAAAGTTTTTTTGAGGATTCTAGTTATAAAAATGCATTGTAATGAAAATGAATTTTAATAACTCTTTTTAATTGTTATTGTGAACTTATTGTCTTTATTATTATGGACTGAATCATCAAGAACAAGAAAGAGACTTGTATAAGAAACTACAAACTGTTTTTTAAATTGATCTTTTAAGAAACAAACAAAAGGGGCAGCTAGATGGCACAGTGGATTGAGCACCAGCCCTGAAGTCAGGAGGACCTGAGTTCAAATGTGACCTCAGACACTTAATATCTCCTAGCTGTGTGACCCTGGGCAAGTCACTTAAACTCAATGCCTCAGCAAAAAAAAAAGAGAAAGAAACAAACATATATGTATGTATAATTCATAATATAATTTTACAATGTAATTTATAAAAAATGCTTTGTGCCTCTCTTCCACATTTTTGTTTTCTTTTGTTCATTAAAATTTTA
Organism: Sminthopsis crassicaudata; assembly: GCF_048593235.1. Lineage (NCBI taxonomy): Eukaryota > Metazoa > Chordata > Mammalia > Dasyuromorphia > Dasyuridae > Sminthopsis > Sminthopsis crassicaudata. Next base: position 124,067,362 of record NC_133621.1, read on the forward strand.
TTGATTCTGTTTTTTTTCTAACATTTTTCACTAAGTTGCCACTCATCCCCTTTGTAGAAGCCTTCCCTTGAATCAAATATGTATAGTTCAACAAAGCAAATCAACACAGTAACCACACTAAGAATGTATTTCTCATATGCATTTCTTATCTATTGCCTTTCTGTCAAGTAGTGCTTTATTAAAAGCTCACAGGATGGGGATAATTAACCTGGGCAAGCTTCAAAATGAGATCCAATCTGCCCTTACCCCCTCATTTTCAAAGCAGGAAATTAGATTTTCTTTTCAACTTAAAATGATAATAAGATAAGAATTTATAAGAGCTGTGACTGTGATTGTTTCTAAAATAGCACAATTTTTAAGAGCTTCCTTTAAATATATATATGAAAAATGTATGACGTGTTCATATATAAAATATATTGTCATATAATATACATATTATATGTAAATATAACACTACAATTGCTAATATATAACATTAATTATATACTTCATTAAATATATATGTATACTTTGTTAAGTATAAAAGTATGCTTTTTTAAAAAAACAGCTTTCAGCAAGTTCACTAAATAAATTACCCTTGTACTTTACAGGGCTGATCAGATTCAAGGTTTGAAAATGCCAAGCTTAATGGCTTTTAATGACTATGATGACCACCATACTTAGAGGCTTCCAAAGGAGCATATAATATTTTATATTTTTGTAAGTCACTTAAGGTTCTTAAACAAATGCTTTCTTTATGAAAGTCTTCTGAGGTAGAGACTTACAGCTAATATCAAGAAAAGGACTCAGATCCAGGTGGTAAAGTCATACAACCATTTTCTTTTCTATTGTATTCTTTTCACTCTATTATGCTTCATTTTTGAGATGCTGGGGAGGATGGAGAGGAGGCTTCTAAGAAACTTTTGTGTTCAATTTTAAATCTTTTGGTTTTCTCTGAGATCTTTACTTTCCTGCCTTCATACAAAAAAAAAAAAAAAAAAAAAAAGGATCCCTTGAGAGGTTCTGGTTAATTGAAATTTTATCATATCTATATGATGCTGGCTGAGTTTTGGTTAATTTATTTTTAGCACCATGTTGGTTTAGATGGGTCTGGATACTTCTTTCTGAACAGAAAGGCTAATATCTCAGGTGGTCAGATTTTATGTTATTTATTGACACTATCTCCATTGTTTTGAAAAACTTTTCTTTACTGAGAAAACTTGTTTATTAATATAAGTGTGGTTTATAGTGAGCCAGATTTCTCTGAGAGTCTTAATTATGTGGTACCCAAGTTCCTTTGTATTTCATCTATGGAAGCCACTGAAAGATTTTGAGTAAAGCAATGATATAGTCAGCCTATGCGTTAGGAAGATTGTTTTAGTAGCTAGGGGAAGACTAAATTGGAAAGGAAAGAAAGTGAATTTGGACAGACAAGCCAGGAGGCTATTAAATAAGCAGGAAGTGATAAGGGCCTTAATTAGGATGATGAGAATATTAGGAAAAGAAGGATGTAATAGATTATATCATTAGAGTGGACAGATCTTGGCAAATTGACTAGATATTGGAGAAGTAGGAGTAAGGAGACAAAGATCTCTGTTTTGAATTTGGTGATGGGATGGAGTATGATGGGATTATCAGTGTAAATAAGGAAATTGAGAGGGAGATCAAGTTTATGGAGAAAAATAATGAGTTCAGTTTTTAACATGTGTTTGAGCTGTTGGCTGGATATCCAGGAAGAATTGTCTAGCAGAAAATTGAGATGTGTGATTAAATCTCAGAGGAATGATTCTGGGTGAACAAGTTTGAGAATCATATGCATAGACCATGATGTCTTAATTTACTTTAGCAGCATTAATAATCCACATAGCAGTAAAAATTTAATAAAGAGATAGTGAAAATTTCCCCATTTCTAAGGTTACCAAGAGGGGAATTGTTAAAGATGGGCAAGGAATTCAAAGAAAGAATAAAAGGTATTATTTAAATGTCATCAAATTGCTAATTAATTATAGAATTATGAAATAGGAGTAAGCACACTCAGTTATTTGAGTACTTTCAGTGAAAGGCCACAATGGTAGAAAGAGTAATGCTTCAATCACACTTTAATAAGGCATGGAAGGTGCAGGGGTAATTGACACAACAAGAACAGAGACAAATGGTATAAAAGGAGGGACCAAGAGGCAGATGGCATGGGAATGGGGCTAGGATGGTGAAGGAAGGCAGGCAGTATAGGGAAGAAAAATGGGATAGGGATGAGGCACAGAAAATAATTTACTTAACCTTAGTTTAGAATTGGAGCATGTGGCAGCTAGGACTGGAATGGAAATGGAAAAATAACTGGGAAGGGTACAGTAGGGGGTGGCAGGACTTTAGGGTCTCTTTTCTAATATCATTTTTGTGGGGGACAAACTAGTTCTTTTCTGTACCATCTTGAAATTAGTTCACTAACATATTCACATTATCTCAAAGTTTAAGCAATATTTGGTATTCTGTTGGTCTTACTGTGGGTTTCTGGACTTTATCTGAGATTAACATATAGGACCAAAATCCTGACATTAAAACCCATGATTTAATACATGATATCATGATGCCATTTTTTATTAATATCTGATATAATTTGCAAATTATACTCCTTTGTTCTTTGGATCAGTCTGTATGTGACTTCAAGTTTCTCGACAATTTTCTTGATTTGTTACTAATACTGGCTTTTTATAAACTTGGTTACCACACTGATTAGAAATGGAAGGGGTGGTCGGGAAACCAAAACAAGAAGCAATTTTAACACAGCTCCTGATTGTAGAGTCAAAGCTAAAAGAGATAGTAATTAAACCAAGTTACCTTGAATCCAAGGGTTGTTCTCATTGCTACAAACACATACCCACACACACCTCATTTTTACTTTAAGGATACTTGAATTCATTACTATGAAAACATTATTAAATTTGCAGAGTTGTAGAGAAAAGCAAATGAAATTACAATGTCCCTCATGGAATTGGAAGAGAAAGTTTCGACAAGGATGAAGAGAGAATTCAAAGAAATGAAAAGAAATGACCATGTGAAGCAGGAAGGTGATAAAATAGGATGATGGCACTATTGATCATCGAACAAATTTTCTTTCTGATGGGTGTCCATAAGAAAGCTTCTTACTAAAACATTCAATTTTACAGAGTACTTAGAAATCAATCTTGACAACTAATTGGCGAGGATTTGACAGAGCAGCCAAAACAATCTGTTGGTATTTTATTTGGGACTTGCTTCTCTCACAATCTAGAGTAGCCTAAAGTAGCAAACTAGTTATATTAATGACAAATTATTCTATTGTCCAAATATAATTCTTTCCAGGGTATTGATAGGCTTATATTGTCTTGAAGGAAATGGGATAGGATGGGACTCATATTTACACTTAAATAAAATATTCTATTATTATTAAATTAAAGTATTAAGTAAAGCCATAATTTGCATCTTCTTGAACAACAACAGCATATAGCTTATATTTTATCAGAGCCATTCTCAGAAGCTCCTGCTCTTGGATAGTTGAGAAGGCAAATTTTTTTTTTTTTTTTTTACAGGTAAATATAGCTGATTGTGCCATGAGTACTTTCTGAAGGATGCCTCTGACCTTTAAAACTTGTCATGGAGTTAGTAGAATATATTTACCTTCTAAACACACACACACACACACACACACACACACACACACACACACACACACATACACACAAGCTCTTAACAACAAAAAAAAGTCTGATGACCTTGAAGTAAAGAATAATTTTTTGGATTTTCTAGAAATCGAATTGAAGAACATGACATAACTTAATGAATAAAATTGTTGATCAAACCGATGTGAGAAAATTAAATATTGCTGGATTTGAGGCTTAATAAGAACATACTGATCATATGCTAATGTTACATAAAATTAAATATTTGGTAATTGGAAAATGGAATCCTTTGAGACTTTCAGAGACTGTTATATATTTGCATGTGAATAAAGAATTTTTTATTGTATCCATCATATTTTTGTTTTTGTACTGAAAGAATATTTTAGAAAAAGACTTAGGTGAATAGTAAAAATATTTTATTTCTAGCCAAATGCAGAGCATATCCAAAGCAATCTAAGTTAGATTTCCTTATATTTCCTTGTCTATATTTGTCAGCAACAGCCTTTCATTGTCACTTCATTGATTTTTACCTCTGGAGCAGACAATAATTTCTGGTTATAATAAATTGTGGCAATTTTTTCATTGTGCTGTGCTTTTGAGGGACCCTTTTTGCCCTAGAAAACAAGCACCTGCTAACATTCTCAAGTGGCCCAAGGAGGCTGCTACTGGACTAGACAAGGAATGGCTTAAGAGGAGAAGAGAAAAGGTAATGGAAACAAAAAGAAAAGGAGTTCTGCATAAAATCATACTATAATACTCTATTTTGTTACTAAGTAAAGGAAATGGAATTGCCTTTAACATGATTCCTTTGGCCATCCTTGATTTTCATTTTAATCAGTTATATGATATCTTAATATATTGTTCATATTCAGATGTGACATTTTTTTTAAAAATTAGGGATTGGGAAGAGGTTTGGGTATGCAACCTTCCTTGTGTGAGATGTTTTTGTAGGATAGATTGCATAATAAAGCTGTTCAGTCTGAAAATATATTTTTAAAACATTGCATTCTGGCCAGATTTCTGTCATAAGTAGAATTTTTTTTTTCATAAGTAGAATGTTAAAGAAGATTTGGAGAAAAATTGTGATTTACTATTATGATGAAATTTTTTTTCTGATGACAAACTCATACTTTGAAAGCTTCAAATTAAGGCTTACAAATAATGAAAATGATAACAAATAGTTTGGAGCTTGAAGTGGCATATAGTGCTATTAAAACAAAAAGAAATACAGATCAGATGCTGGAGTCAAATGACAGAGCTATAGAAAGTGAAGGAGGAAATTAGAGATGAGGATCAAACTGGAGGAAAAGCTGTCTCATACTTTTAGTCAATTACTTATTTTCCAGTGTTTTGTACTTTTCAGAAGTTTGCAAGTCACAGAATAACCTACTTTAATGATGTTCAACCAATTAATAAATCAGTATGTGCTTTACACATAGCACACACAAATAATGATTTGTTAATTGATTGAATATGATTGTTAGGTTTTTCTGTGACTTGTAAACATCTAAAAATTGATAGATGTTCACTTATATGGAATGGTGCCACGCTCATAATGAAGGGAGCAACAAACATAATGCTCTCTGAATCACTCCTTATTAGATTAGGTTTTGATTTATATAAATATGGTTTTCTGACCCATAATTTGGATTAAGCATATATAGTTTATTAGACTTTTACATGCTAATTCAGATGTTAAACTAATGAAGTACTGACATTTCTCAAGGATATTTATCCTGAGGTGATTAATAAATAATGGCCTATTTTTGTAAGAATTAATGTCCTTTGCAGATGTCTTTAAATTTGTAAGATATTCTCCCCCATCTGTTGATGAAAGTGACTTCCTATTTCAGTAATGATTGGCATCTGTTTTCTTTTCCTTTAGCTAAACTTGGAACTGAAGATATTTAGCCTGATTTTGATAACAGAAATTCAATTTAATTACACTCCACTAATATCCTATTATTCTGTACTTTTTCTCTAGTACTTTGGAAGTTTGCTTGTAATTTTCTGTGTGGAGCTAGCCTGTGGTGTTTGGACCTATGAGCAGGAAGTTATGGTAAGTTTGAAGGAGAAAACAAAAATATTCTAAGATTACAGTTGAACTAACTTTCAAAAAATATATGTTCTCTAAAGAGTGTTATAAGTTTAAAGGAACATTTTCTCTAATATGATACATATGATAAAAATCTTTTTTTCCTCTTTGGAAAATTTAGGGCATTTTCTTGGTTCATTGTAGGCACTTGATAAATACTTATTGATTGAGGGTGAGGGAGGGCATTCATTTAGGAGTTGCCTAATATATATATAATCTGATATTCTTCAAAAATAAGTTTGATAAAGTTCTGAGAATATTTTTAATATCAGACATATACTGAATTTAGTTCAGATTTTTCTTTAATACTGCTTGGAATGTCACTATGACTTAGCACTAAACGTATACTTGTTGGTAGAAAGTATATGCTGTCCAGGTTCACAGGCCAAAAAGTTTTCAGTTCACTAACAAGTATTATTTGAAGAGTTTTTAGTTTCAGTGTATAAACATTTCATCATATGGATTTGAAAATAACTTTCTCCCTTCCTTCTGTTCTATCTCCTTCCCATTCAACTGATATGATTTAGGGAAATAGGAATAATGCTTTTTCTTTTAAAAGTCAAAATAGTATTTGCTTTTTTTCATTATATTTGATAAGCATTTTTCCTATTTTGGGACATGTTGCAAGGTTTTATTTAAACTTTGCCATGTGAGATTTGCTTTGATATTTCCTTAATTTACTGTATTTCCCCTCATATATAGGTTCCATCGGAGAAAAAAAGCTTTATTCATTATAATTGTAAACACTTGCTGCTAATACAATACTTTATTTGCATAGCTATTGATATTAAACACATATACTCTCTTTATACCCTTTTCTGTCCATTATTTTAAAGTTTTTTTTTTCATATCTAATAGTTTTTATTTACCAGATATTTGCATGGGTAATTTTACAACAATGACAATTGCCAAACCATTTGTTCCAATTTTTCCCCTTCTCCCCCCCCCCTCCCAGATGGCAGGTTGACCAATACATGTTAAATATGTTAAGAGTATAAATTAAATATAATACACGTATACATTACCAAACAGTTGTTTTGCTGAACAAAAAGAATTGGACTTTGAAATAGTGTACACTTAGCTTGTGAAGGAAATCCAAAATGCAGGCGGACAAAATTAGTGGGATTGGAAATTCTATGTAATGGTTCATAGTCATCTCCCAGAGTTCTTTCGTTGAGTGTAGCTGGTTCAGTTCATTCCTGCTCTATTGGAACTGATTTGGTTCATCTCATTGTTGGAGAGGACCAAGTTCATCAGAATTGATCATACAGTATTGTTGTTGAAGTATATAATGATTTCCTGGTCCTGCTCATTTCACTCAGCATCAGTTCATGTAAGTCTCTTCAGGCCTTTCTGAAATCATCCTGTTGGTCATTTCTTATAGAACAATAATATTCCATATTATTCACATACCACAATTTATTCAGCCAATCTCCAGTTGATGGGCATCCATGTAGTTTCCGGTTTCTGGCCACTACAAAGAGGACAGCCACAAACATTCTTGTACATACAGGTCCCTTTCCCTTCTTTAAGATCTCTTTGGGATACAAATCTAGTAGCAATGCTGCTAGATCAAAGGGTATGCACAGTTTGATAACTTTTTGAGCATAGTTCCAAATTGCTCTCCAGAATGGCTGGATGTATTCACAGTTCCACCAACAATGTATCAGTGTCCCTGTTTTCTCACATCCCCTCCAACATTCTGCATTACCTTTCCCTGTCATTCTAGCCAATCTGACAGGTGTGTAGTGGTATCTCAGAGTTGTCTTAATTTGCATTTCTCTGATAGATACTATTTGGATCATCTTTTCATATGACTAGAAATAGTTTCAATTTCTTTATCTGAGAATTGTCTGTTCATACCCTTTAACCATTTATCAATTGGAGATTGGCTTGATTTCTTACATATTAGAGTCAATTCTCTATATATTTTGGAAATGAGGCCTTTATCTGAACCTTTGACTGTAAAAATGTTTTCCCATTTTATTGTTTCCCTTCTAATCTTATCTGCATTGATTTTGTTTGTACAAAAACTTTTCAATTTGATATAATCAAAGCTTTCTATTTTGTGATCAATAATGGTCTCTAGTTCTTCTTTTGTCCATGTATTTTTAAATACAAAACATTTCTTTTTAGTGCCTTAACCCTGTTTTTTGAGTGATCGTGAATTTTTTTATACATCATAACATATTCACATTGCAAGTACATATTTTGTTAGCAAATTAGTGATATTTACATAACTTACACAGTATACTTATGAAATGAATTTTAAACAATCAAAATATACTTGTCAAGTTAAATCCAGGCAAACCTGGATAAAGTTAAAATGTATTTGGCTACATTTCATGTTTGCCCTTCTTGCCTTTGCTGGACTAAGAATTTGCCTTTCTTAGCTAAGAATTCTATAGATTTACAAATTAAAATTCTATCATGTTGAAATCCTGTGAACCTAAAATTCTCTGGCTAATTGTTGATAGCTTAGTCAAGAGCATCTGTAATACAAATGGTGGGAGATTTTTGTTCCAAAACTTGTAATAACAATTCTGTCTACCATTGCAGTGGTATTTGTCAACTAGGCAGCACTTTTTTTTTTTTAATTTTTTAAAAAAAATATTTCTTTGGCCTCTAATATTTACCAAGCTTCATTTCTTCAAGTAAAAATAACAGTTTACATTCATTTCCCAGTGTTCTTTTCTGCATTGTTTTAGCTTTGTTAAAGTCTCAGATAATTTACTTCTATTTTTCCTTTCTTTTCTCTTATATTTTGTTCTTGAAACTGGAATCAAATCACTTAGTCTCATGTGATTGTACCAAATGCAGTACCATTTGAAAAGTATCCTGCTAGAGAGTTAATCCATTTCACCATGTTTCTAAGCCCTCCAGCTTTTAAGGCTTATCAGCCATTCATCTAAATGAATGGACTTTTTAATAAAGGGTTTTGGAAGATGAAGTTGTATATTAATTTTTAGGTAGGTTTAGCATTGTTTTTTTAAAATGTGCATTCATAAATGTTTCAATTTCAATGTGGGTATTATCTCCAGGGGAAGTAGCTCACTCCCTATCCATTGTTCTCCATATTATTTGTCTAGGCCCTTCTATTATAAATCTTTCACAGAGATTCACTTGACACTCTGTGGTTTTCCCCCTGAGGTCTCTTGGTAATGAATGCCAATGGAGTACATACTCTCTACATGAATTTATCTAATTCATTGGGTTATTTTTTGTTCTTACTTCATGACTAGCCCACTGCCTTTCTTGGTCATATAATTCTTCAACAATGATTTTTTTGGCTGCTTTTCCTTTGTAAATCTTTTAAAAAATTAGGGGAGGGAATTATGAATGCAGTAGTCAGCAAATATGAATATTCTTATATAAAAATAAGTAAATTGCTGTTTGTGCTCCCTTCTGTACATCTTTGTTTCTTCTATGTATTTTAATGTTTTGATAATACCCTTTTTTGTATTTCTACCATTTCTCACTAATTCATCCTTCACCCACCCACAGAAACCCTTCCTTTTAAGAAAAATATGCATTCAAACAAAACAAATCAGTACTTTGATAGTATCTGATTTTGTTATGCACTTCTTCATTGCCATAGCTTGTGACCACCATGTGACTTTCTGTAGTCCTTTAGGTGACCTGTAACTTTTATTCATTGAAAATTATGATATTCCATGCTCCATAGCCACATAACATCCCTAAAAGAAAATTAGTGTTAAAGAGATGTGTCTTTGTTTCAGAAAGAAGCCTGAAGTCATTAAAAGTACTGTACAATTTACCAAATGCAATCCAGCTGATTCGCCTCCTCTTTAATTCTATACCCCAGTTTATGGTGCATCTGGAGTGTCTATTCAAAATATGTGTGCAAACTGATAGACTAACTCAAGAGGCTATTTAAAGCCCTTGTTTTATTTTGATAATTTAATTTTTCAACTTATTAGTAAAACCAGTAAATGTGGGTTTTGTTAAACTCTGGGAAAGTAATAATAAAAATTGTCTTTTATAGTTTTTTAAGAATAAGATTGGCCCCTTTATATAAGTTTTTTTTCTAATTCAGGGTACCTCAAAAATTGATATTCTTAAATAAATTATTGAATGAAAGAATAATCTTGTTTTTGCTTTGATGCACATTTTTGAAAAGAAAAATAAGTCTTTTTTGAACTTTCTTATGTATCCAAAAGATAGATCTTTCCAACCTATCATCCAAAACATAGGTGCTATATAGCAACTGTGTTCTTGGTAGAAAGAGAGGAGGAGAAGAAGTATTTGGCTTTTTAAATAGAAAACCAAAGGAATTTTTGCAGTTGTGTATTCATATTTAGGCATTAGTTATTTTTTCCCCTGAGATTTAATCTGCTACTTTGATGTAAAAAAAAAAAAAAAAAAAAAAAAAAAAAAACTTTGAAAACTAAGTGAAAATTACAATTATGTTGATTCTTTTTGCATTTTAAAGTGGCATGTGCAGAGTTTATATTGGCACCTGTACAAATTTGAGACTCTGTATAAACATATGTGCTTCCAATTTAAGACAGTTTTAAGCTTGAAAGAAGAACTTATGACTAATTTCTTCCATCTACAAGATTAAAAAGTTAGGCAGACTGTTAAACTTAAAATAATAAACTCTTTCTTAAAAATTAAATATTATGTGCTTATACTGATTTATTGAACTGAAAGAAAACATAGGTGTACCCTTCACATTAAAAAACCTTATTCTTACACATCCAGATGGTAGCTTTCTTGAGGGGCAAAATGAAGCTAGTTGATTCTAAAAATTGATCCTGCTGCTACTATATGCATAGCTGGTAAAGTTAGTGCTCTTTTTAAATTATTCTTATTCTAAAAAAATTAATTTATAAACTTAGTGTTCATGCAGTGGAAAGTCCTTTTAAAATAAACTTTATTCCCTTGTCCAAGCAATAGCTTTTGAATAGTACTCTTTATGTTGCTTTTAAAAGTCAGGGGATTTAAAGAATAATTGACTGTCTTCTGACAAATCTCTGTTGAATTATTAAAAATAAACATGAGTTTAAAATTTACAAAGGAGATATTTTACCCTAACTATATTAAAAGCACACATTCACACAAACACAGACACTCAAATACAGACAGACACACACACACATAACCAACTTGTGGAATTAAATGTTGATTTGCAATTTAGGCATTTGCTGTTTTTTCCCTATTTTGATATTGAAATAATCAGATTTATTTAGTATCATATTTTAATTGATCCTATTTACAATTAATTGATTTTGTTCTGCAACTGCCTAAGCCATGTTTTTTTGTCTCTGAGCTTAGTTGAGAATTCAGCTGGCTTGTAGTGAGTTAAGTTTACAAATCCAGTCTTCTTGTTAATCACTGTTTTGTTCTTGTGTCAAGAAAATCTGTTATCCTTGAAGAATGCAGGTGGACACCAGGGAGTCTGATTTAGTATCTTTATACCACCAAGCTATCCTTCAAGGATGTCTGGCTTGTTATCCAAAGAAGTCTGGTCCACTATCTCTAATCTTGCAGGTAGACTCAAACAATAAACACTTCTTAGCCACAAGAGGGAAGGGACGGGTTGTTGTTAGCCCTTCATTCACAGTCTCCAGCTATTTATAATCTCCCATGCCTCAGCTCAGTAAGCAATCTATTGATTTCATACTTTACATTGTAGAGTTCTTTTTACTAATCATAACTTGCTCTTCAACTACGAAGTCCTGTTCTTTATTCTGTACTTCCCTAAAAAAGGTAAAAAAAAGTTAACTATTCTCTACCTTAAGGTTTTAAGTTTACCCAGAAAATCTATATCCTATTTTCTTTTTTTTTTTTTTTTTGGTAAATTAACATTTTCTAACAAATTGATCATTCTCAGAACTTTGTGCCTTGATTTACCTCATTTGGAACACAGCAATATAATGGTGTCTGTTGCGCATTATATCACTTTTTTGTGGTGCTAACTGCCTCATAAAAATCCTGAATAGATATATATTTGTAAAATTCTATTGAAGCAGTTAGGGATATTTTGTTATGTTACTTGTATATTGTTTCTCCATTTACTCATCAGGAAGGAGAGTTAGTAATTAAAATGTATAGAAAATTCCTTCTTGTCCTAAACAAAAAGAACATTGGATTTTTAGAATGGAGAACCTACACTTAAATCCTAACTCTGCTACTGCACTGAGTTGAAATCTTACTTCTGCTTCTTCTAGCATGTATAACCTTGAATAAGTCATTTGACCTCTTAATTTCCTCATTTGCAAAATTAAAAAACTATAGTTGATGGCTTCTAAGCATTGCTCAAATTGTAAGTTTATTATTTATCAACCATGAATGATAATCATAGATCATAGAGCTTGCAAAAGTTTCTCCCTCTCTGTTCTCTTTTTTGTGTACATTGATAACACTAAGAATGAAAGTTCCGTAGATTTCTAGCATCTGCCAAATTTTGTAGAATCCAAACTTCCATAAAATGTCCTTTGTGTTGATATATAGGAAACTAATAAAAGTTCACTCTAATAAAACAACAGATCCCAACATGTTATATCAGATCCTTAATGGCTTATCTTTTTTCTTTCCAAAATTGGTTTCAGTCTAATTGTTGTGATGTAGGATGACAAGTATATTTTATTAATAAGACTTTATTTAGTTAAATAGGCAGTATTTTGATGCTTAAGCAAGACATTTAAAATTAGATGTCCTCTGTACCCCTCTGGTATAGCTATGCTTTGAATTTTATTAGTTTTCATTTGCTATGTTGTCTCAGATGTTTGCCTTCATAGCCTGATTTAGATGGCAAGCTCCTAGAATATTTGGGCTTATGTACCTTACTCTTGACAATTAGGATGAATTTGTTTGTTGAACTTTTATAAGACTATAGATACTTAAAGTGGATCCAGATAAACCATTATTCTTCAAAAGATCCAAACTTTCTCTAGTGTGGGTAAGGCAGTCTCCAACACATCATACTATTTTCTTAAGTTTCTTTAAACAAAGTCATTTATTACCAATTAGCCGATCATCAAACATGGGAATCAGTAAGTGGTTTGGTTAGCAGCACCATCATAACTGAATTAAAAAAAAAACTTTTCTATAATCCTAATCTCCTTTAAAAAACTTATTAATTTCATATACAATATCTCATATATTTTCTAATTAATTCTCTTTCCGTATACCTATTTCGTTCATTATTTCTGGTCTCCTTTTTTTGCGCTGAATCAGATTGAATGTAGTCAGTACACCTAACTTCACAAGCTTCCTGAACTTCCATTGTTTATCATCTAAGATTATGCCAAAACCATATTGATAAAAATAGGCAACCAGAGAGATCAAATTTATATGCAGTTTCTACTATATATAGAGATTGGCACTGTGAGTGTATCTGAGGCTACTCCATTTTCACAGGCTCTCCATCACCTCAATTTTCCTACCCAAAGTTTCATGAATTTATTTAAGTTGCTAACATTTCTTTATTTTATAAGTTATCTCTTGCTTCATCTTCTGATCCTCTATATCCTATAGATAGGCATATGATTCAAAATTTCTCTTTTCTCCTCCCTGAAACCAATCTCTTAGCTTAAGTTTTATTCCGACATGATACCCTTTTCCAAAAAGTGAAACTGAAATGATGTTAGGATATTTGAATTGGTATTTCATCATAAATGGAGGCATTGTTTCCTAACGGATTTAAAAATTTCCTGTTTGACACTGGAATTCTGAAAGTTATTAACTATATGCTATGGTATTTCAAAAGGGATGTTTTTCTCAACAGAAATCTTTGCATTCAATCAGTCATTTATAATTGTACATGTCCAAAACTTTGGGTAGTTATTTTTTCCTATAATATATGGAATTTAAGGTTTATGTTAATGTCATGTTTTCCCAAGAGACCTAGGATCCTTAAATTAACTTTGTAAATCCCATCTTTAATGTTATTTACTTTGGCTTGTATAGTATAGAATTAATAATAAAGTTATTTTTTGCTTTCCTTTTGCCAATTTTTTGTCCACTTCAGTATTTTTGAGTTCTAAACCTTTGTTGCCTTTTAGATGCTATTGTTTTGGAGTCTCCATCATGTGTTTCAAGTTTGCCTTATTCTTTGAGAGCCTTGATTTCTGATGCAATCTTTCTTTTAAAAGTTTTATTTCTCTTTTGAATCATTTTGGATTTTCTTTAGGGAATTTGCACAGCTGTTTCTTTTGATTGCTTTCATCAAAATATCATATTTGTTATTATATCCTATGAAGGGGAATCTTACTCATTTTCCTTTCTATTTTGATTAAATTTGTTGTCGGATATTATCTGAAAGTTTGGAACTCAAAAATATAGAGGTGGAAAAAATTGGCAAAAGAGAAGCAAAAGAATTGAATTTTTTGTTTTGGACATTTCCTTTTACTCCCAATAGCTTATCTTGACTGCCTTTTCACTTTGCAAACTCTACTTTTTTTTTTTTTTTTTTTTTTATTGTGGCATCCACTTTTACTTTTGCACAGATTCCCCTCTCCCCAAGCCTGGATGTCCGAGTTCTGGGTTCTTTTTTGACTGTAATTAGCTCCATGGGATTAGAAGTGGGATTCTGTTTCCTCCTCCCTTAGTCATAGAATAATCTTTCCCTCTAGCTGACTGGAATACCACATCATTCCCTCACTGCCACCACTACCCATAAACACACAACACTCAGATAATTGTGCTCCCTTTCCTTCTTATGACTGGTCTGGATCAGTGTTTCCCACCTTTTGAAGATTATCTTGTGGGGTCAGGTTAGGAGTTACCATACCCAGACCTCAAAATACAAATGTGTGAGTTTTTCTACATTAATTGTTCTTAGCATGCCATTTTGGAGAAGTGTTGTCTGTGGGGAAGATGAGTGGAACTTTCTAAGTATTTTAGCTCTGACACAATACTCTGCCTTCTTATCTTGTTGATTCAGGCTTAATTACTATAAATTTGGCTTATTTCCTTTTTTTAGAGGTTGTTAGATTAGAGCAATTATGCTGAAAACAGTTACTGTGGCATATTACCTAATTCGTGGTCCTGTCTCTGTACTGCTCAGCTGGATCCATTAGCCGTAACATTTTTTCCTAGTGCAAGTTAGAAATTTTCCTGTTAACAATTAAGTAGATCCTATGGACCTTCCTTATTCTTTTTAAAAACATAATATCCTTTTTTCATATAAATTCTATTTTTCTTAGGTGTTTTGTTTAATTCCAGTTCAATTTTTTTTCTGTGTTCTGTTCTTTTGCTAATATATCTCTTTTTCCCCATTTTTAACTGTTTTTTTTTTTTTTTCTGGTACATTAATTAAAAAAAAATAAACATGTCTTGTAAATCATAATGGGAGAGAAAAATCTGAACAAAATGAAAAACCATGAGAGAAAAGAAAAAATAAAAGGGTACATTCAGTCTCCATACTTCTCTCTGTAAATGCAGGTGGCATTTTCTATCTAAAGTTTATTGGGTTTGCTTTGGATCATTGAATGGCTGAGAAGAACCAACTCTTTCATAGGTGATCTTCATACAGTCTTGCTGTTACTGTGTACAATGTATTCCTGGTTCCACTTGTTTCACTCAGCATCAGTTCATGTAAATCTTTCCAGATCTTTCTAAAATCAGTTTTTTTCATAATTTTTTATAGAACAATGATATTATTTAGCCATTCTTCAATTGATGGACATCTACTTATTTTCCAATTCTTTGCCATCACAAAAAGTGCTGCTACAAACATTTTTGTACATGTGGGATCTTTTCTCTCCTTTATGATTTCTGTAGTAGCACTACTGGATGAAAGGGTTTTTTAGCCCTTTGAGCATGGTTCTAAATTGCTCTCCAGAATAGTTGGATCATTTCACAACTCCAACAACAAGGCATTAGTGTCCCAATTTTCCTACCTCCCTTCCAACATTTATCATTATCTTTTCATCTTAGCCAATCTGAGAGTTGTTAGATGGTACCTCAGAGTTGTCTTAATTTGCTTTTCTCTAATCAATACTAATTTAGAATGTTTTTTTCATATGACTATAGATAGCTTTAATTTCATCATCTGAAAATTGTCTGTTCATAATCTTTAACCATTTATCAATTGGGGAATGTCTTATATTCTCATAAATTTGACACAGCTCTTTGTATATTTTAGAAATGAAGCCTTTATCAGAAACATTGGGGATAAATCCCGCTCCCCCCTCTGCAATTTTGTACTTCCCTTTTAATCTTGTTTGTGTTGGTTTTGTTTGTGCAAAAACTTTTAATTTAATGTAATCAAAGTTGCCCATTTTGCCTTTCATGATGTTTTCTTTAGTCATAAATTCCTCCCTTCTTCAAAGATCTAATAGTTAAACTTGTAATGCAGGAGAAACTGAGACAAGATAGAGAGATTAGAGAGATTTAATAATTTATTAAATGGGAGACATTTACTGGGACCAAATGGATCCACGATTTGGTCCCAGGGCTGAATGAAACTATTGTCTCAAAATTCAGCAAACAGTGTGAGTTCTCAATGACCTATATATACATGGCTCATACTCAGGGGGTAGATTGAGGCAGGGGCAGAGTCAGGTGCTGAGAGTGGGCATAGGACTTTGACAGGGTGGGGTGAGCCACCAGAGATGGGGGAGGCATCTTGATAAGATGGTATCTGACATTCCAATAGCTTGGGATGGGGAGAGGCATTCTGATATTCTAAATCATAAGATCTTTTATCCTCATCAAATATTCTGATAAAGAGGGAGGGAAGGTTTTGCAGGATTGAGCTTTGAGCTGAAGCAGAGAAACTGAGTCAGTACTAGGTTAGGATAATTAGGGAAACTGAGTCAGGACAATAAAAGAGAACTGTGGTATAACAAACTATCGTATGCTCTCCTAATTTGCTTATGATATCACTCTTTTTGGTATGGGGTGCGAGATATAGGTCAATGCTGAGTTTCTAATAAAATTGATTTTCCAGTTTTCCCAGCAATTTTTGTGAAATAGTGAATTTTTAATCCTAAAAGCTGTAGTTTTAGCATTTATCAAATACTAAGTTACTATAATTGTTGATTATTGTGTCATGTGAATCTTAGCCAGAACCAAATGGTTTTGATGACTGCTGGTTTATAATGTTGTTTTATTTCTGGTACTGATAAACCATCATTCTTTATATTTTCTCCCCATTAATTCCCCTGATACTATTGCCCTTTTGTTCTTCTAGATAAATTTCATTATTATTTTTTTCTAGCTCTATAAAATGAATTTTTGGCAGTTTGATTGCTATGGCACTGAACAAGATCAATTTAGGTAGAATTATCATTTTTTATTATATTAGTTCAGCCTATCCATTAACAATCGATATTTTTTATGTTTTTAATTTTTTTTTTATTATTATAGCTTTTTATTTACAAGATATATGCATGGGTAATTTTTTAGTATTGATAATTGCAAAACTTTTAGTTTCAACTTTTCTCCTCCTTCCCTCCACCCCCTCCCCCAGATGGCAGGTTGACCAATATATGTTAAATATGTTAAAATATAAGTTAAATACAATATATGTATATGTGTCCATACAGTTATTTTGCTGTACAAAAAAGAATTGGACTTTGAAATAGTGTACAATTAGCCTGTGAAAGAAATAAAAAATACAGGTGGACAAAAATAGAGGGATTGGGAATTCTATGTAGTGCTTCATAATCATCTCCCAGAGTTCTTTCGCTGGATGTAGCTGGTTCAATTCATTACTGCTTTATTGGAACTGATTTGGTTCATCTCATTATTGAAGAGGGCCATGTCCAACAGAATTGATCATCATATAGTATTGTTGTTGAAGTATGTAATGATCTCCTGGTCTTGTTCATTTCACTCAGCATCAGTTTATATAAGTCATTTATGTAAGTTACTCCAGACCTTTACAAAATCATCCTGGTGGTCATTTCTTACAAAACAATAATATTCCCTAATATTCATATACCACAAGTAATTCAGCCATTCTCTAATTCATGGGCATCCACTCAGTTTCCAGTTTCTGGCCACTACAAACACGGCTGCCACAAACATTCTTACACATACAGGTCTCTTTCCCTTCTTTAAAATCTCTTTGGGATATAAGTCCAGTAGTAACACTGCTGGATCAAAGGGTATGCAACCATTTTATAATTTTTTGAGCATAGTTCCAAATCATTCTCCAGAATGGCTGGATGTATTCACAATTCCACCAAAATGTATCAATGTTCCAGTTTTCCCACATCCCCTCCAACATTCCACATTATCTTTCCCTGTCATTCTAGCCAATCTGACAGATGTGTAGTGGTATTCAGAGTTGTCTTAATTTGCATATCTCTGATTAATAATGACTTAGAGCATCTTTTCATATGGCTAGAAATTGTTTCAATTTCTTCCTCTGAGAATTGTCTGTTCATATCATTTGACCATTTATCAATTGGAGAATGGCTTGATTTTTTATAAATTAGAGTCAATCATATATATATATATATATATATATATATATATATATATATATTTCGTATTTAATTTATACTTTAACATATTTAACATGTATTGGTCAACCTGCCATCTGGGGGAAGGAGGGGAAAAATTGGAACAAAAGGTTTGGCAATTTTCAGTGCTGTAAAATTACCCATGTATATATCTGGTAAATAGAAACTATAATTAATAAAAAAAAATTTAGGGTCAATTATCTATATATTTTAAAATGAGACCTTTATCAGAACCTTTGACTATAAAAATGCTTTCCCAATTTATTGCTTCTCTTTTAATCTTGTCTGCATTTGTTTTGTTTGTACAAAAACCTTGCAATTTGATATAAACAAAATTTTCTATTTTGTGATCAATAATGATCTCTAGTTCTTCTTTGGTCATAAATTCTTTCCTCTTCCACAGGTTTGAGAAAAAAACTATCCTATGTTCTTTTAATTTATTTATAATCTCATTCTTTATGCCTAGGTCATGAACTCATTTTGACTTTATATCTTCCCTTATCTTGGTGTACGTTGTTAAGTGTGGGTCAATGCCTAGTTTCCGCCATACTAATAAACAATTTTCCCAGCAATTTTTGTCAAACATTGAGTTATTATCCCAAAAGCTGGGGTCTTTGGGTTTGTCAAACACTAGATTATTAAAGTTAGTGACTATTTTGTCCTTTGAATCTAACCTATTCCACTGATCAACTAGTCTATTTCTTAGCCAATGGTTATAAAGCTATAATACAATTTTAGACCTGGTACAGCTAGGTCACCTTCATTTGATTTTTTTTTTCATTAATTCCCTTGAAATTCATGACCTTTTGTTTTTCCATATGAATTTTATTGTTATTTTTTCTAGGTCATTAAAGTAGTTTTTTGGGAGTCTGATTGGTATAGTGCTAAATAAATAGATTAGTTTAGGTAGTATTGTCATCTTTATTATATTTGCTTGCCCTATCCAAGAACATTTAATATTTTTTCCAATTGGTTAGATCTGACTTTATTTGTGTGGAAAGTGTTTTGTAGTTAAGCTCATATACTTCCTGATTTTCCCTTGGCAGGTAGATCCTAAATATTTTATATTATTGGTAGTTACTTTAAATGGAATTTCTCTTTGTAACTCTAAGTGTTGGATTTTGTTAGTGATATATAAGAATACTGATTACTTATGTGGATTTATTTTGTGTCCTGAAACTTTGCTAAAGATGTGGATTATTTCTAATAGCTTTTTAGTAGAATATCTGGGGTTCTCTATACCATCATATCATCAGCAAAGTGATACTTTGGTTTCCTCATTACCTATTCTAATTCCTTTAATCTCTTTCTCAACACTTATTGCCAAAGCTATCATTTCTATTACAATATTGAATAGTAATGGTGATAGTGGGCAACCTTGTTTCACTCCTGATCTTACTGGGAATGGTTGCAGTTTATATGTAATATATGATGCTTACTGATAGTTTTAAATAGATGTTACTGATTATTTTAAGGAAAAGTCCATTTATTCCTATAGTCTCAAGTGTTTTTGATAGGAATGGATGTTGGATCTAATCAGATGTTTTTCTGCATCTATTGAGATGATCATATGGTTTTTGATAATTTGGTTATTAATATGGCCAATTATATTAATAGTTTTCCTAATATTGAACCAGCCCTGCATTCCTGGTATAAATCCTACTTGATCATGGTGTATTATCCTGGGGATTATTTTCTGTAGTCTTTTTGCCAATATCTTATTTAAGATTTTAACATCAATATTCATTAGGGAGACTGGTCTATAATTTTCTTTCTCCATTTTCAGCCTACCTGGTTTAGGTATCAGTACCATGTCTGTGTCATAAAAGGAATTTGGTAGGACTCCTTCATTCCCTATTTTTTCAAATAGTTTATATAGCATTGGGGCTAATTGTTCTTTAAATGTTTGGTAGAACTCACGTGTAAATCCATCTGGTTCTGGGGATTTTTTCTTAGGGAGCTGATTAATAGCTAGTTCTATTTCTTTTTCTGAAATGGGACTATTTAAGCAATTTACTTCCTTCTCTGTTAATCTGGGAAACCTATATTTTTGGAGGTGGTCATCCATTTCACCTAGGTTATCACATTTATTAGCATAAAGTTGGGCAAAGTAACTCCTTATTATTGCTCTAATTTCTTCTTCATTGGTGGAAAGTTATCCCTTTTCATTTTTAAGATTGACAATTTGATTTTCTTCTTTCCTTTTTCTAATTAAATTTACCAAAGTTTTATCTATTTTATTGGGTTTTTTTCATAAAACCAACTCTTAGTTTTATTTATTAATTCAGTGGTTTTTTTACTTTCAATATTATTAGTTTCTCCTTTTAATTTTAGAATTTCAAGTTTAATATTTGATTGGGGGTTTTAAATTTGGTCTTTTTCTAGCTTTTTAAATTGCAAGCCCAATTCATTGATTTTCTCTTTCTCTATTTAATTCAAGTAGGTCTCTAAAGATATAAAATTTCCCTTTATTAACACTTTGGCTGCATCCCACAAATTTTGTATGATGTCTCATCATTGTCATTATCTTGAGTGAAATTATTAATTGTGTCTATAATTTGCTGTTTCACCCAATCTTTCTTTAAGATGAGATTATTTAGTTTCCAATTACTTTTTGGTCTATTTACCCCTAACTTTTTGTTGAATGTAGTTTTTATTACATCATGATTTGAAAAGAAAGTATTTACTATGTCTCCCTTCCTGTATTTAATTTTGAGGTTTTTATGTCCTAATACATGGTCAGTTTTTGTATAGATTCCAAGAACTACTAAGAAGAAAATATACTCCGTTCTGTCACCATTCAGTTTTCTCTAAAGATCTATCATACCTAATTTTTCTAATGTTCTATTTACCTCTTTAATTTCTTTCTTATTTGTTTTGTGTTTTGATTTGTCTAATTCTGATAATGCAAGGTTGAGATCTCCCACTATTATAGTTTTGCTTCTTGCAATTCTCTTAACTTCTCCTTTAGGAAGTTAGATGCTATACCATTTGGTACATATATGTTTAGTATTGATATTGCTTCATTGTCTATGCTACCTTTTAGCAAGATATAGTTTCCTTCCTTATCTCTTTTAATTAGATCAATTTTTGCTTTTGCTTGATCTGATTTAAGGATGGCTACCCCTGCTTTTTTGACTTCACCTGAAGCATAAGAGATTCTGTTCTAGCCTTTTACCTTTACTCTGTATGTATCTCCCTGATTTAAATGTGTTTCCTATAAATAGTATATTGTAGGGTTCTGACTTTTCATCCAGTCTGCTATATATAGCCTCTGATTTATGGGAGAGTTCATTCCATTCACATTTACAGTTAAAATTATTAATTCTATATTTCCTTCCATCTTATTATACCCAGGTTATACTTTTCTTTTTCTGGCTCCCCCTTTCCCCATTTATCAGTATTAAATTTATGGGCACATTTGTGTTACACAGCTCTCCTTCTTTAAGATCCCTCCCACCCTATTTGAATCCCTTCCCCTTTCTTGTGCCCTTCCCTTATTACTCTTTTCCTTTTCCCTTTTCCTCTCCCACTTTTTAATGAAGTGAGAGAAGTTTCTCTGTAAACCAAATATGTCAATGATTTTCTCTTTGAGCCAACTCTGATGAGAATGAGATTCACATAATGTTCCTCCCCCTCTCTAAATTCCCTCAGATATGATAGGTTTCCTTTGCCTCTTTGTGGGATGTAATTTCCCTCTTTTTATCTCCCCTTTTCCCTTTTTCTGACACTATCCCCTTTCCATTTCTACTTCCCTTTTTATGTTATATCAGTAAAATCAAATTATACATGTACTCTTTATGTATATCCACAACAGAAATACAGTTCTCAAGACTTCTTTTTGCCTTTTTCTGCTTCTCTTGAGTCCTATGGTTGGAGATCAAATTTTTAATTTAGATCTGTTTTTTTCCTTAGAAACAAATGGAATTCATCTGTTTCATTAATGTCCATCTTCTTCCATGGAAGAAAATACTCAGCTTATCTGGTAGTTTATTCTTGACTCCATTCCAAGTTCTTTTGCCTTTCGGAATATCAGATTCCAGGCCCTTCAATCCTTTAAGGTGGTAGCAGCCAGATCTTTAGTGATCCTTATTGTGGCACCTTGGTATTTGAATTGTTTTTTTTCCTGGCTGCTTGTAATATCTTTTCCTTAAGCTGATAGTTCTGAACTTTAACCACAGTATTCCTTGGAGTTTTTATTTTTAGGGTCTTTTTCAGAAGGTGTCTGAATTCTTTCAATGACTATTTTACCATCTGATTCTATTATATCTAGGCAGTTCTCTTTGATAATTCCTATAAAATAGTATCTAGGTTCTTTTTTCATCATAATTTTCGGGAAGTCTAATAATCCTCAGATTATCTCTCCTAGATCTATTTTCCAGGTCTGTTGTTTTTCCAAGTAGATATTTAATGTTTTGTTCTAATTTTTTTTGTTGTTGTTTTTGTTTTTGTTTTGTTTTGCTTCACTGATTCTTAAGGTCTCAAAGAATCATTCATTTCTCTTTGTTCAGTTCTGATTTTTAATGAGTTATTTTCTTCATTAGCTTTTTTTTTTTTTCTTACTTCTTTTTGTATATGTCCAATTGAGTTTTTAAATGTGTTGCTTTGCTCTATGGAAATTTTTTTCCATTTCACTAATTTTTTTTTTTACTGAGTTATTTTCTTTTTCCAATTCACAAATCCTACTTTCTTGGGAGTTCTTTATCTTTTCCAATTCACAAATTCTGTTTCCCTGCACTTCCTGGGAGTTCTTTACTTTTTCCAATTCACATTTCAGGAAGTTGTTACTCTCTTGCATAGCTTCTCTTTCCTTTCCCCATTTTATTCTAGCACTCTTTTAAGATTCTTTATAGTTTCTTCTAGGAAAGCCTTGTGTGATGGGGACCAGGTTACATCTCCTTTTGTGGTTTTGTCTGGAGATTATCTGCTATTAGTCTCCTTGGGGTTGAAAACCTGCTCTCTTTCTGTATAGAAGCTATCAAGCCTCCTTTTGATCTTTTTACTCATTTTTTAAAAAGCCTTTAGGGTCTGCCTTCATGGCAAGGAGGTTACCAGCTTCCTCTGCAGACCAGTGATAGGTATATGGACAATAGCTGCCATGCCAATGGGCTGCAAAGAGCAGCAAGGTGCGGGAGTGCTGTGGGAAAAGTTCCCCACTGGAAGTGACTCAGATCTGGGTATCAAGTTGAGCTGTGGAAGTGCCCAGCAAAGAACCCTGCTGTGCAGATTAGTGACTGCCCTGGGGTTAGAGGCTGAGCAGCAAAAGTGTCACTACCCCAGACTAAAACCCAATGTGGGTATTAGCAGTTGCCCAGCAAAGAGCCCTGTGGCACCAGAAGTGTCTGCCCAGGGGAGCACAATTGTGCTGCAGAAGTTCTATTGCCCAGGTTGAGCCTCCCACTGTGTAGATTAGAGGTTGCCCCAGGCTGTGCCACCCCTGCCTTGCAGATTTGTGACTGCCTTTTAGAGCCCCATGGTGCAGAATGCTGCTGTACAGCTTGTTATGGTCTGTGCAGAATCACTTCAGGTTTTGGGTGGGTATAGCCAGATCCTGTTAGGTTCTGGTGTTTTTAAATTTCTCTACTGGTATACTGCTTTGCAACCAAAGCAGAGCAGTTAGCCTATGGCAGAGTCATCTCTGTAAATTTTCTAACCATGGAGGCCATCACGCCCTGCCTGCTCAATATGCTAGCCTCTGGTTTTATCTTTGTTTGTGCTGGTATGTTCTGGCACTCAGGACAAACCTTTTCTGGAGATATTCCAGATTATCTTTGGCTGGTAAGTTGTTGCACTTCTAATCTTCATGAATTTTACCAGTCAAGCGCTAATTTTGAGGCTGAATTTAATAATTGGTTGTGAGGGTATGAGAGAGGTTCAGAAAGTCACGTGTGCCTTCTTTGCCATCTTGGCTCCACAATTGATATTTTTCCAATTGTTTAGATCAAACTTTATTTGTGTGAGAAGTGTTTTGTAATTGTCTTCATAAAATTCTTGGGTTTGTCTTTAGAGGTAGACATCCAAATATTTTATTTTGCCTACAGTAATTTTAAATGGAATTTCTCTTTTTATCTGTTGCTGATGGGTTTATTCAATAATATATACAAATGCTGATAATTTGTGTGGGTTTATTTTACATCCTGCAACTTTGCTAAAGTTTTCAATTGTTTCAATAGGTTTTGGATGATTCTCTAGGATTCTCTAAGTATCTGCAAAGAATGATAGTTTTATCTCCTCGTTGCCTGTTCTACCTACTTTAATTTATTTTTCTTATTGCTGAAGCCAACATTTCTAGTACAACATTGAATAATAGTGGTGATAATGTTTCTTTGTTTCTCCCCTGATATTGTTGGGAATGTATCTAGCATCTCTCCATTAAAAATAATGCTAGCTGATGGTGTTAGATAGATACTTTTTATCATTTAATAGAAAACTCCTTTTATTCATATGCTCTCTAGTGTTTTTAATAGAAATTGGTATTGTATTTTGTAAAAAACAAAAAAAAAAAACAAAAAAAAATACTTTTTCTGTTTCTATTGAAAGTATCATATGATTTCTGTTAGTTTTGTTATGGTAATAGTTTTCCTGATATTGAAGCAGCACTGCATTCCAAGTGTAAATGCCCCTTGATCTTAGTGTATTATCCTATTAATAAATTGCTGTAATATTTTTGCTAATGTTTTATTTAAATTTTTATATCAATATTTATTAGGGAAATTGGTTTTTTATTTTCTTCCTCTGTTTTGGTCCTTCCTGAATTGGGTATCAGAACCATATTTTTGTCATAGAAGGAATTTAATAGGACTCCTTCTTTACCTGTTTTCCCAAATAGTTTATATAGCATTGGGATTAATTGTTCTCTCGATGTTTGGATGACTTATTCAATTTTTTTCTTTCTTTTTTTTTTTTTTTTTCTAAAATGGGTCTATTTAAGTAATTTATTTTTTCTTCTGTTAATCTGGACAATTTGCATTTTTGTAAATATTCATCCATTTCAACCAGATTGTTAGATTTGCTGGCATATAATGGGGCAAAATAGGTCCTAATTACAGCTTTAATTTCCTTTTCATTGATGGAAAGTTTACCCTTTTCATTTTTAATGCTGGTAATTTGTTGTTTTTTTTTTTCCTTTCCCTTTTCTAATCAAATTAACAAAAGGTTTATCAATTTTATTAATATTTTCATAAAATCAACTCAGTTTTATTAATTACTGCAATATTTTCTTACTTTCAGTTTTATTGATCTTTCCTTTGAGTTTCAGAATTTCTAATTTGGTATTTAATTGGGGGTCTTAATTTATTCTTTTTAATTTTTTTTTTTAGTTTCATGCCAATTTATTCAACTCCTCTTTATTTTATTTATGTAAGTGCTTAGAGATATACAAATTTCCCCAATAATTGTTTTGGTTGCTTCCCATAGGTTTTGGTATATTATGTTATTGTCATTCTCTTGGATGAAATTTTTGATTGTATGATTTGTTGTTTGACCTACTCATTCTTTAGAATCAGATTATTTAATTTCCAATTTGTTTTAGTCTATTTTTACCTGCCCTTTTTTTTTGGAATACAACTGAATATATTGAATATAATTTTTATTGCATCATGGAAGCATTTACTATTTCTGTCTTTCTGCATTTGATTGTGAGGTTTTCAAGCCCTAATACATGGTCAGTTTTTGTTTAAGTGCCATGTACTCCTGAGAAAAGAGTATAGTTCTCTCTGTCTCTATTCATTTTTTCTCCAGAGGTTTATCATATCTAAGTTTTCTAAGATTCTGTTAGCCTCCCCAGTTTCTCTTTAATTTATGGTTAGATTTATCTAATTCTGAGAGGGGGGAGGTTGAGGTTCTCCCACTAATATATGTTTTGCTGTCTATTTCTTCTTTTAACTTGGCCTAACTTCTTTAAAAATTTGGATGCTCCACCACTTGTTTGCCAATATGTTTGGTATCACTACTATTTAATTATCTATGCTACCCTTTAACAAGATACAAATTTTCTTTTTTATCTCTTTTAATTAGATCTGTTTTTATTTTTGCTTTGTCTGAGATCAGACCTGCTTTTTTTTTTTTTTTTGCTTCAGTTGAAGCATAATAAATTCTGTTCTAGCCTTTTATTTTTACTCTGTGTGCTTTGCTATGTCATATGTTTCTTATTAAAAAAACATATTGTAGGATTCTATTTTTTGATTTACTATGCAATTCACTTCTGCTTTAAGGAAGAGTTCTTCCCATTCACAGTTGTTATTACTTGCTCTGTATTTCCCTCCATTCTATCTTCCTCCCTGTGCATGCTTTTGTTTTCTTCCTACCCCATTCCTCCTTAGTAGTGTTTTGTTTTTAACCAATCCCTCCCTCTTTCTGCCTTCCCTTCTATCACTCTTTCTCCCTTCTCTTACCCCTTTTTTTCCCTAATGATTCTGCCTTCCTTTCTATCCAGACCTTTCCTTTTCTTTCTCTTTTCTCCTAATACTTTCTTATAGGGCAAGATAAATTTCTGTACCAAACTGAATGATTGTTATTCCCTCTTTGAAGCAAAACCTTTGAGATTAAGCTTCAGACAATGCTCATCCCCCTTCCCTTCTTTCCCTCTATTGTAGTAGTATTTTGTGTCTCTTCATGTAATATAATTTGTCCTGTTTTACTTCTTTCCTCTTCTCCCAATACAATCTTCTTTCTATCCTTTTTTCCTTTGGTATTATCACATCATAATCTATTAATTCCACACCCTCTATCCATGTATGCCCTCTTTAACTGCCCCAATAAAAGATACAGTTCTCAAGAATTACAGATAGCATTTTCCCATCTAGGGATGTTAATGGTTTACCTTCAAATTACACACACACACACACACACACACACACACACACACACACACACACACACACATTCATACATACATACATACATACATACATATACATTTTCCCTCTGTTTACCTTTCTATGCTTCTCTTGAGTCCTGCATTTAACAATCAAATTGTCAGTTCAGTTCTGCTTTTTTTCAATAGAAATTATTCAAAGTCTCTTACTTCATTGAAGATCCATCTCCTCCCCTGAAAGATGATTCTCAGTCTTGCTAGTAGTTAATTCTTGGTTGCAACTCCAGGTCTTTTGCCTTCTCAAATATGGTATTCTAGGCCCTCCAGTCTTTTATTGTAGAAGCCACCAGATCCTGGATAATCCTGACTGCTCTTTGATACTTTAATTGTTTTTAATCTGCTAGCTTGCATTATTTTTATCTTATAGTTGTGGACTTTTGAAACAATGTTTTTTGGGATTTTCCTTGTGAAGTCTCTTGCTGGAGGTGATCAAAGGATTCTTTCAGGGATTATTTCCTCCTCTGGTTCTAGTACATCAGGACAGTTTTCTTTGATGATCTTGTGAAGAATGCTATCCAGGTCTATTCTGGGGCGTGACCTTCAGGTAGACTAGTATTTTTAAATTTTCTCTCCTGGATCTGTTTTCCAGATCAACTCTTTTTCCAATGAGAAATTTTATATTTTCTTCCATTTTTTCAGTCATTTTATTTTGTTTGGCTGATTCATGATATCTTATAGAGTCATTAGCTTCCATTTGTCCCATTCTAGTTTTTAATGTGTGATTTTCTTCAGTTAGCTTTTGTATCTCTTTTTCCATTTGATTAATTCTACTTTTCAAGGTATTGTGGAATATTTTTGCATTTGGCCAATTGTGTTTTTTAAGGAATTGTTTTTTCAGTCAATTTTTTCCCTTCCTTTTCCATGCTGTTAAATCTCTCATGCATACCTCTCATTTTTTTCTCATTTTTTTTCTATTTATCTTACTGCTTTTACATTCTTTTATGAGCACTTCCAAGAAGTCTCTTTGGATTTGAGACCAATTCATCTCACTTTTTGAGATTTCCTCTGTGGACATTTTGTCTTCATCTGAGTTGGAGTTTTGGTTTTCCTTATTCCTGTAGTGGCTTTCTGTGGTTAAGATTCTTTTTCTCTTTTTATTTTATGCCTTGTATAGTCAAGCTCTGCTCCTGGGGTAAAGGAGCTGCTGTCCCAACCTTTCTGTGCAGTTCTGAGCCTTGGCTTTGAGCACAGGCCCCCATATGTTTGATGTCTTGTGCACAGCAGGGACTAGCCAAGCTACTCTTTCCAGAAAACAGCCTAGCTGCTTTCCCTAGCTGACAATTTTCCTTCTCAGCTGGAACTGGGAAGCTGCCCCACTGGTGTGTTCTTCTACTGAGTCAGGAACAAGGATCTTAGTTGCTGATCTGCTGTGATTAAGATTCTGTTACTGGCTTTCTCAGACTCAGTCTGAGCTGGGATTAACATTCTTTCATTCAAAAGAGACTGACCTTTTCTGAAATCTTTCCAATCTGTCTTCGCTCTGCCATTTTGCCATCTCCCTCATTAACCTCTGGATACTAATTTAGTTTTCTTCCTGATTTCCTTAGGTTGTTAGAGTTGTTTTATTTTTTTCCTGTCCAGGCTAGAACTTTGGCATTGGTCAAAAGATAGAGAACATGTATTTAAAGCCTTTTTAACCTTTCCTTGTAGCTATTGGAAAAGAGCTTGCATTTTATACACATATAATTAACCAGGGTTAACAGGAAGACAAATACAACACAACCTAATATTCACTGGAATATTTCCTTCTACTTCCATACTTCCAGGGATTCAAGTAGAACTACTTAAAAATAATAATAATTTATATAACATCTTAAATTTTGCAAAGCACTTTCTATAAATAATCTCATTTACTAACTAAAGAACTTTTTAAAGCAATTAAATACTCTTGACAATAAAAGAAAAATTCCAGAGTTATGAGTTAATATGACTTAGGACTAAAAGCATATAAGTCAGGCCTAGTGTTTTTTCTCTATATTAGCAGTATGATCTTGGGCAAATCACTTACCCTTTTAAGTATCAGTTGTTTCAGTTGTCAAATCAGAACTGGACTAGATGATTTTAAGTTTTCTTCCTTTTCTAAAAATTCTTTTGCTTATCACTTCTGGGGATATTGAACAAACTTTTACCTTTAGCTGTTATTGGTATATTAAAAAAAAAGTGGAAATCATCAAAAGGTTGATGAGCAGAAGAACAGAACATAGAGAAGAAAAATAGAATTTATATGGAAATAATTGAAATCAGGTTTTGCTTTGTTTAGTTTTATTTTAATTAGGGAAGTGACAAAATAAATATAATGTGGTAAGTATTCATCAGTTCCATCTTATATTGCTTGCAAACACTTTCCTCATGAAATGACTTTAGATTATTGAAATACTGAATTTGGTGATCTATATAACATTCTTCTCTCTAGATACATTGTTTCTCTGTTCTAAATTCAGCAACGATTTCTTCTCCTTATTTCTTTTTCAGCATAGTCTCACTTAACTCCAATCACTTGAAAAACTTAGTAGCCAATTCAAGAATGACTAAAACACTTGTATCCTTCTTTAAATTTGCATATGATTTGTTAACTAAAACCCTCCTACTTTTATCCATTGTGATTATTGGTAGTTGCTTCTTTTGTTTGTTTGTTTTTTTCCATTAAAATATAAATATGGAAGTGAAAGTTGTTTCATTTCCTTCTGCTAATTGTTTCTGTGCTCTGTGGATGCTTTTTTTCAACAATTCAATGACAGTGTAGATACTCACATTTTTGTATTAAACAAATGTCAATTGTAGACTGTTTTATTCTAATAAATGCATATTGTTGGATGGTGTGTTTAGTGCAGAACATAATTTATTTTAGTTATTTTGCTTTTGATCTTTAGGTCCCAGTGCAGTGGTCAGACATGGTCACTTTGAAAGCTAGAATGACAAACTATGGTTTACCTAGATACCGATGGCTGACTCATGCTTGGAACTTCTTTCAGAGAGAGGTAAGAATTCCATTGAAATTTGTGAGTGAAGACTAAGTGACACATACTCAATCTTTTTGTGTGTAAATTTTTATTTTCATTGATAAATACCTCAAATTTCTGAAAATGCTATTTCCATCCTTCTTATTTTCCCATTTCTTCTTGCATATTATTATTTTTAGTATTTCCAGAATTTTTTATAGTTCTTTTGCTGAACTATAGCCAGGATTCTTCTCAGGGGTGGGAACAGAGAGTATTCTTGAAAACATTCAGGTTCAAGTTATTAGAAATGTTATTAGAAAAAAAATGGTTTTATTTTTTCTTTGATAATAAATGATTTATCTTTTCTTTTAAGAATATTAGAACTTTAACTTTCAAATCTGCCTCTGTTCATTCTCTTTAATGATCAGCATATTATATTGGAAAAAGCTCTGAATTTGGAATCATAGGATATAAGTTCAAATTCTGATTTCATTGTTTGACTACAAACTGTTTCCTCATCTGTAAAGTGAAGAAATTGGAATAACTAATCTCTAAATCCCATGATACCTTACATCCTCTTCTAGAGCTACATCTAGCACTTTTTGCATCTGGGACAAATAATATGGAATACATTGTCTTTTTTCAAAAAGACAAACTAAGTGGGAGATAAAGAGAACAAGGCAGACTTAGCCTTTAACTAAGGAGGAAAGCCATTGTCTGGTACATTCCAATTTTAACTAATTATTCTTTCTAAGTGCTAAGCATTGCTGAAGGATTGTAATTATAGTCAAAATCCTCTCAGCTTTAGAGTAAAGCCCTAGTTGCTCTGCTCTACTTATGACTCTTCTTTCTGTAATCACAGTATTTATAAGAGACATCAGGTTTTTGTTGTTGTTGTTGTTGTTGTTGTTATTGTTTTGTTTTGTTTTGTTTTTTGTAATTCTGTCTTTTATAAAAGCACTGGCTTCTAGAAAGGTGGTATAGAGATAGTATATAAGATAGTAACTTACATTTATAAAGCACTTAAAGGTTTCTCTTTGCATCTTTGCATTAATAATCCTGTGATGTGGGTAATAGAGATATTATTATCCCATTCTACATATTAAGCAATTGAGACTTAGAGAGATTAGGAGAATTTTTATAGTTTGTAAGGGTTAGAATTAAGGTTCAAACATCAGTCTTTTTATTCTAACATGGGGATCAAAAGACAGCCAAATGCTTCTCCATTTTTCAAGTAGGGACTCTTTACTCCTTTTTCGGGCTAATTCTGGCTCATTATACTAAATTTGTTGAAATGCACAGGCTTCAAAAATAGTAGAGATTGCCAATTTATTTGAATATTTCCTAATTTTATTTGTTTAGTTTATGTTTGTACTAAAAACAAGAACATAAAACTAATGAGGATATTAGAGTCTATGAAGAAAACTGATTAATGGAGCTATGGAATCTCATAATATTATGAAATCATATGTCAATTCCCCATCCACCATAAAGCCAAAAAGAAAAAATCCATTTGGATAAAAATGAAATCCAAAATGAAATTTTTTTTTCTTTTTTTGATGATTGAAGATGTGTGATATTATCGAGTGCTATAAATGGAGTTACTTATTTTGGCATTAATTCATTCAAATTGCCCACATACGTGATGTTTACCCTACTTATAATAGAGTCAGTCTTTTGGGTCTTTAATTATAACCTCTAAATCATCCTATAAAAGAAAAGAAAAAAGAAAAAAAAAAAGCTTTACAATTCCCTGACATAAGTAATTTCCTACACAAAAATAGCAGAATGAAATCAAAAGAAACTTTAGAAATTATTTTCTTCAATCCCCTCCATTCATTATAGATAGTAAGTAACTCCCTAGTTTATATAGTAGTCTTCCTTATTCGACTTGCTCTGTTTTGTCTGTAGGTCTTATTCAGAGCTGTCTTGATTCTATTCAACATAAGATTCTTAAAATCAAAAACAAAAAAAATCAAAAAAACTTGGTTACCTTTTCTCCCCAGCATATAGCATGTTAGAAGTAGCAAGTTCTTAGGGAGGCTCAAGGTTATTGTTAAAGATAAATGTAATGCTGGAAGAAAAGACATGCAAATGAAAAGGATACAGAAAACTGGGGTGTGGATTTGGATCTATCCATCATTATCACAGAATCTCTTAGACATAAGAAACCTTTAGAGTTAGCCAGAAGTTAAACTAATGACTTGGAAGTAAATTTACTTAAAGATTTAATTGTAGTGATCAAATTCCATCTTGTTCTATTGTTACTGTAAAATTTTTATAAAAATCTCTCCTACAGTTCAAGGATTTAAAGGGATAACCTGATTGGCAACTTTTTTGTATATTATGCACATTAGTTTTCAGAATTGTATTGATGCTATAATTGACTACACTACTATTATTGATACAGAATACATGTCATAATCATGGATAGCAGACATGGAATTGCTGTTGATATGAAAATTCAAAAAAGTTCTGACTATCTTATCTCCTTTGAGCAAAGAAAATGTTCCTGTATTCCCTGATCCTGGCTGATCTTTCTTTTGCAGTTTAAGTGCTGTGGAGTAGTGTATTTCACAGATTGGCTAGAAATGACAGAAATGGACTGGCCTCCAGACTCCTGCTGTGTTAAAGAGTTTCCAGGATGTTCAAAGCAGGCAAATCGTGAAGACTTAAGTGACCTTTTTCAAGAGGTAAGGAAAGAAACCATATTTTAAGTGCAAGTATTCTATGATTTTAACTTGATGATGAAGAAAAAAAGATTTGAACATCAATACTTGACTCAAGAATATTTAAATAGACATTTTCCTACTGACTTTAAGGTACTGCTTTTTAAAAATCTACTAAGCAATCAAAAATTAAATGCAGAAGTGCTTAGCATAAGGTCTGGAATATATTGGTGCTGTAAAAATGTTCTCTATCCTTAACCCCCCGAATTTCTTCTTTGCCAGAGTCAGAGAGAATACCAGTGAAGGATAAATATGTCTAAACATTAAAATATAAACATATCATCCACTTGAGTTTGAGTCTAAAACACACCAACTAAAAATATGGATGCTGTCTAGAAGTCATTTTTTTATTAAATGGATTTCATATTCTGATTTCTGAAACTACAGTAAGGCTTCCTTAAAAACACATACATTATTAACTTGTGTTTGGTCTCTACCAATGTTGTACCTAGGTTTGGATGATTTGAGGATAGCATGCAACAAAGGAGTCACAGAGAGACACAAAAAGTTTGGAAACCTTTGATACTTAAAAAAAATAAATAAAACAACAAAACCCCCTGAACAAACAGGTATCAGAATTGTTCTCCAGTTCCCTCTGCTGGCTAATAATTAAAGCTATTAACTTTATATAGTTATTCATTTAGTTAACAATTTTTTTTTTGGTTGGGGAGGGATAGGATGAGGTGGGGTGGTGGTGGTGGTAAGTGGCCACTATGTTGAAGACATAACACTAGATACCAAGTTGAATAAGAAGGACATGATCCTTATACTCAAGCACTTAGAATTTATTTCATAGGGAGAAAGCCTTCAATAAACAAGAATATTCAAACTCCAGAAATTGTCTTTTTTTTTTTTTTTTTTAAGAAAAGATAAGATAAGAAAAATTAAAGACAAAGGCTATGAGCTAACTGATCTAAATGAAAGGGTTGAATTAGTTGCTCTGGATATTCTTTTTCAGCACTAAATCCTTAGGGCTATCTAGAATATGCTTTACTAAAATACCTATAGTTTGTATTGTGCAGTTATTCTTAATAACTCAAAGGTTTTTTTTATATTAGCAGAAATGTTTAAAGTATAGTTTTCATGAAAGATTTGAACATTAAGAAATTATTTTAAAAATTTTTATTAGAACTTATGCTTCAGAGTTAGTGCTATCCTTTAAAGTAGCCACATTAGCAGGATATGCGTTATGCCAGTAATATTGCCATTACTCATGATGTTTTGGAATTGTCTTCTGAGACAGTTTACACAGACAGAGACAGACACAGAGGAAATTCCATGTCATTACTATATAGTCATACCACATTTTTTAACAGCTGTATTGCCTAGTTTCATTATTCACCTTATTCAGACTTGGCTCTAAATGATTTTGGGCTGTTTTCAGAAATCAAATCTACCCTCAAAGGATAAAAATTTTCCACTATTGGAAGTAATACACCCCACTATTGAAAGTAATATACCCCACAGACTCTTAAACTCTAAAAAATGCATTCCTAAATGTTTTAAGCAATGGTAGAATCATCAAAATAAGCATATAGCCTCTCAATTTTGCAGGGAACAGTACTCTTTTGGATTTTAAATTGTTTTATAGTCACCCCAAATAAGAGATGTTACTTTGTAGTTATGTTTATGTGGTACATTTGAAAATTAATTGTTCCTAGAATCAGCTAACCTGGCTCTTAGTGTTGGCTCTTCTGCCAGTTTCCTTCTTGCTTCTGTTATGTGATTGGACTTCTTTAGGTTTCATTTTTCTCATCTCTAAAATGAAGGACCTCTACTTTGTTTTCTAATTTAACATTCTGTATTTTTTCAGAATTTTATTAAAATATTGTTAATTCTTTCTTGATCCCCATTGCCTACCACAAGTCTTGCCTAGTCCTTACTAGGCAATTAGTAAATGCTTGTTGAATCAAACTGAATAGAGCTGAATTTATTGTGAAGCACTGTTTATTGGAAATGCTTTAAATCTTATTCTCTAATTTTTTTTCCTGTTTTCTGCCCCTTGTTATTTATCATCAAGGGATATAAAGCTAAAATTCTATCTGCAAGTAGTTTTTCTCAGTCACCCTCAGTATTAGGGCCTTCCTATATATAATTATCTCTACTTTTTCCTGTATTATATCTTGTTTGTATATATTGATTGCATATTGTCTTTTGTTGTTCTCACTCCCCTAAAACTATAGGCACTTTGAGGATAGGGGGTATTTTTGTTGCCTTTTTTTTTTTTTTTTTTTTTTTTTTTTAAGATTCTTAGCATTGGGGCTAGCATATGATAACTTAACAAAAGTTAATTGACTTGATTTACAAAGTGCGGTGGACTAGCATTTAGGTTTCCTCAGTCAGATTTTATGTTTATGTTCTTGTTATCTAGGACAATTAGGGATTTTGCTTTCAGAATGAAACACTATTCAGTGGCTATTATAACAAAAAAGATCATTAAAACTTTTTTTTTATGCTGAATGACAGACAGATAGACACACACACACACACACACACACACGTGTTTTTAACAGAAATTTATTTATAGTCTGGACATCTAGGTGGCACAATGAAATAAGTGCCACTAAGTTCTGAGCTCAAATTTGGCCTCTGACAATTACTACCTGTGTGATCCTGTTTACCTCAGTTTTCTCATCTGTAAAATAAGCTGGAGGAGAAAATGGCAAGCCACTCTAGTATTTTTCCTTGCAGAACCTCAGTAGTATTTATTTCTAGTTTATACCAAGTACTTAAGGTAAGCCAAGAGATAGCATTAGACAGTAAAGGTATAACTAAAGCCAAGCAAAAAGACTTTTTGCAGTCTTAGCTCGTAAAATATACCATCTCAGTGAAAAATAACTGGACAACTTGGAGAACCATTTATTTCTACTATTGTTATTGATTGAGCTGTCTGGAGGCCATCCTTACTGATCAAAAATGAACAGATCTACTCAAGACTTATTTATAGATTTTGGTCAAATATTTCAGCACTGTTTTATTTTGTTGTTGTTGTTGTTGTAATTGTTTCCTTGTTTTTTAGTCATGCCTGATTCTTCATGACTCCTTTTGGAGTTTTCTTGACAAAGATACTAGAGTGGTTTGCCTTTTTTTTTTTTTTTTTTTTTTTTTTTCTCTAGCTCATTTTACAGATGAGAAAACTGAGGCAAATAGGATTAAGTGACTTACTTAGGTTCAGACAAATCATAAGTGTCTGAGGCTAGATTTGAATTCAGGTTTTCTTGGAGATCTATTCACTCTATCCACCTTCCTGCCTTATTTTATTTTAAAACAATTGTAATCAACTTTTTATTTTAATCAAATTTTCATTTCAGAAATTTTATTTCTTCTTTTTAAAGATGCCTCAAGATTTATTTTGATCAAACTCTGCTTGTATTGCTTGATATAATTTACATTTGCATTATTAAAACTTTAAAAGTATTTATTAAGTGTGGCATTGAAGATAGAGACAGCCTCAGAGTTAGGAGTACTTGGAATCTTTTGCTCAACTTCTGACACATTCTGGCTCTTTCACCCTGAGCAAGTGATATAACCTCTCAATGCCTCCTGTAGCTTCCTAAAATTATAAAATTGAGGAACATATTTTATATTTTGACTTTGGGAGCTGCCTAAACCAATAAAATCATAGTTTTGGTCTATTTTTAAAAGCACTTTTATGATTAGTTGGTGGTATCTGTTTATAGTACCAGAATTCTAGCCATTAGAATTATAAAAATGGGGATGAGAAGGAGCATACAATAAGTGTAATGCACATTGCATTAATAAAAAACTCCATCTTTGTATATTTTCATGTAATATTTCTTTAATCTGCATAGTAATCAAATGACAAATGGAAATAAAAATTTAACCAAAAATAAGAACTCTGTAAAGTGCTGTTATAAAAAAGCAGCATGAGAGAGTATAGTGGGTCTCAAAGTATGACCTAGAGAATTTTTGGAGTCCCTGGGAGCTTTTCTTAAAACTTAAAACCATTTTCTTAATAATGCTAAAATATATTTTTTTAAAAAATATTGCAAATATTGATAGATTTGTTCTACATAAACAAAAGCTTTTGGGGATCTTCAACAATTTAAGAGTGAATTTAAGTGGTACTAAAACCAAAAAAACTTTAAGAATTACTGATATGGTAGAACCTAAATTTGAATCCTGGAGCTGCCCTTTACTAGCTGACTGAGCCTGGTCAAGTCACTTTACCATTTGTCAAATAAAGACTTGGACTCCATCTCTGAGATCCCTTCTCACTTTTGATCTCTATGTTAATGTTGGGATCTTATAGTTCATCTAAATGTTCATTTTCTCATCTGTAAATTGGACTACTATTTGTACTCTATATCTCATTGTGTTAGTCAAACAAATATTTCTTCAATGCCATCACGGAAAGAAACAGTGTGGCACTGTAGACAGGGAACTGACCTTTGAGTCAGGAGCCCCCAGTTTAAGTCACATATCTGATACTTAATGACTTTGTGAATACAGACACTTAAATTTTCAGTGTCTCAATTAATTTTCTAAGTATATAAATGGAAAACAGGTTTCTGTTTTGCATCAGTGAAGGGAATTTTTAAATTAGGGGTCCCCTAGACTGGTGAAGAAATTGGTTCATACCCCTCTCCCACAACCCAAAATATAAAAGAACTTATATATGCTAGGTGCTGGAAAATCAAAAATAGCTCCTGCTTTGTAGGGATAAATTTTCATTCTGGAGTTAGTGGTGGTAGAAATTTTTATAAACTTTAAAGCAGTATGTGTGTATGTGTGTGTATACATAGATGCACATATAATATATAATACACATATATACATACATGTTTAATATGAATTTATATTATGCTGTTAAACAAAACATTTGACAATGTTAGATTTTTTATCAGACTAATGAACTTTTTCATTTGCTACATAATAGTAATTGTATAACAAATAAGCATTTAATGTGAATAAGTAATTTTAATCATATGTGTGATAGATTAGACCTGCTCCTTTGCCTGTTTGTTACCCCCAAAGATAATATTAGGAATTGCAGATAGAATTTAGAGTAAGTCAGATTTAAATTTGTTATAAAAAGAAGGACTTTTAAGGGACTATTAAAATTCTTCAAATAAAGCTTCATAATTGAACTGGCTCCCTTACTAAATATTTATCTTTGTAATGAGACATATTCAGGCAGAGACCAGATGAGTATCCTTCTTACAGAAAGGATTCCTTCACTGAATATTGTTAGACTAGATGACTTTTAAAGACCCTTCTAGTATATAAGACCCTGTGACTTAGCAATAAAAAGACTTTCTTCCTTTAGCAAGTTTTACCAAGAAATTAAAGTAAGAAATAAACTTTCATTTTTAATGACATTTCATAATCACTGGTTCAAATTGAAATATCTTGCATTTAAAATGTCAACATTCAATTCTGTCCAATATGACAGATTTTTATTACATTTTCTATTAGACATAGAATGCATTTCTACATATTGTTATTATTTCTATTGCAATCAGTATTTTGGACATAATTTTCATTCTTTTGACATGATATGATAAATGAGAAAAAATTAGATAATCAGTAATTGTTAGGCCAACCTTACAATTAAGTGGGACAGGCAATCACCTCTCTATTTTCTTGTAAGGAGGTATAAAAAAGACCTTTGACTCAGATTTCTGTAATTAACAGTTGTCATGGGGGCCTGACATGCCACCATGAAGAATGAATTCGGTTTTATGGATTACAAAGTTTTATTTCACAATTTCTTTCATATCTGTAAAGATAGTCAATATCTAAGGTTTGAATGGCTTTATATGATAAATAAAGACATTGGTATTTGATCCTAGGTGTAATGGGGATCTAGTGAAGATTATTAAGCAGGGAAATAACATAGTTTGAATTTGTGTTTTAGGATGATCAGTTTGTCAACTGAGGGGAGAATTGGTTGAAAAAAGGAGAGAGTCGAGACAGACAGAACAATGAGGAAACTAGGGTAGCCAAAGTCTTGTGAGTAAAGAGAAAGAGGGTACGTGCTAGAGATGTGGAGATGGAACTGCTAAGACTTGGCATCTGTCAGTGAGGAATCTCTCAAACAACTTGGACAGTAGACATCAACTTCATTTCTAGGTCTGTATTCAAAACTTTTCCATCTTAATATGATCTACCAGAGTTTAATATTCTGTTCTCATAGACCTTGTCAAATCAAGGTCATGGCCAAATTATGGCAAACTATCAGAATACGACTTCAGAGAAATTAGTGGAAGGCAATAAAGCATTCTTCCTTCCCCCTAAAAAATCTGAAATGTTATTTGTTTACTTCTTCTGAAATCAGGTCCAGGGTCAATACTATTAAAGATTAAAAACAGAAGAATGAAACAATATTTAGTAGACTCTCAATAGCAACATCTACTTGAATTAAAACAACTTTTTTTGAAAGCAGCAAGTATGATTACAAAATGTGCAACTTAATCATTATATTTTCCTTTTTTCATATGGAAGAAGAAAAAAAATCAATAAAAATAAATTTAGTGGAAATATTTACCATTTCACAAGTTAAACATAAATTACAACAAAGTATGAAACTTATTTTTTTTCCAACTTATAATTATAGTTACTCAAGTCTTTTCTTTGAAAGAAAATCAAGACTTTTATTTCATATCACTTAATGAGAATTGTATTAATTTCACTTAATGGTGGTCGATTTGCTCTGTGAGTTGGATGGATGAGTCTTTGCTTCATTGTTCATTGTGGTAAGAAGATGGATGTTATTCATGGCAGTATTCTGATGTAGTACACAGAGCCCTGGATTTGAAAGGAGAAGCTTTTAATTTGAGTCCTAGGTCAGTCACTCACTATGGGACAATTTAACTTTTTTTTGTGCCTTATTTTCCATATCTATCAGATGGGGATAATGCCAGGACTACATACCTCATACAGTATTATTGTAAGGAAAAAAAAAATGCATAGGCTCAATGGATGAATGAACAAAAAAGCATTTATAAAGTATCCAAATCATTTTGTAATTGTAATTCCAGTATTAATTTGAAGTCATTACTGACCAGATTTTTGGTTTTACTGTATAACGCATATACTTCAGTCTCCCTAACGTGACTACCTCTGAGCAGTGGTACAAATGGCAGCCCATCTATGCCTCCTCATTTTTATTTATAGACTTCTAAAAAATTGTCATGAATTGGAAATGGGGGGAGGCAACCCAACACTCTGGGGGCCTTTTCTAGATTTCTTTACTTTGAGTGGATATAGAGTGCACATAAGCTGCCATTTGGTTAATTCTCACTCTTGCCACCTAATTGTTCCATTTCTTTTGGAATACAGCTTTCTAAAGATTTATGTAGTGCTTATTCTGTTTTACAATGCTTCATTGCTAATACACTGCAACCTGATTCCCCTACAGGTTGCTTTTTGTCCTTTGACTCTCCAGCCATTTTTTATATGATCATGGTGTTCATGATTTATGGATATATAGCATCACTGGAAGAATATCAATCTTTAAAATATAATTTTTTTTCAATAAGAACTATGGTGTCACCAAAACACAGAGTAGTATATGGCCAAATAGAGTCCCATATTTTGTCTTCCACTTATTAAGTTAGGAGCCCAGTTTATTGTTTATCACTAGTTTTGACTAGTACTGACTGGACATTTTAAAACACTTCTTTGTTCTAGATGCTTTGCTACTATCTTTCTGATTATCCATACAACTATATATAATAGTTGAAAAGATAGGCATTTTTCCCCAATTCATTTTTTCTGTGTGGGTAGTTAAGGACAAATGATTTTGAATGATGAATCTCAGTCAGGAGGTTCTGCAATGATAATACTTCTTGTCTTTGGATTCTTTTGAAAAGTATAGCACTTTTTGTTTTGTGCCTTGTTTGAGATTAATAATTAGAGGGTCATTGAAAAAGAGATGTTATATCTTTCAAGATATCATGTAAGTTAAAATATGGATGGGAGAAGAGCATTTAAGCTGGAATTTTGGCCTATGAATCAAATGTTTTTTTTATAGTTAAAAAAGATTAAATACAGTGGGATTTTGTGCTTTTCACTTTTCAATCAGTCTATGTAAATAAGTCTGCTAGAGAATAAATAGTCCATCAGTTCTCCTCATATTTTCATTAAGAATGTGCTTGATACATGAGTGAATACTTTTTACAAAGATCTTGAAGGGAAAGTAGGCATATGTTTTCTTAAAAGACATTGTTTTAGTGGTAATAATATCTATGATATATCAAATGCTTGGTTTCCTACCTTCTGAAAAAGAGAAGTTAAGCATTACTCTTGTTGGGAATGTAGAAGACCCTTACCCAAAATGATCACTCAGAGATCACTCAAAATAGAAAGCAGAAAGATTGTTTATTAAACCTCTGGAGAATAAGCGGGTCCATCAGGAGATAAGAAAGGCACTCAACCTCCTGTGGTGAGGGGGATGAGGTGAGTGGATCTAAATTTCCTAGACAGTGTGATCCCAGAATCTAACCTAACAAAGATAGGTGGGAGGGCTAAAGAAGGACTAAAGATACACAGCTTTCATACAAGAGATTACATCACAAGTAAGAGAGCATTGAAAAGGGGATAGGAAGGCATCTAATTTATTGTTGCTATCTGGAGAGATTGGAATGGAAAGTTTCTGTTTCCCCAAAAATCACCTGATTTCTAGGAAACAGAAAATCAGGCCT
Source organism: Sminthopsis crassicaudata (assembly GCF_048593235.1). NCBI lineage: Eukaryota > Metazoa > Chordata > Mammalia > Dasyuromorphia > Dasyuridae > Sminthopsis > Sminthopsis crassicaudata. The sequence continues at coordinate 124,108,747 of NC_133621.1, forward strand.
TCAAGCTTCAGATAATTAACCAGACAGTGGTCAAGCTAATAGACTAAATATTGATAAATGTCAAATACTAATAAATACAGCTCAGGTTAAGTAAATATGTTTATAGCTGGCCAAGGCTCAAGTAAACATGGGCCTGCACATATTATACAGGTCATAGGGGAAACATAGAAATAATGAAAATAAAATACAGAAAAAGAATTCACATATTCCTGTAAGTTCTTCACCTTATCTCTCTATTCCACACACTCAATTTTCATTTTATAAATAAAAAAGTGGGACTTTAAATAGCTAAATGATTTGTCTCAGCTCACACCTAATAAATATAGGACCTGGAAGACCAACACATGTCTTTAGATTCTTAGACAACTTGGCTTTCTTTGTGGAGAAAGGAATTCAATTGAAATCTAACCCTTTTGCAGTCATTTTTAAGGGAGTAGTGTAGAAGTCAGCCTTATTTCACCCCATAGAAAACTTAGATAGTTCAAAAGATTCAGGGATCCACGAACCAATATAGAAGCCTCAGAAAGTAATTACGGTAGTTTAAAAGATCTTCTCAGGGAGAAACTGAAGTTAGAATTGTCAGCTACAGTGTTTTAGTGAATCTCAGCTTACCCATGTAATCTTAAAAACAGACTCTTCCAGACTCATAGTGTCACATAGAAGGCAAACATACATTGAGGCTACTAGACAGGCAACTCCATTTCTATTTGTCCTCTACTGATAGAATAACTCATAATAATATCAGGAAGTGAAGTACCATTTCCTCCTTTACTTAGTTGTGTTAATCCATTATTGTGCTTAATCTTTGAAAGCTATGGGTGTGATCCATTGACTTCCCAGAGAAGTTAGTTATTCAGGAAATCTACTTCTCTCTTTGAATATGTGATTCCTCAACTTTTCAACTTGAGATAACCTCACAGAGCTGATACTGTACCATCTGATCTTTGTTAGGTTGGATTCTGGGATCACACTGTCTAGGAAATTTAGATCCACTCACCCCATCCCCCTCACAACAGGAGGTTGAGTTTTTGGAATTCAGTGGATAATTTAAGGCCACATGGGTTCCTATTTTTTTCCAACCCAAAACAACCATTAATGATTCCTAATGTTCTTAAGAACTTTTCTTTCCATTATAATTGAATGAGCACCTAAAACCCTTATTAAGCACATTTTCCTTAAGAAATCAAGAAGCAATGAGTGCCACAGTGGATGAATAGAGCATTAGACCTAGAGTCAGAAAGATTTTATTCCAAATCCAGCTTCAGATGTTTATTATCTGTATGATTCTAGACAACATTTAACCTTTGTCTGCTTTAGTTTTTTCAACTGTAAAATGGTACCTATTTCACAGAATTATTTTCAGGATCGAATAAAATAATATTTGTATAGTATATAACGTAGTTCTAGAAACATAATAGGTACCATATGAATGGTTATTCCCTTTTCTTCTCCTTACCCTCCAAAAAAGCCAGTAATGACTGGGGGCAGGATGAAGGGCTGTACCCATGTGTTGAAATGGACCGACATGAGATAGACTGCTCAGATCAGATTATTTAATTCAAAGCATCATTTATTAGCTGGCCAGTGACTGACTTCACTAGACAGGCTAGTAGAGATCAGCCCCAAACCTTTAGCGAGGTACACTTTTAAGTGCATTTACCACTTCTTGGTACAGCCTTGTGGTTACAAATTTCAGAAATCACTGACAGTTTCTTGCTTACAGTGGGGAAATATCAGGATGTGAATGAGCACACAACGGAATGTGTTGACATGTTTTGCAATGTTGACCTGACTTTGTTAGGCACACACTTCTCGCAAAGTCCGGGGCTTCAACCCCTTCTTGGAAAATCTAGGGTCTCATGAACCAGGAATGGGGCCCAGTCTTTTATCCATTTCAGTGTCAACCCTCTCCCCCTCAGTTCTGCCTTTCCCCTTTCTTCTACTAGGGAAGAACCCAGGTCTGTGTTATGTTCTTATCTGCCCTCTAAATAAAGGCCCAAAAAAAAAAAAAAAAAAAGAAAAAGAAAAGAAAAGAAAAGAAAAAAGAAAAGAAACAATGAGAATTTAAAAAGTAGTTATATAACTAAAATTTCTGATTTATTTAGAATCAACTCTACTTCATTTTCCTAATATAATGATCCTTTTGTCTAATTCTGGCCATATTATAGATCACTAATGCTTATAAATTGCATTATACATTTTTGTTTTGAGAGCTGTTGTAGATAGAAAACTGGTTAAGAAGATGGGGGTTCAAGTCCATCTGAGGTGACCTTGGGAAGAATAACATTTCATTGCTCCAGATAATTCTTTAAGACTTAAAATTATAGAACAAGTATTGATCTTTATGGGTAGAGGGAATCTTCTCACTGCAAATTCTCTATGTCAGTGAAATCACAGATCTATTCTCCCACCTTCCTCTTTTCCTACCTCTCCAAAATAAAATAAAATAAAATACCAAACTTGTATTAATAACTTTTAACTGATCATCAATGAAGATTCCTTCATGATTATCATTAAAATTTTCTGGATCATGTCTACTTTCTTTTTTTTTTTTTTTTTTTTCCTGAGGCTGGGGTTAAGTGACTTGCCCAGGGTCACACGGCTAGGAAGTGTTAAGTGTCTGAGACCAGATTTGAACTAGGGTCCTTCTGAATTCAAGGCTGGTGCTCTATCCACTGCACCACCTAGCTGCCCCCTCATGTCTACTTTCAAAAACAAAACACTGATGATTACTAGTTTCTCCCTCAAGGTCCATCATATATGGTGTTTTTGGCAGTGTTACCAGGATATAGTCTACACAGATTTTCAACTTTATGTTCACCTTTGTTTTTAAATATTTAGTTCTCCTAGAGTAAGGATGATGAGAGTTAGGTAAGGGATACCTAGATGAAATTAGGGTTAATTGAGGTCTAGTGGCAGGTTCGGGGTACAGGGAGTCAAATAGAGCTCCCCCGTAATCCCTTTGGATTCGGCGCAAGGATACAGAGTTAAATGACGTCTAGTAGCAGTGCAAGAGTCCCCTGCAAAGGAATTTACAGACCCAAAAACCTAGGTTAATAAAAGAGGTTTATTTGGGGTTTGGAAGTAAGGGTAAAGGTAGAAGACACCAGGGCCAGGCTGGAGCTGGGTGGACAGAAACCCTGACATGATGACCCGTATAAGGATGCCATGTTTGGGGCTCCTACAAAGAGTGGACTCCAGTTTCCCTCTTTTATAAGGGGGGCTTTTGGTGAAGGGGTAGTGGATGGAGTCCCATGTTGTCTCCTGGCAGTTTCAGCCAGGGTTAGAATTGAATAGAATTCAATGGGTTTTTAGATAAGGAGGAAGTTGCTTGTGGGGGTTGGGGAAACCTGAGCAGATCATTAGAGTGGGTGCTGGGACAGCCCAAGTTAGCTCAGATCCGGTGAGGGCTGGGAAAGTCCGGATATCTCCCATTGGGATTCATGGGGGCTGGGAATTAGAAAGGAATCTTTAACCCATATCAAGGATGTCTTTCTAGATGAATGGCTTAGACTGACTGCTAATGGATCAGAGTTTTACTGTATCTGAATAATAGAATCCTTCTTGCTGTTAACTGAGGCAGTAGGTTTTCCTTATTAAGTCCCTTTGCCTCTACCATTCTATCTTTGCAGTGGAGGAGTTAATAATGATGAGGTGGGAGAATGGAGGGTAAGAGATCCCTTCTTGTCACTGTTGTAGATCCACAAACCTGGAATCTGTGGCAAAAGGGGATTTATTTTAAGAAGACAGCTTTCTTAGTGGGCAGGGTCCTGTTTAAGAATTAGCAAAGGTATGTTTACAATGAGAAGAAAATATCTTCATCAGTGGGCCAAGTTCAGAAAAGCAAATAGCTCCTGATTAGGGATTTGGCAATTTCATCAGTGGGCAAAATCCTGTTAATCCAGGCCAAGATTTCCAATTGAATGAAATTTCTTATCATGAATGGCCCTTTTCAGAGGCTGGGAGAGTTTGAAACTCAGGAATTCCCCCCAAATAGGGAAGGCAGTTTCAGGTCCCCCCCCCAAAGTTTAAAGGGGGAGACAATTTACATCAGTAGGTCCTTGCTGTTGAGTTCTTTCAAGTCATGTTCACCTTTTTGCAAATCCATTTGGGATTTTCTTGACAAAAATACCAGAGTGGGTTTGCTCTTTCCTTTTCCAGCTCATTTTATAAATAAGGAACTGAGGCATATTGGGTTAAGTGACTTGCCAGGGTCACACAACTAGTAAATGACTGATGCTATATTTGAATTTGGGTCTTCCTGACTCCAAAATGGACACTTTATTCATTGTGCCACCAAGCTGGAGGCTAGTAGAACAAACTTTTTTTATTTATTCTACTTTTCTCCTTACCACCTCCTCATCCTCAGAATTCTTATACTGGATTTACTCTTTGAAAGTATATAGTATTACTATATATATACAAATATATGTTATATCCCTTACTAGAATATAAGCTCCTTAAAGGGACTATTTATTTTTGTCCTTGTAAGACCCTTGTAATGCCCTGAATAGAGTAGATGTTTAAGAAAATGCCATGTTTTTGTTTTTTAAAACTTTTTTTATTGGCACTTTTATCATTGTCATTTGTGGTTATTCTGCAAAGATTAAGTTTACAAATAATACCATTAATGTGGTGATTTTACCCATTTACCTTAAGCTGAAGGCTTAAGGAGCAAGCAAAAACAGTAAGACTATTTGTTGCCAGCCACAAAATAAAAGCAGGAATTTAAAGGATTTCAACTTAAAGATGTCTAAGGTTTTGTTTGCTTTATCTTTCCAAACCTGAAGAGGGAAAAATTTGAATTAGGAGGTACTCAAGACCTGAAAGCCTTGAATATTTGATTGATTTGGATAGATGACTGGGTCTTGGAGATCTTTGGTTTAACTTAGTTTATAGGTGAAAAAAGTGAGACCTGATAAGATTAAGTGATATGCCCAACATTATTTTAAGTGTCAGAGATGATATTTGAACTCAGGTTATCTTCAGAGCCATTTTTATTTTTCATTTTAGCAATCAAAAACTAAATAGGCTTGCAAGGACTTTCTAATCCTAAATCGAATAGGGGAGAGGTAGGCACAAAATTTCTAATTCTGGTAAGCAGGAAGGTTAAAATAACAGTTTAATGCCTAAGGCATTACCTAACTGGTTGACTGATCTCTGTTCCCAAGGATCTGACCTCTGGAAGTGAAAATTTTCCACTTGGATAGGAAAAATCTATATTAGTCAGTTCTTTGAAAACTGGCAGATTTTCTTTACATGGAGAAAAGCTTCTAAAGCATTCCCTAGTTTGATATTGGATGTAGGATGGGTTTGCTGTCCTAAAAGAGCTAAAGTTAAGCTTTTGGACTCTAAGCTAAAAGAAAAATGGTAAAGCTTATTCTTTTCCTCTTGTGGGTAAAAAAGCAGCATCTAAACTAGAGTTCCCAGAGGATAAATGCACCACTCAGCAAAGATTACTTGAAATCATCTGTGGACAGTATTTGGCAGGTACTATAGACCATGCCCATATACTTGGGAGGGAATACATAGCTGACAGAGACTTTATGTCATACAGAAACACTGAGCATCAGTCCAAGAAGGAAAAGTATAGCTTCACTAAAACATGTTAGAGGTATGAATGGCCTCTCCAATCATGAAGAATCACATTAAAAACAACATTAATCTAGAGTCAATCAAGAGCCATGAAGATTATAGTCATAAGATTGTTATAACCATATCTGTATACAAAGAAGATTACTCTGGGACATTAGTATTTATGGTAAAGATGGGTTTTGAGGTGAGAAAATGTGTTATAATAGTGTTAACGAATGGTCTGATGTTTTGATAAGAGTCAGAATAGAAAGGAAGAAACTGATGTGAGTGATGATGTATATGATGAGTATAATCAGCAAGATTTAGTAAATGATTAGAAATGAGAGATATTTGGGGAAGAAATTTAAGGGGAGGAGTATTGGATTCAGTTGTAAATGTGTTTGGAGTGCTAATTAGATACTCAGTTCAATGTGTTCATTAAGCTGCTGGAGATGAAGGTCTGGAGCTCAGAAGGGAAGAGGTCAGGATTAGAGATATGGATTTTGAAATTTTCTACATAGAGTTGCTAGTTAAGTCAAACTGGCAATTTCAATCACTGTATAAGTTCATTGGGAAAATTTATATAGAGAAAAGAGGATATTGTTGAACATCCTAGATAGGAAGTTGAGAATGGGATAAGAAGTCAGCAAAGGAGACAGAGAAGGGATTGTTAGAGAAGGAGAGGGTAACAAAAAAAAAAAAAAAAGTCCTTTCTCTGAAGCCAAGGAAAAGAGTTTCCCATTAAAAAGGAGTATCGATAGTATCAAACACTGAAGATTGGAGGGGAAATGGCAATGCATTTGGTGATCAGATTTTTGGTGGCAAGGAATTATAGAACAATGTTCATTTAAATATAAGTTAAGTAGACTCAGGTCAAGGCTAGACAGGGGAGAAATTGTCACTAGTGAAGGTATCAGATTACTAATAAATCACAAAATGTTTAATTGTTTATTGTGTACCAGGCATTGTGCTCAGTGTGAGGGGATGCAGAGACAAAAATTAAACTATCCCTTCTCTTATGGAATTTATATTCTGTTGGGGGAAACAACATGTACATAAATGTAGATACAGAATAAATACAAGACTTTACAGGATGGCTGCACATAAGTTGGGGCTAGGAGTCAGAACAAAGTTTCAAAGATAGTGGCACATTGTAATGTTCTCTTTAAAATGTAATGTTCTCTGTTGAGGTTTTTTTGGGGTCTCTTGGAGTAGCCTTCCTTTCAGTTCAGTAATCACCACATGTGTAGCCAGGGGTTAAAGTCTAAATCCTTTATTGTGTCTTTCAAAGTCTTGTCTTCTTCACTTGGGGCTTGGCTAGTTTTTCTGGAGGCCTTCCGGATTTTTCAGCAGAGAATCAAAGGAAGAGAGCCTGCCACCACTTCTCTGTCTTCTCTAGTTCTGGTTTTGGCTTTTTGTCCAATGTTATATGCTCTCTTATCAAAGGTGTGAATCTTGTAGAACTATAGTAAATACTAAGTACATGTAGTGAACTAGAGAACTGTCAATCACCATGCTAAACAACCATTGTCTCTATCAATTCCACTGACTTAGTACCTTGTTTCAAGTTCTGGCCCATAACAGTACATTAGCTAAGTTTTGAAGGAAATAAAGGAATCTTCAAGTCCAAGATGAGGAGGAATGCATTTCAGGCATAGGGGACATTGACCTGAAAAAAGGCATAGACATATAGAATGGAGTGCTATGAATGAGAAACAACAAAATAATCATTTGGAGTAGAATTTGGAGAGAAGGAAGAGCAGTGATTTTAAAAAGTGATCTGATAAGGACATTAAGAGTAAAGACTAGTTTTGGTGAGTAATTTAACAGGAGATGTGAAAAAATCAGCAATTGTCATTAGAGAGTAGAATTTCAAAGTTCCAGATCTTTGAGGTGGGACAATTATGAGAAATGGGGAAGATATTATCTAATAGTTATAGCCATGAATGGCCAAAGTAGAATCAAAAGTATTTTTGATGTTGAAGGAGTCAAAGAATTTGTGTTTGGGTTTTTAGAGAAGTTATGGCAGAATGTAGGATAAAGAGGAAGATCAAGAATCAAGTACTAAAATAATTGAGAAAATTATGAATGATCTGACTGGTTGGTAGATAAATGGTTACAGTAACACAACCTATTTCTAGAAAAACACATCTGGTAAAGATTAGCAATGTTCAATAAAATATAGGTAAAAAGAAAGTTAAACTGTACAGAGTATGGGGATGCATTTGATTAAATCAAGATTTAAATTAGTAGTCAGAAATATCTCCTTGGATGAGCATTTTTCTACAATTGTACAAGATTAAATTCTCATTTTAATACAAAATATAATCTATAGAACTCAGAAATGCATTTAATTTGTTCCAGAAAGGCACTGTACATTTTAAATAGATATTTATTCTGACTTTTTTTTTGTGTGTGCAGTAACTAGCACAGATGTAACAAAAAAAGAAATGGAATTTGTTTAAAATTTTTGGTTAAAGCTAATAAAAGTCAAATCAAACCTCTGTTATCTACCTATAAAATATCAGGAATTTTACCAAGTACAGGGGCTAAAAAAACAACAAAAACAACAACTTGTCCTGTTAATGGAAGAGAGAAAATGCAAACCACTATGTACATATGGGATATTATACACACACACACACACATATATATATATATATATATATATATATATATATATATATATATATATATATATATATATATATATATATATTATATACATATATATAGATAGATATAGATATATACATAATAAATTAGGGATAATTAAAAGAAGGAAGGCACTAATATTAAGCATCTGGATTTGAAGGAAGATAGAAAAATCAGGAGATGAGAAAAAAGGAGGATGAACATTCTAGGCAAAGGGTATGTGCAGGAAATGAAAATGTCTAATCAAGAGATGGAATATCTAGCATAAGGAACAGCAAAGAGACCAGTGTAAATGGATCTTATAATTGTAGTTATTGTTTGTCCTTCATTCTTGGAGAGGACCATGATACCATGAAGGTTAAGTGGTAGAGCAAGATTTAAATAAGGAGAATGGAAGGTTGGCGGCAGCCAGGTTATTATAAAAGACTTTAAGTACACCTTTGACTTATAAAACTTAAGAATCTTAAATGGCATTTAAAGCTTTATACTCTAGATACAAGTCTAACTTTTGTTACTTAATTTACATTACTTTCCTAAACTTATTTTCTACTCTAAATAAACTGGACTTTTGTTCTTCCCAGAACTTGATTATTGAACATTTCAAACTAGATATCTCAGAAATATTTTAAAATTTAAATGTCCAAAACTGACCTCATTACATTTCCCCTTTTTCCAAACCTGCCTATTTTTATTGAAGGCAGAAAAGATCTTTCATTCTCTCAGATTCATTACTTCACCTTAGTCTCTCTCTTCTTTATATTCATTCATTTGTCAGATCTTCTAGATTTTTGTTCACATTTATTCACCTGACCCAATCTCTTCAATCTTATAGCTACCTCTTTTTCAGGTTCTCCTACCTCACCCTCCTGATTGGTCATCATCTCAACACTCTAATATGTCCTACACATTATTACAAAAGTGTAGAGATCTGGATGTGATTCCCCAATTCCATCAGTTCCAGTGCCATCTTGGTGACTTGAGGATAAAATATAAGCTCCCATATAACCCATCTTTCCAGCATCAGACGTGACATTTCCTAATTTGTCACCCAACCAAATTGGTTTTTTCTCTATTCCTTACACATTACAACTCATTTCCAATCTTTTTATCTTTTTAATGGCTGTATTTTTTCCCCTTAAAATGTATTCCCTGCTTATCTCAAACTCAGATACCTACTCTTCCTTTAAGACACAGCTTAAGTACCATCTTCTAAATGAAGCCTTTCCTAGTCCTGCCAACTGCTTGTGCCTTTACTACCAAACTAACTTGTATTTAACTATTCTGTACTTATTCATTTTACTTTTATATTGTGTATATAACATTGTGTAAGATAGATAGATGACATATATGTACTTGTCTTGCCCATAAAAGCTCTTGGGAAATAGGAATCATTTCATTCTCTTTGTGTTCTCACTATCGAGCATATAATCAGGAATTAATAAATGCTTGTTGATTGATCAAATTTCCTTTGTTTTTTTGGTACCAAGTATTTCCTCCATATCTGGAATGTATTCTATCTTCACCTTCTTAGAATCTTTGCATTCTTCCAAGTCTCAGCTCAAGTATAATAGTTTTGAAAAGCTTCCCTAATCCCCCTGGTTATTAATATTCTACTCTTCCTCCTCAAAATATCATGGACACAGATATTATTTATGTATAATAAGTAACCCTCCTCTGCTCCCACTGCCCTTCCCCTAGTAGAATACCAGGTCCTTTGAGTACAGAGGCTGGTCTTCATTTGGTTTTCTATCCCCAGAATTTTGTATAGGGTAGATACTCAAAAATTATTTTGTTAAATTGGATTGAACTAGTATTCCACATTTCTCAAGATCTTCTATAGCAGGTGTTCTGTAATTCAACTCCCTCTATGACTTCTGATGACTCTACGGTTCAGAGGGAGATACATCATATCTCATTGAAAGCAGCTTATCCTTCTTTTATCTCTTATTATTTGTGTTTACCTCTATGTTTCTTAACTCCTATGTTTAAATTTCCTCCACTTCATGATGATAGCTGCTAAATTGTGTACTATTGACTATAATGTTTCTGGAAATTTTTATATTAGGGTTTCTTTTAGGAGGTAATCTGTGGATTTTTTTTTCTTTTTTCTTTTTTTGTTTCTAAGAAATCTAGGCAGTTTTGAAATTTCTTCAGAGATGATTTCCTTTCTCTCCCCTAGCATTCAGTAGTCCAGTAACCTCACTCCATTTTCTGCATTTCTTTGTGTCTCCTTGCACAAATATAGATTGGAAAAATGGCTCATTTTCACTTTTTCTTTGCACACATAGGTCCTTTCATTCCAAACCCAGAGGTCTTTTCACCTCTACCTCCTTTGCCCCAGATCTTCAATTCACAAAAATATACACACATAGCCTTAATATTTTAAAAATGTTTTTATTGGGCAGCTAGGTGACGCAGTGGATAGAGCACCAGCCTTGAATTCAGGAGGACCGGAATTCAAATCTGGTCTCAGACACTTAACACTTCCTAGCTGTGTGACCCTGGGCAAGTCACTTAACCCCAGCCTCAAGAAAAAAATAAAATAAAATAAAAATGAAATGTTTTTATAGATGTCTGTTTTTATATCATCACAGTTTTTCCCAGTATCCCCTTCCGCTTTTCCCAGAGATCAATGCCATGTAACAAATTGTAATTTTTTTAAACAAAAGATCAACTATCAGCACAACTAATTGATACATTGAAAAAGCTTTAAAATGTACAATACCTTTATTTTTGTTTTTTTAAATGTGGTTTGCTTTCCATTTGCATTATTTATTTTATATTACTTTACTGTGCTTCAGTTCACGTACCAAGATATTTTAAGGCTTTCTATAATCAATGGGTATCTAGTTTTATTCCAATTACTTGCTGTTACAAAAGGTGCTACTAGAAATATTTTGGTGTAAGTAGTGATTATCAGTGATTTATCAGTGATTTCCTTGGATATAAACCTAGAAAACAAAATCTGTGAGTTACAGATAAAGAAATTTGTTTGCACTTTGCATAATTCCAAATTGCTTGTATGAATTCTCAGCTCTACCAACAATGTACTAGTGTTCCTATCTTCCCACATTAAATATTGCCATCTCTTGTTTCCATTGTTCATTTGCATTTCTATCATCAGAAATTTGAAGCATCTCCTTTTGAAAACTGTTCATATTTTTAACAAACTGTTATGAAATGGTTAAGTCTTAAATATATTTATTATTTGCTTATATATTTTGGTGAGGCAATTGGGGTTAAGTGACTTGCCTAGGGACACAGAGCTAATAAGTGTTAAGTCTCTTAGGTCAGATTTGAACTCAGGGCTGGTACTCTAACCACTCAACCATCTAGCTACTCTGTTTCCTTTTTTTATGAGAAGTGTGTTAATTGTTTCTTGTAAATGCAATCTAGCTAAAGTTATCTAATTTTTATGAGTCTTTCCATAATTTGTTGGGTCAATAATACATTATGCAATCTGAGCTATAGATATGAGAAATATATGATCAACTTCTGTTCTAACTTTTTATAGTATGATCTTAAATATTGTCATATATAATTATTTAAAACATCTTGTGGTATATAGTATGAGGCATTAGTCTATTCTCTTTTCTCCCAGGTTACTTTTCAGTTTTTCCAGGTTATTTTATCAAATGTGGAATTCTTTCTTAGGTAATGTATGATCCTAGGTAATGTCAAACACTATGTTAATTGAGTTCCATTGATCAGTTGTTCTAATTTTAAAGCAAAACCAGATAACTTATATGACTAGTTTTATAACATGATTTGAGATCTAGAAGTCCCATTACCCCTTTGTATTTAGCTCTTTTTATCATCTTCCTTGATATTCAGGATTTTTTGCTTTTCCAATGAATTTTGTAATTATCATATAGAAATTCTGTTGTTTTTTAAGGGTTTATTTTGTAACATGAAAATTTGCTGAAGCTATTAGTTGTCTTAGTTTCTTTGCCAATTCCACACAATTTTCCAAGTATTTAATTTCTTTCTTTTGTCTTATTATTCTTGGTAGCATTTCCAGAACTATGTCAAATATCAGTAAGCATCCTTCTTTAAGTCCCATATTTATTGAAAACAGTTCTAATATATTACTATTGTGTATGATTTTTGCTTTTAGATGTCTAGGCTTTTATTAAGATTGTGTTCATTATAGTTCCTAATGTGGAACTATACTTACATCCTGGCATAAATCCCACTTGTTCATGAATGATTTGTAAGATAAATTCCTTTAGTCTATTTGACAGGATTTTGTTTAAAAACTTTTGAGTCAATAATGCATCAATAATATTATAGACTTACACTTTTCCTGCTGCATTTTATACTTTCCTGGAATATATTGTTTCACGAAAACTTTCTTAACAAGGTGCTTTCTCAGTTTTTGAGAATAATTTGCTTATATGACTTCCAATTGCTCTTTGAATTTTTTGTTGGAATTGTCCCGTGAATCCATTTTCTTTGACCCCTATGTTATTTAGGTTTTCATCATTAAGTCTCCAAGGTACTCATTCTGGGCAAATCTCAAAGCAGTTTCTGCCTCTATCTTGTATAATTTGTCCGCAAGTCCTTCCTTTTCCATTTGTCTCACTCTGAAAAATGTTGAATCCTGAAGATGACAATAGAACTCTGAGTACACTCTCAAGAATCTTTCAAACCTCCAATTATATCATAAAGCAGCAGTCATCAAAATCATTTGGTATTTGTTTTTAAAAACCTAAAAATAGAATAATAGAGCTTAATAAGCCAATGTTTGATAAATGAAAAACAAATTTTATCAAGGAAAGATTTTTTATCTTATAAAATTTCTGTGACAAATTACCACAAAATTATGAATCACCTTGTTTATATGTTAAATCAACATTTTTTGGTGGGGTTAAATTACTTGTTGAGCATGTGCCTAGAAAAAGGACTGAGGGAAAAGTGATTCCTGTGGTCTCTCAAGAAGAGAAGATCCTGCAGAGAGGTGAATGACTGAAAAGAGATGGGTGGTGCTTCTGATAAGTTTTTCTAGAGTGAAGAGGGATATTAAAAAGTCATATGTATTGCATGTGATCTGTAAGAATTTGGCAATTGAGACTACTTGTCTTGCCTCAAGAATAGATTTCTAGGAAGAAATTAGCCCCTGGAAAAAATTAGGGCACAGTCTCAAATTAATTTTAGGTAAATGGAGAAAGTGATGTTTGGGAAAGGTCTTCCATGAGGTAACATCATCTGTCATCTACCAGAATTGGTTTTTTAGAAATGAAGAGGCAAGATAGGAGCAGAAACTGCTTTGAGGGAAGATGTCAGCACAGGTGCCTTAGTAGTTTTGGTTCCGTAAAGAATACAGAGAATAAGAACTAAATAATTATCAGAACTGTGAACCAGGGAATGAGGATCTAGCAGATATATAGAAGGAAGATGGACAGTGAATAGAGTGAGACAGAAATCCTCTGTGGCAAAGGAGAAAAAAAAGAAAATCAAAAAAGCCTATTAAACTGGGGAATTGGGAGTGAAAGAGAGACAATGGGAACAGGGTTATTCTAAAAATTCATTAAGCTAAAATAAATAAAGAGACAGTATTGTATTTACAACAAAAAAGAGAAAAATCATAACTTGAAAAAAATCCAATAAAATGAAAAAATGGCAAATGAACAAATGAAAAAACAAAGCCCCATAATCTGTTGCATATAAGAAACATATTTTGCCAAGCTAAACAAACCTGGGAGACTGAAAAAAAAATTTTTTTTTTACTATAAATCAAGTGAATCCATAAAAGCAAGACTTGGACTCCTGCTATTTGACAAAGCAAAACATTTTTTAAAATAATGATAAACAAGGAAACTAGTTGAACTACAAGAAGGCAAACACAAACACAGCAGTGACATGAATATTCAATGTCTCTCAGTTTTGGATATGACTAACAAAAAATAAAGAGAAAATAAGGACCTGAACAAACTGCTGGTAAACTAAAGCTAGAAGATATGTGTTAGACTTCACAGAGAATAATATATGTATTTCTTAGTACCACTTTGTAGATTCAGAAAAACTGATCATCTCATGTTATTACATGTAAATATTATAAGGCAAACCAATAAAAAAATATTTTATAGACCATATAGTAAAAAAAAAAAAACAAAACAAGATAGATATTTGTTTGAGGACCAAAAAAGGCACAAATCGAAATGAAACCTTAAATAATAATTGAGTCAAAGCAAGCTGACTTATAGGGGAGTTCTATGAAACTTCTAAAAATAATTAATACCTATATTATACAAATTATTCTCAAAAATTGAGAAACTACTCTACCAGAATTCTTTTATGAAACAAATATGGTCTCATTAATCCAGAAAACCAAGGAAGGATAAAACAACAAAAAATTAAAAGACAATAAAATTAATGAAAATGGTTCAAAATTTTAAAACAAAATTCTATCAAGCAGATCATAGTGATTTATTTTAGAAATCATTCATTATAATCAAATGGGATTTGTAGCAGAGATGCAAAAATGGTTCAACATTAGGAACCACATTAAACATAACTATCTTAAGAGATACAGAAAATGACTTTGCCAAATATACTTATTTATGCTAAAATTCTATAAAGTGTAGGCAATGTTTAATAAAATAAAAAGCATCTGTCAAATTGCAAAAGCAAACATTTGTAGAGGATGCATGAAAACATTTTCTATTAAATAGGGAAGTAAAACAAGAATATCCAATCTCTCTACTATTATTGAACATAATTCTGAAAAAAAAAAGGGAATAAAACAAGGGAAAGAAATTAAAGATATAAATATAGGTAAAGAAGAAATAAAGCATTCTTTGCTGAAATGGTAGTATACTTGGAAAATCCCAAGGAATCAGCAAAAATACTATTTGAGAACTAATAGGTTCAGCAAAATAAATCCTCAAAAATCAATTTCTTTAATAACAACAAAGCACAAGAAATAATAGCAAGGGAAATCTCATTGCAAATAACTAGGAAATACATAAAGTATCTAGGAATTGATCTACCAAAGCATTCTAAAGACTTGTGTAGATGCAATTACAAAATGCCCCTTAAAGAAATAAAGAACAATTTAAATAGCTGGAGGAATTTTCAGTGCTCGTGGCTGGGCTATGCTAATATAATAAAAATGATACTATCATCCAAGTATCAATCAAATTGCCAAGAAGATACTTTATAGAACTTAATAGAATAACAGAACTAAATAGTTTATATATCAAGAGAAATAATGAAAAGAAGTAAACATGAAGAGAGGAAAGACTTCTAGACCTTATAAAGCAGTAGTCATCAAAACCACCTGGAAAAGGTTAAAAAAAGAGATAGCTAGATCCGTGGAACTTAATTTCACAGTGTTTCATAAGGGGAGACACACAATTTCCCTTGGAAAGAACTCCATTTTTGACAAAAACTCCTGGCAGAAAATAGACTTTACAATACATTGTAAAATGGATACATGAAAATAAATAAAATAAAATGGATACATGAATTTAATATTCAAATCATACTGTGAAAATATAATTACAGAAGCTGATCACATACTTCTTAAACTAGAGGTAGCAATGTAGTTTTAATCCAACAAGAATAAGAGGACCTTATTAAAGACAAAATAGGTTACGTTGGTTATATCAAATTGAAAAGCTTATGCACAAATAAATTTAATGCACATGTGATAGAGAAGCAGCTGAATTAGGGGAAAATCTTTATTTAATACAAATCTCTGTAGAGTTTAGTATTCAAGACTTATAAACAATTAATAAACATGGGATGCCCATTATCCCTACTGTAACTTGATTTGTTGTTGTTCAGCCATGTCCAACTAATTTTACAGATGAGGAAACAGAGGTAAACAGCTATGACTTTCCCAAGATCACAAAGCTGGTAAGTGTCTGAAGTCAGATTTAAGTTCAAATTTTCCTGACTGCAGGCCCAGTTGCTCTATCCACTGCATTACTTAGCTGCCAATTGTAAATGTTACCAATGAGAAATACTACAAGAGAAAGAAATTGGCACACTAGTGCACTAGTGGTGGAACTATAAATTGATACTACCATTTTGGAAAACAATTTGGAATCAGGCAAGCAAAGTGAGTAAAATTCATAATATTTGAATAGATTCAATTCCGTTTTCAGTGTTCATCACTGAGCTATGCCAATGTAATAAAAATGACAATACTACCAAAGTATCAAATTACCAAGTGGATACTTTATGGAATGACAATTCATTTGAGAAAAAAATCTAAAGATTTTGAATATCAAGAGAAATGATGAAAAGAGGGAAGCTTGAAGAAGGGAAAGACAGTCAATTTTAGGGCTTATACCCCAACAAAGCCCTCAATAAAAATATTTCTAGAAGCAATTTTTTGATAGTAACTAAATAGAAGCAGTGTCATTGCTCATTGACTATGGAATGGCTAAACATTACATAATGAATGCAATGGAATTTTACTGCACCATAAGGAATGATGAAGACAGAGAAACATGGGGAAATCTTCATAAGCTGATGATGCAAAGTAAAATAATTGTAGCCAACAGTATGACATAGCACACACATAAATTCAAAATAAATATAGCAAATATAGCATGTTTTCAAATGAAGTAATATGAAAAAAAAATATTTCGTACCTCCCCCCTTCTATGTGTGAGAGGTCCATACATATTACACATTGTTCATGTTTTCAAACTTTTTCAAAGTATTATTCATTTGGTACTCATTTTTTCCATTTTTTTCTTTTTTGTCTTTAAAAATGTTTGTTGTATGCTATGGGAAAGATGGGGGAAAGATACTGGGGAAAAAGACATCAATGCAAACTTTTTTTTAAAGATATAGTAACAAGACTCTTAAGAAGACATTATAGATTTTATAATTTTTTTATTTGATATATTAGGGAAGTTATTCCATAATTCCTAGCCAAAAAACTCCCCCTCCCAAACAAACAAACAAAAACTAACAAGTTTCTAAAAATTTGTTTCAGTTATTCTAGTTGCCCCTTTTAAAATGATCTAACATTGTAACTCTGATTTGGGGCCAAAATGTTTGCTTATTCTTGTTTTAGAAAAATAGAAAAACTCCATATGGAGTAGATGATCTTGAATCCTTACCTTCTATATTTTCAAGCTGATTGCTTACATCTTCTTGAACTGTCATGATCCTCTTCAAGGAGCAGAGAATAATAAATGATGGCTTGTCTTCCCTATAGCCCTTTATACTTCTTTGAAGAAATGAAAATTAGTTCCTTCACAAAGAAAAATAGTAATCTAAAATCTTAGGGTATGGGAAGATAAATAGACTTTCAGAAAGCACTTGTTAAATAGGTATTTTTTAGTAGATTATTGACAGTGAGTTAAGTGTTTTTCCTCCCTATCCTCCTGATGGTTGTTAGGCTAGGCTCCTGATAAAATTGAATATGCCTGGAGGTTTGGCTTGGTACATATGAAGTCACTGAGTGTATATCTGTGTAGATATTACTGACTATAACCTGAAGTTATACATGAATGATTTTTGTATAATCTATGTTAATGTATTTTATGCTCCTTCCCAGCCTTGTACCTATTTAAGAGCTTTTGTGTGAAATGACCTATAAGATGACATTGGTAATTCTTCCTGTGTATATTGGTTATGCATATGTAAAAGAAGCATATTTCAGTGCATTCATTGACATTTTGAGATTTAAACGAATTGGCATGAATTGCAAAGTATAGTAGTAGCTCTTGATCATATTTGCATAAATAGCAACTAAGAGGTAGAATTGCCTGATTCCTCTATTCTTGACTGCCAGTATTGCTCAAAGCAGTAGCTGATGACCAGTTTAATTCCTTCCTTAAGGTCCACTTAGTCTCTCCTTCTAGAGATATAGCCTAATAACAAGAATTAAGATTTGATCTCAACACATTTGCAGCCACTTATGTAGTATATTAGGGGAAAACTGTGTTGGTTTTTGAGAATAGTGGCAAAAAGAGTATTGACTGTACTTAGTAGCTGCATAATAAATGCTTATTTCATTTCGTACTGTCAGCACAAGTGAAAAAGCTGATTTTTCATGTGGAAAAAATATAGAGCAAAACAGTTATAAATTTTGTATATATTTATGTGTATGTTGTCAATATAAATGTATGTTCTTTGAAGCCTGTTTGTTTTTTTCTTTGAAACATTATTGCCTAGCTTATTACCTGGAACATAGTGCATACTTAATAAATAACTTTTTAATTGATTGTTAGCCAGAATGTTTGATTATCTCATATACCATCATGCAAAGTAAACTAATTTCTTAAAACATTTGGATGTACAAACAGCACTTGATCTTGTTAACTAATGCAAAATTCATGCTGTCTTTAAAAAGTTTTGCAAGAAACACATCCCAAGTGATTTTAACTACATCTATTTGCTTTACAGGGTTGTGGGAAAAAAATGTACACCTTCTTGAGAGGAACCAAACAACTGCAAGTTCTAAGATTCTTGGGTATCTCTATTGGAGTTACTCAGATTCTGGCAATGATTCTCACTATTACCCTGCTGTGGGCTTTGTATTATGACAGAAGAGATCCTGGGACAGATCAAATGATGTCCTTGAAGAATGACACCTCACAGCACCTGTCATGTCATTCAGTGGAGCTGCTGAAACCAAGTCTATCCAGGATCTTTGAACATACAACCATGGCAAACAGCTTTAACACACACTTTGAAATGG
This sequence comes from Sminthopsis crassicaudata, assembly GCF_048593235.1. Lineage (NCBI taxonomy): Eukaryota > Metazoa > Chordata > Mammalia > Dasyuromorphia > Dasyuridae > Sminthopsis > Sminthopsis crassicaudata. The sequence goes on from NC_133621.1 coordinate 124,127,645, forward strand.
AGGAGCTGTAGATAATGCAAGAAGATGAGGCCACAAAATTCTTGGATCGGACTTTTTTATTTTTAAATACAATCCTTTGTCCATCTGTTTATGAAATATCTCCATAAAAGAGTACCCGGAGACTTGATTTTCTGCTTCCTTAATCAAGGAGAAAAGGATTTCATATCATACTAGGTATACTAGAACTGGCTATTCAGCTTTAAAAAGAACAAACACCTCCTTTATAGTGTTGGGGGAACTACTTCAGCCTTTTAGATTGTATTGTATAAGATTTTTATTGTTTGTAGATGTAGTTATGTTTGGGAGTTTACTATGGTAAAAATTTGACTTACATCCAGAGGCTATTTAGTTTAAAAAGCACTGATTAATTACTAATGTAGGAAGGTAGACAGTACTAATGATCCTTATTCTTGGATGGTGAATTATTTTGATGATGTTGAAAAGATTTTACAGCAGAATTTTCTGTGTTGGTTACTAATTAAATGTGACTTTCTGTAGTTTCTAAAAATGAACTTTACCACTTAAAAAAAAAAAAAAAAAGAGAACTAACCCAATGTCTTAAAGTTGATCAGGGATGTTTGTAAATGATTTTTTTTTTGTGTGTGTGTTAAGTCTGTATATTTTAGTAGATTTCAATCTAGTACATGGTAAAACAATTGTGAAAAGGACAATATTGCCTTTGCACAGCACCTTTTAATCTTTCCTAAGATGATTTTCTAAATTCCACCATTTATTTTATAAGTATTAAATATCACTAGCTTTGGAGAGTCACCAGTGTGATAAACAGGCAACAGGTTTGTTTGTTTTTTCAGAATATGATCCTGTCACCAGAAAATTTTTAACAGGACAGTTTCCACTTAACCAAATTATACTGTATGACTTGAGAGCTATACCTTTCCAAACTATGGTTTTATATAAAATTAACACATTTTCAAACACTCATTACTGTCCTCAATCTGTAGAATATACTATTCTTATTATTCAGTGACATTCTTGGAGTATAAATAATTTCAGTAAATTAAATATTATTTGATTAGAGTTTTTTTGCTATATTACTTCTATTAAGACACTGGGGTTACACAAATTATAAAATTTCTACAAAAGTTAGAATATATTTATTTGAAATGGGAAAAGTGCATTTTACTGTATTTTGTATAGTATGTTTAATAGAATATTTGAAAGAAAATTAAACAAGTTTCAATAAACCTTTTGTAAAGAATAGTCATTTCTGTATCCTTATTCTTATACATTAGTGCCATTCTTACCATTTTGTTGTAATAAATCCTAGGAAAAATATACAACAATAGGGAGGAAAAGATTATCTTTTAATAGTTTTCAGAAAAATTCAAAAGGAGCTTACAGATCTATTTGCTTTTAAACATAACTTTCATTAATCTTGCATTAAAAAAATTACAATTCAAGTAAAGCTAAACTGACCTTATCTTTAACATTTTAGTTTCTCATGCTTTTCATATTCTAGTTATTTTATCAAACTTCTATTTTTCTTCTTCAAAATTCCAAAAGCTTTATGATTCAAAATGAGTATGGAGTCATGGAGATTATAATCCTTCCAATTGAGAAAAGCCATGTGCATATTGAAAATAGGGAGAGGAATGCAGTTTCAATGGTTTCCCAGACATTCTGAAAGAGTTAAAGTAGGGGAACCAAGTATATATAGCACAGGGCCTGGAATCTGGAAGAAATTCAAATCCAGTCTCAGACACTTACTATTATGACCCTGGGTAGGTCACTTACCCTGTTTGCCTCAGTTTCCTTGTCTGTAAAATGAGCTGGAGAAGGAAATAGCAAATCATTCTATATTTGTATCTGTATCAAGAAAAACCCAAATGGGGCAGGTAGTTGGTATAGTGGATAGAGCACTAGCCCTGAAATCAAGATAACCCGAGTTCAAATCTGGCCTCAGACACTTAACACTTCCTGGCTGTATGACCCTGGGGAAGTCACTTAACCCCAATTGCAGAAGGAAGGAAGACCAATCCCAAATGGGGTCACAAAGAGTCAGACAATGGACTGAACAACAAAAGCATTTTTACAGAAAAGGAGACGATAACTAAAGTGCTTTATATATGTTTACTTATTTGACTCTCACAACAATCCTGTAAGGTAAAGTGCCATTATTTCCCTTTTACAAATGAAGAAAGGAAGGACATATAGATCACAGTCATACAGGTAGTGAGTATCTGAGACAGAATTTGAACTCCAGTATCCCTGATCTCAAGCTGCTCTTCACTTTAGTTTCCTCATTACTGCACTACCTAGCTTCCTACGAAGTTGGGAAATAGGAGACAAGAGTTCAGACATAAAGAAAACAAGTCTTATAAGGACTTGGGGATGGAATTAATGAGTAGAAATTACATGTTTTCTACTTTATGATCAGCAAGCATAGCTTTCTTATGTGTAGATACTGCCCCCAATTTCTGTTAATCTTTTGCAGCTGTGCCATGCCAAAGCCTTGACACCAAAGTCTGTGACATTAAATAAGCATTTAAGCACCTATTACGCACTAAACTTTGTCTTAGACTTAACTACAAAAATAAAATATCAGTGCCTGGCCCTCAAGGAATTAGTGGAGGTGATGGAGAAACAGGAGTACACTTGAGTTTACAAAGTAGTTCTCAGGGGGAAAATAGAGGTCCAAAACCAAAAGGAAATCTGTTAATAGAAGTTCCAGAGAATGCAGTGGAAGAAGGTAAAGAAGAGTAGAATAGGGACACCAGGGAAGGTTGGGTATGAGGGAGCAGAACAAGGTAGTCAAGAATGAGAACTTTGGCTTATCAACCCACAACTCAAGATCACAAAGATTCTAAATAGAGTCATGAGATAGTGTCATTTCCTTCATAGTAGCCAAGTCATTGTTGATTTATTGATTAGTCCCTGAAAGATGTATAAAGTATGCTAGTAGTAGAGGAGGAGTAGAGTTATTTCATATGTGGCTGCAGAGTTGACAAGCCTGCCTGATGGTCAAGATAAAAAGGGATTGGCAGAGTTCTGGACTGAGGTTGATAAACAAAAAGCTATGTTAAGCATTAAAATTAGTTATAATTTAGGGCAGCTAGGTGGCATAGTGGGCAGAGCACCAGCCCTGAAGTCAGAATGACCTGAGTTCAAATCTGGTCTCAGACATGGAATACATTCTGGCTGTGTGACCCTGTATGACTTAACCCCAATTGCCTCAGGGGGAAAAATGGTTATAATTTCCAGATTTCTTGATGTATCTGCTGTTGCACCAGGCCCCCATGCACAATGAACCTTAGTAGCTTAGAGTCATGAGCAGCCAAATTGCATAATAGATAGAATGCCAAGTCTGGAATCAGGAAGATTCATCTTTCTCAGTTCGGATCTAGTTTTAGACACTTATTAACTGTGTGACCCTGGGCAAATCACTTCACTCTATTAGCCTCAGCTTCTTCTTCTGGAAAATGAGCTGGAAAAGAAAATGGCAAACCAGTCCAGCATATTTGTCAAGAAAACCCCAAAGGGGTTCTTATAACTGAAACAGTTGAACAAAAGCCTGAAATTAAATATTATTTAGTATCAAAATGAGCTTAGTTTAAGTGGGGAAATTTTGCAACAGATTTTTTAAGGGCCCCAATAGCACCAACATGAAGTAATATATCTGCCAGAATTTTTAGAAATCAAATAATTCAATGAAGCTCAATAAGTTCACAGTTTTAATATTTTGCAAAAAAAAAAAAAAAAAGTGCCAAGCATTGTCTTGGGGATTTCAAAGTATGGGAGAAGTAGAGAGGACTGGGCACACATTTCATATGGTTTTGCATTGATTCCAAATTGAACTGTTGATTATTGATATTTCAAATAAATCTAATATTGCCAAAATACAAGTGTACTGAGACCATGAAAATATCAAGTGACATATTTTACATACATATAGGAAAAAGAGGAGAGATATTTCATAAGAGTAAGTCAGCATTCAATATATTTAAATCTCCCTGTTTAGATTCATTTTTTCTACTTTAGGAATCAAAATTCAAGAAAACTACTTTATAACACAATTACTAATTAATTTCCTTTGAGTTGCTTATTGTTGAACCTGAAAAGTTTTATTCCTTGTTTTCTGAATTCAGGATTCCTGAGATAAAAGGACCTAAAGACTTAAATCCTCCAACTCAAAGAGTAGACACTACAACTTTTAGAGGCTGTAGTCTTATCATTATCATTATCATTAAGGAAGCCTAGGCAATTTCTCTTTAAACCCTAAAAGAGAATTTCAAAGTAAAAAATTCTAACAGTCATGGAAGAAGAGACAGGTCATCTTTATTGTTTCTCTTTAGCTGTATCCCAAATAGAATTATGCACATACACAAAATCAGGGTTTCAAAGGCCCCCAAATTCTTCCAACATTGCAGTGGAGATAGAGCAGTGGAATTATGGAGATGAGCTCAAACCCTGCCTGCCATAATTTCTAGCCCTGTGGTCCTGCACAAGTTTGTTTGTTTGTTTGTTTGTTTTAAGCATTTGAGTGTCCATTTCCTTATCTGTAAAATAAGGTGACACTTGTCAGTCTAGAAGGCCCCTTCCCCCTTTGACTCTGTGGTCCTGTGATCCAACTCCTCCCCTAATCCCATGGGATCAGCACCCTAATTCAGACCCCCATTACTTCTCTCCTGGAATATTGTTGTCTAATTAGTTTTTGTTTTGTTTTGTTTGCTTCTACTTTCTCTCTTATTCAAAATATTTCTTAATATTCCTATGGCACAGACCTGACCATATTATTCTACTGCTCAGATCCTTATTGTGGCTCCCTGTTGCCTCAATATAAAACATAAATTTCTCATGCTGATATCTAAGGCCCTTCACAATTGGACTCCAACATATTTTGTGAGCCTTATTTCTCATTACTTGATTTCATGTACTTTGTATACCAGTCAGACTAGGTTACTAGTTCCTCATATTCAAGACTCCATCTCTCACATTTGTGCAGCTTCCCCCTTATGCTCAGAATTCAGTGTCTTTTGGATTCTTTTTACAGTGACCACAGACATCTCTTTACATCAGTTTTTGTATTATATGTCCCTTCAGAGAGGTTAGGAACAGCTTTTATTATATTTCCAGTGCCTTTTACAATGCTTTACTCATAGTGACTAATTAACAAATGCTTGTTGGATTATATTCTGTCTCTCAGAAGGTCTATCCCTCAAATCTCAGATTAAATGCCACTTTCTCTATGAAATCTTCCATGATTTTTCCCTCACCTCAATTATTAGTGCTTTTTCCTTCCTCATACTATCTTGAATATATTTATATCTTTACCCATCACTTCATTAGAGTAGAATGTAAGTTCCTCAAGGGAAAGAAACTATTTCACTCAGTCTTTTTTGTCTTTATATCACCAGTACCTGGCAGAGTATTTACATATATAATGAGCACTTTGAAAATACTGATTAAATTGACTTTTAGATCCTCTAGTCCAGAAGTTTTAAATGATTTTGGGTGCCATGAATTCTTATAGCAGTTTGGTTGAAACCTAGAGACCTCTTCTCAGATCATTTTTAAAAAATAAAATATATAGGGTTTCAGAGAAAACACTCAAGCCACAATGGTGGGGAAAAGTCAGAAACTCACCTGAGCTTCCACCCCCCTCCCCACAAATTCCTCTCTGAACAACTTTGAATAATTCCCTAAAATGAATTCTGCAGTGGCAAAATCAAAGCTTTTTTTTTAAAAAGGAAAAGAACCTATAAGTATATAAATATTACAGCAGCTCTTTTAATGACTGAATGACTTGTGCTATATGTTTGAGATGGAATTCTATTGTACTATCAGAAATGATGAGCAGGATGTTCTTAGAAAGACTTTACATCAACTAATGCAAAGTACAGAACCAAAAGAACATTGCACACAGTAAAAGCAAAGTTGTACAATGATAAACTGAATATTTTAGATATTCTTAGCCATATGATGATCCAAAACAATTCTAAAGGACTTATGATGAAAAATGATATTTATCTCCAGACAAAGAAAATATATTGAATGCAGATAAAAGCAGATTTTGCTAAACTATTTTTTCATGATTTTTTGGCCTGTGTTTCCTTTTACAATATGACTAATATGGAAATATGTTTTATATAACAGCACATACATAATATAATCAAATTGCTGGCCTTTACAGTGAGGAAGGAGAATTTGGAACTTAAAAATTGTTTTTTTACATGTAATTGGAGAAAAAAATAAAATAAATATATTTAAAGAAATATGACAAAGATGAAATAACATCTGTCCCTGGAGTCAATAGGGAGCCAGTGATGTTCATTGAGAAGGGGAAATGGAACTGTATAGAAAATGCTTGGAGAAAGGAGAGGCTTGACATAGGGAAAACAATTAAGAACCTATAGCATTAGTCCAAGTGTTGAAGTACTCAACAGATCTGATGGTTGTGTAAGCAGATAGAAGGGGACAGATGTGAGAAGTCAAGATAGAAAAATACCAAGATTTGACAACTTTTAGGGTATATAAGAAGAGGGACATTGAGGTGTAGAAGATGACAACAAGGTTGAAGATTTGGATGATTGGAAGAATGTTAGTGTCCTGATGGTAGTGAGGAATTTTGAAGAGGTCCTCAATTTAAGAGCTGCATTATTGAGAGTTCAGTGATAATTAGGGTGGGTGTATAAGCATAAGGTGTATTTGTGCTGGAGTCAGGCTCTATATCAAATATTGTAGAAAAGGAGGAATTCAACACACACCTTCCTACCTTCCCATTGGATGATCCCTTTGAATTCAGGTCATAATCCCCTACCTGCCCCCTGATAATTTGGAGATTATCCAACCAAGACTGTTGGTTCCAATTTATGAGCTACAGTTGCCAGGAGTTTCAGAGTTGTTGCAACAGTTTCAAAAATCTATAACCAGACAAATATTTTCATTTTAAAATCCATTTTCTACAATAATATATGCAGTGTGAATAATGGATTTTATGTCTTTGAGCTTATATTATTGATCCTTCATTTGAGCTAATAAGATTTAAGTTATTTAAAAGTAATCTTCATGCAAGAAGGTTTAGTTCTGGTCATGTTTGTCCTAAGTATCCTTTGCTGTTTAACTCAAGCCAAGAGTTAACTGAGATTTTTTTCCAGTAATATATGTTCATGAAAGTAGAATTTCTATGTTTGTAGCTTAGAGATTTAAATATTAAAGCAAGTTGGATGTGGTTCCAGCTCTAAGGTTGAAATTTGCATTGCTTTAAACTAGGTTTTAAATCTCTCAAAGCCATGAGATAGTTCTAGCTAGTTCATTAAATGACTCAGTACTATAAGCAAATGCAGCTTCTATGAATTGAAAAAAATGTTTTATTCGTGTGCACACAGGCACTCACATACATACTTTTTTTTCCCCCAAAATATAACTGCTGCTGTGATTTAGGAAATGAGCATTTATTAAACAACTATTAGATGCTGAGCTCTTTACAAATATTATCTCATTTGATCCTCTCTTTCAATAGCTCTGGAAAGCAGGTGCTATTATTAGCTCCATCTTACATATGAGAAATATGAGGCAAACAGGAATTAGTGACTTGTTCATGATCATACTTTTATGTGTCTAAGTCCAGCTTTGAATTCAATTCTTTCAGACTCTAGGATTCATCACCTATAGCTGCCTCTTTAAATTTCACATTAATAAAATACAAATTAGCGTTACCAAATTCATAGTAACTTTTTATCATAATCATAGCTAACTTGTCTATAATGCTTATGATGTGCCTTACAATTATCAGTTCATCTGATTCTCACAATGAAATGGGGGCTAAATCCATTAGTATTTTTTTATTCTTTTCTTCTAAACTTAAACATGCTTACAGGAACTTATCTCATCAAACCTGCAACTTACTCTTCATAGGTACCCCTGCCCCTGAGATTCCTCCCTGCCTTCCTCTAGTTGGAGAGAATAGAGGTTGGAAAGCAAAAGTTTCTCCTAGAACTTCCACTTAAGGAATATACACAGGTCAGAAATAGTTTCTTTTCCCACAAGGCTATATTTAGGTTTCAACAGACTCCCAAAGCAGGTATCTTTCTGCTATCCTCCTCTTCCCCTACCCCATTCCTCTTCAGCTTCTTTTGAGCTCCTTGAAGTCAGGAACTGCTTTTGCTTTTCTTTGAATCACCAGAATTTAGTAGTCCTGGGACATGATGAGTGCTTAACAACTATTTATTGATTAACTAATGCATATAAATAAGTACAATTTTGATCTGGTGTTTAGATTAGAAAGGGGTCTTCAAACAATAAGTCCAGCCCACATTTCTCTGTCTCATTCACAAGAATCTCCAAAAAGACTTTCTCAAGTATGTTGTGAGACCAATACATGCTGTGGCTAAAATATTCTAATCTATTTTAATCTTGTATCTTTGTAAAAAAAAAAAAAGGTACAGACAATAAGTATGGCATGAACCACCTGTTCTTTTTCTTCAAATTTAATAATTTTTAAAATTTTAATCAAGTATAAAATAAGAAAAAAATTTAAAATGCCATACACACAGCAGATTACAAGAGGATTCAATATAAAGCAATCAATGTTTATTTCAAGAAAACCTATATAATAAACACTACATATGATTTTCAAAGCTGCTTAGCTTTTCTTTGCATCCCTGTTTGAAACCCTGTTTTATGGTTTTCTTAACTTTTCTGCCATGTACTTTTTGCTTTATTTCTCCCATTCCTGTCCCCAATCTAATGAAGACCACAATTAAGGGTTATATATATATATATATATATATATATATATATATATATATATATATATATATATACATAGGTTTCTATAAATATTAACATATATAAACACATATGCACATATGTAAGACTGTATTATGCTGATTTCTACCTGTCATCTCTAAAGGTGAATAGCATCTTTTCTTTATAGGTCCAAGTCTTTCCACATTTTTGTAAATCAATCAATCAACTCATCTTTTCCTAGACCACAGCAATATTTCAACCTAGTCACATACTAAACTGACAGATTGTCTATGAAATTTCCCCCAAAATTGTCTGCATTCTTTCTATTCTTTACTACATAAGTTTTATTTATATAAGAAATCTTTAGTAAAAAATGAAATCATCCTAGTTTATACTTCAACAGTGCTCTCTCTTATAAAATAGTTCAAAGCCTGAGACAACTGAATTGATTTCATTTACTTCTCTTTTCCTGGTTTCTTTGAAGTCCTTCATCTTTTGCTCTTCCAAATGAACTCTTGGTTTGTTTTTTTTTCCAACTCAGTAAAATAATTTTTAGTAACTTAATTGGTATGACATTGAATAAGTAAATTAGTTAGATAAAAAATGTTATTTTAAAAATTATATTGGGGGTAGCTAGATGATTCAGTAGATAGAGTACCAGCCCTGAAGTCAGGAGGACCTGAGTTCATTTCTGGTCTCAGATACTTAATGCTTCCTAGCTGTGTGACCTTAAGCAAGTCACTTAACCCCAATTGCTGCCCCCCCCCTCTCTCCTCTCTCTCTCTCTCTCTCTCTCTCTCTCTCTCTCTCTCTCTCTCTCTCTCTCTCTCTCTATATATATATATATATATATATATATATATATATATATATATATATATATATATACATATATGTTTTACCTACCTACAAACAATAAATATTACTTTAGTTATTTAGATCTGAGTTGTATATCTCCAAATATTTATATGAATAAAATAGAGGAAGAGGAGAACAATGAATTGAGCATGCAACTAAAAAGCTGGAAAAAGAACAAATTAAAAATCTTCAATTAAATACAAAATTAGAAATCCTGAAACTCAAAGAAAAAATTAATAAAATTGACACAAAGAAAATTATTGAACTAATTAACAAAATTAAGAGTTAGTTTCATGAAAAAAAACCAACAAAATAGATAAATCAGCAAATCTGACAATCTAATTGAAATGGAAAATATCTATAAAAATACAAATTGCCCAGATTGACAGAAGAGAAAATTACTTAAATAGTCCCATTTTAGAAAAAGAAATTGAACAAACCACATTCACAAGTAAATTCTACCATTTAAAGAACAATTAATTCCAATACTACATAAATAGGAAAAAATAGGTAAAGAAGGAATACTGCCAAATTCCATCTGTGAGACAAATATGGTACTGATACTTAAACCAGGAAGAACCAAAACAAAAAAGAAAATTACAGACCAATTTCCCTAATGAATATTGATGCAAAAATTTAAATAAAACATTAGCAAAGAGATTACTAAAACTTATCAGCAGGATAATACACTATGACCATTATCACTAGGAATGCAGGGCTGGTTCAAAATCAGGAAAACTATTTCTCCCTAATGGACCATATCAATAACAAAACTTACAGAAATCATCTGATAATCTCAATAGATGCAGAAAAGGTTTTTGACAAATTCAGCATCCATTCCTATTAAAAACACTAGATAGCATAGAGATAAGGGAAATTTTCCTTGAAATTAGAAGCAACATTTATCTGAAATAATCAACAAGCGTTATTTGTAATGGAGAAAAAAAGGACACATTTCCAATAAGATCAGGAGTGAAACAAGGATGCCCATTATCTCCACTATCATTCAATATTGTACTAGAAATGTTGACTTTAGCAATTAGGAAAGAAAAAGAAATGAAAGGAAGTAGAATAGGCAGTGAAGAGACAAAACTATCACTCTTTGTAGATGATATGATGATATACTTAGAATCCTAGAGAGTCATCCAAAAACCTACTTTAAACAATTAAAAGCTTTAGCAAAGTTGCTGGATATAAAATAAACCCACAAAAATCACCAGCATTTCGTTATGTTTCTGACAAAGCCAAGCAACAAGAGATAAAAAGTGAAATTCCCTTTAAAATAACCATGGATGGGGGCAGCTAGTTAGTATAGTGGATAGATCCCTGGCCCTGAAGTCAGGAGAACCCAAGTTCAAATACAATGTCAGATAGTTAATACTTCCTAGCTGTGTGACCCTGAGCAAGTAACTTAACCTCAGTTGCCTCAGCAAAAAATAAAACAAAATAAAATAACCATAGATGAAATAAAATAAAATACCTGCTAAGATAAAACCAGGAATTATATAAACACAATAACAAAACACTTCTCACACAAAAAAATCTGATCTAAACAATTGGAAAAATATCAATCGCTCATGGACAGGCTGAGTTAATATAATAAAAGTGACAATTCTACCTAAATTGATCTATTTGTTCAGCATTATACCAAACCATGAAATATTTATTTTATAGAGTTAGAAAAAAGAATGAATAGCAAAACTCATCTGGAAGAACAGAAGATCAAGAATATCAAGGGAATTAATGAAAAATATACAAAGGATGGTGGACTAGCAGCACCAGACCTAAAACTGTATTATTAATCATGTCATCAAAACCATTTGGCACACATGATACAATAATCAATGACTATAGTAATCTAATTTTTGATAAACCACAAAACTCCAGCTTCTGGCTTAAGAATTCACTATTTCACAAAAATTGCTGGGGAAACTAGAAAATATTATATCAGAAACTCAGCATAGGCTTGCATCTCACATTCCATATTAAAAAAAAATAAGGGGAAAATGAACTGGGATATCACAAGGAAATTAGGAGAACAAGGGATAGTTTTCTTATCAGATCATTGGAGAAGGGAGGAATTTATGACCAAAGAACTAGAGAATATTATGAAATGCAAAATGAACAACTTTGATTACAATAAATTAAAAAGGTTTTGCAAAAACAAAACAAGATTAAAAAAGGAAATACAAAGTTGGGAGAAAATTTTCACAGCCAGTTTTTCTGATAAAGGTCTCATTTCTAAAATATATAAGGAACTGGGTCAAATTTATAAAAAATACAAGTAATTCCCCAATTGATAAATGGTGAAACTATATGAATTTTTATTTCATTACAATTTTCAGAGGATATGAAAAAATGTTCTAAATCATTATCGATCAGAGAAATGCAAATTAAAACAACTCTGAAGTATCACTTCACACCTCTCAGCTTAGTTGACAAGAAAATATAATGATAAATGTTGAAGGGAATGTGGAAAAACTGGGACACTAATGCATTGTTTGTGAGGTTGTGAAATGATCCAATTATTTAGGAAAGCAATTTGGAACCATGTCCACAAGGCTATAAAACTGTGCATTTGATTCAATATTGCTACTATTGAATCTGTATCCACAGGAAATCACAAAGGAGGGGAAAGGACATATATGTGAAAAAATGTTTGTAGTAGCTCTTTTTGTGGTGACAAAGAACTGGAAAATGAGGAGATGCCCATCAATTGAGGAATGGCTGAATAAATTATGGTATATGAAAGTAATGGCATATTATCGTTCTATAAAAATGATAGGCAAATTCTGCCGAAATTAGTCTACTTGTTCAGTGCCATACCATGAAAATACCAAAACTAGAAAAAATAATTTAAAAATTCATCTGGAAGAACAAAAGGTCAAGAATATTAAGGAATTAATTGCAAAACCTACAAAGGATGGGGGCATAGCAGTACCAAACCTAAAACTATATATTATAACCATTTGGTAATGGCTAAAAAGTAGAGGAATGTATCAGTGGAATAGATTAGATACACCCAACACAATAATCAAGGCTTATAGCAATCTAGTATTTGACAAATCCCCAAACTCCAGCTTCTGAAATAGGAACTCACTATTTGACAAAAACTTCTGGGAAAACTGAAAACATAATATGTCAGAATCAAAATGGATATATAATTTGGGCATAAAGAATTATACCATAAACAAATTAGGAGAACAAGGAATAATTTACCCATGAGATTTTTGAAAAAGGGAGGAATTTATGACTAAAGAAGAATTAGAGAACATTATGAAAGGAAAAATGGACAACTTTGATTACATCAAATTAAAAGGGCAATGAGATGAACCAAATCAATTCCTATAAAGCAATAATGAACTGAACCAGCTACACCCAGAGAAAGAACTCTGGGAGATGACTATGAACCACTACATCGAATTCTCAGTCCCTCTATTTTTGTCCACCTGGATTTTCAGATGATAAAATTAAAGCCATCTATATTTATGTATAAAAATGCTCTAAATCACTATTGATTAGAGAAATACAATTAAAACTACACTCATACCTCTCAGATTGGCTAAAATGACAGGAAAAAGATAATGATAAATGCTGGAGGGGGTATGGGAAAACTGAGGTACTAATACATTGTTGGTACTAATATACTGTTAGTAGTTATGAAATGATCCAACAATTCTGGAGAACAATGTGGAATTATACCCAAAGAGCTATAAAACTCTGCATACCCTTTGACCAAAAGTGCTATTTCTGAGTCTGTATCCCAAGAATATCTTAGAAGAAAAAGGACTCACATGTGCAAAAATGTTTGTAGCAGTTTGTAGAGGGCCAGAACTACTTGAAACAAGGATACTTACAACAAGGTGTTAACTCAGTGAAATTGATGAGATGATGATTCTTTAGTATACATATACTTAGTACTTAGCATAGTGATATAATGGTTCTCTAGCTCACACATAATTAGTATGCTGTAATGATGTAAGTGTAATAGGGTATTAAAGGCCTGAGAGGACTGGACATTCCATCTTTGACCATCCTCCTGGTGGCTCTCCTGACTACTTTACTCCTCCACTAAGACCAAGGCTGGACTGGAGATCCTCCAGAAAGCTAGCCTGGACACTACATTTTGGTGCCCATGGGGCCAAAAAAAACCGTATATTTGTTTCAAGTACACTTTTTAAGAGTTCCGGCCTCTACATCTGATGTTTTTGTGGTAGTATAGAATTGGAAAATGAATAGATGTCTGACAGTTAGGAAATGGCTGAACAAGTTGTAATATATGAAGATAATGGAATATTATTGTTCTATAAAAATGATGAATGAGCTGATTATAGAAAGGCCTGGAAAGATTTATATGAACTGATGCTGAATGAAACAAGCAAAATCAAGAATACATTATATACAATAACAGCAAAAATATGTGATTATCAGCTATAAAAGGCTTGCTTCTTCCCAGTAGTTCAGTGATCTGAAGCAGTCTTAATAGACTTTGGATAGAAAATGCCATCTGCATCCAGAAAAAGATCTAAGGAGACTGAATGTAAATTAACACATACTATGTTCACTTCTTTTGAATTTTTTTAAAATTTTCTCCCACGGTTTTTCCCTTTTGCTCTGATTTTTCTTTATGATTCATAAAGCAATGTGTATTAAAAATAAAGTTATTATAATTTAAAAAATGATGAACAAGCTGATTTTTAGAAAGGCTGGGAAAGATTTACACAAACTAATGCTGAGCAAAACAAGTAGAACGGGGAACACATTGTATATAGTAACAGCAAGATTGTGTGATGATCAATTATGAAAGACTTGGTTGTTCTCAGTAGTTCTATGACCCAAGGAAATTCTCATAAATTTTGGATAGAAAATGCCATCTTCATCCAAAAAGAAAAATATGGAGACTGAAATGTAAATCAATAAATGCTATGTTCCACTTCCTCCCCACGCATACCTTTTTTTTTTCCTGTTTTTTTTTCTCATGGTTTTTACCTTTTGTTCTGATTTTTCTGTCCCAATATGATTCATAAATGTATATATATATACATATACACATATGTATATGTATATATATGTATAAATTAATGTACATGTATAATCAGAAAAAAATATAAAAAAAGAAGAAAAAATTTTACTCCTGGGATCTCATTCAGGTACCAATTGGTAGCTTTTTGTTCTAGAACTTCAAGACATTTTCCCCTGTTTCTTGTAATATAATATCAAGATACTTTTAAATTGTATTCTTAAATCATTTCTGGTTGGACCTGTTCTCTAGATACGTTGTTTTTCTAATGAGATGTTTCACTTTCTCTTCTATTTTTTCATACTTCTGGTTTTATTTTATGATTTTTTTTGGTGTCATTAGCTTATTCCTGCCCGATTCTATTTCTCAAGGAATTTCAAGGAATTATTTTCTTCCTCAAGATTTTGGTTCTCTGTTTCAAGTTGGTTGACTTCCTTTTCATATATATTTTTTTATTTTCCTGGATATGTTTTTTTCTTTTTCCCTAATTTTTCTTCAATCTCTCTTATTTGATTTTAAAATTCCTTTTAAAGTTCTTACAAGAACTGTGTGTGTGTGTGTGTGTGTGTGTGTGTGTGTGTGTGTGTTGGACCATTTAACATTTCTCATCGAAAAGGAGTGACTTGGAGCAGCTAGTTGGTGTAGTGGATACATCACTGGCCCTCAAGTCAGGAGGACCTAAGACCTGAATTCAAATTTAATCTCAGACACTTAACACTTCCTAGCTGTGTGACTCTGGGCAAGTCACTTAATCCCAATTGCCTCAGAAAAAAAAAAAAAAAAAAAAAAGAAAGAAAGAAAAAAAGAAAAGGAGTGACTTTATTTAAAAACAAACAAACAAACACCTTTATTATCTTCCTGTGAATATGAAGCAAGATCCTCTTAACCCCATATTGATTATCTATGGTTGGGTTCTTTCTCCTTTGCCTACTCATTTTAATTTTTTTGCAACTAGTAGTGTAATGAAATTGTAATCTTTCTGATATGGGAAATGCCCCAAGTCTTAGGTCCTTCTGTCATTTTTTTGAGATCTTATGGCCCAACCTTGGATTTACCTCTCCACTCCTAGTCATGTCTAGGGTCCCCAGTTTCTCTGTTCCACAAATGATCTTGCTCCCTGCAGTCTCTCTGTTGACTGCAAATGATAGCTGTCCTCTTTGTCCAGCAACTAAAATCAGGCACTCTGTTCTCCTGCAAGGGCCCAGAGACCACAGGATTCCTGCCTCACCAAGTGTGTGCTAGCTCCTTCTCCCCACAGCAACATCCTGGGACTCATAAGGTTGACACAGCTGTGTGTGGCATCTCTTGATGGTCAAAGGTCCTTTAATCTTCTAGTCAATTGTTAGACCAGAAAATTTCTGCTAAATGATAAGTTTCTAAGGCTGAGGTTGCCTCTCCACCCATCTACCCCTAGGTGTTGCCATTAGTTGATTTTGTAGAGTTGGCCTGGAGGTATTTGCACTTCACTTAAGCCAACCTCTGTACTTGGAGTCTTCTAGAATCTTTTTAAGATGACAACTACTTTACCTTGTGTTTATTTCTGCTACTCAGAGGTGATGTTGTCTTTTTTTTTTTTTTGTACCAGTGGAGGAGATTTGGATAACTGAAAGTTTTCTGATCTAGTCCTCCATTTCCCAGAATCCTCTTGAGCCACCTCTTCTTGATGAAACCATGTAACTTTTAGTGATAATGCTTTCCATTTTCTGTTCAGAAATTATCCTTTAATAATATAATGTAAATTTAAGGCAAGAATTAAGAATTAATTAAGGGCTTAATTAATTAAGTCAAAAATGAGGAATAGTTGGAAGGCTCCCCCTTCTTCCTCCCCCCACTTAAAAAAAATTGGAACATCTTTCACATACCTATATTTTTTCTCATTCATTCATTAATCTGAAAAGATAAGTTTCTGAGGATTAAAAGCAGAGTGAAAAACCATGCCTGTTCTTAAGAATGTTACATTCTGTTCATTGGCAGTGGGTAAATCATGGAAACAAATAAATACAAGGACCTTAGACCATAAAATCTCAAAAAATGACAGAAGGAGCTAAAACTTGGGTCAACATTTCCTATATCAGGGAGACTAAAACTTGAGTACACTACTAGTTGCTAAAAACAAATAAAAATGAATAAACAAAGAAGAACCCCCACACACCATACATAAATAATTACTGTGGGGTTAAGAGGATCTTGATTCATATGCAGAGGAAGATAATGGCAATTTTGAAAAGAGAGAGGTGATACACAGGAGAGAGAAGTGAGAAAGAGAAGAGAAGTGAGGAAGAGAAGAGAAGTGAGGAAGAGAAGAGGAGAGAAAGGAGAGAGAGAGAGAGAGAGAGAGAGAGAGAGAGAGAGAGAGAGAGAGAGAGAGAGAGAGAGAGAGAGAGAGAGAGAGAGAAGAAGAAGAAGAAGAAGAAGAAGAAGAAGAAGAAGAAGAAGAAGAAGAAGAAGAAGAAGAAGAGAGAGAGAGAGAGAGAAGAAGAGAGAGAGGAGAGAAGACAGAGAGAAGAAGAGAGAGAGAAGAAGAGAGAGAGAGAAGAAGAAGAAGAAGAAGAAGAAGAAGAAGAAGAAGAAGAAGAAGAAGAAGAAGAAGAGAGAAGAGAGAGAGAAGAAGAGAGAGAGGAGAGAAGACAGAGAGAAGAAGAGAGAGAGAGAAGAAGAGAGAGAGAGAAGAAGAAGAAGAAGAAGAAGAAGAAGAAGAAGAAGAAGAAGAAGAAGAAGAAGAAGAAGAAGAAGAAGAAGAAGAAGAAGAAGAAGAAGAAGAAGAAGAAGAAGAAGAAGAAGAAGAAGAAGAAGAAGAAGAAGAAAGAAGGAAGAGGAGGAGGAAAGAGGGAGGAGGGGGAGGAGCAGGAAAGAGGGAGGAGGGGGAGGAAAGGAGAAAGGGGAAGAGGAGAGAGGGAGAAAGAACAAGGGAGTATGGAGTATCCTATGTATACCTGAAAATAACATGAGAGCTTTTTCTTGACTTCTCTATTTTTAACTATTCTGTTTTCCTCCAGTATTTTCTTCTCCTGTCCCCTCCTTAATAATTTATTGTAGAAATATAGTACTTATCTTGTTAAAAAAATTAAAAAGTTGGCTTATTTTGGTTTGAATAATGAAATGACTTCCAAGTCACCTAATATAACTATTTTTTTGCAGCATTTCTTACAGAAAGACTTTACAATGCCCTTTTCATCTCATGCTCAAGTTACTATAATAGTCTAACCATCCTGTCAGCCTCTTATGATTTTTTCTTTTCTACTATATCCTGCACATTATTTCAAGATATATCTTTTAAAATACTGTTGTGTCTTGCTCAAATTTTTGTAAAGTCTCAATCACCTTTCATTAAAGAGCTGCACAGTGTAGAACAAGATATCGTCCCAACTCATTAGATTGTTAGCCAAATCCCTCCACAGTCTCTGGCATTTAGTAGGGGATTAATACATATTTGTTCAGTTGAAATGATCAGACAGCCTTTCCTATATTATGTTTTAGTACTTTCAACAAAGATAGAGACATTACTTCAGTTCTTGAATGCGATTCTTGGATTCCTAGAATTACCCAATACCTTTTTAGGAAGGTCAAAACTAAATTCGTTGTAATTGGTTAAGTTGTTTTACGATTATTTCTGATTCTTTGTGACTACATTTTGGATTTTCTTGGTAGAGGTACTGTAATGATTTCTCAATTTCTTCTCCAACTCATTTTCTAAATGAGGAACTGAGGCAAAACAGGATTGTGACTTGCCCATTGTTATATAGCTAGTAATTGTCTAAGGTCAGATTTGAACTCAGGAAGTCTTTCTGGTTCCTAGCTCAGGGTTCTATCCACTGTGTCATCTAACTCCTCTTTTCATAATAATTTCATAATAATATCAATGTGTTATTTGAATTAAAATACTCCTTCCTTTTCCAACTACATATTTATGTGGAGTCAGATTTTCTTCTTGTACTTCATGCTAGATGTATGTATGTGTTATATCTCAGGGAAGGGGGAGAGGGATAGAATTTGGAACTCAAAACTTTTCTTAAAATGTTAAAAATTTTACAGGGGGAAATAAAATATTATACTTAAATAAAAGAATAATAATATAAATAATAAATAATATATTAGTAAAAGTATAACAACTGTCCTCAAAGTTTTTTAAAGAGTATGAAGAAAACAGAAAGTTCAACAATTGCTAGTATAGTCAACAAACTGACCTGTAGAATAGAAAAGCCTGGATTTGCATAACAGTGCCCACTGATACTAGGAGTTTGACTCTAGGCAAGTTACTTAATTCTTCAGGGAGCTAATCAACTATCTAAGACTTTAAATTGCAGAGAAAGTGCAGATCTGCTTGATCAAAGGAATTTTCTTACTTGTGCTTCCCATTTCCAATCCACAACAACAAACTCTAAATGCAAATACTTTCCTCAAGAATTATGTTGTATAATCCTCGCTCTGAGTTTTTTTCTCAATCTGGTAGATACTTCTTAAATAACTTCTTCCCTTTATTATTCCTACACATTTTTTGTATTTCCCTTACATCCATTAATACCAACTTCAAGTTCTATGAATTCTATTGTCAATCTATTGTCATCACTCCAGTCCACAGTGATAAATTTTTTCATGTGATCTAATAGTATTTGTTATTTATATGACACATTTGACATCTTCTACATTATTATATTATTATTAATACCTCATATTGTTATTTGACTTTTCACTGGCATCTGTCTTGTTTCTATATTAAATTGAAGGTCTTTGAGGATAGTTATAGAATCAAAGAATTTGAGTGTTGAAAAGGAACTTATTGGCCATGTAATATACAATCTATTTGTGAAAGGAATTCCCATTCTAATTGATATGCTTCCTCCTGTCTGTGCTAGAAACCCAAAAAGGTGGATCCAACAGTCCCTTGTTTCATAGGTTTTGTATTTTCAAAACAACTTTTATATAACTATTCTTTCCATGTTTTATAAATGTAATTTTTTTACTCAATCTCAAGATTTTGTCTTTGCCCCTGTTGCATTTTATCTTATTAGATTTAGCCTAATTTCTACCTCTCCTAGATCTGAAATAGAGAAAGGAATATTTGACCCTTGTCAATGTGGTAAAGAATGGTATAACATAATAGAGAGGATAGCAACACAGCTTAAAAACACATTTGAAACTTTCTGGAAAGACAGAGACTAATAAACATTTAATAAGTTCATCATTTAAGCCTTTATCCAAGTTATTGATAGAAATGTGACAAATCACTGCAGACATTCTGTCCCACTGACATTCAATCATTAACACTTGCTCTTGGTGTGTGACCAGTTCTCAGTCTGACAGTACCATTTTCAAATCTATATCCCTACATTCTTTCCACAAGAACAGCATGGAATATCTTATCAAAAGCTTTGCTAAAATAAAGGCACACCATATCCTCAACATCCCTCTGATCTATTAGATTAGTAATCCTGTTTAAAAAAAAAAATGAAATGAGACTAGTCTGGCTGATAATGCTGGATCTTGCTCCTTCTTTATGGCTATTCTCTAGGTGTTTAACTTGGGGGATATTTATAGTTTACTTTTTTTTTTTTTTTTTTTTTTTTGCTGAGGCAATTTGGGTTAAGTGACTTGCCTACAGTCACACAGCCAGGAAGTGTTAAGTGTCTGAGATCAGATTATCAGATTTGAACTCAGGTCCTCCTGATTTCAGGGCTGGTGTTCACTGTGCCACCTAGCTGCCCCTATAGTTTACTTTAATATTGATAAGCTTTTTCATTAAATTTGCAAGTCGCTTGGCTTTACCAAAACATTACACAATTTAGTAGACTTTATTAGCTGTGTTTCAGTTTGGTTAATATTGTAAACTGTAATTCAGAAATTCAATTCTACTTCTCAGACACCATCTTAGGCAGTTATTTGCTTCCCAAATAAGTTATTCTATTCATCATTTTTATTCAATGCATAAGATAGAGGAAAGCATAATTTTGTCCTTATAGTGTTCAGTTACTCCCTAATACTTCATAATCGTTTGTGATACTTTTGTGCTTCTTCCAGAACTGTCATTTTAACATGATGATTTAGGTGACTGTACTGTATCATTCTTTGAAGGACAAGCAACTTCTTTCTTTCAAGAGCTCCTCTGCAGCAGGAACTGTCTTTTGCCTTTCTTCATATCCCTTTGTGCTTAGCAGACTGACATGTGGTGGGCATGTGCTTATTAAATGTTTATTGAATGCCTAAGAACATATAACTCCTTCAGAAAAGCTTCTGATTTGTTTTTAAGCCTTGGGATTAATGTGCTGCTGTCCTCTCCCTTCTTTCTGGGGATCCTGATAAGGGTCAAGTCTCTCATTCATTCACTGTTTCCTTTTCCCTCATATTAAAGCCTCACAGTTTAAGAATATTTCATTACACTTACACTTAGAGAGGAATTCTTTAATTTCTTTCACATGTTTCATAAGAGATCATCCCACACTTGGAGCACAGATATTAGTAACTTGGCATAATAGAAACATTACATGCTTGAAGTAAATTGCTATATTATTTCCCATACTCTCAGTGTTGACTAAGATTTTCAGCCTTCTTTCTTTGAATATAAACACATCAATTCTAAGGTAGGCACCTGGTTAAAAACTTTCATAGCTAATTATCACCTTTTAATTACATGATCACCTTGCTCAAATTTCTGTCCTTTGTCTCAACAGCTCACCATTCACAAATATGCTTGCTTTCCCCTTCAGCTAACAATTAGGTGGGGAAAGTAGAGGGTGACCTGGGGCCTGAGGTGAGGAAGATCTGAGTTCAAATTGCCCCTCAGACATGTTCTAGTTATGTGACCCTTGGTGGGTCACAACCTATGTTTGCCTTAGTTTCCTCAACTATAACATTTTGATATTAAAATCAATTATAACCCCATCCCTTCAAGGGTTATTACATTGTTCAAATGAGATTATATTTTAAAAGCTTGCTTATCATGTGCCTGACACATAGGAGGTGCTATACAAACCCTTAATTACCCTTTTATCTGTTATTTGTTCCACCTACCAATACTACTTTAGATCCTATTTCTTAATCCTCCTTGATCCCGTTATATCTTTTTTAAAGGTCCTTGATCTTGTCAACTGATCAAAGGTCCTTGATCAAGTCAAACTTCAACTGAGAGCCAGAATTTAGATCAATATCTGGGCCTGGAGTTTTTGCTTCCACAATTTTCTTGACTTCTCTCAAATTTTGCAATATTTCTCCTTATTCAACCTCTAACCTGTACTACTAGCCCACACCTGTCCAAACCACCTGATCTGCTTCTTATTCAGTTCTAAGCCTTCTCTCTTCTCCCACAACCTTCTATGAAAGTTGAAAGCAGAAAACATCACAAGAATACCATTTTATCTGTTATCCTAGTATTTTGTATGATATAAGTTAAATTATTTTGTTTATTTTCCATAAGCACAACATGGTGATGTTAACATAACAAGTATTTGATAAATAATGAGTGAATGAATAGAGCAATTAATACAATCAAATGCCACTGGGATAGAGGCTTGAGTTCACTGAGAAATTCTTGAATCTCTCAGGGGATACCAGTTGGCTCTGTTTGACAGCTTGAGCACTCAGCCAAACATTACAAATGTCTGAGTGAAATTCCAAATTGCACTTAAGGCCAAAGCATACAACTACTACATTGGATTTATCATGTTTTTTTCATACTGAGAACTCATTTTTTTGGAGGGTGGAATTTAAACACTTTTAAAAGATATATATATATAATATATATTATATATATATAAATAATATTTATATATATATATATTTCTTTAAATTCTTTGGTATGACTTATTTTTCTTTCTTCTAGATAGATATTCCTTTTCTTGGATTAGTATTTTTTCTTTAAAGATAAGACTGACCTGGGATTTCAGCATTATAAGGAATTCCCACATGAGAGAACTTTTTTTTTTTTTTTCTAAGACAATTGGGGTTAGGTAACTTGTCTGAGATCAGATTTGAACTCAGGTCCTCCTGATTTCAGATCTGATGCTCTATCTATTGCACCACCTACCTAGCTTCATTAGGGGAACTCTCTTAACTGAGGCAAGTAAGCCTCTTCTCTTCAACTTCAAATCTTAGAGAACAGCTGAAAGCAAGTTCTTGCTTGCTGAAAGCAAACCAATCAGTCCACCAGTCAGCCTGGAATCTACAACAGTGATTATGAATACAATCAGATAAAAATGTAATTGGTAAATATTGTACAAAATAAGTAAAACTACAATGAAACATATCATCATGTGGTTCTCTATGTCAATATGTGTTTTTGGGATCCCTGTGCAGTATAATGGCTTTTATTGCTATTTGAGTTTGTCACTATTGGTCTAAAGCACTCTGAGGTTAAGGGTCTTATGTTAAGGGTCTTGAGGTTAAGGATCACATGGCTAGTATATCTAGAAAGTGGAACTTGAATCTAAGTCATCTTTTCTTTAATGAAGGTTCTCTAATTGTGCTAATTTTTTTCAGGGACCTCAAAACAGTTTATGTGTTTTCCAGTTCAGCTCTTATTCCTTATTCACTTAATTTGCTCTGCCATTTCCACTTGTATCTTTGAATCTACCTGCTTACCCTTTGTTAGAGTCTTTCTTAGTGGCTCAAAAAACATTTATTAAATATTAATTATAAAAGCCCTAGAATTCATATCATATAAGAACTAGTTGAAGGAAATGGGGTATTTTGCCTGGAGAGGAGAAGATTTGGCAGGGGTTGACAGAAGATACATCTGAAGAACTGTCACAAGCAAGCAGAATTAGGCTTATTCTGTTCTGCTCTAAAGGGCAATAATAGAAGTAATGAGTGGAATTTTACTCTTTTTTTTGTTTGTTTTTAAAGCTTTTTATTTTCAAAACATATGCATAGATAATTTTCAACATTCAACATTGTGTTAAATTTTTTTCCTTCCTCTCTTCCCTCATTGCAAATAATCTGATACATGTTAAACATGTGCAATTGTTCTATATATATTTTCCACAATTATCATGCTGCACAAGAAAAATCAGATCAAAAAGTAAAATAAAATGAGAAAGAAACAAAATGCAAGCTTATAACAACAACAAAAAAGGGAAAATATTATGTTATGAATGAGTAGAATTTTCAAATCAGAAAATATAGATTTGATATTAGGAGAAACTTACTCCTTCAGAAAAGCTATCCAGAAGCAAGACAGGCTACTCTATATGGGTCAAGTGGGTTCCACTTTATTGGAGAGTTCTTAAAACAAAAGGTCTATGACTTTTTGTTGGGTATGTTATAGAGGGAATGGTGTTCACGTCTCAACTGGATTGGTTGGTTTCTAAGGTCCCTTTCAAACCTGAGATTCTTTGAGCTTGTCTTCTTTAGTAAAAATTAAAGAAGGCAGTGGGGAGCATTGAATAGTAGGTATGCCTTCTACTTGGAATAACCTGAATTCAGTTTTTGCCTCTGACATAGTGCGTTTGTGCCACTCACACTTTGTGTGAGCAAACCATTTAACTTACCAGTGTTGTGTCCCCAAGCTGGGGTGACAAAATATACTATGCTTTCTAGAGCACCCATGCCAGAGTAAAAAAAATACTATCTTAATGGAGGAGTGATGAGGTGAGACTTCCAAGGATGGTTAAAATATGGAGAACATTTATTCCAAGGTTTATTCCCCTTTTTATACTCTAATATGCATGTGCTAAATACATATTGTGCATATGGGACCACATAAACAACTTGCTATTGTATGTAGTTTGCCACCTGGTATCACTCTGCTTCAATCACAACACAGGTTGTCACTGCCCCTTGACTTCTCAGGAAGGCGGAGAGCCCTTGGGGGAGATGGGTTGCTGATCCAGACATTGTTAGCAGGTTCCCTCTGGGCTGAAGGGTCTTATACCTCATCCAGAATTCCCCCACTGTGGCCCTCTACATATCAGTGCTTTAATCTCTAAAATTAATTTGCAGTTATTGGAGTTGTGAATTGCTCTAACTCTTATGAAAAACAATATAGAACTATACCCAAAGAGCTATAAAACTGTGCATGCTCTTTGGCCCAGTAATACTACAATTAGTGCTCCATCTCAACAAGAATAAAGAAAAAGGAAAAGGACCTGTTTGTACAAAAACACTTATGGCATTTTTTTTCCTGACATAGCAAGGAAATGGAAATCAAGGGGATCTCCATCAATGGGAAATGGCGATTGAATACATTGTGCTATAAGAAATGACAAAGGGGATTATTTTGGAAAAAAAAAAAACCTGGGAAGTCATATATGAATTGTTGCAAAATGAAGTCAAAAGAACGAGGAGAACATTATACACATAAGAACAATATTGCAAGGATAATCGACTATGATAGATTGAATTATTCTGATCAAGACAATAATTCAATACTATTTATTTATGAGAGAGAACTGATGAACTGAACACAGTTTGAAGTACACATTTTTGTTACTTTATTTTTCTTCCTCCTCCCTTTCTTTTTGTGAACACGACTAAAATGATAATATGTTTTATATGAATTTGTATGTATAATTGATATCATATATTGCTTGCCTTCTCAATGAGTGGGGAAGGGATCAGAAAGAGGGAGAAAATTTGGAACTTAAGTTTTTTAAAAAGGAATTTAAAAATAAATTATAATTATTAAAAAAGTTTTAAACAAATTTTCAGAAAAGCCCACCTGGTAGAGTGTTACAATTTCCAATTATTTGAGACTACTAAAAAAGGTACACAAAAGTTTCCCAGAAAGAACATAGATGTGGATAACCTACATTAAGTATCCATCCATAACAACATAATAATGCTAGTTATTTTAAAGTGGTGCAAAGCACTTTCCATATGTTAACTCATTTGATCCTTACAACAGTCCTGTGCTATTGGTGCCACTATATCTCCATTTTACAGATGAGGATAGGTAAAGTGACTTGCCTAGAGTCACAAAGCTAGTATTTTTCTAAGGCAGGTTTTAAACTCAGATCTTCCTGGGTCCATGTCTTGCATTCTATCAACCACATGATCCAACCGTTTGCTGATATAGTAGAATAGAAACAGGTATTTTGTGAGAGGCATTGTGACACGTTGATAAAAGAGCTAGTCTCTGATATGAGTTCAAACCTCAAAGGTGATACATATACTGACTGATTTTCAGTCATAAATCAATAAGCATTTATTAAGCACCTATGCTCCACAAACACTGTTTATATATTCCTTTGCATATTCAGGGTCTACAGATTTCCAGAATTTAGCACAGTACCATGCATATGTTTATATATATATATATATATATATATATATATATATATATATATATATATATATATATATATATATATATATATATATATATATATATATATATATATATATATATATATATATATATATATATATATATATATATATATATATATATATATGTGTGTGTGTATATATATATATAATGTGTATATATATATATATAATGTGTATATATATATATAATGTGTATATATATATATATATATATATATATATATATATATATATATACCAATGTTCCTTCCATACCACAATGAAATAACTGACTTGGACTTTAGCCTTATTAGGTCAGTTTAGTAACATTTGTCATTGTAATTTTTATTCAGGCATTTTTCAGTCTTATCTGACTCATTGTGACCCTATTTAGGGTTTTCTTGGCATAAATATTAGAGTGGTTTGCCATTTCCATCTTTAGCTCATTTTACAGATTATAAAACTAAGGCAAACAGGTTAGGTGACTTGCTCAGGGTCACAGCTTACAATGTCTGAGGCCAGATTTGAGAAGATAAATCTTCCTGACTCTAGGCCTGACATTATATCCACTATGTCACTTAGGTATCCCTAACAAACATTTATTAAGTGCCTATTATTTGCAATGCTCATACTGAGCATGTAAAAAAGAAAAATGACTTAGTTCTTCCCTGGGAATAGGAAGAATTTACACAGATAAGAATAATACAAGAAAGGAAGTAATGAGGGCAAGGAAGATCCACACAAATTTGTAGAATTTTGCACAAAGGAAATTGTAGAGAAGGATGAATGCTTTCATTTGGCAATAAGTGAAAGCTTCCTGAAAAAGGAGGTATGAGAACTTTAATCTTGAAAATTTTACTAAAAGAAGGGAGTGGATGACAGGCAGGGAATATTATGGCCTTCTGAATGATCAGAGCTAGAATATACCAAGTTAAGTTCAGAGAACACTAGTCATTTAATTTGGTTGAAAGCCAGAGTTCATGGCAGGGGGTGTATTTTATCCTCAAAATAGCTTAGGTAGCTCTAGGAGCACTGACCTTGGAGTCAGGAGGATTTGAGTTGAAATCTGGCCTCAGATACTTACTAGCTGTATGACTTTGGGAAAATCGCATAAGCTTGATTTTCTCAAAAAAAAAAAAATTAGCTACAGATTTTTTTCAGGAAGGGAATTATGACATTGTTAGATTTGCCTCTTAAGACAATTATTTTGGCAACTGTGTGTAGTTCAGTGCCTGACTCTTTCCTCTCCAACTCCTGCCTTCCTAATAGAGGACTTCAACATACATATTGATATTTCATTGAATATTTTAACCTCTCAGTTCAATTTACCAGTTTCCCATGACCTACTTCTCCGCCTCCCCTCAGCCACACAGAGAGTCATATTTTTCATCTTGCCATACCCACGATGCCATATTCATGAACTCAGAAATCTTTATCCAATCAGAAGCTATTGGCATTCTCCCTCTCCACTCTTCCTTAAAACTTCAGACTTGACTTGGTATTTCCTTCACATTAATCTCTAATCCCTCAATCCTTCCTGTTCTCTCTCAGGCTTGTACCATGTTCTCCTCCCATGTCCATCTTGACCCTTTTCTGAACCAAGTTAGCTTTAAACTATAGGTTTCTCTGGGATTTCTTGCCCTTTATTATTGTTTTGCTGATCTTGTGCTGCCAAGTCTCAAATGTAACTTACTCCCACCATATGTTACCATCACTCTTACACATGTGCTACTGAATGAAGCTGGAAAAAATCATGAATGTGCTGATTTGGTTCATTTCAAACACGTTATATAATCTTGACTGGACCTTCATTATGGCTCAGAAATCCCCTCATACCCCTAATTAAATCATTATCTTTGCAGTAACTCTTCCAAGCCTTTTTGTTCAAGCCTGTTGAAGGTTTAACACATTAAAAACTGGGATCTGGAAATTAATTGAAAGGATAACAATAATAACTATAATAATAATAATAATAACAACAATAATAGCATGTACATAGTACCTTAAGATCTGCAAAGCTCCTGACATATGTTAACTCGTTAGATATTCACAATAATTGACATGGATGCCATTGCTATCCCCATTTATTTTTAAACTTTACTATTTATTTTTAACATTGTATTTAACATTTATTTTAGTTCCAAACTATCTCTCTCACATTCCTCTACCACCCAGTGACAAGACAAGTAATATGATAATTATACATGTGAGATTATGTTCAACATATTTCTATGTTAGCCATCTCACCAGAAAAAAAAAAAAACAAACAAGAAAAAACTCAAAAAAAACCCCAAGAAAATTGCAGTTTAATTTGCAGAGTAAAATAGGTAAATAGCATTTTTTCATTAAGTCCTTCAGAATTGTTTTGGATTGCTGTATGGCTCAGAGTAGCTAATTGTGTATAATTGATCATTATTATGATACTGCTGTTATTGAATACAATGATCTCCTGATTCTCTGAAACCATTTTTTTCCACCATTTCTTATAGTAGTATTCCAATACAATCATATGCTACAACTTGTACAGCCATTCTACAATTGATGAGTATCTTTTCAATTTCCAATCCTTTGCTACCACAAAAGAACCATTATGAATATTTTTTAATATATATATACATATATATATACATATATATATACATATATATATATACATATATATATATATATGTATATATATACATCTTTCCTCTTTTTCTTGAATCTCTTTGGATATAGAACTAGCACTGGTATTGCTAGGCTAAAGAGTATGCACAGTTTTATACCCCTTTGGCATAGTTCCAAATTGTTCTTCACAATGATTGGACCAGTTTATAACTTCAACAATTCATTATTTTCCCTCATCCTTTCCAGCATTTGTCATTTTTGATAGGTATGAAGTGGTAACTCAGAGTTGGTTTAATTTGTATTTCTCCAACATATAGTGATTTACAGCATTTTCCATATGAGTATAGATAGCTTTGGTTTCTTCTGAAAACTGCCTGTTTGTATTCCTTGGCAATTTATTAATTGGGGAAATCTTATTTTTATAAATTTGACTCAGTTCCCTATATATTTGAGAAATGAGGCTTTTATTAGAGAAACTAGATATAATTTTTTATATTACAAAATATCATTTCCCTGCTTATTTCTTTTAATTATATGTATTTTTGCTTTTGCTTTGTTCAAGATCAGGATTGCTATCTCTTTTCACTTTAGCTTTAGCTAAATTGATTCTAAATAGGCTAAATAGCATAAGTCTATTCTGTCTTCTTATTTTAACTTTGTTTCAAGACATATTTTGTAAATATATTGGTGGATTCTGGTTTGTAATCAATTTTCCTATTTACTACATCCCTATTTCAAAGAAGAGAAAATTGAGAGAGAGAGACAGACAGAGACAGACACAGACAGAGACAACAGAGACAGACAGAGAGAGAGGTTAAAGGTTTTGCCCAAGATCATACAATACATATGAAGTAGGATTCAAACTTATATCTTCTTGCCAGGATGAAGGAAAATGAGTTTATCCTTTTCGTTTATCTTTATTTTTTTTCATGGATTCATTTATGTGTCAATCTGGAGAAAATCTCTGAAGAAAAGTTAGCTCTTCCAGCCAAGACAGGCTCCTCTGGGATTTCATTGTCAAGATCCCTTGAAATATCTTTTTTTTTCTTCCCCCCAAGGGAGGGCTGGGTAGATTAAATAGGACTTGCAAGGAACTCTTTATAAAAGTAGTCCTCAAACTTTTTAAATAGGGGGCCAGTTCACTGTCCCTCAGACTGTTGGAGTGCCTCACACTCTGTCTCCGTTGCCTCAGCCCAGTGCCAGAAGTGTGAGTTGGTAACACAAGTATAGGTCTAAAGTCACTTTCGGTCTGATTTTGCCATAACCTGGTGGGCCTCATAAACGTCCTCAACTGGCTGCATCTGGCCCTCGGGCTATGGTTTGAGGACCCCTGCTCTATATATTAAAGAAGCATCCACCTGTCTTTATGGAAAAAAAAAATTCTAGTCATTGTACCTTAGCAGATTATACCTG
This sequence comes from Sminthopsis crassicaudata, assembly GCF_048593235.1. NCBI lineage: Eukaryota > Metazoa > Chordata > Mammalia > Dasyuromorphia > Dasyuridae > Sminthopsis > Sminthopsis crassicaudata. The sequence continues at coordinate 124,157,490 of NC_133621.1, forward strand.
AGATAGCTAACACATGATCCTGAAAAATTAATACTAGAAACTGTTAGCAGAGAGAAATTTGGTAAACACAAGGCAAGCACAGACAACATAATGCCCAGTCGATGTAAGATGCCAAACAGAGGGTAGTGCCATCAAAGACAATATGACAAGCAAAGTTGGTCCTCCCAGCAAAAAAACATCTATGAGCTAGGAGGGGCTCCCCTAGTTGTTACACTATACTGTCTACCCAAAATTCAAAATGTTTTTACACTATTTGAAATATGCATTCCTTTTCTACCCATAAATAAAAACCTTAAATAACTCATACACAATTTCTTTCACAAGTCATATTTATGCTTTATTTAAGACTTTTCTCAAGGTTTTTTATTATCTTCCTCCCCAGCTCCTTTTGTCTAAACTGTCATAGGCAGAGGCATGGTCTCAGAACCAGGAAGATCTGGGTTCAAGAACTATTTAAAAATATATTGACTATGTGATCCTGTGACAATCACTTAGCCTTTTAATGGTTTAGGCAAGCATATCTCAAACTTTTTTGGTCTTGGGACTTCTTTACACTCAAAAACTGAGGATTTCAAAGATTAGTTCATATTGGTTATATCTATCACAATTTACTACATTAGGATTAAATTAAATTTAAATTAAAGCTGACTTATTTAGTATACATATTGATTAATTCATTAAAATAATGCCAATATACCTATTATAAGTTAACCTAAATAACATTTTAATGAAAAATAGCTATTTTTCAAGAAAAGGAAAGATTAGTGAGAAGAATGGAATTGTTTTATATATTTTTGCTAATCTCTAAGATCTAACAATAGAAAACAGTTGCACTTTCATATTTGCTTATCCACGCTTAGTTGTTATATACTTTGGTTGAAATATATGCCCAAATCCAGCCTCACACAGAAATGTATTTGGAAAAGGGAAGAATATTTTAGTAGGCAAATAACATCTTAGTATTATGAATATTGTTTTGATCTCTAAGATTCTATGAAAAAGTTTTGGGGAACCCAAATAGGAGTTGGAGAATTTCTGCTGTAGGCAATTTTCTAAGGCTTTAATTATTAAGCAGTTGATCTGCATTGGTAGAAGCATCTATGCATCTCACTTTCCTCATCTGTGAAATAAGTGTCTGAAATGATCTCTAAGTTCTCTTCCACCTCTAAATTAGTTCAGGTGAATTCCCCTTCATTAAGAATATATCAATTCCAATAGTGAAAAATTAGTCATTTATGTATTAAAAGAATGAAAAATAAAAACAGACAAAACGATATTAAAACCAAACCTAAATTGCATTTGGACTTGTTTCTTTTTCCTTATTCACTTAGCTGACTTCATTTCACATTTGTTTCTCTAACTTGGATCCTGTGCATAGAATTTTGGATTTGGCATGAGAATAAAAAAGAGAAGAAATAAAAGTGTCAATAGCCTTCCATTTTCTCCTTTGTTGCATGTTAATCTTTAATCCTCATATTCACTAAAATGTCCATCTAGATCTTTCCACTTTTTCTTGCATCTTTCTATGTTAAAACTCATAAGACCTGGAATATAATGGGAGAAATCAGTTCCACTCCAAAAATTTCAAATTCAAATCATAACATTATCAGCCAATCTATCATCTATCTTGTCTTGGTTCAGTCATCTTTGCTGGTTATCCTGAGTCATCCTAACTCAGAAAATCCAAAGAAAAAATAAAAGAAGAAGGAGGAGGGGTTGGCAACCACCTCCACAGTACCAAACATTTTCTTTACATGACTATCCTTCATGTTGTACAAGTCATTCCACACAGAAATACTTATTCTTTAAAATCTCTAGGAAATGAATTTCTATAACTAAGTTGCCATGTTGTACTTAGTTCTTAACTAATAACAACAGCTTTTAAATCTGGTTAGCCCCCACTTGTAGATTCAGCTCTACCCCAGACTTTAGAATTAATTCTAGTCTATGGGAGGAAAGCAAAACAAATTGCACATAGCAACTTTTTACAAGTTCAACATTCAGCATGCCTTTATGCTGGTCCATAATTGGATATATTTGTTATTGATTTTCACTTGTGTCCAGCTATTCATGATTTTGGGGATTTTCTTAGCAGACATAGTGGAGTGATTTGCCATTTCATTCTTCAGCTCATTTTACAGATAAGGAAACTGAGGCAAACAGGATTATATGACTTTCACAGAGTCACACAGCTAATAAGTATATGAAGCCAAATTTGAATTCAAAGGAAATGAATCTTCCTGAATCAAGGCCCAGCACTTTATCCAGAATGGCATCTAATTGCTCAACTACATGGCTACATCCCCAATAGTTGGTAACCTTCAGGCTTGATTCCAAATAGTTTGTACTAAACTTTACTGATGCTGACTTTAGTAACCCCTACTTATTACTTGCTTTCTACTTCAGATCACTGCTTTAAAGTTAGAAGGGAACTTGGAGGCCACTAAATCCAACCACTTCATTTTACTATGATTCTAAAAGCTTAAAGTGCATTATTTCCCATGGACACAGTTAACCCCTTAGGAAGGATTCAAACTCGGAACTTCCTTACAGTAGTCTGTCCACTACCCTGCTTGATCCTATAACCTAGATTAAGGGTTTTGATCCTGTATTTTCTTAGATCTGGGCTAACAGTTTACATGTCTTTTTCTTTCTTTCCCATCTTGAATTGATCTTTCCATTGTATCTACTTTTAACTTCAAGACTTACCTGTAGGATAATAGATGCCTAGTCATGGTTTCATATTGAACCTTTCATTTATCCTTTAGGTCTACTTGAATTACCAGCAGAGCCACATGTAGTCATTCTGGTACCTGGAACAATGTAATCTTGAATCATTTGGATGGTAAGAGGGGAGACATGACTCTCTGGAAGGACAAACTACAGGAATGAGACACATGAAGTGGGGAGATGAATTCTGGGACATTGTGCAGAGTATTGCTTGCAAGCTACTGCTGCTGCTGCTTCTGGAAGACGAATAGAGCCAGTCTGGGGAGAGATTATTTCGTGTGTGGTCTTGAGTGGCAGAAGGAGGTAAGCCATCTGGTATTTTAAAACCACTATTTAAAAATTTTTGCACCTTCTCAGCTTCAGCTCCTTAGGGGCAAATCCCCCAATAATACCCTGCTTCTGACTGATTCCCAAATGTAACTTTTCTATCTGGTCTATGCTGCCTTTTATGACAATTTGTGAGTTTTGCTTATGCCCCTGGTTCAATAATAGTTTTCAGTGATAATTCTTACTGCTATTATTGTTTCTTACATTGAACTTTCCCCCCTACTTTAAGTCCATTTCTCTTTCACATAAACATGATGATAGGAATAGAACAACTAAATATGGTCCTGCCTGACATGGTATGGTGTATACTTGCCACAGAAGAATCTTCTCAGATGTCAATAAACAAGGTGTTAACATCCCCTAGATATACTCCTGTTTTAAGCCAGTAACTTTGGTATTGTTCTTGGACTGTATCTCCTTCTTGTATTTAGAAAAAGGTTAGTTCAAAAGTTTCTTAAGTAGTATTGATCTTTCCTTTTAAAAATTTAATATTTTATTTTCTTCCCAATACAATAAAATTATTTAACAATTTTGTTTTTAATTTTTGAGTTCCAAATTTTCTTCTCTCACTCTCTCCCTCCCCTCATTGAGAAGACAAGAAATCTGATATAGGTTATACATGTGATATCATACAAAACATTTTCCCATATTAGTCATGTTGTGGAAAAAAAAAAACAGGCAAAAAAATTCCCAGGGAAAATAAAGGTATGATTCAATCTCCATTCAAACTCCATCAGTAGTAGTGATCTTTCATTCACTCAGCAGGAGCCAATAAAAAAGGATTAATAAAACTGTTGCCAACTTGGGGAGGAAAATATACTTTATACTTTTTTTTTACATTTTTGTTCATATATTCACTCAGGTGCATAGCATCTACAGCTTTATAGTAGCTTAAAAATAGATGAATTTTCCTGAAATCAAGTTGTCAAATTAAAAATAATGTCATATTTTTATATTCACTGAACTAGTATTATCAGAATTAGTCTTGTATTGTCAGGATTTATACACACACACACACACACACACACACACACACACACAGATTTATTTCCCTATGGGCAGCTATTTTTCTGGCAAATTTTATTAATAATAACTTTTTATTTTTCAAAATAAATGCAAAGTTAGTTTTCAGCATTCGCTCTTACAAAACCTTGTCTTCCATATTTTTCTTCCTCAGTGTTCCCCCTCCTCCCCTGGACATTATGTAATCTAATATGGTTAAACTGGTGCAATTCTTCTAAACATTTTCACATTTTGCTGGAACTCTGTCTTCCCAGAAATCAGCGGAAGTCAGGATCACTAAACATCTTTATTCTTGATCTTTTACGGTCAAGGTCAGGGGATTAAATCTAGCAATCTCCACACACACCTTTCTCCCTCCAACTCCATGAGAGACAGAGCAAGCATCTCAATTTCCTCTTCCTCCTCCTATTCCCCCCCCCACATCACTTCCCCCTCTTTGTCCCACCAATCAAGTCAGCACAAAATAGCTGGGGAGGTTCAACCTTCAAACAAATTAACAGAGAACCGTCCAATTGGCAATTAGTCTCACATGCTCCATTATCCAAGTGCATTTGCTCAGTTCTAGCCCTTTACAACATTTATCATACTACAAAAGAAAAATAAGATCAAAAAGGAAAAAAGAGAAAAAAAGCAAGCATACAATAAAAACAAAAACAATAAAAGGTGAAAATACTAAGTTGTGAACCACAGTCAGTCCCTATACGTCTCTTTCTGGGTACAGATGGCTTCTCCATCACAAGTCTATTGGAATTGGCCTGAATCACTTCACTGTTGAAAAGACTGGTAAATTTTTAAAAATATAGTTTATGAGAAAAGTACAATGTGCTATTGTCCAACTCTGAACTTAGAGGCAATCATTTTTGATACCCTAATGTTGGTCATCTAATTCCTATTTCTTCTTTTATGGATTTTTACAATATTTTTATCTTACTATCTTGTGTAAAAAAGCTTAAGCAAAGTTTGTTATAATTATCATTATTAAATTCATTATTAAATGAATAAATTATTAAATGAAGCTTAAACTAAGTTTAAAACAAATTGTTCAATCCATCAAGTACCTAATGCGTACTCACTATGTTTAAATACATGATTACTAGTGGGAATTTGTAATTTATTTGCTCAGAGATGTACAAAAGTGAAACTTAAATGGAATTAAATTGGAGGGGTTAAAAGTTAAGAGTCAAGAGATCAAGGCTTGAGACTCAGGATCAAGGGTTCCCTAGGCTTATTGTACCTTCTCCTCATACTCCAACCCTCTCCACTACATATCCCTTGGGGTGATACAAAAAGAATGTCATGATGATGTAATGTCATATCATGATGTTCTGATCACATCATGTCATGATCTTATAATGATGACTCTCAAATGATGTAGTACTTATAAAGTGTTAGGATAGTGCCTGGGACATAGTAGGTACTTAATAAATACTTATTCCTTTCTCCCCTTTTCCTTCCTCCTCTGAAAGAATATTTTCAAGACAACAAAGAGGTATACCAAAACAACTACACATCTTCTGATAACACAATAAGTCTCTGCTACCCTTGCCATCTAATAAAATAAAATGTAAATTTCTTTATAGAGGATCACAGATTTAAATCTACTGATGATCTCAGGATTCTTCATCTCATTTTACACATAAAGAAATGAAGATCCAGATTTGAGGTGCCTTGCTCAGGGTCAAATAGATGAATTATGTAGCTAGGATTTGAACTTAGTCCTTTGGATTACAAATTAAACTCTTTCTGTGGTATTGTGCTATAATCTTTCATAATTCATTGAATTTCTTAAAGTCATAGTACTCTTTCAAGGGGTACATAATGAAAAAACTTAGGCAACAAACTAAATCTCTTATGCTTTGCAAAATTTACATACTTCTAATTCAGTTTTAAAATAACTCACAGAGAAAGAACAGAAAGCCGAGAAATACCAGTCCCATGGCAATAAAATAGAAAATGAAATATAAGCAAAGCTAAATCACATGGCAAAAAAAGTGTTTATTCTGAGGAATAGGATCTGGGTGTCCATTTTGAGCTGGCTAGGGAGGGAGCTGTGGGTGAGCAATTTGGAGAAATGACGGAAAATGACAAACTTTTTCCGCTCTCAGTCTGAATTCTGGTTGACTAACCTTTTCCACCTGTTCTTCCCAACCTACCAGCTGAGTAGACAAAGGTGATTTGTGAGCTGGCTTGGGTTTCACCATACTCTTCAAGAAGATAGTGGCAGGTTTAAAATAAGCTTTATGAATTTTTTTTTATGAGGTGTTAATATGGTATGTAAGTTAGAGAGATCATAAAGTAGTGGAAAGAGTTCGGAATTGGATTTAGGATTCTTATGTTGGAATCTGGGCTCCAGTATAAGTTAGTGACTACGACAGCCTATCAGACAAGCTGTAATTGCCCCATGTGGGAAAAAACACCTAAGTCTTGGTTTCCTCAATAGGTGATCACTCTGTGTAGTGTAGTACCTTGCATGTAGGAGGAACTTACTAAGGTTTTTTATGTTTTTGTTTTTGTTTTTAATTAATGGAAGCATTTGAGGCAACAACTAGTACTATTAGTACTATTTACTAGCATTTCCTGCTTTAATTTTATTTTATTATTTTAGAAAGAATACATTCTTTCACTCCACAAGGAAGTAAACTTTATTTTAAATAAAAGGTAGAAGCAAAACACTGCTTAATTCAATTCATATCTGGGTTGAAATATAATAATAAGTATTAAGATGGGTAACTCATCAATAACTAAGTACTATATCTAGAGAATTACCTGAGGCCTCCCACAGAACTTAAGTGACTTCAGAGTCACACAATGCCTATGTATCACAGGCAGAATTGGAACCCAGATCCCAGTTATATTAAATTGATTCTACAAATATTAGCATTGAATTCATGTACTTCAGCTTCATTAACCAGAATATTTCAGGGAGAAAAATAGCTTGGATCAGATGTATACACATAATTCTTTTAGTCGATATCTTACTTTGTACTTTCAAACACAATACAAAATATCATTAATAACAAAATACTGGGATGATTCTGGGAAGATGAGGGAGTAGATCCTTACACATTTCAAGCTCTCCAGATTTCCCCCTCAAAGAGAACAAATTTACACCTCAGGGTGAAAATCAAGATGACTTGGGGCAGAACTAGGATCTTTTTGATACAATTCAAGATTTGAAGAAATCCCCCAGGCTGGAGATCAAATCTCTAGGCAAGCTCCACAGAAACCAAGTAGGGAACCCTGGGCTAGCCAGTTTGTCTGGAGTCTATGCTGGAGTCACAGAGACTTTCACTTCTCTGAGTGTTTGTGGAATTCAAGTCTGAGTCTGAGAAGACTGAGGGAAATTTACCTGATTGGGAATGCCAGGCTATGCTACTGAAATGCAGCTCCTGGCAAAAAGTTATCAGCATACTAGGTCAGTGCTAAAGCAGTGGGGCAGGGATGCTCTCCCACTTGCAGGGTGGAGGGGAGCTTTTGGTTTGGGATTCCAAGTCAGAGGGGAGAGCTGAACTAAAACTAGAGCCTTCATCTCCTTATCCTACGATTAGAGATACTTGCACTAATGCCTTTTATCCAAAAATAAAAATAAAAAGGAGCTGGCAAAGAAAAAGAACCCAAAGAAACTTATATGGGAGTTCATCTTCAGAGGAGGACACTGAAAAAAAAAACAACTTCTACTCCAAAGAATAATGTGAAATTGCTCCTGTCCAGAGAGAATTTATAGAACTCAAAAAAGAATTTGAAAATCAAATGAGACTCACTCAAGAAAAACTAAAAAAAAAAAAAAAAAAAAAAAAAAAAAAAAACCTAAGAAAAATAAGATTATAAAAAAGTAAAAAAGTTAACCAATTAGAAAAAAAAATACAGAGTCTTAAAATAACTCTGAAAATTAGAGTTGGGTAAAGAGAAGTCAGTGAAGCTATGACAGACCAAGAAATAACAAAACAGATTATAAAGAATGAAAAAAATAGAACAGAATGTGAAACATAAGAAAAATAACAGATTTAGAGAACAGATCAAGAAGAGAAAAAAATGAGAATAATTGGACTGCCTGAAAGTTGTGACCAAGAAAAGAACCTTGAAACAATAATGTAAGTAATAATCAAGAAAATTATCCTTTTTTACATGGGAAATAAGATTGACATCAACTATACAGCAGTTCAAAAGAAACATTGACAAAGTGAAGGTAAAAATAGCACTTAATTTATACAAATGAGGTACAGAGGAAGAATAGATACAGAGGCATTAAAGGAGAAAGGAGGGCTCATAATTCTGAAAACCTATTCCCATTGGGAATGGGTTAAATAGGCAACTACATATATACCATGAAAGGTATAGCACTCTGAAAAAACTATAAAGAAACAAGAGGAGAAGAATGGGGAAACAAAGGGTGAGAGAAGATAAGGGAGGGATCATTGGGTGGGGGGTTAGATAACAGCTAGGCGAGTCAAGGAGCAGAATTAAAGCAGAGTCAGCAGGCATAGGAAAAATATGTATGTGTATGTATATAACTTATAAATATATCCTTTCTTAACAATAACCTGATTGGGATAGGGGGATAAAAAGGGAGAAAAAAGAAAAGTAAAAAATGTGCATAACAGAGAACAAAAGAACAATTTACAAGGAAGAAAAGATGGGCACTCATGAATATAATTTCATCTACTAACATATATACGTTCTTGAATTGGTAATTTATTAGATATTTGGAATCCTCCCTAATGTTCTGTTGAGCACATGACAATATTCTCTTTTGTTTGTTTTATTTTGTTTTGTATTCCTTTTCTATTTTCCATTTTTCTTATTCTATTTTTAAAAAATAAAATAAACTAAAAACAAAGTATACATAGAAAATAAAAAAAACAAATAAAAAGAAAAAAGGGATAAATAAAATTCTGAAAAAAAGATGATGAAGTCAAGTTCTTAAGTTTTAGTTCAGGTTCTGCTACTCACTAAATATGCTGTATAACTGCGGCAAATCTCTATTAATCTCTGCCTCAGTTTCCTCAGCTGCAAATTGGGGATAACAATACTTAATTCTCTGGATTGTTGTGAGGATCAAATAAGATGGCAATTATGAAGTGTTTAGCACAGCTGGACACATAGTTAGCAATGTTTGATAAAAGCTTTTGGCCTGTTGACTGACCAATTAGTCCAAATCTTTATCCCATAGAAGAAGAAAGTAAAGCAAAAAGGATCAAATGATGGAGGGGAAGGAATAAACACTGATTTAGTGCTTTTTCAATAGGAAAAAGAGACAAAAACCCAGACAAAAAGAGTTAAATATTAGGGACTTAAGGTCCTGGAAGTAATCAGGAGCCACCAAAGATCATTGAGAAGAAGGCGTTAAGACATTTTAGAAAAATCATTTTAATAGCTTGCTGGAAGATAGATTAGAATGAATAAAGAACTAAGGAAAACCTCTTACTGATTTAAATCCAATGACTTTCCTAATATTTCTAATCTGCACTGGACCTGAGGTTTCTCATATTTTATACAAGTGGTTTAAAATCTCTTCCAATTTTGATGTTCTATTTCTTTGAGTTTTGATCTTCTAAAGAATTTGTGCTTGATTGTTGGGGGAATATAATTTAAGATTTGGATTATTGAGACAAAAGGGAAATTTTTTTAAAAGAAAATTTTAGAAGATAATAGCACTTAAGTAGAGAGATATCATACCATTTTGAATGTTCAAGTCAGAGACTTTGAATAATAAACAATTCAATAGGTATTTGTTAAAAACCATGCAGAATCCAGAGAGAAAATTAAAATAGTCCCTGCCCTTAATTAAGGAGCTTACCTTTATCTATGGGGATAAGTAGAGAAGAAAATGCAATATAAATTTAAAAAGAAGAGAATTTTCACCGCTGTAAGGATAAAAAGCATCTGACATGATCTTTGAAGGACTACAGAGAATCTAAGGGGTGGAGGTGAACTGGGAGTGGATTCCAGGCAAAGGGAAGGAGGTGTCCCCTACCCTATCATAGAGAATAAAGTCTAGAAGTTGAGAAATACAGTACTATGGGAGAAATATCTTGTAGGCTGGTTTGGCTGAAATTTAAGGTATGTTAGGTGGAGTATTTTGAAATAATTTCTTTAAAGGTAAATGGGAGCCAGATTTTGAAGGGCAATTATGTCAACTTGTATGAAAGCTAGACTTCAGAGTACAGATGGTTGGACAATATGAGGTAGGTTGGGGATGTAGAAAAGTAGGTGGGAAAGAAAGAAAGAAATAAACTCTGCCTCAAAATTCTGCTGAGGTTCATCTAGATGTTTTTGATGCATATATAAAAATTCCTTCCCTCCTCCACCATAGAGCTATTGATAACTACACAGGATTCCCAGAAGTGTCATTTTATGTTTTTCTTTGTCCACAGGGATTAAAAAAAAAAATTCTTTCTGATGAATGTTCATTCCCAGACACAGATGGGAGAATTAGCCACACATTAGCATGTCAAATGAGGCTGTCACACTGGATGAACTTTAAAGTCTGTTCAAGGTTGAAGCTCAAGCACAAACTTCATGGAATAGAAGTATAAAAATATTATTGTCTGAAATTTTTATTTTGGGGGGATAACTGTGCTAAATTTTGCAGGAGAGGCCAACTAAATGGCTCCCCAAATAAACATTTTAATTTTAAGCCTCCCAGCTGACACAAAACAGTAATTCAAGTAAAATACACCTCAGAATTATTTAAAAGATTTTATTTTTTATAATATGGGGCATTAGGGAGAGCCTAACTGATCTGATGGATTCCTCAATCAATTTGAGATTAGAAGACATTTAACTGAAGGATGCATCACATGGAACTTTAGAACTTTGCTGAGAGAATGCAGAGAAATCCTTGGATTGGTCCTCAGAGAGGATAGATACTTCATGATGACTGGTGGCAAAGTCAGGGAAGAGATTATTGCTGGAAGAGTTAGCCTTGGTTTCTAAAAATGTTATGTAAAACATCTTTTTCTTAGATTTCTAGCCAAGAGTATATGAATGGGTAGAGAGAATAGATTTCTCCTTTCAATTCAACTCCCAACCAAAAGCAGAAAATGTTATCTATAGAAGTACAAGGTAATTTGTTCATCATTGCCCAGGTAGCCTCAGAAAAGTACTAATTGATCTCGTCACTAATGATAAATAGCTCCCAAACTACATGGGGATATTCTTTATTGACAACCTTTCCTTTCCTCGTTTTGGGCAAGACTTTTATTCTGTTTTATTCCCCACCAATCCTATATTTACAATTCACTGCTCTTGTCCTACTTTCTCAAAACCCCCTCATGCTTGTTAGGAGACTTATGAAATGATTATCTCCTATCTGCTCAATTCCAGGTTAGGTGGGGATCTATCTTTAGCACCCCAGTTTTTGACTTGGGAGAAAAAATGTTTTCTATTATACTAATAACTGATTAGTTTAAGTTTAAATTACGTTTAAAATTAGAATTAGTTATTATTTTTATTATTTTTAAAGCACTTGATTCAGTAAATTCTATTGTAGAGATTGCCTTTTAACAAGATTTCCTCCTCCATCCATAATTAAAATTAAGCAGAGACAAATTTATTTGATCACCAGAATTCTGATCATAGCATCAGGGAGCATAAAACTAGGTGCTGTGTGTTTGCCAAGAGATTCAGAGCACATTCCAAGTCAAACAGGAATTCCTGAGAAATGGAAAGTTCTTCCCAAAGCTTTTGTTTATGGGTTATACTGTGATGGTTACATTAACTTCTATTGGTGGTTGTAGTTCTAATACTATTACTCATGGGTCTCTACCAGTTGTGATTTCTAACAAGACTTAACCAATAATATCAAATAGCCAATTGACATAAGTTGGGTTTTACAAATTGACATTTTATTGAGAGGGGCTAGATTGCACATTAGAGAGAGCACTGGACTTGGAATCAGAAAAAAAATCATCTTCAAATGATTCTATTCACAAATGACATTCAAAGTTTCCTCAGGGAATTCTATAATAATGTGAAAGATGATGGTCCAGTCAATGACACTTAAAAATCAAAGTAGATGATATGAAACTTCATACTATTAGTCTTTATGTCTGCATATGTATATGTATACATGTACATATAATGTATATGTATTTTTGAACATTATATGAACAACATATATGAACAATATGAATAACTAAGTAGAAGGGAGAGAGTTCCAAGACTGTATTTGGGAAACTAATAATATGTAATGGGAATAAACTAGAACCATTCCCAATAAGAGGAGGGGTGAAACGACATTGCCCCCTATCACATTGCTATTCGATATTGTATTAGAAATGCTAGCTTTGGCAATAACAGAAGAAAAATTAAAGGAATTAGAGTAGATAATAAAGAAACCAAATTATCACTCCTTAAAGACAATATGATGGTATACTTAGAGAATCCTAGAAAATTAACTAAAATCTCCTAGAAATAATTCACAACTTTAGCAAAGTTTCAGGATACAAAATAAATACATGTAAATCATCAGCATTTTAATATATTACCAACAAAGTCCAGCAGCAAGAAATACAAACAGAAATTCCATTTAAAATAACTGGAGATAATATAAAGTATTTGCAAGTCTACGTGCCAAGGTAAAGTCAGGAACTATATGAACACAATTCCAAACACATTCCACACAAAAAAAGTCAAATCTAACAATTGCAAAAATATCAAGTGTTCATGAATAGGCTGAACTAATATAATAAAAATGACAATGATACCTAAATCAGTCTCCTTATTCAGTTCCATACCAATCAGACTTCCAAGAAATTATTTTACAGAGCTAGAAAAAATAAAAAAATTCATCTGGAAGAGCAAAAAGTCAAGAATTTCAAGGGAATCAATGAAAAAAAAATGCAAATGAAGGTGGTCTAGCTGTAGCAGACCTAAAACTAAATTAAAAAGTAGTTGTCAAAACCATTTGGTACTGACTAAGAAATAGAACAGTCGATGGAATAAATTATGTTCATGGGACAAAATAGTCAATGACTATAGAAATCTAGTGTTTGATGAACTCATAGATCCCAGCTTCTTAGATAAGAACTCACTATTTGACAAAAATTGCTGGGAAAATTGGAAACTAGTATGGCAGAAACTAGGCATTACTCATCCCTAACACGCTATTCCAAAATAAGGTAGAAATGGGTTCAAGATTTAGATATAAAGAGTGATATCATAAGCAAATTAGAAGAACAAAGGATAGTTTACCTCTCAGATTGTGGAGAAGAAAGAAATTTGTGGCCAAAAATGAAAGAACTAAAGGACATTATTGAATACAAAATAATTTTGATTATATTAAGTTAAAAAGCTTTTATACAAACAAAACCAATACAGACAAGATTAGAACGGTAAGCAATAAACTGGGGAAAATTTATATTCAAGGTTCTGATAAAGACCTCATTTCTAAAATATATAGAGAATTGACTCAAATTTATAGGTATTCAAGCCATTCTCCAAGTGATAAATGGTCAAAGAATATAAATAGACAATTTTCAGATAGAGAAATTAAAACCATTTCTAGTCATATGAAAAGGTGCTCCAAATAACTATTGATCAGAGAAATGCAAATTTAGACAATTCTGAGATACCACTATACACCTCTTAGTTTGGCTAAGATGACAGGAAAAACTGATGAGAAATGTTGGAGGAGATGTAGGAAAACTGGGACACTAATACATTGCTGGTAAAGTTGTGAACTGAGCCAACCATTCTGGAGAGCAATTTGTAACTATGCCCAAAAGGCTATCAAATTATGCATATCTTTTGATCCAGCAGTGTTGTTACTGGGCTTGTAATTCCAGAGATCTTAAAGGAGGGAAAGGGACTCACATGTGCAAAAATGTTTGTGGCAGCCCTTTTTGTAGTGGCAAGAAATGGGAAACTGAGTGGATGCCTATCAGTTGAAGAATGCCTGAACAAGTTATGATCTATGAATGCTATTGTTCTAGAAGAAATGATCAACAGGATGATTTCAGAGAAGCTCAGAGAGACTTAAATGAACTGATGCTAAGTGAAGTGAGCAGAACCAGGAGATCATTGTGCATGGCAACAGCATAATTGCATGATGATCAATGCTGATGGAGATGGCTTTTTTTTTTTTTTTAAATAATGAGATGATTCAGGCCTATTTTAATTGTCTTGTGATGAAGAGAACCATGTGTACTCAGAGATAGGACTGTGGGAAATGATTGTGGATCATACCATGGTATTTTCACTCTTTTTGTTGTTGTTTGCTTGCATTTTTTCCCCTCATTTTTCTCCTTTTTGATCTGATTTTTCTTGTGCAACATGACAATTGTGGAAATGTGTATAGAAGAATTGCACATGTTTAACATATTGGATTACTTGCTGTCTAGGGGAGCAGGTGGGGGAAAGGGAGGGAATAAATTGGATCACAAGGTTTTACAAGGGTGAATGTTGAAATATCCATATATATGTTTTTAAAATAAAAAAAAACTTTAATAATAAATAAAGAAAATAAAAGAAACTAGCTGTGTGACCCTGGTAAATCACTTAAATCTCATCTATAAAATGAGCCAGAGAAGGAAATGGCAAAAACTACTCAAGTTTCTTTTAGGGTAGCTAGGTAATACTGTGGATAAAATGCCTGACTTGGAATTAGGAAGACTCATTTTCATGTGTTCACATCTTCTCTAAGACACTAACAGTTATGTACAATAGGACAAGTCACTTATCCCTGTTTGTCTTAGTTTCTTTATCTGAAATGAGCTGGAAAAGGAAATAGCAAACCACTGTATTATCTTTCAAGAAAACTCTTAAAGGAGTTTCGAAGAATTGAACAATAACTGAAAAATAATGACCTTTACTAAAGAGTATGAGCAAAGATTAACATACAATATTTCCCACCTAGAGTTTGAGATTTCCCACAAGTCTTTACAGAGTCCAGGACAAAATGGGTTCAAACTTAGAGAGCACATGTAGCAAAGTTTTTTATTGGATAGAAGTCCTTTTTTTGAATTCTCATGAAATTACTCTCTTCAAGCCTAGATTATCTTCCCTTATTTTCTAGCCATTGGTTGGGTGGTAGAGGACAGAGTTTCAGTCCTCCCCATTTTTATTGCACTCTGGGTACAGGATCAGTATTCTTGAAACAATTCTCAAAGCTGTAGCTGGAATTTTCTGGTGAGATCTTCTCTTATATACCTAGTCCCAGGAGTAGAAATTCACCAATTTAAAAACATTTCCTGATTTAGAATATTATGCTTTTGATAAACGATCTAGGAATTGTTTGTACATATGATAAAACTGAAGCAAAGAGACATTCTCACCTGGTAACATTGGTTTAGTTTGGGTGAAGTTCATTGGGTGAATGAAGAAATCCTGGAATTCCATGTGTGGGGCTAAGTTGACCCTCATTCTCCTGCTTGGAATATTATAGAACCTACTAGAAAAAGAATTATAACCATGAAAAATAACCACGAACACTCAAGAGGATAACAGATGCCCATTATCAGGATTATAAAATACATTTAGTTGAATAATCCATAGAATTTATTCATCAGGATCCAGATATTTATAACAAACTGTGAGAATAACCAATAAGTTGAGGCCAGAATTGAGCAGGAAGAAAAGACTGGATTACTTTTGACAAATTATGATTCTATAGTTATTTTCATTAATCTAAAACCCAAGTTAATTCTATCAGGACTGGGTATTCACTCTAGGTACCTTCCCCTTAAGGTAGGAAAATGGAGGAATAAGCTCAGAGAGGACAATCCAACAAACTCTTCCAGCCTGAATCTGGGATACAGTTTCATTGTTGTTCATAGATCCTGACTTGGGTCAACATGAACAATATCCTTGGACTGATAAAGTCATTCAGTAGTACCTTATGCTTACCACATGAATTCAGAAAAGTAAATTCCAATAACTGCAACAATCTGTACACAACAATCTACCCGACCTCTCCAACACATATAAGTTGATATACCAGTGCTGCTTGTTCCTGCCTATCTTCTCTTAATGTGCAACTAATTGCTACCTGTGCAATCAAGCTCTAACATGACCCAGCTGTCCCCTACCTTCCCAATACAAATGGAGTGCACTGAGGTATTTCCTATATCTTGCATGGAATGTCAATTGTGCCTTCTTTTGCCTTAGAATATCAATGCAGAGGTAATACATGAGATAAGACATAGATGATGTCACATTTTATAACTTTGTCAATATGTAGCCCTCATTTTTATTTTTGAACACCATTGCTGAAATGCTTCATGCTCCCTATTTTATTGAAAAATTCTATCAATGAGCCATGAATTTATATACAGGAAAATAATTCAGAGTTGATTATTTGGTGGAAACACATCCTGTTAATCTTGTCCTTGAGACCTGTGCCTCTGGAGTCTAGCTAAAGAAGCATCTTTGTCCAGTGTTCTTTGAGACATTCATTGATTTTAAGCAATATTCTAGAAAAGCCAGACAGTCTCAACCTTTGCTTTTTCAGAAGCCATGAATATTGGGTTCAAATATAATCCTTTCATTTTATATAACTACAGGCTTTGAAAATAAGATACCAGAACAGATTAAAATATATGTGAATTAAAGCACAGATAGAAATCACTAGCTTTATTGGTAGTCCTCAAAATATGGGATAAAGTCAGGAAGCTCTAGGTTCAAATCTCCCATCTGACATTTATTTCTTGTGTGACCCTGGGCAACCTTTCCTTCCTTTGTTTTCCTCATTTACAAAAGGGTATATTCACAACTTCTTCAGTAGCATATTGATATTCCTGTTTTCCCACAGCCTCAACAACATTTATTTTTTTCCTTTTTTGTCAGTTTACCAGTCTGTTGGATCCAAGATGGAACTTTGGTATTACTTTAATTTATATTTCTATAATTATTGTTATTTGGACTATTTTTTTTTCACATGGCTATTGATAGCTTGTATTTCTTCCTTTGAAAACGGTTTACATCCTTTAACTAGTGATTTAGTGGGGACTGCCTCTTATTCCAACAAATTTGTATCAGTTCCTTATATCTTGGAAAACTTTTTTATTTTAAAAAAACATATTACAAAGATTTTCCC
Source organism: Sminthopsis crassicaudata (assembly GCF_048593235.1). Lineage (NCBI taxonomy): Eukaryota > Metazoa > Chordata > Mammalia > Dasyuromorphia > Dasyuridae > Sminthopsis > Sminthopsis crassicaudata. Next base: position 124,174,606 of record NC_133621.1, read on the forward strand.
TGTTAACTATTTCACTTCTAATCTTAGGTGCATTATTTTGTTTGTGCAAAAGCTTTTTGAATTTTATGTGATTATTTTTAGGTTCCTATTTTTTCTACTTCTTTTTGTATTAATTTTGATCTTTTCTTCCTTTCAATCAACAATTTGTCCTTGCAATTAATTATGCTTACACTAACTACTATCTATAACCTTTGCCTTCTTTATCTTCCTTGAATTTACTTTATTACTTTCTCTTTTATTTATTTAGTACCTTTCACCTCATCTTTCCATTCCTTCCATTGTCTTCTCAGGTGAGTATATGGTACAGTGGAAGCAGCATTGACTTTGGTATCAACGCCTAGATTGAAGTCCTATATCTAATAATTCCTTCTTGTGGAACCACAGACAAATCATTTGCATTCCTGAAACTCAGTTTCCTCAACTGTAAAATGAGCACGTTAGACTAGCTGGCTTCTGAGATACCTTCCAGTTCTAAATTTATTTGATCTAAAGTTCCATACACCTCTTTATTCAATTACACCACTCCAAGTAGCATTTTTTGATATTATTTTCTAAGAAGTTTTCAATTATTTTATATTCTCTCTTATTTCTATCATCTTCTAGCCATTTATGAATTATATTTTATTCATGGATTATATTATTTCTGTAGCACCAAGTGTACATTTCCTCTATCCCATTTCTATGTTAGTTCATTTATAGATCTTACATTATTGTCTACTTTGTGGTATATATTATTCTATTTTTTTGGTTGGTTTTTGATTTGGTTTTCTATTGTAACTCACTCCTAAAAAGCCCAAATCAGGAAGGAAATGGGCATTATGGGAACCACTCTGAATCCTAAGTCATAAAGTCTAATCCTAAACTTTGTTCTTTTCCTGATTGTTTGCCTCATCAATGAGAGCATAACTAAGCTTTTAATTTATGAACTTCTACAAAAAATCTTGGTGCTGGTCACTCTAGGGAACATATATTCTCCTCTTAAGTGATATACATTGCTGTGAGGCTTAGAGCTTGTTCAGAGAAGTTAATCACCTTTTATACCAATTTCAATCAGATGAAACCCATTAAAAAGACTCCCATCTCTCCCAATAATTAAATACTTACCTTCCACACCTGAGAACATTTTTAATAGCATGTTTTCTTTCTCTTTCCAGGCCAAGACCTGTCTTTCATTTCTCCTTTCCCATCACAGTTCCTTTCCACTTCATTTCTTTAATGTAGACATGTCTCATGCCCAGCCTGGGGCCACATTGTCGCCTATAACACTTCTAAGTGTGGCCCTTGCTGATACCTGCTTTTCTAAATCTAAATTTGGCCCACAGGGATCTGTAGGTAGGATTTAATGGCCCCTATTTCCGAGTTTGACACCAGTGTCAACTTTATCTTTACACTTTATGAAAGACTAAAAAAAATAGCTATCTCTTCCTTTGCAACAACAACAACAAAATTCGGTTCTGCACATATATATTGTACCTAAGATGTACTATAAGATATTTAATAAATATGGCCTGCCATGTAGGGGAGGGGGTGGAGGGAAGGAGGGGAAAAACTCGGAACAGAAGGGAGTACAAGGGATAATGTTGTAAAAAAAAAACAAAAAACAAAAAACAAAAAAAACAAAAACTACCTATACATATGTACTGTCAAAGAAAATGTTATAATTATAAAAATTAATTAAAAAATGTTCCAAAAAATAGCTATCTCTTCTTTGTTCATCTGTAGACTGAGTAGATGTGCATTTCTAGCTTTCTTTGATCTCTTGATTTCTCTCTTCCTATTGAAGGGTTTTGCCCAGTATAATTCTCCACCCTCACATGCTATAACAATTCACTAATAAGTGAATGTATTGAACTCTTTCTTTTTTCCCAATTGTTTAAGATTCTAAATAATTAATTCCTTAGATCCCTTTCTTTTATCTCTTGAACAACTTTACCTTTCTTTAGAAAAAGAATAGCTTAGAAATGTGAAAAAATTAATTTGATTAATTATAATTGTTAAAAAAACTTTTCTTGTGTTTTCCTTTTTTGGATTGTCTTCAAGTTGAATCCTATATTTATCCATTGTTTCATTTTCAGAAATATTTCAGATGTTTCTCTTTATTGAAAGTCTTGATCATAAAGCATAGTTAGGATATTGTTTTTTGAGATGCATTTTGAATCCCTTTGCTGTGGGGAATATCATCTTCCACCCCCTCCACCTGCCTTGTTATTTTTTATTTTTCATGGCTATTGAACAATCCATCAGTTATCTGAATTAAAATTCCTTTGGGCCGACAACATTTGTTTTCTGGATGCTTGCAAGGTTTATTTTTTGACATTAAAATTCTGAAATTAAATTTAGAATTTTAAATGTAAAGTATTTCCCTAATAATGATTTGTGGTTTTGATTAAGCAATCTCTTTTTGCCTATATTCAGAAGTTTTGAGAAATTTATTTATTATTTCCCATATTGTAATATTTAGTTTTTTCTTTTTCTAAATTGTCATTCCCACTCTCAACCTCCAGACCTGTACCTCTTGTTATCTTGAGACACATGGTGTTCAATCAAGTGCTTTGACTTTTACAGACTCCATGTTATTCATAGCTGTTGTCTTTGTTTTTCTTGAGACTTTTCCTTCCCCTTATGGATTTTGAAATTCTATGTCATTCTCTTTTTTACAACTTCTAATACTTTTCTATCATATGTTGTCTATTTCTTGTTTTTCTTTGCTATTTCTGCTTTTGGAACACTGCTTTCCAACCTAATTTATCTTTATGTGTTTTTAAAAAAGTTTTATTTCTCTGCTAAATTATTCTGGGTGATTTTTTGGTTGTTCTTATTCCACAATCTTTGGGAAAATCCATAAAATTATCTTTTTCTTTGGGATGTTTAGTTTTTTTAGAATTTTTTAGTTCATATCCCTTCATAGTCTAATTCTTATTTAATGTGTTATGGCCTTTAGGCAGAATTTTTATTCATTTTTCTTTCTGTCTTTATGAGTCATATCTATCTGTGTGGAAGATAGGCTTATGTCTAGTTTTTCTTTCTTTCACATTGAAAAAAATCTTTTGGCGTTTTTCTTGTATTCCCAATATTTTGGTTTAAGATTCCCTGTTTACTCTTTTGCTATGCCCCTTTCCAGTGTTGTGGAAGACCTCTACCGCACAGACCATTTCATGTAATTTTCCTCAGCCTTCTGAATTGGTGATTTTGGGGGCCAGCTGAGTTCCTGTTTAAAATAAATTTTATGGTAGGAAGACTGACTCCAGTGAGGTTTCTTTTCCCATTCAACCTGAAAACCCAATCCTCTTTAGCCATATTTATGCTGCTTTGTGTTTTATATCATCTCCATCCTTAAGTTGTACTTCCTTCCCTTCAGTGACTGAGTTCTACTGAATTGTACTTTGCTTGGGAATGAGTCACCCCTAAAAGGTCAGCAAGTTAGGGAGCCCTATATCTAGACTTTGAAACACAGCCTTGTAAGGTGGTTGATGCTTACTTACACCCTGACTGACAACCCTCTGATGCAGAGGGTTGAAGTAACAGATGGTATGGAAGAAGGGGAATGAGAACCTTGAATATCTAAGCTCATGAGACTTTTTACTTTGTGCAGCCAAATGATAGTCTTGCTTTTCCTTACATGACTTCATCTCCTGCCTCAGTGCCTTTGTACTGGCTGTCCTCAGTTCTCTATTCTTATCCTCCTGTTCCTAGTAACTATCCCCTTCAGGGATAAAGGGATAAAGGATATTCAAGGATAAATCCCTTCCGGATTTAGCAGTTTTTTATCTTTACCTAAATATGTGCTTATTCTCTCCCCTATTAGAATATAAATTTCTTGATCCTGAGACTTTTGTTTTTGTCTCCCTTCAACCTCTTGAGCAGTGCATGGCTTATAGTAGGTGTTTAATACATGTTTATTAATTAATTTTCATGTACTGGATTCAACTTTAGTTACAATATATTTGGCACAATTCATCCTTTTGAGGTTTTTAGGTTGGGGATTATAAAGAAAACAACTATCCTGCTTTCTTAATGATACCATTAGTGAGACCACTTATTGAATTCTAGAGGAGTTCTGATCCTACACAAATAGTTACAGATTTTTGAATGGTTAAAAACTGCATTTACTTAATGTTGGTACTTTTGTGTAATAAACATGGAGAATGCTTTTTTTGAACTGCCTACATGAAAGTTTGATACATTTAAAATAAATGAGAACTTCATTATTTAGTCATCCACATAAATTATATTAATAACTTGTTTCCTTTCAAGCTTTAGTTTTGTATTAAGTAATGATAAACCACATACATTTCTTTCTAAGCCCTCTAATAAAACCATTGTTAATCATGCTGAATGTTAAATTAACATCATAAAAAAATAGCTTCAAGCTTGCTAACAAAATAATAATTTTCCATAGTTCAGTTTCCTCTTAGGTGGCAAGAAAGGAGGAGGAGGATAAAGGTGAAATGATATTCTTAATAGTTTCATGTTATTTTGGAACATAAAACAAGTAAATGATGAAAACCAAAGAAGAGTTTTAGGGAGAGTAGTTACACACCAAGTACCATTTTCAAAGCTACATTAACTATCCTACAATTCTATATAAATCTAGTGTCTATGTTTATATCTTTGTTGAAACTTCCTATTTCAGCAGAAATTAAATGTTAAAAAAAATAAGTCTTAGCAAACTTTAATATTATTAGTCAAGTTGGGAAAAAAATCATATAGTTTCATTGTCATATAATTTAAAGTACTTTCATTGTCATTAAATTTAAAGTACTTTGGGCTATTTGGAGATTAGACTATTATTTTACTCATCTAAATTTCAGGATGGATCAATTCTAGAGAATATGCATCTTTAGTACCAGTCAATATGTTTGCAAATGTGTATCATTAAAGAAAAGTAATGAATTTAAGTTAAAAACTCAATAGTATAAGCATGAAATAAAAATATCTAGAGAAAGTTCTTATGAAGAAGTCCTAAGGAGTTTAGATGGCTATGAATTCAACATGAATCATTAGTAGAGAATATCAATATCAAAAAATTAAGGTGAATATATAAAAGCTGAATTAATAGAAGTATAGTATCCAGAATGTGTGAGCTAATTGTTCCATCATACTCTTCAATGGCTGGATTACATCTCTATTACCAAGTTCACTTTTGAGAATCAAGTTATAGGAGAAACATTAATAAATTGGAATGTGTTTGGAAAGGGTAATTGGGATGAATAAAGGATTTGACACCATGCCATTTAGGCAAGAATGGAAGGAATTAGAGATATTTCATTTAGAAAAAGAAAGACTAGATGAGAATATGATATTCAAATATTTGAAAGGTTAACATGAATTTGAAAAGTATTGAATGTATTTTATAAGAATCCAAAGGGCAGATTTCACATCTTTATAAGGAAGAAATACAAAATAATTATAGCCATTTAATAATAAAATAGGTTGCTTTCCAACTAATAGAAATATTCAAGCAGAAGGTGGATGACCTCCTAACAAGGATGTTGAAGTGGCGATTCACAAATATCAAAGAAATTGGATTAATTGACTTCTGAGAGACAGTGGAAAAATAACGTTGCCACAAAGATGTGCTTCTACAACCATAAACAGTTATGAAAGCACTGTTTTGTTTCCCAAATACAGTCTTGGAACTCTCTCCCTTCTACTTAGTTATTCATATTGTTCATATATGTTGTTCATATAATGTTCAAAATATACATATACATATATATATACATGTATACATATACATATGCAGACATAAAGAATATTAGTATGAAGTTTCACATCATCTACTTTGATTTTTAAGTGTCATTGACTGGACCATCACCTTTCACATTATTGTAGAATTCCCTGAGGAAACTTTGAATGTTATCTGTGAATAGAATCATTTGGAGAACTTTAACATCAACAGGGAATCTATCTTTTGCTTGAAATTGGCAAAGGATTATCATTGGTGATTCTGCAAAACACTATTTTATATCTCAGTTGATGGTAATAGGACTATATAGCATAAAATGCCTCTCTGAGCAAAAGAAAACTCTTAAGTTTTAGACAAGGCACTGTCTGCGTCAATGAATATAAGATCATTAAACAGTAATCTTTGTTAGATACCTCTGCCAAGCTTATGTGATTTTATTGAGAATTACTCACTATGAATCAGGATTTTGGTCTGGAAAATTTCCTTCAGGATAGAAGGATTTTTTACCTTTAAAAGAAATTTGTCAATAAAAGATAACAGTCTAATTTATGTATTTATGCTTTGGGCTTAACTAAATCCTTCCATCTTTCCTGACACTTCAAGTTTATGTAGATAATAATCAATTTTCCACCTTGCTTTCCTATTTAAAAAACTTGGGTTTACTCAGGAAATTCATGTTAAAATATTTATGTTTGATAATTGTAAAATATTTATTTCCAGGGAATAATTTATATTTTCAATTGGGTGATCTTGGAGAGTAAGAACTTTGATCTATAAGAATTGCTCTGAAGTGGTGAGTTCAGTCAGTTCTAATGACTTGTACAGAATCAACTTCAAACAAGATAGTGACTGTCCTCCTATTGTTTTTGATTACCCTCCTCTTCAGTTCCCATTGACGCATGATACTTAATAAGCTTGCCCTCTTCTTCTCTATTAAAACTTACATATTTATTTTACCTTTTCTCAGTGTTCTTTATGAATTAAAGCCAAAGCATAATAACTGATGATGACATAATCATGTGACCCTTTCATCTAATGTATGTGTTTTAACAGAGACCTTCAGTTTACTACCCAAAAGGAGTGAATAAATTAAAAATTCCATTCATCCCAAGGAATAGTTCTATCCATTTTTTGATCTTTTTATACTATAGATAACTTTTAAAAATTCTTTTTTCCTTTTTTTTTTTTTGTCAAATCTAGCTCATTCTCATCTCTATTGTTCTTGATGACCTACAGAACTATATTGCTATCATCCTGTTACCTGTTCTTGATGCCAGATGCCATGTTCTTCCCTTTTCTTCCTTTCAGAGTCATTTGTGTTGGACTTCACAATCTCAGTCTTAAGTACTTTAGAAGATAAGTTTCTGCTCAAGACAGAATAATTTAATGTAAGGATAGCTGAATGAGGAGTCAGGAGACCGGTCTTTGTTTTAACACTCATACAAACACACACACACACACACACACACACACACACACACACACACACACACACACACACAGACCAAAGATCTCCCACTGCATCTAGGACCATCTCCTGTTATCATCATCTATATCTTGCCTTGGACCCAGATGACTCTGGAGGAAAGAGTGAGTGTGATGGCTTTGCACAGCTCTCTCTCTCTCATTTAGATTCAATTCATTTGCAAGACATGATATAATTTCCTGATGTCATGGTCCTTTTTGAGACTAGAGCAAACAACAACCTGAGAGTAGTGGTAGCTGCCACATTGGGGACCCAACTGGCCAGTTCCAGTTGGACAATGCAACTTGCCTCTCCCTCCTTTCTTCCTTCCTTCCCTTCTTCCCCTTCTCCCTTCCTTTCTCCCTTCATCTCTCTTTCTTTCCTTCCTTCCTTCTTTCCATTTTTTTCTTTCATTCTTCCCTGCGTCCCTCCTTTTCCCTCTGTCCAGATAACATAGTATACCTTACCTGTGGGTACTCTGCCCAAAGGAAAAGAAAATCTGATGGCTAACACCTTGAAAGACATCTTGGAGTTTATAGTCTAGGACTATGCCTTAAACTCAAATCACTCTGGCTTTCACTGACTTTATCATTTGAAATGAAATGAATTCATTTTCATTGACTTTATCATTTGGGCCCAGATGGCTCTGAGTGAATGTAAATAGAAGTCCTTTCTGTTTTGGCAAAAAACCCTGAGGGTCTTCACCTCCCAGATTGATTTTCTTTATCTAGGTAAAATAATTCATTTTTTGGTCTCATTTCTTATATAGTCTTAATCATTGAATGGGTCTTGCCTCAGTCAAACTGAGACTAGTTAAAGACCTTAGCTTAAGAAGAGCAAGGTGGCGACCCTACATCCAGGGCCATCTCCAGTTGTCCTAATCTATATCTAGCTGCTAGATTTTCCATAGCTCTCCCTCACAAATACAGTTCACTTGCAAATCATGGTATCACATTCCTGATGTCATGGTCCTCCTCAAGAACAAAGGACAAACAACAATCACTAATGAATTGTGATTTTGGTCAAGTCATTTTCCCTCTCTGGGCTTTCATTTTCTATTTTGTAATGGAGATGCCATTGGTCTGATATGATAGTCTTGAAGAATCTTTCACCTATAATATTAAATCATTTTAATTCTAATCTCAAATATGAGAAGAAACTATGTATAAAAACAACAGCTCTAACTTGACCTATTTTAAAATGCTCTTGACTCTGAAAAATGAGGAATAAATCATTGTCTCTCATTACTTCCATTTCTGAGGAACTTAACTATTATAAAATGCTAAAATATGAGAGCTAGAAAATTAATCAGCCATCAAAAACTTGATTTCTCTATCAATTACAGAGAAGTGACAACCTGGGACAACATATTTTAAAATACAATCTCATTTACTAAATAAAGAACTACTATTGTGATCTCATTGATGTGTGGCATAACTCTAGGCTTTCAAATGTAATCCCATAAACTCTGGTAGCTTCTATCACCATGGAGAGTACTTGAGTAAGATGTTAGCTGCATACTAGGATTGCTTTCTAACAATCAGCCTAGTAAATAAAGTAAGGAGTGGATCTTATAAGTATCTTAGTAACAAGATAAGGAATTCTTTGTTCATGGCAATTAAAAAAATAAGAAAAAGTATTGAATGGCCTCCAGGCTTACATGAGTCCCTTCTACTCCAACACTGATATTTGGAATGTGGCAGAAAAATGGAAAGAAGATACTATAAACCATTACAATAGAGACTATAAATACAAGCTCCTTCCCACTGGCAAATGAGTGGTGGACATGGTATTGGGAAAACTATATTAATCTTGAAATTCTTATTATAAATGAAATCATTAAAAAGGAAAGGAAAACAAAATGGAAGGATGATTCAAAAGTTGTCTTTGGAGAGACAAACAAAGGAATTGGTTGAATTGGTTTTATTGTATTTTCAAAAGAAACATGAAATATCATTTCATGGATGACTGGGTTATCTCAATAAGCATTTGAAATATTACCTTAGAACAGAAAGTCATTTGAATAATCTTCTGGAGGAACATGGTAATTATAACAGTAACAAAAAAATTGAGCAGTAATGGAGGGAAAAACAAATTTTTAAAAAGCTTGGAAAGAGACCTAATTAATCCAGACCATCTAAAGAGCATTTAAGGATAAAACTTCAAGGAGTTCAGCAAACAGTGGAACAAATCTGTTAAGATTTATATTTTAAAGAAAAAAAAAACTTTTAAAATAAATTCATCAATAAAAGGGGTGACAATTAGGCTCTATCATCTCAATTCTCAATATATTGCATGAGGAAAAAATAGAACCAAGGCAAACACAGATGGGAATGGGGATGGCAATTGAGCTAGACAAAATGTTCACAGAGAACATCTGAGTTGAATATTACACAGTTTTGAGGTTTTTGAGATATTGATGTTCAATAATTGGAGAGATTACTCAATGCTTGGGAAAATGATTGGCTTTAACATTACTGAAAAATGTGATCAAGAAAATTACCAGTATTTAACATTGAACCTTCTACTTGCCCATTTCTACCAAATTATAAGAATATTCTTCATCGGTGTTAAAGGCATTTTTGATGAGAATACAGGAGGGGAACAGGCAGACTTTTTACAAGCTAAATTCCATAGTAGACTACATCTTTATATTTATGTGGTTGACTGAAAGATACTGAAAATACAAAATACTGTGCTTAAGTTGTCAATTATTTAATTGTTTTTTTTTTTTTACTCAGGGGAGCAAACTGTTGCCTTAAAAAGTTTCTGCTAACAAGGTGTCTCCCATGCATAATATAATACCATATTAGAATTCTTTTAAGAAGTAACTTTTTTTTTTTTTTAATGACATGATTATCACTGTCTTACAAGGCATAAAAAAGGAGAAAGGGGATGTGTGTTGACCCAGAATATCACTATCATGGAGGATGCCTAGTGGATAATCCAAGTAGAAATATTCTTTAATGATGGTAAAGTCTTCTAGATACTCCCATTTGCATCAAAACACAGAATACTATAGAATAATATAGCTACTTTTTCAATCATACACCAATTAAGGGCTTTTATCTTACAGAATTCTTCCTTGTAACAAAAACAAAGGATAATTTTAAATTTCATTAATTATTTAAATTATTATTTTCAATTTTTAATCAGTTTGTGTGCTTCATTGTGGTCTACATAATGAAGATAAATCTAGAAGACCACTCACACATTGAATATACCTCCTCTGGATGATCTGTGAGAGAATTTACACAAATTTTGCAAGGATGAAAAGACATTGATGGCTAGTAATCTATCTGGGCTGCATAACAACAATTTTGATAAAATAAAGGATCACTGGATTTTTGAGAGAATATCACATTTTCATAGTTCCACAATTATCTGAAAGATTTCATTTTGTCCATTGTTGTTTGATGACCTTAATTTAGTAAAGCACAATTATAGTAATCTATAGAGGAGATGTTAATCTCTTTTCTTTTTTAAAGAATAAATTTTTATTTTTTAAAAAATATTTTTATTATATTTTCTTTTTTTAATTGAAATTTTTTTTATCTTTAAAACATATACAAGAATGATTTTTCAACACTGACTCTTGAAAAACCTTGTATTTTAATTTTCCCCCATTCCCCTTATTCCTCCCCCTCCCCTACATGGCAAGTAATCCGATATATGTTAAACTTGGATTAATCTCTTTTCTAATAAACTATCTCTTATGGAGTTAAGGTCATAAAAGATTCCTTGATAAATGCAATGAATGAGATAACTTTATTTAATGATTTTTGCATTATCAAACAAGTCCAAATAAGATTTATACTTACCAGTGTTGTGGAAGATGTTCTATGCAGACGGCAAATCAGTGAAGTATTCTTGATGGTGAAGTCCTCTAGATGCTGCCTATAAATTATATACTATTGAACCTCTCCTCATAGACATTCAAAAGAAATTAGTAAATCTAGTAATCCTTGTAGGAAAGCCAAGTTAAAAAAAAAAAATATATATATATATTGCATATATTACTCAGTCAATAAACTTTTATTAAAGACCTACTTTGTGTAAGACACTGTGCTAAGCACTCAGGATATTAAAAAAGGTAAAAGACAGCTCTTGCTCTTGAGGAGCTCACAATCTAATGGGAGAGATAATATGCAGGTAATTGTACAAACAAGTTAAATACAGGATAAATTGGAAATAGTTAACAGAAAGAAGGCATTAGAATTAAGAGTGACCAGGAAAGGCCTCCTATAGGATTTGAGATTTCAGCTAGAACTTGAAGGAAGCCAGGGAAACCAGATGACAGACATAAGGAGGAGACTATTCTTGGTTATAAGAAATAGGCAGTGAAACTGCCTGGAGTCGGGATATGGAGTGTTTTGTAAGAGCAACAGCAAGGAGGCCAGTGCCATTGGATTGATTAGTGGTGGTGGAGTGTAAGGTAAAAGAAGACTTGGGGAGGGCAAGTTATGAATGATATTGAATAATAATAGAATATCTTATATGCTATCCTGGAGGTTATTAATAGATAAGTGAATTGAAATAAGAAAAGATTAGTGGTAGGCAGTCCAACCAAGTTATCAGGACTAATTGGATACTGATTGATTCAGACTGACAATCTTTTCTGTTTTGGCTAGGAAACCTGGGGATCTTCCTCTTCTGGATTTATTTATTTAGATTGTTATTATTTTTTGACTAGGTGAAAGATGACTTTTTTCCCCCTTAATTGTTTCCTAGCCTTAAGCACTGAATGGGTGTGGCCTCAGTGAAACTGAGAATTTTTGAAGACTTTAACTTAAAAAGACCCAGTCTTCCATTGAATTCAGGGTCATCTCTAGTCATGCTGATCTATATCTGTCCACTGGACAGATATCTCTGGAGGGAAAAGTGAGGCAGGTGATCTTGCCCAGCTCTCCCTCTCTTAAAATTCAATTCACTTGCATGTCATAACATCACCTCCCTGATATTATGGTCCTCTTCAAGAATGATGTACAAACAATAGTAACAACAACAACAGCAACAACAAGACTATCCAACTATCAGGCAATTTAGTAATCCAGGATTGAGGAGATGAGGGTCTACATCAAGGTGGTGTCAATCTTAAAGAAAACATTACAAAAGTAGAATACACAGGATTTGGCAATCTATTGGATAAAAAAGGGAGGAGGAGAGGGTAAGGATGAGGAATTGAAGATTTCACTTAGGATGTGAACCCAGGTAACTAGGAGGATGTTGCCCTTAATGGTAATAGGTGAATTAGGAAGAGTGGAGGTTTTGGAAGGAAAGATGCGTTCAGTTTTAGATGAGCTGAGGTTGTTTTCAATGGAACATATAGTTCAAAATGTTAAATAACAAGTTAGAGATGTGAGACTGAAGTTAAGTAGAGAAATTAAGACTGGATCAATAGATCTGAGAATCATTAGCATAGTGATGATAACTGAATCCTTGGGAGTTGATGAGATCATAGAATGAAATAATATAGTATAGAAACATTCATGGAGAGCATCCATAAACTGCATAAAGATTCAGCAAAGAAGGCTGAAGAACGGTCAGAGAGGTAGGAGAATCATGAGAGAGAACTGTCAGGAAAGAGAAGAGAATATTAAGGTAACTGGCAGTGTCAAAGGTCCATTATGTCAGTTAATCCATATATATTGGGTAGGAACTATATAGACAGTAATATGGGCTCAGAGTTGAAGAGAGGAAAGAGATAGGAAACAGAATAGAAGTAACTAAGGAAACAAATGAAGAAAGTAATTGGAGAAAAGAAGGAAAATGAGACGTCTGAGTAGTATAAAATAGTGCAGAAATTAGAGACATTGAGATATCTTTCCAGGAGCATTTAAAAACAAATAGGAAGAGGCACAATAGATTGATGTGAAACAAAATGAATATGCAAGCATTATGATGGTCATTGATTTTCATGACTGATGAATAAAAATACTACACATCTACTTCAACACCTTAGTATGCAGTTTTCAAGAGAAATACATATAGCACCACCTGATTATTCAGGAAGAGTAATTGGTTGGAACAAGTATTTTTGTAAAAAAAATTATGTTATGTATTCTTTTGGCTCTTTTAACATTCCATAAGAAAGAGTAATAGCAGTTATATGCTAACACTAAAAGGAATGTCAGTTGATACAAAAATTGATTATATATTAAAAAAATTTAACATTTTTATCCTACCTCTATTTTCTTTTCTTATAAACAATTACATTATGTTAGTTGGTTCAGCTTGATTCTTCTAGGTGTTTTAAATTCAGGTCCTTTTGTTTCTAGAAACTTGTAGTCACAATGTTTGTGGAAATTGGAACTTTCTGTTTTTGTAGTGATAGTTGCCTAAAGATCTAATGAATATCCATAGGAAACCAAAGGAAGGAAAGATGAGGAAATATTTAGTAACTGGATGAAAGAATGCTATTCTTCATAAAGAAGAAAAAGTAAAAAGGGAGAGAGAGCGAGAGCTAGAGCAACAGCGAGAAAGAGAGAGAGAGAGAGAGAGACAGAGAGAGAGAGAGAGAGAGAGAGAGAGAGAGACAGAGAGAGAGAGACAGAGAGACAGAGAGACAGAGAGACAGAGAGACAGAGACAGAGAGACAGAGAGACAGAAAGAGACACACACAGAGAGAGAGACAAAAAATAGAGAGAGAAACAAAAACAGAGAGACTAAGAAAGAGAGACGGGAAAGGGACACAAAGAGAAAGTCAGAGAGAGAGGGAGGAAGGGAGGAAAAAAAGGAGCCAGGGAGAAGAAAAGGTAGGATTCTCTATGCTAATAATTAACACTTATAAAGTATACAACTACAAAGTACTTTCTTACCAACAAACTTATGAGGAAGATAGTGCAAATATTATTATCCTCATTTTATGATGAATATATTGAGTTTCAGAGATATGAAAAAACTTGACCAAATTAACACATTAAAAAGGCAGGACCCAAGACTCAAATTCAGGTCTTCTGGCTCCAAGTATAATTATCCTGTCCTACTATATTGTCTATCTACTTATAACACAGTGTTAATAATATAAATTTAAATGTCTTTGCTGTAATTATTTTGTTTAATTCTCTCTAGGATTTAGGAAAAATAATTAATTTTTCCTTTCTGTAAAAAATGATTCTATTCAACTGTTTCAGAGACCTTAGAACATAAATGTACCTAATTGAAGTGGATACAATTTCAACTTTTCCTATGTTGATTATATTGTGCCTACAAAATGATGATGATCAACTTTTATGAAGTACTCATCACAAGGCAATAATCACTTTTGCACCTGTGAATGAATAGCAAAACAAACATCTTAATAATACTCAGGGGAAGAATAGCAACTTTTCTTTGGAAACACTCAGGCATCATCCACTTAATATCAAGAACATATTTTTTTCAAGGCCCACAAATCTTTGAATAGGTTGGGCTGATAGATATGCCCAGATCTTAAAAGTAAATTGCTAGAGAAAATTTCATGCCCTGTGTCTGAGTTGAAGAAATGAAGAAATAAATGAGGTCTCTCCAATAAAAGTTTGTTGCCTAAATAAATAGATTTGTTGTTGTTGCTCAGTCCATTTTTTTTTTCTTCAGTTATGTTCAATTCTATGACCCCATTTGAGGCTTTTTGAAAGAGATACTGGAATGCTTTGCCATTTCCTTCTCCAGCTTATTTTATAGTTGAAGATACTGAGGAAGACAGCATTAAGTCATGTGCCAAAGGTCACAGAACTCATTAAAGTATTGGAGGCTGTATTTGAACTCAGGAAAAAGAGTCTTCCTGACTCTAGACTCAGCATTTTATCCACTGCACCATTTAACAGCCCAATAAATATAAGCCAATAATGGCAGAAAAGTGAACAAAGCTGGAAAAACTGTAAAACAGGTTGTAAAACAGAAACTAGGTATAACTTTTGAGGAGGAAAAAGAGAATAATGGGAAGGAAACACAACTAACAATATTAATTGTGAAAAGAATTTTGAAACAAATTTCTCTGATAAGGCTTCATTTCTCAAGTGTAGAGGGAACTGAATGAAATTTATAAAAACATAAGAGACATTCCTCCATTGACAAATGATGAGAAGATATGACCTATGTCTCAAGAGCTATAAAATTATGCATACTCCTTGACCTAACAATACCACTACTAGACATGTATCCCAAAAGACATTAAAAAAAGGAAAATAATCTATATGTACAAAAATCTTTATAACAACTCTTTTCTCAAGGCAAAGAATTGTAAATTGAAGGGATGCCTATCAATCAGGGAATGGCTGAATAAATTGTGGTATGCAATTATGATGGAATATTATTCTGTAAGAAATGATGAGCAGGATGCTCTTAGAGAAACCTGGAAAGTCCTCCATGAGCTCATGCAAAGTGAATTGTACTGTGTACAAAGTAATAGCAATGTTGTGGGATGATCAATTGCGAATGACTTTGCTATTCTCAGGAATAAAATAATTCAAGACTACCCTGAAGAACTTATGATGAAAATGCTATCCATATGCAGAAAAAGAACCTATTCTGTTTTAATATAGATTGAAACATATTTTTTAAACTTTATTTTTCCTTGTTTTTTTGGGAGGGAATCTTTGAATTTTTGTTTTCTTTTGCAGCATGACTTTTATAGAAATGTTTTACATAATTTCACGTTTCTTCTCAATTGGCTGGGGTGGGAAGGGAGGAAAGAAGAGAATGTAGAACTCAAAGTTAAAAAAAAAAACATAAAATATGTTTTACATGTAACTGAAAAAGAAAATATTAAAAAAGAAAAAAGGTATAGATAAATACCAAGATAAAGTCAAAATGGGTTTATGATTTAGACACAAAGGGTGATACCATGAACAAATTAGGAAAGCATGGAATCATTGGCCATCAGATCTATGGATAAAGGAAGAATTTAGGAGCAAACATGAGAAAGAGAAAATTATGAGATGTTAAAATGAATAACTTTGATTGTATTAAGTTTAAAAGATTTTATACAGACAAAACCAAAGCAACCAAGATTAAAAAGAAAGCACACATTTAGGAAACAATTTTCGTATCAAGTGTCTTTGGTAAATGCCTTATTTTCAAATATTTAGAGAACTAAGTAAAATTTATAAGAATACAAGTCATTCACCAATTGATAAGTAGTCAAAAGATATTCCAAAGGCATTTTTTGATTTTTTTTGGACAAAGAAAGTGTATTGTTGTCCAAATCTTTCCACATCCCCTCCATATTTGTCATTTTCTTTTTCTGTCATATTAGCCACTCTGATGGGGGTACTAATTCAGAGTTCTTTTAATTTGCATTTGTTTAATCAATAGTGACTTGGAGCATTTTTTTCACATGACTATTCTTAGAGTTATAAACTGATTCAACCATTCTGGAGAGCAATATGGAACTATGCTTAAAGGGCTATAAAACTGTGTTTTCTCTATGACTTGCAAAGATATTTTTTTAAAGGGAAAATGATTTCTCTATATACAAAAAATATTTAGATAAGATCATTTTGTGGTGGCAAAAAATGTAAAAATTGAGGAGGTGTTTATTGGGGAATGGCTAAACAAATTGGGGCATATGATTGTAATGGAATATTATTGTGCTATAAGAAAGGACAAATAGGAAGCTTTCAGAAAAATCTGGAAAGACTTACATCCACTGATGCAGAGTGAAGTGAGCTTAACCAGAACACTGTACACAACAACAACAATACAATGGCAATTCCAAAGGACTCATGATGAAAAATGCTATCCATTTCCAGAGAAAAAAAGTGATGGAGACTGAATGCAGATAAAATATGCCCTTTTCCACTTTCTTTTATACTATGATTTTGTAATTTTTGGTGTATTTTATTTTATAACATTTCTAGCATGGAAATAGGTTTTGTACAACTTCACATGTATTACCTATATCAAATTACTTACTGGCTCAGGGAGAAGAGAGGGAAGGGAAGAAGAGAGAGAATTTGCAATGTGAAACTTAAGTAAAAAATGTTAAAATTGTTTTTACATGTAAATGGGAAATATGATTATTATTATTTTAAAATGATCAAGAAGGAAATAGAAAAAAAGAAACCTAGAAGATTCTACAGAGAATCTTCCAACTATGGATTTCATATGTTTGTGTGTGTGTGTGTGTGTGTGTGTGTGTGTATGCATGTACTTGCATTTGTGTATATGGGATTCATTTAAAAACTAATGTTTTCTTGATTTTTGTGAACTATATTGACATCATTTTTTCTTTAAAATCCAATTTAAATGTTATTTTCTTCTTGTATCTTCACTGGATTCCTTCTTTCTCCTGAACTTCACAGACTTTTGTTTCATACTTCTCTAACTTGTCATATTATATTGTATATTTCAGTTTCTGTGCTATTTTACCTATTTGATGATAGATTGTAGATTTCCTGAAGGCAGGAATCATATTTTATCTAAACTATATATTTCTTCCAGTTTTTAGCATTATGTAGCACACAGTAGATATTTTAAAATGTTTGTTGAATGAATAAATGATGAATAGGTTGATTAGCTCTTTTCAGGTTCTATTTCTCTGCTGAAAAAAAAAAAGGATTTATCACTTTTCTTCTCTCTTTTTAGCATTTGACCTCCCTTTATGTTACAATTCTAGGAAAATCTTTCAATTCATTTGCTGTTCACAAAAATATTGGGAAGTTTTCTTGAGAATAGATTTAGTTTTGGAAAGAATGTGGGGAGAATGAGTATCATGAGGAAATTGCATTTACTATGAGATAATATTTCAAGAAAGTGATATTATTTTCTATTCCTGCATTTTTTGTTATGAAAACCTTGAATAGGTAGCTTTTTATAAGTACAATAGACTCTCCTGTCTAGATATAACTTTATTCAATCTTATTATAGAAGTTTATATTACTGAAATATTTCTGTACAACTACAAAATAGAGATATTTGATAGGATATAACTCTTTAATTGATGCAAAAATATACATTTTTCTCCTCAGACCAATTTTTTTCTGAAGTGACATTCTTCTCTTTACTTCCCATTCTTTTCTATTTCCCTAACTTTTCTTTCTGTGATCAATGACATGAATCTTGGAACTTGTTTATTACTTTTTTATTTTCTTTTCCAGAAATTTTAATACTAAAGGACATAAATCCAGGATTATTCAGTAATTTGAGGCATGTGGTGTGTGGAAAGCTAAAAAAGTGATTCCTTGCACTCATAATTTAATTATATTTATGCATCTGGGTGTAATATTATTGAAAATCAATAATACTGTGGTGTGGATATTCTCCTTGTTCTCTGCTTATATGTAGTTTTTCAAATATTTGCAGAATTAACTTGAGAATTGAAATATTACAGCTGAGTAGGAGCCATGTAATATAGAGAATGCATACCAATTTTCATAGTTTTGGAAGTGATAATGTGATATGAAAAAAGAGAACTGGCTTCAGGGTAAATAAAGAAATTCTGTGTTCAAAGATCTTCCTTCTGATATATACTAGCTGTGGTGAAATATACTAATCACCATGAGCACTATTATCATTACCATCACCACTAAACCAGACCAAATTTTACTCAAGTTCAGATTCATGATAGCAATTTGCTATTTTAATGGGTGGCCCAGGCTATCTATATGTCACATGATTAGAATAATAAGGTCCATTGCTGTCTAACTTTATAGGTTTTCTTTCTGATTAGAACTTGTGAGCATACCTTCTGGAAACTCCTGACAAATATATACCAGTAACTTCTCAGAAAATTAAGATCATAGAGAGTTGCCCATAGGCCTGTGAGTAAAGTTGAGTAACTTTATGTTAAAAGGCAGGATGATAACTTGAGTTTTACTGATTCCAAAGACAGGGGTTTATCCATTTCTCGGGTATGACTTTTGAGAGTGTTCCTAGGGGACCTGGTTCAAATACAATGCCCTATAGAAGTTAAACCTATTGTGCATGGAATTTGGAAATGCAGAAAACAGTCTAGGAAGAGAAAGTTAGTTATTGCAAAACCCGTTAGTCCTGTTCAAGCATGCAGATGTTTTATTTTATTATTCCTCAAATGTCTATTTCTTTTTCAGCACAACGCAGTTATTATGCTATCCTCCAAAATAAGATAAATGAATTTCAAACAAAATTGTCAAAAACAACCTTGGTTGCTTCATATGGTACACAGAAATAATTACATTTCATTTACAGTACAGATGCACTTTACACAGTCATCAACAGTCATTCACTACCAACACAGTATTTGAAAAATCACCTAAAACACCAAAAAAGTTTTCTTTTTTTAATTTCAGTAGAAATGAAAGAGTTTTGCATAAGTGATGAGTAGGATGAGGGGCCAAATTACCAGTTGGAGAATTTTTGCCACATTTTCTTGAACATTTAGGATATTAAAAATAAAATTGGTAATTAAGGAATTAAAATCCTAAGTATTCCTGCATTGCAGTTTCCTTAGTCTGTATTTAATAATAACAAAAATGTCATTATCTGTTATCAAAGAAGTTTCATTGTATAATGGACTTCAAAGCACAAAGTGATAAGAAGCAGGCTTTAGGAATGATTAATTTTCAAGCTGCTAGCAAATTAGTAATTTGTTCAAGAAATATTAGGAGTGAAGTCACGTCTTCCCAAGTAAAATTTAAGTTTTCTTAATTTTTTTCATTCTATAAGCATTTATCTAATGCCTACTGTGTATACAACCTTGTCTTGGGGCAATTATAAAAATGTAAAGCCAAGTAAAATCTTTCAAAAAAAGATCACAAATTAGTATACAGGGGATGACATTTTGTCTTCTTATGACACACATTAAGAAAAAAATTTTTTAGAGGGAACAATAATCTTTCCCCCTACACATATAGAAGTTAAACTGTATCCCTTGTAGTAGAATCTTGGAATGGACAGAGCTTTTTGATTGACGTAAAACAGTTCACACTGGTACATGCAGACATGTCTGCTGATACAATAGTCTTTAAAATATAAACATGTTTCCATTTAATGTACACAGAGATCAAGTTTGCATCACCAAACACCTTGTCCTCCATCATGGGAGGAAACTGCTGTTTACAGGAATCTCTTTCTAGAAAAGATTTGTGTTGCTTTCCTGAACTAAGAGAGAAAGCAATCTTTCTTTAAGTATTGGTATAGAAAGCTTCCTAGCTTGAGCTCCATATTTAGAATCATGTTAGTTACTCTCAAAATATTTTTGAGAAAATGTAATCTAATCAGACCCAAAGCAAAATAAGTAGAAAAATGTGTAGGTACGACTGTAAGACTACTTGGTGCTGTGGCATTTGTCCCAGCCCATTGGGACTGTTTGCTCAAAACACCTCATGATAAATTCAATATCCGGGCTAGTTGTTAACAGCAAAGAGGCTTAAAGATAAGTACTCATTTGTCAAATAACTCCTTTGCCCCCCTTCACTACTTTTTGATAAGGGCAGAGAGGTTGATTATCATAGTTCACTAGTAAGAGACCTTGTCAGTTAATATAAAAGTAGGAAAGCCATTGGTACTACAAAAAAGGTTAACCCAGCTGCTAATGAGAAACCTTTAAAATGCCATTAGAGAGGTGAGCTAGAAATACATGAACTGACAATTCACCGTGTCACAGGACTACAGTGGACAAGAAGGCTAGTCTTGGAAAAAAAAAACCCCAAAAAACAAAACAAAACAAAACATCTATCGTACAACAGTTTGGATTTAAAACTTACCAAAAAACTTGGGCTACATCAAAGAATTTTTTTTTTTTTTTTCTCTGACTGTGGCACTAACTGTTAAAGGGTTCTGGAAATTAAAACAAACAAACAGAAAGTCCTGATTCCTGATACAACAGGTGTACAATGGATTATTGCAGTTGTAACAGTATCTAGGAAGCAAGGTAAAATGATAATCAATACTGAGCTAGCTGGACACTACAGGCTCACAGATGAGTATCTCACCCAGAAAGATTGCCCTGCTAAGTGGAGTTTATTTGTAGAGCTTACCATGGAATGGGAACAATCAGCTTGTTGTAAGTGCCCAGAAATGCCCCTTTCTACAGTTAAAGTTTATCATGCCTAATCTGAAGACAACATAAGTAAACTGAGATCACTGCTCCAAAGAATTTCAGCATGCATTATGATGGTATTCCTTTCAGTCAGTACAAACCTGTCATATGAGGTTTTCTTTTAAAACATAACATACTTCACTTGCCAATGTTCACGTTTGTTTGTTTTTACAGGAAAAAACATGTTATCAAAATGTTTTCCATATGTGTTTTTCATTCAACTGGAACATAGTGTCCAAAGTTGTTTTTTAAATTTCATTTTATTTTTTAAAAAAGAGTTCTTATCTTAAGAAGCATCAATGGGAGGCATTTCATTGTGCTCATTTGTAAAGTCAAAGGATCACAGATTATTCCGCTGTATAATAGGTCAACTTTATGCCCAGAAATGCCATTTGGTGGCCTTTTATGCACATCCTTAAGTTTGGAAACAATGTTTGGTTTTGCTACCAACCGGGTCTTCCATTTTGCTGTTTAATTTGTAAAAGACTGGATGTTTCTTTCATCTTCCTCTTTAGAGCCCTTTCACAGTCAGGACTCAACTGCTGTCTGTCCTTATTCCAATTGTTTTACAAAGCAGAAACTCTGACAATGTTTCCTCCTGAGTACTCTGGAGATTCTGGCCTGTCATCTCCTTCAGGGGTCGTAACTGGAGGTGTTGGTATGCTTATTATTGCTGTGGTCACGTAAGGTTGCTCACAGTTTAGTTTAACACATTCTTCCATTTTGGCATTTAAACTGGATCGGCTGATGGGGAAAGAATGGATTAAATAAAAAAGGTAAGTTGTCCACATTTTTCTTATATGCCTTTACCACAGAATTGAGGTGAAGATGTCTGTGTCCATGAACTAACATTTTAAACCTAAGAATACTTGTGATCATTTTGGGTATGCTTTAAAAGAAAAGTATAACAAAATAGATAGTGTAACCTGCAAACACAGTCAGTATTAACTGAAGACATTCTGACAAATTACACTGAAGTTTAAAAACTAGTTGACTTTGGTTAGATAATTCAAAATTTCTGAGGCTTCATTCTTAATAGAACTAACACTAGTGTATTGATTTTACTTTGACTGAATTAACACCCTTGAAGTCAATGGTATTTTAAAAAGTTCCTTAGGAATTATTACTATTATTATTTTTTAAAAATCCTCTTTAGATTACCTAGGCAATGATTTAAAACCATATGCCAAGAGCTGCTGCTGGTGTTTATGTTTTGGGAATGGAATTATTCTCTAATGCACATTACTCTTTCCCACTCTAGATGGTACTGTTTATAAACAAGACAGACTTCAGAGACAGAACCCTTTTAAGCTCTTAGAAGTTTGAGCTGTGTTTCCAAAGCCTTCTGCTATGTTAAAAAAGCCATAGATTATTTACCTAGTCTCTTCATATGCTGTTATGCGCACAATAAATGCTCAAATAAAAAGAGACTTGGAATACATTTTGTTTGAATCAATTTTTAAAAATCTCCCTTGATAATGCTTTTCTTATTTTCAAAAATGTTTTTTGATCAGCATCTCACTTTTGAGTCAATGGCTTTGTCTAACTGTCATCTTAGTTTTCATCTGGTCAACTGGTAATTCTTTTAGTTCCTCATAAGTTTTAAAAAATGTTTTCATTTTTATTAATTCTATTTTTAAGATATTTCTATCTTAAAAAAAAGATATTTCTATCTTAATTCCATCTATGCAATCTAAGTACTTTGAGGGCAAGTAGATAGAAGAGCTTCAATTTCTTTCCTATGTCTCCATAGCACCAACTATTTTCCTAAATTAAAAAAAAAAAAAATGAACTGAAGGGTTTCCTTTCCTGAGTGCAGAGACACTTACATTTGTGCTCCTATAGAAGAAGGAAGGGTGCTTCTAAAGGTAAAATGCCCCTATCTTTTTCCCTTCCATTTTCCACTTTCCTACTTTTAAGTAGGGTTGCATTAAGTAGAATTCTCTCTTAATGGATACGTGTACATGTACATGTCCATCTGACCTCCTTCTGCCCATTATATTAACCTCTCTGGTCTCAGTTGCATATCTCTGGTAGTGTTTGTGGAATTGTTACAGGTATGTGGACATGAATAAATTCACATGCAAGCTCTATACCTGCCATGATAGTGAGGATGATTTATGTCATCAACTCAGATCAAATTTAACATTCCAAATACCTGTTAGATAAAGGTGTTCTCTCCACACACCTGATTTGGATAGTACTGAGTTCTTGTACACTGCCTTGGCGGCTCCCTGATACATTGGCATTTGGGATCCGGAAAGTTTTTTTGTGTCGTCTTGAGCAGCAAGTGCTGGTGACACCTTGTTGTGATGAGAGAGAAGGGCTGTGACTTGAAGGACGGTTGACTGTTGAAACTTCCATGCAGCTCTCTTCATAAACCTGTTCATCCACAAACTCGTGATTCTGTCCAACATCATGTGGGTTGAAAACATATATATGTATATAAAGAAAGATAGATATGTTACAAAATATATTCAGAACTTGTTTTTGCTTTCATGCATTAAGACTTTGCACTGTGCTTAATTCTTATGAAAAGGCTAAGTCTGAGGCTTTTCCCCTCTGAGAAAACTGCAGAATGGAGTTTAACTCAAATAGAAATAGGAACCATGAATGTGTACATAAGAATCCCTGTGGGCATGTATTGACTTAGAAAACTACATTTATGCTTTCTTGTATTTGTATTTATTTTGTTAAATATTTCTCTGTTGCATTTTAATCCAATTTGGGCTGCATTTGAGAGTGTAGTCCATGAACCACATGTTAGATACTTTTGTTTTAAGAGGAACCTTTCAATCATAAGTATAAAATTTGATGTTTATACAAATAATTATTTTTGTTATCATTCAGTTGTTTCAGTTATGTGATTCTTTGACCCTTTATGAACCTTTTAAGGGTTTTCCTGGTACTGGAATGGTCTGCCATTTCCTTCTTCAGCTCTTTTATACAAATGATGAACTGAGGCAAACAGGGTCAAATGATTTGCCCACTGTCACACAGTAATTGGCAGGCCAGATTTGAATCAGGAAAATAAGTTTTCCTGTTTCCAAATTCAGTGCTTTATCCACTAAGCCACCTTGCAGCTAATGAACATTTATATTTTCAAGCAAAATCTCAAAGATACTTGTGTTTTTGATATACTCTTAATTTGATGACTGAATCCCTTTTCAAATTGTATTTTCTCAACATTGCACACAAAATCTCTATGTTAAAAGTTAAAAATGTAAAACTTTGGAGCAGCAGTAGGTTTGAAGTATCTTCAGGAGATTCTATCTTTAAAAATAAAACTAATCCCAACAAGCAAAAATATATAAGAAACTGTACTATTCTGATGATTTTGGAGGTGACCAGATGCCACTAGGTCTGGTCCTAGAATCAAGAAGACATGAATTCTAATCTGACTTCAGAAAATTATTAGCTGTGTGACTCTGGACAAATAAATTGCTCTTGATCTGCCTCAGTTACCTCATCTTTATATGAAGATATATATATATATATATATATATATATATTTTTTTTTTTTTTCATGAGGCAATTGGGGTTAAGTGACTTGCCCAGGGTCACACAGCAAGGCAGTGTTAAGTATCTGAGGCCACATTTGAACCCAGGTCCTCCAACTTCAGGGCCAATGCTCTATCCACTGCACCACTTAGCTGCCCCAAAGATAAATGTTTTTAAAGCACTTTGAAAACTTCAAAGCATTATATAAATATTACCTATTAATATTGGTGAAATCATTATTATTATTTAGTTTTTCTGCTACATATAAGCATTTTCAGTGACAAAGATTCTAAAAATTAGTTGGGAAATTATACATTTATAGTTTCTATGTTTTTAGATGTTTTTCTAAAATCGTGGGATGCAGAAAAAAATTTAGAATAATAATTATTTATTAGTTAAATAAATGGAATGTCTTAATTAGCAAATGGCTTAGAGTTGTCCTGTTGAAAGAATTTGCTCTCCCACTCTCTCCCTCCATACATTTTTCCCTCTTTCTTCATCTTTCCCTTTCCCCAATGTTCTCTCTACTCTCTACCCCAATCCTATATCAGTAACAAACTACCAAACTACCTTCTCTACCACTGATGAAAAAGCAAAGTCTTTTCAGGATCCATGAATTTCACAGAAGGTTTCACAATAACTCTTGAATAATCACATAATGCTCAGACACAAATAACCAATATTGCCTTCATTAGTTCATTGCATTTCCCGAAGGGGAAAATAATCCTACATTTTTAAAAAAGGAGAATGTATTTGGGAAATGTACTTTTTATAACACTTCCTATTTGATTAAATTGTATTTGGATTATCCAAACTCTTTATTTTCAGAATATAATATGTACAAGAAAAGCTACTTATATTAACTACATGCATTAAACATATTAAGTAATTCAGAGGGCATATGGATCAAAACATGGTAACAGTACAGAATAGAATAATTTTCTTACATAAAATCATCTGACATATTAGAAATAAAGAGCCATTAAATAACACAAACATCTATAGGATGGTAATATTAAATTTGACAGATGTTGAATGTTTTAATTTCAAACAAATGTCATGAAAGCAAAAATACTAAATGATGTATTGTTTTCATTAAAAAAAAAAAAAACTATAGGGAAAATTTTGATGGTTTCTTTTTTCTCCCACATTTGAATGAATAAGAATTTTTAAATGGGAGAGCAATGCTTCATTGGCCTGTTTAGAAACCTGTACTTTATTAGTATTTATCTTCATAACTGTTCATATCTAGATCTGAATCAAAATACTTTTACATTAGATTTATTGCTAATTGAGGCAATAATTTAGCGTCTCAATCATTTACTTAATTAAGATAAAAAAATTTTCCCTCTTATTTTGAAAAGCTTACTCCTTATTATATCAAGAGGACTATTTGGGGAGAGTACAGACAGAGTATGCTCAACAATAATACAATTTCTATTCCTTTAATTTAGCATGATATGCTGGAAATAATATTGAACTTGAAGATCTGAGTTCAAATTCCAATTCTGTTACTGTTTATGTGATTTTGGAGGAATCACAACTTTATTGGACGACCTTTTCCTTATCTGTACCATTATGGTGAGGGAATGGAACTGCCCCCCCCTCCCAAATTTCTTCCAATTCTCCATCTATGATCCTAGGATCTTGTGCATAGGAAGCATATTATATTTGTTTAATGAATAAATGTCTAATTTCACATGAGGTCTAAACCTAATCGAATGTGACAATCGTGTTATCTTAAGGAAGCCATGACATAACACAAAACCATTGGCTCTGTGTGTCCATGAAATGCCCCAAGGGAAAAACATGAGACAAGATGCATCACTTATAAAGCAAGTTAAACTCCAGTACCCATAAAAATGATAGGTCAAAAAGAAATTATGTTAATATCTTAATTTTCCACATCACATTATATTCACTTTTCAAAGCTTTAACACAAAATCACATACCAATGGAGAGGCAACATATCAGTGAATAGAGTTCTGGTTTTAAAGTCTACAGGTCATGAGGTTAAGTTCAACTTAATAGTTCTAAGCCTCTCATTGAACTTAGGTCTCCATTTGTAAAATGGGAATAATGATATAAGCCATACAAAGGAATCACATCATAAGCAGATATAAATTTTATGATTTCATCTATAAACACTAGAGAGTGAAGGTAGATGGGGAGGTAAAGTACAATTTAAATGTCTCCAATTATGCTTCCATTCTACTAGGTAGCTTGTATTTTGTAGAAAGATTGAGTAGATGTGAATGTTTTGTTCACTTCACACATACCTCACGAGTGTGAGGATATCCTCTTCCTATATATGCTTCTAGAAAATATTTTTCATCCTAGACTTGTAGACTTTAAGGAAAATCTTAAATTATCCTTCCTGGCTAACATGTTCCTGGTCAACTGAAAGCATCCCATTTTTCTTTTTGATTTCCTTGTCTATTCTTTATTTTTACAGGAAAATCAGGGCAAAGCAACAATTATATGTTTGTACATCATCTTCAAAAGTAATCATGCTTATGTGTTAAGTTCTTTTGTAAGTCTTTTCTCCCAATCATCAATTATCCTGACAGCTATTTTTTTAAATCTGTGTTTGTTTTCTGCTATATGAATAGAAGTCTTTGTTCCCATCCTTTTCCTTATCAATGGTTTAAGCTGGGCATAGTGAAAAAAAATAGTTTACATTCAATTGTTTCCTTAGCAACCACATCACCTTTGTCTAATTTCTAAAACAGAATATCTTCTTTTAAGAAAACCAAAAAAACCTAGCCTACTTAGCTCCTTCCCAGCTATATATGCTTAAAGATATTCTACTGACCTTTCTGAATGAGTTACAGGTTTTTCAACATAGTTCAGAATCTCACCTCATCTCAGAATTAGAGATGACTCTATTATTCCTGTTGGGTTTGGTGTGGGGTGTGTAAAGTCCTTAAAGAAACTGAAAATATCTCACACATTATTATGTAATTTTAATTTTGATTGATTTTGTTATGCTAAATTTCAGGAAAGTATCTGACTATCTTTTTCTGTTGGTCAGTATTTTCAGTTGAGGACATTTAGAGACAAATTTTTTATTATCATATGTAACAGGCTTATGGACTTTTGTAAAAGTAGAATGGCTTTGTATTTGTATGAAGCTCCTTATTAACTGTTTGGTTTCCCATCCAAATGCCATAATACAATGTGCATAAACATTTCCAAAATACATATCTGAAAATATTTCTCAGCTTGAACTTTCAACAGTCATACAATGCAATTCAGTATTAGGTTTTATACAAGGTTGATGAGTCACTCTATGAAAAAGAATGATGAGAAACAACAAGGTTCTGCAAAAGCAAACGAGATTGTTATAGTGGTCCAGGGGAAGGCATTGATGCTATCTCCTTACCGTAGTTTTTTCCAGACAGTGAAGCAGGTGGTGGTGCTGGGTTTCAAAGCAAGAGCCAGATTTGCTAACAAAAGCCTGTTCATCTTCTCCAGAGGACTGTTAACACAGAGAATACAGTATTACTGTCTATATTATTTGCAAACAATGGGGATGCTAGCCACATGTTTCTGCAAGATTTGGGCTACAATGAGCCATAATTGGAGTGTTTGCCAGCAAAACTGAACAGACAGAAAAACAGCTCTTGAGTTATATTATCAGCAGTCAAAACGACTAGTGTGTTTCCTTAATTTGGACATTTAAATCATATTTTAGGAAGCTTTAACTATTGTTATATCTCTGGGTCAGTCTGCCATCATATTGGTTTCAAATTTAAATAAGTACTTTATAGACACATTTTGAAGCCCTCTTTAGTGATATAAAAGTTACTTTGTTTTAAAATTTTATTCTGAATTTTATGAATGCCAAATAAAACAAGATGACTGAAATCATAGCTATCCATGTAGGAAAAGAGCTTTTAACTTGCTTGTCTTAGGCAGTGGAATAAAGCCTATGTACTTCTTTCTGAAATAATGTCTTTAAAATTATGAAATAAAACACACAAAATATAAAGGAAACCAATTATAATAACATATAGTTTTCAAAATATTAAAAAAAAACAACAACAACTCATGAATCCCAGGCTAAGAATCATGATATGAATTAAAACACATACAAAATAATTCAATAATTGAGATATTTGGGGAAAATTTTTACTACATTCTTCAAGTTAACTGAAGACTATAGCAATTTTTATGGGTGATATGAGACATGAAGCACACCTGAACAAATGGACCCCCAAATCTTGCTGGGGCATCTCTCTGAAGGGCGAGAGATAGCAGAAACAGGGTAGAGTAGAGTTTGTTTTGGACATAACTGTCAACTTGCCATCCGGTAGAGTGCTAAATTGACAAATTATTTTTGCTAATTGGTCCCTAACTCCATTGTTGTTATACTATTGAAGAACTTTTTTTCATGCAGGACATCAAAACATAGAAGGTGATGACATTATTCAAAGTCCTGGGGCCATACCCTACTTACCTGTCTTTTACAGACTGTCAAAAATGTTGCATAAGCATGGTAGAGGTTCAGTGTATAAGAAGAAAATACATTCCCTAGCAATACCATTGATTCTAAATTCATGGCATTGATGATTACTTGCCATGATCTGGTAATAAAGAAATCACAGGCAGGAGAAAAGGAAAAAGGAAATAACAACAAAGCAACTGGTAGAGTAAGATATTTGAAACATTGTTAATATAATTGCGGACAGTTTTTTTTTTCCCCCCCAAATAGGAAGGGACTTGTCAATTTATTACCTGGAGCTGGTTACTCAGTAATCCATTTCGTTTGCTCTGCATGTAAGCATTGGCACTTCCACTCTTGGCTGCCCGGATTCTTGCAAGCCTTGCTTTCTATATCAAAAGATAAAAAAAGAAAATTGACTTTTTGCTAGGTTCACCTTGTTGATAAAATATATTTCAATTAAGCACAATATATTAGTATTATTTTTAAGCATTCTAGCTTTTCCTCTATAACATTTATTTGAAAATTTGATTCTATCTTACTTAGATAGCCATGATCACATTAATACAGGCAGCCCTTCTGATAATATAGTTTCAGCACATGAAAAATATGGAAGGAAATGTACAACCTTATTTTGGAGTATTACAGTTTTAACTTTTTAGTAAGAACTGCTGTCTTCAGAAGATTTATCTGAGTATGAATATAACAATAAGAACTGCTATTCTTTAAAATATATTTTAACTTTCTTATTGCATGGTTATTTTGTTTTCTATTTTATTGAATTCTCTTCCTTTGATCTTGTTTCTGACACAGATGTGTGATAGTCCATTTAAAAAAAAGCCAAATATATAGTTCCCATTTTGAGAGGCTTGTCCTTCAGTATCCAAAAAGTCCTTCTTTCTGGTTACTATTTTTTTTCTTCTCATCCCTCTCTGAAACCCTTCATAGCTGGATCTTCTTTGCCTGAAAGACTGTAGGTTAGAAACTTACCATTTTCTGGTTGATTGGTGCCTTCTTGCCTATTACTTTGGAAATATAGATCTAATTGAATCTGATGTGGGACACTTTCTCTTCCTATAAAATATTTAAAATTACCTTTATTATATCAATGAGTCATAAAGAATGAAAAGACTTGTGGGCTCTGGAGTTCTA
This sequence comes from Sminthopsis crassicaudata, assembly GCF_048593235.1. NCBI lineage: Eukaryota > Metazoa > Chordata > Mammalia > Dasyuromorphia > Dasyuridae > Sminthopsis > Sminthopsis crassicaudata. The sequence continues at coordinate 124,204,859 of NC_133621.1, forward strand.
GAAAAAGCCTCATGTCCCAGAGTCATCTAATCTCAGGATCACTATGCACTCTCTCTTCCTGCCATGTTCTAAAGACTATTATTCCTCAAGATTCCCTAGTAATACCTTTGGTGGAGCTCCTCCCTGTCTTGCTATGGAGGTGTTATTTATGGTCTGAACATGAAAGAATGACAGGTGGGCATAATTTGTCAATCAATTCATCAATAAATAAATATTTCTTAAGTGCCCATTATATTTCAGTGTTGTGCTGTGTACTGGAGATAAAAAGACAAGAATAAAACAGTATCTACAATCAAGGAGTTATGTAGGGAGAAAAGTGATAGGTACATAAATAGATTCAAAATAGATACAAAATAATTTTTTGGGGGAAACTAGTATCTAATAAAATCAAGAAAACTGATTTAGAAGGATTCCACTCCAGATTTGGGGGACAACTGTGTATAAAGGCACAAAGACAGGGATGGAATATCATGTATAGAAATATCAGATGTTTCTCTACTTTTTGGGAGGAGGAGAACTTGTTGCCCCAGAATCCTCCTATTGCATCTTCCTTTCTCCTGTTCCTTTGGGTGACTCCAGTTGAGCTTGAGAAAGTAGCTTTTACTTAAATAATCAAATAGGAAGATCCATTAATGTCAGCATTGTGTATCTCATCTAATTCTTATATTAAGAACTTTTAATCCCAATACTACACCATCCTAGCCCCCTAACCTCCAAGGATATAATCATATCAGAGACTAAAGAAATCAATATTGTTGTGCATATGTTTTTCGATGACAGTATTTCACTGAAAATAATGAGTATCCTTGGGGCCCAGAAACAACAATAATCATTTAAAAAGCCCTGCCATTTAACCCACTATGTACAATCAATTTGGGGCCACAGATGTGTTTTTTTTTGGGGGGGGTGGAAATAAGTGTACATTTTCCATATCTGTTGTTCAAAGAGAAATATATTCTTGCCCATTCTCTAGATAAACTGGTCATACTAAACTACCAAATAGTATACTTTTATGAATTATCTGCTTTAGCTGTGAACAGTGACCAATATAATTGCATAGCTATCAGATTCAGGGATCATTTTGTAAAATGTAGAGACATCCTATATTAGGGTAACAACTCATAATCTTTCATCACAGAAAGGGACATTTTCACTCAGGAGGTCAATTACCTCCAGAATGATCAATCCTTCTGTGGATCAAATTCAAGAAGCAAGATATTTCTCTTGTACCACACTAGATTAATTGTGTGTGCATGTGTGTGTGTGTATGTGTGTGTGTGTGTGTGTGTGTGTGTGTGTACAAAGCAAGCTTATAAAGAGATGTTCTGTGCAATTTACTTATTATGATTTTTTAAAATTTCAAAACATATAATTTTCAATATTCACCTTTGTAAAACTTTATTTCAATTTTTTTTCCTTCTCTTCCTCCCACCTCCTTCTCTAGATGGCAAGTAACACAGTATGTTAAACATGTGTAATTTTTCTATATACACTTCCACAATTATCATGCTGCACAAGAAAAATCAGATAAAAAATGAATAAAAAATGAGAAAGAAAACCAAATGCAAGTAAACAACAATAAAAGAGACAAAAATACTATGTTGTGATTCACACTCAGTTACCACAGTTCTCTCTCTGGGTGCAGATGACTTTCTTCATCATAAGACCATTGGAAATGGCTTGAATCACCTTGCTCTTGAAAAGAGCCACGTCCATCAGAATTGATGATCATGTAATCTTGCTGCTACTGTGTACAATGTTCTCCTGGTTCTGCTCACTTCACTTAGCATCAGTTCATGTAAGTCTTTCCAGGCCTTTCTGAAATTGTCCTGCTGATCATTTCTTATAACAACTATTATAACATTCATATACCATAATTTATTCAGCCATTCTCCAACTGATGGGCATCCACTAAGTTTCCAGTTTCTTACCACTACAAAAAGGGCTGCTACAAACTTTTTATGCACTTTTCTTAAAGTTTACATAGAGAATTTTTTCAGAGAATTTTTTTTTTCAGAGAAAGAGGGAGGGAATATAACAGTATGCTAGTCAAGAAAACCTGGATTCACATTCTGCCTCTGATACTCACCAGCTATATGAATGTGGATAATTAATTTTCTGAGTTTGTTTGTGTTATGGGCCAGAATTTGAAACAAGGTGCTAAGTCAGTGGAATTGATAGAGACAATCGTTGTTTAGCAGGGTGCTTAACAGTTCTCTAATTCAGTACATTTACTTCGTACTTACAGGAGTTGTATAAGATTCACACCTCTAAGAGAGTATATATAATCTAGGAGCCTCAACCAGGAGTCAGTCAGGGAGATTCAGAAGCCAGAGCTCAAGTTCTCGGAACTAAGACTATAAGAGACCTGTAAGAAAGCTAACCCGGCCACAGGAAAGGAGACAAGACTTGGAAAGAGACAATAAAGGATTTGGACTTTAACTTCTGGCTGCATTTGGGGTGATTGAGTGAACTGAAACTAAGGCTGCCTCCAGAGCTCCCCAAGAAACCTGCTTCCAGAGAATATTACATTTTAAAGAAGAATATTACATGTTTCCTCTAGAAAAGTGAGATAAGGTAACAGTGAGACTTGAAGGAGATAATACATATAAATCACTTTAAAAACCTTAAAAGCATTATGTAAATATGATTTTTTTTTAATTCTGGGAGAATTTAGACTGCCATTGAGATTAACAAAAACAACAACAACAATAAGATATTTAGATGATAGTTATTATAAGGGACTAGTTTGGTGTTCTAGATTTGAAATCAGAGGCTGTAAATTTGGCTTCAGATTCAGGTTCTCAGTCTTGTTTGTGGCAAGTTGGAAAGCCACTTTCTGATCCCAGTTTTCTTACCTATAAAATGAAAGGCTCAGACTAGAGGAGCTCAAAGGTGGCTTTCAACTTTAAATCTATGATACCATGAAAGAATGGTTCTAGCTAATGGAACCAAGATTCTTAGACAGTACTGCATTAGTGATGGTACTATCAGTGGGACATCAATACTGTACTTCAGATGAGGAGGAAAAGTGTTTGCATGAGATGTTTTAGATAAGAATTTCCCTCCAAATTTCTGTTCCCCAATCTCAGATAAAATACCATATTAACCAATATTCTCACTCCCATTGTGCTGAGATGCTTTGGGTCTTCAAATAAATCCTCAAAAAAGTGCTAAAATGGCATTTCACCTTGTCTTCTTCCTTATCTTTAAAAGACTCACCTTCACAAATGGTATGACTAAAGTTTTAGAAGAACTATTTATTGAGCTCATCTTTTTTCAGCAATGGCATTTTAATACTTTCTATTTATTATTATCATGATCTTAGAAACTATAAAGCTTATTATTTTTTTCTTCTAAAATTATTTATATTGGTCCAAATTTTATTAGTTCAATTTTAACAAATGTATTAAAATTTATGATTTTAAAACTGATGATTATTGAAAACAACTAGATAATGCAATGGTCAGGTAGGAGGCTCTTGAAATAGCTATTGTACTTTTAGTCAAGAAAGATAGGGAAACCCAGGTACAAAGAAAAAAAAATAGTATCAATTAGTTAAGTACCTATTTTGTTACAGGTATCCAGGTACTGCTGATACATAGTGAAAATCAAAATAGTGGGATGCTCTCTAGAAGCTTATATTCTACATATATATATATATATATATATATATATATATATATATATATATATATTTTTTTTTTTTTTTTTTTTTTTTTTTTTAATCAATAGAGAGACTGGCTTGGAATGGAAATTCATTCCTAAACTTAATCTGGTCACACTAGGTATTATTAACTTTCTGCCACCACAACAGTGATTATATTGCCTATGGTGTGGTTATTTTAAAAATTCTGGTTTTCTCTTTCTCTCACACTCTATCCATCTGTCTGTTTGTCTTTTACTTTCTTAGCACTTAGTAGCAGCACTAGGAAACATTGCTTTCTTTTATTTATGAGACAAATTCCTTAATCCGAAGTAATGCTCAATACAGGAAAATTAAATATATTAATCACAAAGATAAGTCCATGCATTTGAAAGTAATCACTACCATAAGACTAGTTAGAGGCACAGATGGAAAAATACCAATTCTTTTATAAGAGAACAGCCATTTTAACTAGCTATGAACAATATTGTTAAAAAATGAACCACACTAATTTAAACCTATAACTCCTCCTTTCCTCCTCCAAATATGATTATAGTATTATATTTGGTAATAGGTTTTTAATAAGTTTTGTAGAACACCTTACCATATGGCTAATGAAGGATAGCTACCTTTTATATGCAGAGAGTTATACCTTTTGGTCCAATTTGTAATTGAAGGAAATTATTCCATAAAAACATTAGAGAAATTCACTAAATCTTTGCCCCACTCAGGCATATAGTTTTGGCAGCATGGATTGCTAAGATTAAAAGAAAATCAGCTGCAGATTCAAGTTTAAACTCAACTAATTCTTAAATGTCTACTATGTGCAAGGCAAGAAGCAACATGCAAAGTGAATAATAAGCTCATATATGTATAGCTTGAAAAAAAATTAGAGATCACTTAGTCTAGTCACTTAATTTTATAGATGAGGAAACTGAGGCCAGAGAAACTAGATCATTTCCCTAATGTTATACAGGTAAAAGAAAGTGCTTGCCTTGAAGTCAGGGAAAACAGGTTTCAAGACGATTGCTGAAATATTACTGGCTGTAAACATGGGCAATTTCACTTTTAACTGCAGAAGGCAACTGTCTAAGACTCTTAAGTTTCTAAAACTCTAAGTTGCTGATTTGCATTAATGAAAATAAGTTCTACTCTAGGAATCACCACACTGATGAAACTGCAGGCTAGAAATGCTTCATAAATTCTTGCCAAATGTAAAGTGCATTGTGCCAGGTGTTGAGGATAGGACACAGATTTGCACAAAAATGAAAGAATCCCTGCCTTCCAGGAGGTGAGATTTGATGGAGAGAAATATATCTTGTACATAGAGAAGTAAGTGCAAGGTAATCAGAGAAGAGGGAAAACACTAAATGTGGTGAAGAGATAAAGGTATTCTGAGACACAGAGAAAGGAATATACTCCAAGTGTGCATGCAAATAGCTATGCAAAGGTACCAAAGCAGAAGAGGGGATCTTGAGTTTAGGGAATTGTCCATTTAGAAGCTAGATAATAGAATGCATGAAAGGTAATAAGAGATAGCATGGTATAGAGGCTAAGGGGTAGACTTAGAGGCAGAAAGACCTGTGCTGAAATCCTACTTGAGCTACTTATTAGAAGCAGAAACCATGAGCAAGGTATAACCTCTTTGAATCTGTTTCTATCTATAAAATGGGGATATTAATTTTAGTATAAACAGTTGCCAAGAAGCTCAAATGAAACATTGTAGGTTAAAAGCATTCTGCAAACCTTAAAATACTTTATTAATTATTACTAACAAATGCTATTTTATTCTTGTATTATTTCAGTCTTGTACAATTCTTTGTGACCCCACTTGGGGTTTTTCAAGATATTGTAGTGATTTGCCACTTCCTTCATAGAGGGGGAAACAGAGTAAAATGTAGTTAAGTGATTTGCCTAGCCTTAGGGGCACATAGCTAATAATTGTCTGAGATTAGATTTGAACTCAGATCTTCTTGAGGTAGCTCTATTCATTGTACCACCTAGCTACCTCATTAAATGCTATATTCAATTACTAACATTATTAACATGAGTATGCATATTGAAATAGATCGAAATTAGATTATGGAAGTCTAAAAATGGCAAAATAAAGTATTTGCCCTTAGAAGCCTTCCCTGTTATTGTTGAGTGTATCACCATCTTCCCAGTCACTCAGACTCACAACCTAAATGCTATCCAGTCACTCCCTCACCTTCTTATCCAATTGGTTGCCAGTCTTGTGGAATGTTACCTTCAGAAAATCCTTTGTCTACTCCCTATTCTCTCATCTGACACTTTCCTCTGACACTGGTGTGGGCTCTTATTATTTCTCCTTCACACTGTTACAATAACCTATTTGTCGTCCTTTCTGCCTCAAGCCTCTCCTTATTCTAATGCATTCTTCATTCAGCTCCACTCAGCTAAAGTAATCTTGTTAAAAAGCCCAGGTCTGACCTTGTCACTTCCCTTGGATTTATGGACAAAGGTAATCCTATTCTTTTAATGCCTGTCCCCAGTTCTTATATACCCTATTACAATTACCTTATAGTATCCTAAATATGTGTGAACTAGAGAACTATTACATAACCATGCTAAATACTAAATATATGTAAATTCGATAACCATTGTATCATTAATTTCACTGAGTTAACAGTGAAATTATCCTTGTTTCAAGTATAACACAGGTGGTCAAGCCCTTCTTGACTTCTCAGGAAAGGTGAGAATGCCAAAGGGAGGTGAGAACTCCAAAGGGAAAATGGGAAGCCAAACCAGATATTAGCAGGTTTCCTTTGGGCTGAAGAGTCTTATACCTCACCCAGAATTCTACCATTATCTGTGGCCCTCTACATGCTCTAGTCTTTGTCTCTGGATTTCTCAGGTTTCCTTCAGGCTTGAATAAAATTCCACTTTCTATAAAGAGCCTTTTCTACTCTTCCCTAATGTTAATACCTTTTTTGAGGTTATCTCCAGGGTATTGATTAATCTTCTTTAAGATTACCTCCAATGTATCTACATTGTATATAGTTGTTTTGCACAGTTATTTATTTGCTAACTGGGATCTCCTCTGTTATCTTCTCCTCCCTCAACAGATGACAAATTCCTTGAGAATCAGGTCTCTTTTTAATCTTTCTATCCTTTTCTATAGTACCTAGCAAATAACATGCTATATATAATTTTTGCCTTGCCTTTCTTTTTTTTTTTAATTAAAGCTTTTTATTTTCAAAACATATGCATGGCTAATTTTTCAGTTTTGACCTTTACAAAACCTTGTGTTCCAAAATTTTCCCTCTTCCCCCCACCCCTCCCCAGATGGTAAGTAATCCAATATATGTTAAACATGTTAAAATATATATTAAATCCAATATATGTATACATATTTATACAATAATCTTGCTGCACAAGAAAAGTCAGATCAAAAAGGAAAAAAAAATGAGAAAAAAGAAAATGTAAACAAACAACAACAAAAAGAGTGAAAATGCTATGTTGTGATCCACATTCAGTTCCCACAGTCCTCTCTCTGGGTGTAGATGGCTCTCTTCATCACAAGATCATTGGAAATAGCCTCAATCATCTCATTGTTGGAAAGTCATGTCCATCAGAATTGATCTTCATATAATCTTCTTGGTGGTGTATAATGATCTCCTGGTTCTGCTCATTTCACTTAGCATCAGTTCAAAGTCTAGGTCTTTCTAAAATCATCCTGCTGATCATTTCTTATTGAAAATTAATATTCTATAACATTCATATGCTATAACTTATTCAGCCATCAATTTATTATGACTACAAAAAGGACTGCTATAAACATCTTTGCACATATGGGTAGTTTTCCCTTCTCTAAGATCTCTTTGGGATATAAGCCAGTGGGAACACTTCTGGATCAAAGGGTATAGATAGTTTGATAACTTTTTGAGCATAGTTCCAAATTGCTCTCCAGAATGGTTGGATCTGTTCACAGTTCCATCAATAATGTATCAGTGTCCCAGTTTTCCTACCTCCCCTCCAACATTTGTCATTATTTTTCCTGTCTTCTTAGCCAATCTGAGAGATGTATAGTTCTCTTAATTTGCATTTCTCTGCTCAATAGTGATTCAGAGCACCTTTTCATATGACTAGAAATGGTTTTAATTTCTTCATCTGAAAATTGTCTATTTATATATATTCATATCCTTTGTCCATTTATCAATTGGAGTATGGCTTGAATTCTTATAAATTTGAGTCAATTCTCTATATGTTTTAGAAATGAGACCTTTATCAGAACCCTTAAATATAAAAATGTTTTTGCAATTTATTGCTTCCCTTCTAATCTTGTCTGTATTAGTTTTGTTTATACAAAAACTTTTTAACTTAATATAATCAAAACTTTAACTTAATATAATCAAAATTATCTATCAATAATGAGTTCCAGTTCTTCTTTGGTCACAAATTTCTTCTTTCTCTCTAGATCTGAGATCTTGAACATAAACTATTCTGTTTTTCTAATTTTTTTATAATATTCTTTATGTATAAATCATGAGCCCATTTTGACCTTATCTTGGTATATGGTATTAGGTGTGGGTCAATGCCTACTTTTTGCCATAGTAGTTTCCAATTTTCTCAGCAGTTTTTGTCAAATAGTGACTTCTTGTTCCAAAAGCTGGAGCCTTTGGGTTTGTCAAACACTATGCTATGGTTATTGACTATTTTGTCCTGTGAACCTAACCTTTTCCACTGATCGAGTACTCTATTTCTTAGCCAGAACAAAAAGTTTTTGATGACTACTGCTTTATAATACAGTTTTAAATCTGGCACGGCTATTGTCTTGCCTTCTGGCAGCTACATGGACCATCAACTGGAGAAGAGGAAGATGAAAATCTCAGAGAACAACAAAGGTTTTTGAAGTGACATTAGTGAAACCATTTAAAAGAGGTAATTTTCCTGAAACTGAAAAGAAGGAAGATTCAGAAAAATGGTGCTAGAATGGAGAAAACACCTAGTTGAATATAAGGGCTGAGGAAGAAAGAAGAATCAAGAATGCATCCAAGATTAAAAACATGGGTGATAGAAGTGAGAAAAGTGTTGTGAATAATAACTGATGTTGAAAATCAATCTATGCCTTAGTTGAATGTAGGCTTCCTGAGAGTAGGTATAGTAGCATTTTAATATCTATGTATTCCTAATTCCCAGCACAATTCCTCTCATATAGTGGGGCAAGTAATACATGTTCATTGAAGGGAAATAAATAAATTTTCCTCTGCCATCTTAGCACTTTCCCTGGCAAATAATAGATACCTAATAAATGTTGATTGACAGACCAACGACTAGCATCTCAGCTCCCCATAAATTCAATTTCCATTAGTATGTATGGGATCTTGTTAAAAAGTGATACAAGACCACATTATGACTACCAATATGACATCTCTATTATCATCTTTCTTGTTCTGTGTGGGACATGGACAAGAAAAGACAGTTCAGGTGTAAGGAACCTCCTAGCTAGGCAGCCTACAAACCCCTGTTTCTACCAGGTAAATTGTCTTGCCGCTAAAGAATTTATATTTAGAATATGCAATGAAAGAGGAAACAGAAAAGGGCACATGAGCATTGTAGGTAAAGGTCATAATTAGAGTTCCATTCTTGAATTTCAGGTTATCTTTAGTGGGTGGTGACACTAGAACAGTTCATTTTAATTGGTGGGGGTTATTGAGGGAAGGTGTTAGTTCTGAATGTTCTAACACTGTAGTTGAATGGTGAGAAGGTTGAAATTATCTAAGGTAATTCAATCAAGGAGCTATTGAGAAGGCAAGTACTTCTAAAAGAGTTATTCCCTCAAGTGTATTTCACCCTACTAAATGAGGAATGTGGGAGATTACTGGACCATTTTATTGCCTAAGTCCCAATATGTTTTCATTGCCATTGAACAATAAAAGTGTCCAGGGACAGGCTTATAAGTAAGCAGACTAGGAAAATACTCTGGTGTGATTGGAGAAATGCCAGGAAGAATTTCTAACCTAAATTCTACCATTGCTAACTCTTTAAATCCAACCATTACAGAGCCATTCCTTTAGGTAAAGGAATGTTTTTAAAAATAGCTGTAGTAACACATTAAACAATGCCAGCTACTAGTTATTCAGTGTGTATTAATTGGTTGAACACATCCTTTCCCCACCCTGTTGAGCTCTCTATAGAATATTATGTAAATCATAGAGTGAATAAAAGAAAGAATAGAGAGAAAGCCTTGCTAAACTTTTTCTCCTCTCAACTTCTTTTTGCCTGAGAAACTCTTATGCCTTGCTTTCTGGCAGCTATATGGATCACTGATTGGAGAAGAGGAAGACCAAAAAGCTTAGAGAATAAAGGATGTTTTTGAAGTCATAAATGAGAAGTCATGAGGACACTGAAGAGGGGTAATGTTACTGCAAGTGAAGAAGAGGAAGATTCAGAAAAATGAAACTAGAACAGAGAAGACAACATTTGGTTGAATATAAGGACTGAAGGAGAAAGAATAATCAAGAATGAATCTTGTAGAAATGTAGAAGTGGATTCTGGGTATATAAGCATATAAAATACATATAAAATACACATACTTACATATATGTATATAAAATAGGTATACAAATCAAACATTTATTGATAATAAACCATAACTAAAGGCCAATTTTTTCTACTCTTAACTCCTTTTTTTTTTTGCCTGAGAATATGTAAAATGATATACAAATAAAACATTTACTGATAATAAACCATAAAGAAATTTATTTAAAAACATTTCTTTTTTTGGTGTACATGTCATTTTACTATTTATTAAAGACGAAATCAAATTCACATACTAATTAAATAGATGTGCTTGTTTATTTTTCATAAAGAATTAAATCTTAGTGGAATATTTGCTTTTATTATTGTCAAAGTTTTCATGATCCCCCTCATTCAGTTATGTGACCCCACATAGGATTGCAACCCACAGTTTGGGAAGTTTTGGTTTAGCCAGCTGTGGCCAAAGGTGGGAGGATAAGTTGGGGAAACAATGCAGAGGACTCTAGATGATCAGGAGTAGCCTGAGTGTGGCATTAGGTTCGGGGGAAATGAGAAAGTATCAGAATATAAAACAGAAGGAAAGGCACCAAAGGCAATATAACAAATCTATCTATTTATCTATGCATCTCTCTATCCATCCATCCATCTATTTATTTAGCTCTTTATCTATCTATCTATCTATCTATCTATCTATCTATCTATCTATCTATCTATAATCTAACAATTTTATGTCAGGTTGTTCTTGAAAGTTTCTGAAATATTTTGGTATGTCTAAAGTGGAAAAACATTCAATTAGTCAATAGACATTTATCACGTGTGTACCATGTTCCTGGCTGGGATTAAGAGCTGGGGAATTAAAAAAAAAAAAAAAAAAAAAGAGGTAAAAAATAGCCCCTGTCTTCAAGGAACTTACAGTCTAATGGGAGAAACAATGTGAAAACACACACACACACACACACACACACACACAAATGTAAATGTAAATTGTACAGAATAAATGGGAAATACTAGAGGAAAGGAAATAAGAGTTAAGAAAAGTTAGGGAAGGTTTCCAGTAAAAAATAAAACTTTAGTTGGGACTTAAAAGAAATTAGAAAGATCAGTAGATAGAGCAGAGAAGAGACATTGTTCCAGAAATGGGAGATATTCAGAGAAAATTCTCAGAGGTGAGAGATTTTGAGTGTATTGTTTGTGGAACTAACCAGGGGAACAGTGCTATTGAATTAAATATTTTGGGATGGAATGTGTAAGAAGACTACAAAGATAGGAAGAACCTAGGTTATAAAAGACTTTGAATGCCAAAGAGAGGATTTTGTATTTGATACTGGAGGCAATAGAAAGCCAATAGAGTTTATTAAGTAGGATCAGTGTTATACTTTAGGAAAATCATTTTAGTAGTAGCTGATTGGAGTATGGCAAAGGGTTTTAGAGGAAAGAAAATAAGTTTTGTTTTAGACATGGTGAGTTCAAGACATCCATTGCATATCCAATTCAAGATGTTTGAAAGACAGTTGGATATGAGAGGTTGGAGGCCAGTAGAATTTGGCAAGTTAGGTAGATTTGAAAATCATCAGCATATAGATAATAATTAAATCAATGGGAATTGATGAGAATAGCAATCAAAGTTATATAGAAGGAGAAGAGAAAAGGGCTTTGGATAGAATCTTGAGGGATACCCTTTAGTTAGAGAGGGTAAAGATTTTCCAGAAGATCCTGCATAGGAGACAAAGAAAGAGAGGAATCAAATTCATACACAAAAGAAGAACCAAGATTGAATGATGCCCCAAAAAACCTAGAAAGAAGGTATTAAGGAGAAGAGAGTGATCAAGTGTCAAATGCTGCAAAGATATTAAGAGGGATGAGAACTGAGAAAAAAGCCATTGATTTTGCAAACTAAGATTCATTAGTATCTTTGAATGCTAATATGAGGGAAGTTTCAGTAGAATGATAAGATTGGAAACCAGATTGTAAGGGATTAAGGAGAGAGGAAAGAAAATACAGGCACCTCTGTAGATAGGCTTTTTGAGGATGCTAGCACAGAAAAAATTGATCTAATGAGGGTTTTTTTCAGGGTATGGGAGACATAGGCATGTTTGTACCCATTAAAAATTATCCAGGAGATAGGAAAAAAATTAAAAGTAACTGAAATCTTGATAATAACAGACATGACAATATGTTGGAGAAGATGGGTTGGAATGGAATTATTATCTTTGATAAAGAGTAAGCCCATTACATCATGAGAGAGAGAGGGGTAAGGGAGAAGATTGTGACAAAGACATTTACAACAATGATAAGAGAAAAGAAAGAAAGGAGAAGAAGAAATTCTTGGTGAATGGCTTCTAGATTTTTTGTAAAATATGAGGCAACATTCTTAGCTTAGAAAATGGGAGAAGGTAGAGCTATGGAAGATTGAAGAGAGAGGGAAAGTGTTGAAAGAGTTCCTGTAAAGAGTAGAATGGTGAATTGATAAAGGAGCTATATAGTAAGGTTGCCTAGCAGCAATGAGGGTTCAGTTGAGGTTGTATAATATAAATTTGTAGTGGATTCATTTAGAATAGTTACATGATTTTTTTTTTTTCTATCTTCATTAAGCAGCACATTATAAAAACAACGATGGTGAGTTGTGAGAATGCAAGATTGAGGCCTTCTGGGTACAATTAGTAATATAATAAGAAAACTAGAGATTCAATAGAGAAGGACTGTAGTGTCAAATTGGTTCATCAATGGATCAAGATGGAGAAAAGAGGAGAAAGAGTTAATCAGGGGAGATGACCTGGGAGATAACTGAAAGGTTGAAGAACAGGAGGTCATGCGGAGGATGAAAACCAGGGTTTTGCTAAGGAGAGAAGAAGAAGTCAAAACCGAGGGATTTCACAATTCTTGAATATGGAGATGCTGCATTTGTGGATGATGGTAACTTTGAGTGTAAGTTCATATTTGTGTGTGATTGAGGCTCATGGGAAGTAAGTATGCATGGAAAATGAGGGGTTAGTATGTTTGAGGGAAAGTCAATATGTAGTATTTAGGACAGGACTTGGAGAGGAGAGAAGAATTTTAAGTTATGTGCCAAACTCATCAAGGAAGGCAGGAGAATGATCTAAAAATCTGTAGATAACTACTAAGATTCTAAATAGGTTGTAAATATGAATAAAATCTATCTTAAAGGAAGACACATTACTGAGTAAAGGAAAGAGAAGGAGTTCCTGAAAGTGGCAAGAGGAAGCAAAGAATACCCAACCCTCCCTTTACTCTCTGCTCTAATTTTGACCAGTGAACTGAGGAGAATGAATGGTTAAGGAAGCTGGGTCATGAGGGGTAGGGAGATGAAAGTTTCAGCAATAGCTAGTAATAATAAGTCATGAGTGACCACTAATATTAATAATTTTTGTTTATAGTAATAAACCTTGAAAATATTATTTAATGCAAATTAGCCATTTTCATTTTCACTGTTCAAATTATAATCATTAATGGAACACACACACACACACACACACACACACACACACACACACACACACAAAACAAACAAACAACAACTGATTTTTTTCCTTCCATGTCAGCAATCTGAGAACTTTGCCTTGAGTAATGTTTTATTCACTAAAGAATGGCAAAAGACAGATGGAAAAATGAACAGATCATTTGTTCCATAGTGATGACTCTCACCACTAGTAGAATGAAAACATTAAATAGAACACCAGCAGATTATAAGTCTTGAATCTTTAAAGCAAGGCCATAAGCTTTAAGCAGAAAGACTTTGTTAGGAAATTGTGCAAACCCCATAGTCTTTAGACTATGAAATACGAATGAAAAAGTAACATTTGGTGATTATCTTCTGAACTTGCATTTGACATGACTCTAAACATCTAGATATGTTTAGAATAATTTCTTAGAAAATCTCTAGAGTAGGGAAGGGTTTTTCACCTGTTTTAATTTTTGGACTTCTCTGGTAGTCCAGTGAATTCTCAGAAGTATATTTTAAACTGTAAACAATAATACATAGTATGACAAAGGAAACAAATTACAATGAAATATAGTAACCAAAAAATTTTAAGGCAATTTCTTAGATTTCAGGATAAAACCCTCTACTTTAAAAATTCAAGATTAATAGAATCATTATTTTGAATAGCTTCACAAAAGACTTTCAATTTTAAGTTATTCCTGTAGGATGGTTTTGTTAATTTTCACAGAGGCTAAGTGGCTTTATATGTCATATGATTTTAGTAATCTGTCTGCCTGAAAATATCAGTCTCACCTCCCATCATCAGACAATTATAGTTTTATTGTTTTGATTTTGTTTTTTGCTTCCTTACTCTATACTCATTATACTACTCTTTGCAATCTGATTTTTATTTCTCTTCTATTGAAACTCTTCCCCCTACTACACCTCATTCCCAGTTATTAATGTTCTCTTTTACAGAATAATCAACAAGCTTCAATTTTCTTCCTCCTTGACTACTGCATCATTTGAAACTGTGACTCCCTTTTTTCCTCTCGGACTTCTTTGATGGTGGACTATTGTGATTTTTCTTTGACTTCTCTTTTTATCCTAATAAATTTATTCATTTATTTTTTATTTCACATTACTTTATGAATCATGTTGGGAGAGAAAAATCAGAGAAAAAGTTAAAAAAAAAACCATGGGAAAGATTAAAAAAAAAAAACAGAAAAAAAGAGATGAATATAGCAGGAGTTGATTTAAATTCCATCTCCTTAGTTCTTTTTCTGGATGCAGATGGCATTTTCTGTCCAAAGTCTATAAGGACTGCTTTGGATCACATTGAAACACTGAGAAGAACCAATTCTTTCATTAACACTGATCATAGTTGATCATAACACATTCTTGCTGTTATTATGTACAATGTATTCCTGGTTCTTTCTGATTTTCTCAGAATCAGTTCATGTAAATCTTTCTGGGGCTGCTTTCTATAATCAGCTTATTTATCATTTTTATAGAACAATAATATTCCATTATCTTCACATAGCACAATTTTTTCAGTCATTCCCCAATTGTTGAGCATCTACTCATTTTCCAATTCTATGCTACCCCCAAAAAAGTTGCTACAAACATTTTTTGACATGCAGATTTTTTCCCTCCTTTAAGATTTTCTTGGGCTACACACTCGGTAATGGTACTTGTAGGTCAAAAGGTATGCCAAGTTTTGTAGCCCTTTGTGTATAGTTCCAAATTACTCTCCAGAATGGTTGGATCATTTCAAAAGTCACCAACAATGCATTAATGTCTCAGTTTTCCCACATCCACTACAACATTTGTCATTTTCTTTTCCTGTCATCTTAGCCAATCTGAGAGCTATGAAGTAGTATTTCAGAATTGTTTAAATTTGTATTTCTCTAATCAATAGTGATTTAGAGCATTTTTCCATATAGCTATAGATGGCTTTAATTTCATCATCTGAAAATTATCTGTTTGTATCCTTTGACCTTTTATCACTTGGGGCATGACTTGTATTCTTATAAATTTGAGAGTTCTTTCATATTTCAGAAATGAGATCTTTTAACAGAAACACTGGCTATGAAGGTTTCCACTCCAGCTTTGTACTTTCCTTTTAATCTTGTTTCTGTGGTTTTGTTTGTGCAACCCTTTTTTAATTTTATAGAATCAAAGTTGTCCATTTTGGTTTTCATAATATTCTCTAGTTCTTCTTTGATTATAAATTCCTCTCTTCTCCAAAGATATGCTAGGTAAATTATCCTTTGCTCTCCTAATTTGTTTATGGTACTCTTTATGCCTAAAATCATGTATCCATTTCGACCTTATTTTGGTATGATATGTGAGAGGTAGGTCTATGCCGAGATTCTGATATGTTTTCCAGTTTTCCCAGCAATTTTTGTCAAATAGTGAGTTCTTATTCCAGAATCTGTAGTTTGAAGGTTTATCAAATAGTAAATTACTACAGGTCTTGATTATCGTGTTGGATATCTCTAATCTAGTCCACTGATCCACCACTCTATTTCTTAGTCAGTACCAAATGATTTTGATGACTGATGCTTTATAATATAGCTTTAGTTTTGGTCCTGTTAAGCTACCATCCTTTGTATTTTTTTTTTCATTAATTCCCTTGATATTCTTGATCTTTTGTCCTTCAAGATGAATTCTGTTATTATTATTTTATTCAGTTCTATAAAATAATTTTTTGACAGTTTGGTATAGCACTGAACAAGTAAATAGATCAATTTAAGCAGAATTGTCAATTTTATTATATTAGCTTGGTCTACCCATGAGCAATTGATCTTTTTTCAGTTGTTTAGATTTTACTTTATTTGTGTGAATAGTGTTTTGTAACTGTGTTCATATAGCTCTTGGGTTTATCTTCAGCGGTAGACCTCCAAGTATTTTATTTTGTCTACAATAATTTTAAATGGAATTTCTCTTTCTATTTCTTGTTTATGGGTTTTGTCAGTAATATATAGAAATGGTGATGATATGTGTGGGTTTATTTTATTTCCTAAAACTTTATTAAAGCTGATAATTATTTCCAGTAGGTTTTTGGACGATTATCTAAGATTCTCTAAGCATATCATCATATTTTCAGCAACGAGTGCATTTTTCTCATTTTTTCATTGCCTAATATAATTCCTTTAATTTCTTTTTCTTTTCTAGTTGCTAAAGCCAACATTTCTAGTACAGTGCTGAATAATAGTGATGATAATGGGCATCTTTGTTTCACCCCTGATCTTACTGGGAATGCATCCAACTTCTCTCCATTACAAATAATGATTGCTGTTGGTTTTCGAATGATACTGCTTATTATTTTAAGCAAAGTTCCCTTTATTCTTATGTTCTCTAGTGTTTTCAATAAGAAAAGGTGCTATATTTTGTCAAAAGCTTTTTCTGCATCTATTGATCTTATCATGTCATTTCTGTAGGTTTTCTTATTGATGTAGTTGATTATGATAATAGTTTTCCTGATACTGAACCAACCCTTGAATTCTTGGTATAAATTCTCCTTGGTTATAGTGTATTATCCTGCTGATAAGTTTTTGTAACCTCTTTGCTAATATTTTATTAAAATGGGGCAGCTAGGTGGTGCAGTGGATAGAGCACCAACCTTGAATTCAGGAGGACCAGAGTTCAAATCTGATGTCAGACACTTAATACTTCCTAGCTGTGTGACCCTGGGCAAGTCACTTAACCCTAGCCTCATTTAAAAAAAAAAAAAAAAAAAGGAAAAAAATATTTTATTAAGTTTTTTTGCATCAATATTCATTAGGGATATTGGTTTGTAATTTCCTTTCTTTTGGCTCTCTCTGGTTTAGGGCTCAGTATCATGTTTGTATCATTGAAGAAATTTAGCAGTACTCCCTCTTTACTTATTTTTCCAAATAGTTTGTATAGAATCAAATTAATTTAATTGTTCTTTAAATGTTTGGTAGAATTCACTGTGAATATACCTAGCCCTGGATATTTTTTCCTTAGGGAGTTCATTATTGGCTTCTTCAATTTCTTTTTCTAAAATGGGCCTATTTCTGGCCCATTTACTCTTTTGTTAATCTGGGAATTTATATTTTTGTTCATATTCATTCATTTCAGTAAGATTGTCAGACTTGCTGCCATACAATTAGTCAAAATTGCTATTAATTATTGCTTTCATTTCCTTTTTATTAGTGGTAAGTTCACCCTTTTCATTTTTGATGGTTGTGATTCAGTTTTTTCTTTCTTTTTTCTAATGAAATTGACTAGTTTATCTATTTTGTTGGTTTTTTCATAAAAAAACAACTCTTAGTTTTATGTATTAATTCAATAGTCTTCTTAGTTTAAACTTTATGATTAACTTTGCATTGAGTTTCAGAATTTCTAATTTGGTATTTAATTAGAGGGTATTAATTTGTTCTTTATTCTAGGTCTTTTAGTTGTATGCCTAATTCATTGATCTTCTCTTTCTCTATTTTATTCATTTGTCTATTTAGATATATTAAATTTCCCCTAAGAACTTATTTGGTTGCATTCCATTGGTTTTGGTATGTTTTCTCATTATTGCCATTCTCTTGGATGAAATTTTGCATTGTTTCTGTAATTTTTATTTGATTCACTCATTTTTTAGAATTAGATTATTTGATTTCCAGTTGGTTTTTAGTTTATCTTTCCCAGCTCTTTTATTGAATATAATTTTTATTGCATTGTGGATTGAAGAAGTATTTATTATTCTTGCCTTTCTACATTTGATTGTGAGGTTTTTATGCCCTAATACCTGGTCAATTTTCATGAAGATGCCATAAAAAAGGTGTATTCCTTTCTATCCTTATTAAATTTTCTACAGGGATCTATCATATCTAAGTTTTCTAGAATTCTATTAATCTTAGTTTTTTTCTTGTTTATTTTGTGGTTAGATTTGTCTGATTCTGAAAGGGAAAGGTTGATTTCCCCTACTAATATAGTAATGATGTCTATTTCTTCATGTAACTGGCTTAAAATATTCTCTAAGAATTTGGCTGCTCTACCACTGGTGCATACACATTTAGTGTCCTTACTACTTCATTGTTTATGGTACCTTTTATTAAGATATCAAGAAAGATACCCTTTCCTTCCTTATCTCTCTTTTAATAAGATCTATTTTTACTTTTGCTTTATGTGAGATCAGAATTGCTACCCCTCCTTTTTTTTTTTTTTTTTTTACTTCAGTTGAAGTATAATACATTCTGTTCTAGCCTTTTACCTTTTCTATGTGTCTCTCTTTGTCAGAAGTGTTTCTTGTAAACAATGTACTGTAGGATTCTGTTTTTTAATCCACTCTGCTATTTGCTTCCATTTTATGGGAGAATTAATCCCAATCACATTCACAATTAGGATTACCAGTTCTTGTATTCCCTTCATCCTATTTTGTCCCTTTGTATAAGGCAGTTCTCTCTTTCCACTCTGTCCTTAAAGATGTTTCCTTTTAACCACCCTACTCACTACTTTATCTCCTACCATCCCTCCCCCTTTCTCTTAGTAGTGTTTTTTAAATTTACTCTACCAGCTATCTTATCTTCTATCAACCCTTACCCCTTCCCTTCCCTTTTTCCTTAGTGTTTCTGTCTTACCTTCTATCCAGCCTTTCCCTTTTCTTTCCTTTTTCTCCTCCAATTATTTAAAGGATTAAATAAATTTCCTTACCCAACTAAATGATTAAATTATTCCTTCTTAGAACCAAAAGTGATGAGATTAAGCTTCAGACAATGCTCACCCACCTTGCTTCTTTCCCTGGATTGCAATTGGTCTTTTGTACTTCTTCATGTGAACTAATATTCCTATTATGCTTACTTTTTCCTCTTTTTCAAGTACAGGCCTTTTCTCTCCCCTTAATGTCTTTTTCTTTGATGGAATTACATTAGAATTACACCCTCAGTCCACATGATTTCCCCCTCTGTATGCCCCAGGGACAGATACAGTTCTCAAGAATTACAGATATCATTTCCCCATCAGGGGATATAAACAATTTAATATATATATTTTCTGTTGTTTACCTTTCTATGCTTCTCTTGAGTCCTGTTCTTATAGATTAAAATTTCTGTTTAGTTCTATATATTTTTTCTATATATTTTTTTTTCAGTATAAATGATTGAAAGTCTCTTATTTCATTAAAGCTCCATCACCTCCCCTGAAAGATGATGCTGAGTCTCACTGGGTAGTTAATTCTTGGTTGTAACCCCAGGTCTATTGCCTTTCAGAATATCATATTACAGGTCTTTATTGGAATAGGTCTTTTGTACCTCTGATTCTTTGTTGAAGAAGCTGCCAGATCCTGGGTAATCCTGACTGTGATTCTTTAATATTTGAATTGTTATTGTCTTGTAGCTTGCAGTATTTTTAATTTGAAATTGTAGTTCTGGAGTTCCTTTGGCTTTTCCTTGTGGGATCTCTTTCTGAAGCTGATTGATAAACTCTTTCAATGAGTATTTCCTCTCCCCCCCATTTCTAGAATATTGGGGAAATTTTCCTTAATTATCTCTTGAAGAATGCTATCCAGGCTATTTTGGGCATGGCCTTCATGTACACCAATAATTTTAAAATTGTCTATTCTGAATCTATTTTCTAGGTCAGCTGTTTTTTCAATGATGAATTTCATATTTTCTTCCATTTTTCTTTCTTTTTAGTTTGACTGATTCTTGCTGTCTCACAGAGTCATTAACTTCTATTTGCCCTGTTCTAGTTTTTAATATGTGACTTTCTTCGGTTAGCTTTTGTATCTCTTTTTCCATTTGATTAATTCTCCTTTTTAAGGAGTTATTTCTTTAGACAAATTTTTCCCTTCTTTTTCCAAGCTGTTGACTCTGTCATGTAATTCCTTGCTTATTTGTCTTTTAATGTCTTTTATGAGTATTTCCAAGAAGCCTCTTTGGACTTGAGATCAATTCATATCACTCTTTGAAATTTCTTCGGTGTACATTTTGTCCTTGTCTAGTTTGTTTTTCAATCTGCCTTGTCACTATAATAATTTTCTATGATTAAGTTTCTTTTCTGTTTTTGCTCATTTTCTTTTCTTTTGGTATTTCCTCTTTGTAAAAAATTTTATGATTGAGCTCTGATTCTGGGGTAAAGGGGACAATGTCCTAAACTTCCTGTGCAGCTCTGAGCCTTGGCTATGAGCATAGAGGCCCTTTTGTTTACAGAAGGTAGCTTTGACTTCTCTTTTAATGAAACAGCCTGGTTTCCCAGATTTGGGACTAGAAACTGCCCCATTTGATCTGCTCTTCTATTGAGTTAAAACTGAGGGTCTCAGTTGCTGATTTGCTGTGGTAAAGACTTTCTCACTGACTTTCCCAGAATTTATCTGAGCTAGCCTGAACACCCTTTTATCTTCGTGAGACTGGCTTTTCTGGAAGTTTTTTCAGCCTATCTTGAGCTGGAGAATGGTTTCATTCCATCAGACTATGTTCAGAGTCTTGGTTTCATGTGGTTGTTTAAAGAAAACTCAAGAGAGCTTGAGCAGCTTCCTGGCTTTACTCTGCCATCTTGACTCAACTTCCAGAAGTCCACTCTTTTTTTGACTTCTCTGACTGTGCTTTCTCTTTCTTTCTTTTCTGATTCCTTTTTGATCTTTTTGCTGCTCTTGTTGGTAGTTTCCAAGATTTTTTCCTTCAGACACTTTTTTTCAACTACTCTATGTGAAAAATGATATACCTGGTTTGAAAATTTCTTGTGGGAATTTGTCTTGACTGCTTCTCTGCCCTTGTCACATTCTCCTTCTATAATAAATATTTTTACACTATCTCCTTCCATTTTATCCTAAATTCTTTGAGAATTTGGAATGTGCTTTCTTTATCCTGTTTTCCTTTATATCTCTATTATCTTTCTTTCTATCACTACATATCTATCATCACACAGAATCAAGTTCTTAATACATGACTATCAAATTCAATTAATTGAATTCTTAAGTCTGTTTTGAAAATAAATTATTTTTCTCAATAGACCTCCTAAAATTACTAGCTCTGATTTTTTTCTGAATCAATCAGTTGTTGAGAACTTAGCATTGTGCTTGGTACATTGATTTACTTAATAAATGTTTATTGGTTTGGACTGTTTTCCTGCATTAAGGAATTGTTTTGGCATAATGTTGTTCATTCTTTGTTTTTTGAGATGATGAATGGCATCATGATATCAGGTTAAACAGTGGATAATGAGTGATGTCTTGACTTATATTTGAATTGAATTTAAGTGAGGCAGAACCCTCAACCTCACTCTCTCTTCTAGAGTCATCAGTATCCAGTGTGAGGACAAAAGTCAAGATGACTGATAATGGCTTAAGATACACTGGATGACATTGGTCTAATTGCTCCACAGGTCTTCATAGCTGTTAGTACAAAACATTGTCATCTGCCCATTCTCCTGGGGAGAATTCTTCACATCCTTGGGGTAGATATAGCCCAACTCAATAAACATGAGACCTATCAGTTATCCTCAACTTTGTTTAGCTCATTGACTGAGATTGTTTTAGTGAGGTATAGTGAGCATGTGCTACAGATTTTTAGAGTCACACATGAAAGTTTGGTGATAGATGGATATTAAAACTGGATTAGCAGCCTTGAAAAAGGTTTATGGGATATTTAGGGAGGGCTACTAGCACTTTGGTATGAAGGCATAATGAAGGCAAAGCCTAAAATGATGCATATTTAGACTTAAAGATTTTTCCTGAAAAGAAATCAACCAAGTTCCTTGGTAACATCCTATTCTCTCTCCTGCTATCTTCAACTATAATATTCAGATTTTTGGTCATGAGTATTTACTAGTCATACTACATTAAATTATTATATTTCCTTTCACTAACAAGATTTTTCCAGCAGTCATGGTAGGCAAAAATTATGACATTAAGAGTCTGTTATACTAAAACACAGAACCTGATAGACATTTAAATTTATCAGTCTTCTTTTTTAAGGTGTAAGGAGTAGATCTTTTTTGATGTAATTATCTTCTGGGGGATTTGATTGTTTTATTTATTTTGTACACTCAACTTATTTAATGAAAAGGACATTGAAAATAGTCTTGCGTATTTAACAACAAAGGAACTAGTGTTTCTTGCTTTTCTGTATTGATTTCCATTTGTTGCAGATAATAGAGTTTAGAGGAGTGGAGATTGTTTTAGGAATAGTCTCAGTTGACAAACATTCAGCTTCTTACTATTTTCTTTCCTTAGAGTATTCAACTAGGCAGCTCTTATTTATATTTAAGGAGAAATTTCTAAAACCAAGAGAAATGGATAGCTAGGAGCTAAATCCAACTATAATTTTTATAGGTTTTATGCATCTTTAAGCAAAGAGCAAGTTTTATATATTCAGCTTAGTTTTACTATGGCAACTTTGCTCTAACACATGGAAAACCTTTTTATTTGCCCAGTCTTGTGTATTTATCAAGAACTGAGGATTGTATAAAATGATTCATCATCAGCTTAAAGGAAAATTCTCTTTCATAGCTGGACAGTGACCCCTTTCCTCATCCTCATTTGTTGATGAAAAACAGTATTCATGAAATGAGAAGAATGGTCTTTGGCCAAATTGAATAAAGTTTATGTATTTTAGTGTTAATGACAGTAATACCTATTTTATAGATAAAGACATTATATTAATTAAAGAAGCCTTTTTAGAAAACCATAAATGTATTCCATTGATCCAGATTTGGAACTCATTTTTGGTATCGTCTTCAAAGTCTGTTGAGCCATGCAAGAAAATCTGTTTTCTTATTTTGTAGTTACATCTGTTATTTTTTTTTTTACCCTAAATGATATTTCTTACATTAATCACCCTCATTTCATTCCCCAGACATGGCTTTGAATATATTTTGTCTGACCACAAAATGTTTTGAGTAATGGAAATATTACTGTAATAAGCAGATAGTTTTCCAAGATGGCCACTATGATTGGAAAACAACAACCAATATTTCTGTAGAGATGTAAGGAGAGAACAATTGGCATTTGCCTCAGGGCACTAAGATTTAAAAGATATTGATAGTATCTCCTTCAGCATTTAGATAATTAGCTTAGATAAGTAGATAATTGAATATAGCATTAAGTTAATAAGAATAATTTGAAAAAAATTTCTTTTATAATATGAAGTTACCAGATGGTATATTTCTTTTCCTAGACAAAACATAATCCTCATTCTTACCCAAACCCCGTGGGATGGCCTCCCTAGCAGTGTTTTCATGATGATCTAGGGCATTTGCTCATGTGGAACAATGTCCCAGGATCTCTGAATTCTTTCTACTAAAAGGCTTGTGTCCCAAGGTTGTCTTGTCTTTCTTCCATTGATTATCTTTTTTTAAACAAAAAAGTCATTTGAAGGTATAGATTGGTTGACAGGAGCACAGAAGCAAAGATTTAGATCTGGAAGGGACCTTAGCGGTAATATAATCCTAACTCCTAATTTTACAGTTGAGGAAACAAAGACCCAGAGAGTTGGTGGCAAAGTTACTTGGATAGTAAGCATTAGAGATGAGATTTGAGCCCAGTTCTTCTGACTCAAAACTCAGTGCTCTTTCTATTATAACACATATTGTGCTATTTAACTTGGTGATCTTTTGTGAAATTTACTATTTGTCAAAATGGCAGATATGGCTTTATTTTTTTCCTGAGGCTGGGGTTAAGTGACTTGCCCAGGGTCACACAGCTAGGAAGTGTTAAGTGTCTGAGACCAGATTTGAACTCGGGTCCTCCTGAATTCAAGGCTGGTGCTCTAACCACTGCGCCACCTTGCTGCCCCTAGCTTTATTTTTATATGTAAATTTATATATATGTATATATATATATCTTTATGAAGAATATGATACTCACAATTTATTTATTCTCTCTGATTCATCATAAGAAGATGATTACCTTGATATGAAATGTTAAATGGAGTTAGCAGTCCTGTTCATAATCTATAACAACTGGGAGCCATGGAAAAATTATTTCCCCTTTAATCATTAAAAAGAAACATTACAAACATATTAATGTTTTTCCCCACTGAGATATATTTATTGCACTTATGTTCTGTTCTGTTTGATAAAAGGCTCTATGTAAGTTTTTCTCTACTGATTCCCATAAATGAGGCTAAGGTTTCCTAGGCATACCAGGGCAGGATGAAGGGAAAGGAAATATAGGTCTTACACCCTTATTCCATGCAGGAGAGAAAGCATATTTCATTAATAAACCATGAAAAGTAGGAAAAATGTTATAAATTGATTCTGGATCAATATCTTTAGGGTGATGATAACATTTCTGTTTCTAGACTTTCTGACAGTCAAGAAGACTGGCATAGATGTTTTTTAAACTGATCTTTCATTCTTACTCTCCCAGACTATTTCAGCAATGCTGGATTTCCAGAAGTAGCCCATTGATTTAGGGACAGGAGAGAATTAAATTGTGTATCATCTTATTCTTGTGCCATAAGTATATTTAGCTTTTCAGTTATTGCCTTGTGCAATTTGCAAACAATATATAAGGATTGTTATCTTTATACAAAATATGGTTCTTTTCGCTCCATAGCTTCCCTCCTCTCTGTATTAGTCATGGCACAATAATTGGGCATCTTTCCATACTTTCCTGTAGGCTATTAACATTGCTCAAGGAGGGGAAAATGGTTTGCTTCAAGTAATAATGCTATAAAGCAAACAGGAATTATCCATTGTTGATGGGAGTTAAGAAGCATCTGCATTTAATAGACAAGTTAGATCCTGATAAATAAAAGGAGATTGCAATTTTGAGGGTACAAAGCTAAACACTGACTGTTATGTCTAGCTTTTTCATTTTGATGAAATATGATCAAGAACTGTTTTTGAAATCACCACATATCATACTTAGAAAATTAAATCACTGTTTAAAGTATGTTTAAGACCTTAGTACAAAGCTGGAGACAGTGATAATAGAATTCTGGAGTAAGAAGTGAACTTTCAATTCATCCAAGCTAACTGACTGTCTGATCATGAATCATTTTTACTATATCCTTAAGTGGTCATCTGGATATTCTTTGAATATCTCCAGTTTTGGAAATTCATTATTTCACACAAGCAATATGTTCAATTTTTTATGATTTATAACTTTTAGGAAGTTTTTCTTTATACTTTATTGTATTTTGCATCCTTGTAACTTCTATCTATTAATTCTAGTTTTTCTCTCTTGAGTCAAATAGAATGTTTTATAGTTTATATTATATTCTGTACATAATTATTCATGTCATCTCTGATGGACTGCAAGTTACTTAAAGGAAGGAGGTGATTCTTTTTAAATCTTTCTATCCCTCTTGCCTACCACAGTGCTTTGGCATATAATACTTGCATAATAAATGCTTATTTATTGATGTATTGATTCCTTTTTTCATGTGACAGACTTTCAAATATTTTAGGATTGTGTTTGTGCCTTCCCTATTTGTCTTTTCCAAGTTAAGCTACTGTAGTTCCTTCACATGAACATTGTATGACATAATTGTATATGCATGAAGGGAACTTGTATTTATTTATATACCTTTTGTGCCCTCCGTTTATCAGCTCGTTGATTTTGGTGGTAGATTCGACTGAAGTTGGAGACAATCACAGGAACAGGCAGAGCAATAACTAAGACACCACTCAAGGAGCAGATGGAACCAAAAATCTTTCCAGCAATGGTCTTTGGTACCATGTCACCATATCTAAGAAAGACAAAAATATATATAATTTTAAAAATCTGATACAAACTTGTCTTTGAAATATCAAAAGCATTGTAATATAAAATTTACTTTTGGCTATTTGCCCAATATTCCACATGCATAGAATTTTTGAATTAAAAGGAACCTTCTCATCTTAGATATTTTCTCTATTCTTACCCCCATTTATTCTATAGGAGAGCTATGAAGACCTTTCAAAAACCATCTAATCCAAAGCTTCTTAAACTATAGGTTGTGACCCTATATGGGGTCATATAACTGAATGTGGGGGTTACAAGAAATTTGGCAACAGTAAAAGATATCAAATATTCCACCATGATTTAATCCTTTATGTAAAAATAAGTAAGTACATCTATATTATTAGTATGCAAATTTGTTTTTGTCTTTAGTAAATGATAAAATTTTATGTATGCCAAAGAATTGTTTCTAAATAAAGTTCTTTGTGAGTTATTATTAGTGAATGTTGACTTTTATGCTTATTTTACCTATCTAAATACCCAGGGTTGTATAAAAGTTTCTCAGGTGAAAAGGGTCATGAGTGGAAAGAGTTTAAGAATTCGTGATCTAATCTAGCTTCCTGATTTAGTGACTCATTTAAGGCCAGAGAGTGACTTAAACTTTCTACATTGTGTCAGGTTTCTGTTGATCTATTACTAGCTCTTGGCTTCATCATAGAACATTTGTGACTTTAATTAATGACCATAAAAATTCAGTTATGAATATTAACATTTATATTCCAACCATTCAAAATATTCCTTTAAACTTTAGAGATATCTTTAATTAGAAAATAGGACAAATATGAAAAGGACAGTAGTAATTCTTCAATTATTACTTTATCTAGATGATTAAAAAAAACTGCAATTGGTATTCTGTATTTTTTGTGCTGAAAGTTACAGTATAGATCTTATAAAAATTTCCATAATTCCCTTTTCTAAATTGAGTAGGTTATGAAATTCAAATGGACATTTTTAACAAAAAGGTAATAGCCATGCCCAAGGTGGTTGGTTATGAGGCAATGATACTGTGTTTTAGGACAACTTTAGAAAATCTGTGGGGATGGGTGAAAACTATTGAAAAAGGATCAGAATATGATATCCATTTTACATATCTCATCTGTTAACAAATTAATAGTTGGAGATGTGGAGTGCCTAGTAAAATTTCTACTGGGCTTTGGATTTCCTTAGGAAACACCATCATTTGATGAAAAGAACACTGGATATGGAGCTACAGGTCTTGGGTTCAGATTTTATCTCTCTGCTAGTTGTGGGAATTTGCCTTTTTGTATGTCATTTAACTCTTTGAACCTTAGGATTAAGCATATTCTATGCTCAATTTAAGCTCTAAATCTATGTTATTATGATGAATTTGGGTAATGACAAAAGTTAAGTTGAGATCTGGCTAAGAGTGCATAGCACACTGCCTGACACATAGTAGGCATTCCATAAATGTGTCCTGATTGATTGATCCACTGATTGATAAGATAGGAAGGAGCCTGCTCAGGGGAAGGCTAGTAGATAGAGCTACCTTTTTAGTTATGCCATGGTGCTTTTGCTCACCAAATTAACTATTTACTGAAGATGCCATTTGTATTTTTCTCAAGTAAAAATATATTCTTAGGATGAAAAATACAATTTCCTTCAATTTCAAATGAAGAGATATCTTAGAATATAGATTTTTAACTACTAATATGTATGTATTTGACAGCTTTCAAAATTTATACATATTGCACCATAACTGCTTGATTTTTAATGATCATCTTTTTTCTGTCCTTGGCAAAACTTATTTTATAAATTTAGTTTCTCATAGTTTGTTCCTTATATTCTGTGATCTTAAAATTTTGTGCTAAGTCTAGCAGTATTATATATTCCATTTTTCTTGCTGTCCTTCAGATTCTTAATCTTATGAGTTAGTCTAATTTTAAATTCCTTCAAAAGCTCCTGGAAGAAGTTACAGGTTATTTTTATTTAAGACTTAATCCATGGACCATTTAGGGTCCCTAGGGCCTTAAATGAAGAAATACTTAACTCTACTCAACTTAATAGAAACATAAATTACCCTTTAAATAGAAAAAAATAGAATTTTTAGTCATGTATTGAGGTGTTTTTTTCAAATTAGAGATAATAATTATACTTTTTTGGGAAGATATCTTTTCACCCAATAGCTTCATATCTTCTCTGTCTTTTTCCTATTCTTATCAGTTGTAAGAAAGGAATGAAATTAAATAATTATTTCCTTGATCCCTATTTACTGTGGATTCATGTTATAGTTGCCTTCTTGTACTTTCTATCAGCTAAGTGTTATAAAGAAGTTACAGTGGATCATCATAATAAATTTAAATATATACAGCCATGCTGGGTAACGTTAGGCTCAAATGCTATATTTGATAGGTCTTGAGGATTGAGAGGCAGGGTGCCACGGAGATTGGAGATCCAGCCATAAAGTCAGAAAATATGGGATCAAATTGATGAGGGTTGAGGTTCCTTTAAGATTCCTTTCTAATAGCCCAACCCATGGCTGACCTTGATTCACAAATGCTGATCAAAGGCACCCTTTGAATATCCGGGCCCAGCCCCACTATCAGCTCAGCTTCCCCCAACCCTCACCTGATCTGAGTTAACTGAAAAGCCCAAGAGAACTTAGGGGTACCGCCCACCATCTTCGAAGTATAAAAAGGGCCAAGCTGGAACTCCCTCTTCGAAGGAGCCCTCCCAGCCATGTAGGGGTTCTTGCCCACCCAGCGGCCACCTTCGGCCCTGGCGTCTTTCTAACAACTTTACTAAATTCTTACAATAAACCTTTTATTTATCAATCTAGGTTTTTGGGTCTGTAAATTCATTTACAGGGAACACTGTGCCTCATGGGATTATTTTACTATCTATATGCTGAGAAATGGGGTTCCCCCTTTCCTTTCCCTCATTAAAATCTCTGATTCATGTTGATTTTGTGGTGTTGGACATCACTTAACCTTTTAGTATTTTAAGTGATTCTCTAATACAAGTTTCAGAGAAGGTGCCATGTTGTTTTGGTAGCACATACCAGTTCTTTGTAGCAATGGAATCAGGGAACAATATCAACTCTTTTGAGGAGCAAACCCTTGAAGTGCAGATAAAAGGATAGACAATAATTGACAAATCGTGCAGCCTTTGATCTGTCAACATTATAATCTAGAAAATTCTTCAGAACTTTCCACAGAATCTTAAGGAAATTTCTCCCACAATTTTCTCATTAGTTCTCCTTATATGATACAAAAAATCTGGTGTATTTCTTTAATGTCATTAAACACAATTGGTTATTTGAGAGAGAGATGTTTTTTCATGGCATAAGGCTTCTTGTATGAAATAACTTGGATGATATCCATAGTAATTTAGCATTTGAAACTCAAAAAAATCCAATTGTGTTTTACTGAATTTTTCATGTGTGAACTGATTGTATTTCCATGGTGACATGATCTCAGGGGGATTATTTATCTCATTGCTTCTAAGGCCTTCTGATTTAACCTCTTCTCCCTAGTGTCAGTTCTCTTCCCTCCCTATTTCTTCTAGGATAAAATACACAATCCTCATGTTGGTTAATTAGTTGAAAAACATTTATTAAGTGCCTAGCACTGAATTATAGGGATACAAAGAGATGCAAAAAAGATAGTCCCTTCTCTCTAACAAACTCATAGTCTAGTGAAATCATTTGAAGCCCTTCACCATCTGGATCCCAAGTACCTTTCTAGTCTCATTTCATATGAATCCCCTTCAAACACTTTCTGCTACAGTAAAAGAGGATTACTAGATATTTCCTTGGCAAAGATCAAATCTTCTGGCCTATGCTTAACCCGATATATGAAGTACACTTCTTCCTTGAGATACCTTGTAAAGTCCCCTGCTGTCTTCAAAGCACCATTCAGAAGATACATCCAATGCAGAATTTCCTATGATCTCTCTCTTGGAATTATTTTGTTATTATTTTATATTTCATATATGTGGATTTTAAAATTTGTGTCCATTTTGTTTCCTCCAGTAGAATGTTTCCTTGAAGCTAGGGATAGTTACATTATTATCTTTGCATCCTTTATACCTTATCTGCACGTAGTAGGCACTTAAAAAGATTTTTAACCAATTTTAACCAATCTCAAAAAGCATCATATAAACTATGATAATAAATTACAATTTTGAGAAATCTGACCTCAGAAGTTCACTAAAAGACCTTGCAAAAGTAATTTCACCTTGTTTGCCACAGTTTCCTCATCTGTATAATGAACTGGAGAGAGAAATAACAAACCCTTCTAATTCCTTTGCCAAGAAAACCCCCAAAGGGTCATGAAGAGTTGGACATACTTGAAAAATGGCTGGACAGTGTAGGCAGAAAGTATGATGGATCAGGGGATTAGTTTCAAGTCCTAGCCTGGTTAATTATTAACCTTATCTCTTTGGGCCTCAGTTTCCTCATTTGGTTGGAGACAAGAGCAGGTAAAGCTTATCTTTCCAGAAAAGACACAGCCTGATACTTACTGACATTGGTTATTTTATTGTAGGCTTTTGAAGGAGAAAAAAGGGAACCAAGTATTTTGCAACTAGCCATAAAAATAGTTTGGATCTTGCTGCAAAAAGGAAGAAAATGCTAATTTCAAAATAAAGCCTGGATGCTTATTTTAACTCCTTTTCCTCTTAGAATTAGCACAGCCCAAATTAGTAGGTATAAGGGACAGCAGTGAATGGATTTCTAAACAGATTTTCTGAAACTCAGAAATAGTGTGTGCATTATATAGGACAGGTGCTGCTATAATAAATATACTTTTTATTTCAATGATTACAATGGCATCTAAAACATCATTTATTTTGAGGGCGTAAGTGTATTGTATTGCAAATAAAAGATATCTTTAAAAAAGTTAAATGAAGGCGACTGCAGTGTGTATAACACCCTGGGAAAGCCATTAGCTGTCTGTATTTCTTTTAAAAACAATTATTGATTCTATGTTTAAGTTCTTTTCCTGCAACTAGGTCACCAGAAATTTCAGTGTGGGTAAGTGAGAGCTCTGCACCAGTTCTATAGATCTAAAAGCTGTCTTACTTTACTAATAATTTTTAAAAAAATATAGCCTTTTATTTTCAAAGTATATATGTAAATATTTTTTGATATTCACCCCTACAAAAAAATCCGTGTTCTAATTTTTTCTTCCCTTTTTTTCCCTCTCCTAGTCAGCAATTGATCCAATATATGTTAAACATATGCAATTCCTCTATACATATTTCCACAAATATCATGCTGCATAAGAAAAATCAGATCAAAAAGAGAAAAAAAAATGAGAAAGAAAACAAAATGCAAGCAAACAACAAGAAAAAGAGTAAATACTATGTTGTAGTCCACATTCAGTTTCCCACTGTCCTCTCTCTGGGTGCAGATGGCTTTCTTCATCACAAAACAATTGGAACTGGTCTAAATCACCTCATTGTTGACAAGAGTCATGTTCATCAGAATTGATCACTGTATAATCTTGCTCACTAACTGATAATTCTACCCCTCGATGATCTTGGTAACCGTGTTACCTTAGAATTTTTTTTGTCAATCAGTTTGGTTTTCTAGGATAATTTTATCTATTTTGTCAATGTGATGGTCAATGTTTACAAGCAGCCCAGTTTTTTTTTTTCCTTGATAGTACTTTAGTAGGGATGTCTATTTAACAGAAATTCCATATGAGAAAGAACTTCATATGTCTCCTGTTAATAAATATATTTATCTGGAAAGTGGTATTTGTTCTTTCTTGGAATTTTATCTTCTATTAATTACTACACGCACATGGAACCCATCATCATAATATTCTGGCTACTTTGGTCATTAACAAATTTAATTAAAAAAACCCTGTTTCTTCCTTTCCCCTTTAAAGGTAATCAAATGGCATATCATCACTTGCTTTTCTCACAAAATTTTGACATAACAACAAAAAAGAAGTAAAATGAAAAAATGCAAAGAAATCAGGGCAAGAATTATAGAACTTAGAACTCTGATCATTTCTACCAAATTAAGGGTGGAATATTTTTGTTTAAGTATTTTTCAACTGATTGTTAGTATATATGACCAAAATATACATATATATATATATATATATATATATATATATATATATATGTATAGTTTGCCCATAAAGACAATTCATCAAAGAAATACTCTAAAATGATAGTATTTTAAAACTGCAATAGCACAAAATTGCCACCAGGGGGCAGAAAAGACTAAATTACAGCTGGCAAACAGACTGTTGAGGTGTCCTCTACAATTGAAGAGGGAGAGAAGTCTATTTCGCATTAAATTGCTTTACTGATTCCTTATCTTTTATCTAGACCCATACAACATTTAGAGGTATTTGGAGCAACTTATTCGTTCAAAAAAAGTCAAAGAGGGATGGGACAGGAAAATAACTCTGTGGGTGTATGCACGCGCGGGTACATTTCAGAAAGACATAACAAATTCAGAAAACATCTTGATGTTTATTTTTTAAAACATTTTTCTGTTTACTTTAAAAAGAAAGAAGTAATTTGTGTTTTGCGAAACTTTAATATAGTTTCATCTGAAACACTCAGGAATAAGACCTCTATTGTGGGAAGGGATAAGAGAGAGGGAAAGGAAGATAGAAAGGAAGAAAGAGAAAGATAGAAAGTAAAGGAGATAGGGAGGGAGGGAGCAGATAAAGAAAGGAATGCAAAAAAGGAAGGAAAGGAGATGGAGAAAAAAGGGAAGAAGAGGAGGAAAAAGAGGAGAGGAAGAGAGGGCAGATGGAGGTAGAGAGAGAGAAAATGGTGGAGGGAGAGAAAGAATTGGAGAGGGAGAGAAAAAAGAGAGGAAGGAATGGAGGAGGAGAGAGACAGAAACAGAGACAAAGAAAGAGACAAGAGACATTTTAGCAATGTATTTTAAATATTTGTTCTTTTTAATTTTTTTTAATTTTGATTTTTAAAATTTTTTAAAAATTGAGTTTTGCCCCTTAAACTAGAATTTTACAATTATAAAATCTTCTGTCTCTCCCTGTCTCTGTCTCTCTGCCACTTTTTGTTTCTCACTGTGTCTCTGTCTGTCTCTGACTCTCTATTCCACTGGTACCTCCCCCCATCATGTATCTATCTGTTCCTTTCTTGTATGTGGGAGGAGATGTAGAGGCATCACGTTGTGGTAAATAGAGAGCTGAATTTGTAATTAGGAAGACAAAAACTCAAATTCTACCTTAGATGTTTGCCAGCTGTCACTTAATGTCTTTGGACTTCTGATACTCATATGTAAAATGAGGGCTTTTGGACTAGATAGATATCAGCTATTTCAAAGCTAATGTTTTGTTTCATTGAGGCAAAAGGATTATTATATTTATATGCAATATAAATGTAAAGTATTTATTGTAAATATTTTATATTATTATATATTATAAATATTATGAATATAAAAAAGAAATCTGTCATAGATTTCAAGCTGGAATGAATCGCAGAAGTCCAACCTTCTTATTTTATAGATGAAGAAACTGAGGCTTAGGAGCTAAATAGTTTACCTAAGATGCATAGCTATTAAGTGGCAGAACCACTGATTTAAAAGCTTGAGAAAATATTCTTATCTAAATGATTAAAATAATTTGCATAATTCATTAATTCAATCTCTTACATTTTTCATTTTTGCAAATGATGTCTTTTTGAGCCAATGTTTCTCATAAAATATACCCAATCTACTTAAAAAAAACTAAATTAAAAATACCTCATTTGCATATTCTAGAGAACACTAGATCACATTAATATAAAACTATGTTTTGCAAAGTTCTGCACACACATTATTTGGATTTTTACAAGTCTATAAGAAAAGTGCTATTGTTATTGGCATTTTACAAATGAGGAAACTGAAATTCCTAGAATTTAAGTATATTGCTCATAGCCACAAAATTAAGTATGTATCCGAGGAATAGATAGGATTTGAACTTTTCCTGATTCAAATTCAGGAACTGGAGTTATTATAGCCTCAAGTCTGAGATCCATGCCTATTGAGATAACTATTATTAAGGATAAAGGAATGAACAAATGAGTGAAAGAATTTATATCTATATGTCAATTATTATTGGTTAAAACTGAAAGGTTTTTTTTTTTTCAATTAACATTTGTATTTTTTTTTTTTTCCTGAGGCTGGGGTTAAGGGACTCGCCCAGGGTCACACAGCTAGGAAGTGTTAAGTGTCTGAGATCAGATTTGAACTCGGGTCCTCCTGAATTCAAGGCTGGTGCTCTATCCACTCGCCACCTAGCTGCCCCTCCTTCAATTAACTTTTAACTTGGCAACTGGTCATTGATAAATAGAAATTTATATCTTTCTGATCTTTAGAATATTTTCTTCCTGTCTTTGGGCCTGGCAAATCAAGATTTGAATAAGGGAGAAGAAAAGCTTGTAATTTCTCTCCCTTATTCTTTCATCTCTAATATAACTAATTAGCAACTCATATTACTGATTGTTCATTATTCTCTGTATGGTATAATCTAAAAGCTTGATAAAACAGATTTTTTTCCCTGTAAGTTTAAGAAGAAAAGATGAATGGAGAGGAAACAAGGTCACCCTAGAGAGTAAGTCATACCATGATCTTGTCTAGTATGTCCTAGGAACAATGTATAGTCAGTGAATGATTACCTCTATCATCATCTCTAGTTTTCTATAAAGAACTGATGTTCAAATTACAAACTTAAGTATTGCAATATCCTCAAGGAATGATTTAATTAAGCTCATTATATTGAACTAAAACATGAAAATAAAAAACAGAAAAATACATTTTGGAAAGATTTTGTTTTTTACAAGGGCAGAAATGGAATTCTTTTTATTGAGGTTATCCTTCAGTTAACTGGAGAATTCAATTAATGAGGTCTTCCTACTGTTGTAACATTCTCGTTAATGTAGGTTTTACTGTAGTTATTTTCTCTTATCTTCTGAGTTAGAGACATAAATCCATGTAGATGAGCCAAATGGAAATTGAGAAGGTAAGAGAAATACTCTGGGTACCTGTATAGTTTATAAAACATTGTATAAAAGGTTATTTTTCTATAGATCTCTCAGTACATTGTGGGAATGATTCTAAGTGTTACAGTTCTTATAATAAAGTGTTGTTCTTGTATTTGGTATTCCTTAACCAGACTTCTCCTTGTCATTTGTTCTGCTCCCTGCTCACACATCCACCCACATTCACTGGGCCATGAGGAGGCGTTAGCAGATTCTTTGCTGCTCATTGTTACTTCCAGGCCTTTCCTCAGCTGCTACCACCACTCCTTCAAAGTTTCCACCATCAGATAAGAGTACTTTGCCTAGACCTCTATCCCTCTCATCTGCCAATCTCTAGGATATATTACTTTTCTCCTCAATAGCTTCAGCACCTGGCTTAAAGCATTTTTCTTTATCACAATTTGTTCAATATTTATCTTAATGATGTTTCTACCACTCTGATCTTCTAACTCATGACCTTTTTAGTCACTTGACTTCAGCTACCCAGAGATGGTTACAACTTTGACTTGCTTTCAAATTGCTATACATATAAGAACACTGATACTGCAGTTCTCTTCATTCACAAGTTCCTGCCTTTTCATGTTTCATTGCTCATGCACCTGCTCTTCATTACTTTGATCTTGGCTCTGTTTCTGTTCATCTAGTTCATCACATACATTTTGACTTCTTGACTTTTTCTTTATAGGCTTGACATTTTAGTTGGATATTTTAGCAGGATGCTGTTTTTTTAGCTATGAAGCCCTTTCCCCCTCATCCCTTACTCTGTTTATTGTCAAAATTTGCCCTCTTTCAGCCTCTTCTCAAGCTACAAAGCAATGCTTTTGGAGGTCACCAAACAGTGCAAAGTAGACATGGCAGAGTGCCTATAGAGCTAGCTAGACTTGTTATTAGGAAGAACAAAGTTCAAATATTGCCATAGACAGTTAATAGTGATGTGACCCAGAGCAATTCATCTAACTTTTCTTTGCCCCCTTTCTATATATGTAAAATTATAAATGGATTCAGTGGCTTTTAAGATCTTCTCTAGCTCTAAATCTAGAATCTATGATAAATGGCTCTCATAGGAATTCATGCACTTTATCCTCATCTGAGCTCTCTGCTGAATAAGAATTAATACTTCTATACACCTCTGATTAACTTCCTATCATATACTTCACAGTTTCTGTTTTGAATTTCAGCCTCCAATTTCCCTCAGTCCTCTTTCTCTCAGTAGTTGACCTTATTTTCTTATTTCATTGAGAAGACTAAGATCATCCATCAAAGGATCTCTTGTTTCTTCATGACTCAAAAATCTTTTTTCACTTATTCTTTCATCCTTCCCTCTAGTCTTATGGAATAAAATCTTTCACTTAAAATTTGAATATCA
Source organism: Sminthopsis crassicaudata (assembly GCF_048593235.1). NCBI lineage: Eukaryota > Metazoa > Chordata > Mammalia > Dasyuromorphia > Dasyuridae > Sminthopsis > Sminthopsis crassicaudata. Next base: position 124,241,472 of record NC_133621.1, read on the forward strand.
TCTTTTCACCTATCTCCCAGGCCCATTTACCACCTATTCTCAACTTCAATCATATTCTCTTTCTTATGCCTAGAAACATGTAGACAGTTTTATTCTTGCCTTTTACCCCTCCCTTAAGTTATCATACAATAGCCCTTTTTTCCTATTCCTTGCAAGTCTCCTAATAAAAGATACACTTGTGTCTTCTATTTCCTCATCACCTGCTTGCTTCTGACCCTCGGTAATCTGATTTCAATCATCATCACTCCACTGAAAGTGTTGACACTAAAGTCACCAGGGATCATTTAACTGTCAAATCAAAAGAACTTTTCTTGGATCTTCCTCCTTAACCTCTATTCTCATTTTTTGGCATTTCCTACCTTTCAGGGTTGTTATGAGAATTAAGTGAGATAATTATTGTAAAGTGTTTAAAATAGTATCAGATGTAGTTAGTTAAATGTTTATTATTATTATTAATACCAGTTCTAACCCTCTCCTTCATATTTCTTTCCTTTGATTTCTGTAACAGACCTCTCATTTTTTTTTCCTTATAACTAATTTTATTGAGTTGCATTAACTAGCTTATCTTCCACTTCTTGTAAGTATTCTCCCAAATCCCACTTTTTTATTTTATGTTATCTTCCTTGACAAACTTCTCACATCTATGAAAATGGCTGCCAAATCTAATCTGAATCTCTTCTCTTGAATTTTCTGGTCACACACTTTCTTGCTTTAAATAAATGAACCAAAATATCTATAGTAGCACTTTATGGTAGAAGTCAACAACTGGAAACAAGGTAGATATTCTTTGCTTGGGAAATGGTTAAACAAGTAATGCAATATGATTTTAATGGGTTATCTTGGGTTAATGGATTATATATATATATATATATATATATATATATATACACACACACACACACACACACACACATATATATATATATGTACATATATATATATATCCTATAAGATATGATGGAATATGGAGTATGGAGAAGATGGAAAGCATGTAATTGTTGCAAAATGAAGTAAGAAGAACCAAGAAAACAATATGTACAATGGCAGGAACAATATAACTTGAAATATCAGCAATAGCAAATTGATGGAAAGTGAATGCTATGGACTCATGATTTAGCTTTGCTCCAAAGAAGAGATAGGAAGGCACTTCTTTTTTTTTCTCTGCAAAGGTGAGGGAATATAGGAAAGGAACATTATATACATTGTCAAACTTTTTGAAATGATGGCTGGTTATTGTGAACTGTTTTCCCTTCGTTTTTTATTCTTTGTCCTAAGGAATTGTTCTGAGAATGTGTGTACATATGGGGGAGGTGAGATCTATTGGGAAATGTAGGTGATGTTAAAATAAAAATATCAATAAAATGCATTAGAAACAAACTAGAATTCAATGTTTCCCCATGATTTCTATGATGAAATAAAAAATTATATTTAGATTCATCTACAATCTGGATCTAATTTACTCTATTCCCTTTTTACATATCATATGTTGCAACCAAACAAAACTACTAGTTTTATTCCTTGCCATCCTCCTACCCCACTCTCACCACTCCCACACCTATGCTTTATTCCTTTTATTCCTCATGACTGGGACATATTTTCTCCATTTTTCTGCCTGCTGGTATCCTTTCTCTCCCTTCAGATCTCAGTTCAGCTATTGTCTTCTCCACGAAGGCTTTACTGTTTCCCTAACAAAGTATTATTTCCCTCCTCAAAATTTCTTGAACACTTTGTTGTGGTGAAATGTGCTGTCATCTCTGCATTATCATATTTTAAACCCTTTGAGGGCTGAAGGCATGTGGCTTTTTATCTTACTTCTACAAGCAAAGTGACTGTGTACATAGTAGGCATTATCAATTATTTTAAGAGAATTGTGTTCAGCAAATGCTAAAAAATGCTCAGTGTAGATGATTAATATTTGCTCTTGAGCAATACTGGCAGTAGATATTTCTTCCAATAAGTGTTCAGATATTCTCAATCCATGACCTAGATTACTAGCTCTTTCCTGATTTTAGTGCTGGACTTAATTTCCTTTTAGAGTAGCAGGGTTGTGAGAGTTTCAGTAAATATGGTACAGTGAATTAAACATCAGAATTTTTCCAATGTATTGATTGATTCCTCCAAATAATAGTATCCCCTACACTTCAAATGCTATGTATGTATGATTGTATGCTTATCTATCTTTTATAATAATTATGTCATTATTCCTTCCCTATATGTAAGCTCCACAAGGGCAGGAAAACTTATATGGTTCATTGCACATAGTAAGCCCTTAATAAATGTTTGTTGAATTGAATTTGTTAATTATTTTTATTTTCTTCACTGTCAATGTACTCTTATAAAGACCTTTGGTTGCAACTTTTGAAATTTTGTTAATCTTATTTTTCCTAAACAATTAGATAGTGGAAAATAAAACAAAACACTTAATTATTTGTTATAAGACCTGTATCACATATCTCTTCCCTTTAAGGAAACTAAATATATGTTCTGGGATAAATCACTTTAATCTTAATACACCGGTGATATAGTACGATGTACAAGACACTCCATCTCTTGATTTGGGTATTCTTTCTGCCCAAAGTATGTCTGGAATGCTCTTCCTCTTTTTCTTGGCCTACTGATTTCCTCAGCTTCCTTAAGTTTCAAATATGAAATCTAATTTTACAGGAAGATTTCCCAAACTCTCTTAATTCTATTCTTTTTCCCCTGTTAATTACTTCCTTTTTATCTTGTTTGGGCCAGCTATGTGGTTCAGTGGATAGACTGCTAGGCCTGGAATCAGGAAGCCTCCCTCCTTGAATCAAATCTGGTGTTGGACCCACTTGTAGTATGATACTTAGATAAGTCACTTAATACTGCTTGCCTCCACTCTTCATCAATAAAAAATGACCTGAAGAAGAAAATGGCAAACTACCTCAGTATCTTTACCAAGAAAACCCTGAAAGAGGTCTCAGTCTGATCTGACTGAAAAATGACTGAATAAAAAAAAAAAATTATGCTGTATATAATATATAGCTTGTTTTGTATAGTTTTTCTTTTTTGAATGTTGATCCCAATCCTGTCAATTGATTGTAAGCTCCTTGAGGATAGGTACTATCCTTTGCCTTTTTTTTATTGTTGTTGTTGTTGTTGTTGTTTTTGTTTTTGTTATATCCAGTACTTAGTGTTTGGATTTAAATGAGTCCCGAGGTACTTTATAACCCTGAGGTTCTAAGATTCATATGAGGGTTTTAGGTCTTAGCCAAAACAGTATTATTAGTTTTATTACATGGTCACCTCACTGCCCTGCAAACTCACCAAAATGTTCTATAGATGGCTTGAGATTAGAGCAGTGGTGTGTTGTATACTTGACTAAATAGAAATATTAGCAACTTCCTGCTGCACTGTTTGTTTAAATGTGTCTGATAAGCAAAGCAGTCTTAACAACCAAAGGAAAAATCTAGGCTTGCTTGTAAGCTGTAGGCAAGTAAGTTTCTGTCAAAACCCCCTATTTTGATCCAAAGTAAAATGATAATCAGCTAAGGACCGAAAATGTCTATTTTGACAGAGTAAGAAAAAATGCCAAACTTGAAGCAATGTTATAAAGATATCAAATTAGATCTGACAGTTGCAAACTGTTCCACTTGCTTGAGACAGGCACTATAAGTGATTATAAGAGCTGATCTCTGGAGATTCCAAGCTTCTGAGGACCAAGTGCTGACAAGTGACCACTAATGAGAGTAAATGTTTCTGCAGCCAGCACCTAGCATTTGGCCTCACACATAGTAGGCACATAATAAATGTAGCTGACTTGAATCCTGGAGCAGATTATCTAAATGCCACTGCTAATAAACTAATCTTTCAAAGGATAGTAAAGATATTCCCAACTGAGTTGCCTTGAAGAATTAACAATGTCTGAAGATATTAACAGGGCCCTCTGGACAACTTTTTTTCCTATTATTAAAATACAGATGGTTTTTCATTTGTAGCTAAAAATGCCAAAGCTTCACTTTGATGTAGAAATTAAAGTAAGAAAAATGATAATTAAAGGAAAAGAAAGCATAAATCAACACATCAAGAGTATGGCCGAAGAATTTAGTAATAAAATGAAAATGTAATATGTCTGATGTTTGTTTATGGTGTGGTTGTGACCTTTAAAGACTGACAACTTTTGTGATTGTTTTAAAAGTTAATATTATTAATATACATGTAGTTTTTATACTCTGATAATTTGTAGCACAAGATATGTATACCTACATGATATTTATAAGATTCATACAGAGGTTTGCTGTCATTGATAGGTATTTGAGGTTTCAGCCCAAATCCAATAGAGGCTTTTTCTACACCTCCAAGGGACTGCTCTTTAAACTTGAGTAGCTGCCACTAGGTGATAGGTATGTCTCGTTAGGTAAGAGATAAAGAAATGGATATATTATTCAACAAAAAAGTTTTTTTTATAAAACATATATTGAATATAAATATAGTTCTAATGTTTCAATTTCCAAGTCCATGAATTAACCATTGAGATTATTATATTTTAAAGTTTTTTCATTATATACTTATTGAATGGTAGGATTTCAGATTTGGAAGAGACTCCAGAAAACATCTAGTTCATTCCGTTCAAATAGACTTCTCTAAAGTTAGTAAGTTTCTTAAGCTCACACAACACGCAAAAGAATGGACCAGGATTTGGGGTCTTGTTTTCAAACTCTAAATGTGATTCAATTCAGTTAAATTCAATTCAAGCATCTTATTCAGCATTCCTGCTGTGTGTGTGAATCCTGTCTTCCTTTTATTAGTACAGACTCTTTTTTTTTAGTGAGGAGTGATTTTTTTTTTAAATCATATTTGCTCCTAAGATGGGTTTAAATAAGTGGTGGATTAACAGAGGAAACTGTATATTGAAGAAGGGGTGGAGAAAAGAGCTGTATGGATGGGAAGGTAAGAGTAGTAAAGAGTGAGGGAAAACAAATAAAAGAAATTTGAAGATTTTCAATATCAACTATGTTGCTTTCAGTTTTGTCTAAAGCCAACTTTAGGTAGTAGCTGTTCATTCTTGCTATGAGATTAAAAATATGGTAGCTTTTGGCAAGTGGTTCAGCCTCCCTGGGCTAAAGTTTCTTTATGCATAAAGCAAAATAATTAATCTAGATAATTTTTTTTGCCCTTTTTTTTTTCATCATGGATTCTTTTGGCAGTCAAATGAAGCTTATAGATCACTTCTTAGAATAACATATTTTAATGCATTATGGAAACCAATTCTATTGAAATAGTTATCAAAAAACTTCAGAATTTTTGATCTAGGTATTCTCTGAAGTCCTTTTACCTCTAGACTTATTATTCTTTTGTTGTTATTGTTTGCCCTTCATTCTCAAAGAAAACCATGGCATCTGGAAGGTGATGCCATTGACTTGCAAGTAAATTTTATTTAAGTGAAGCAGGACTGTGCAAAGTCCTTAAAAAAGCCTTACTCTCTCTCCTCTAGAGCCATCTGGGTCCAGTGGCAAGATATAGAACAAGACAACTGGAGATGGCTCCAGATGCAGGAGAAAGACCTTGGAATTTTTAAGGTAAGGTCTTTCCTAGGTATCAGTTTGACTGAGGTAACACACATTCAATGATTAAGACTAGGCAAGAAATGAAGTAGAGAATGGCTTCTTTTACCTAATAAAAATATCAAACTTGTCTAAAAAGAATCAACTGCTATGTACACTTATCCTGAGCCACCAAGGGCCAAACAATGACTAAGTAAGGTTTGAGTTGGGACCTATTGTTGGTTAATCAATGAGAGTCAGAGTGATTTGGGTTTAAGGAGTGGTCCTGAAGAAACAAATCTAGCCCATCAATTATAAGATATCTTGTACGGTTTTAGCAGTCAAAAATTATATGCCTTTGAGCAGAGCACCAACAGATAAGGATATGATTCCCTGTGGACAGAGGGAGAGGAAGGAGGGAGAAGGAAAAGGGAAATAAATGAAAGAAAGAAGGCAAGCAAGAAGGCATTGTTAAATTGGAATTGGCCAATTGGATCCTGGGGAGGGGGGCAGCTACTATTATTAATATTAAGATTACTCCTCACTAATAACCACAAATCATAAATGGCCTGAGGGAAGATTAAGAATAAGTGAAGATGAAGACTTCTTTAGGGAACTCATAAATATTATCCATGCTTTAAAACACAGTCATTTTGCCCTTTGTGGGTAGGTTTTCTAGTAGTACTATATTGCAATCAACAGTTGAAAATGAATTCTTCGGTCCACATAAGCCACCAATATAGGTTCATATCCATGAGCACATCAATAATGGTTTATGACATCATCTTTTTTTTCTCTTAGAAGGAAAGATCAAACTGGGAATGCATATTTGAAAGTTATTAACTCACTTTTAAAATATAATTTATAGTTTACAAATTATATCATCCTTGCGATTCAGGTAAGTTATCATATTATCCCCATTCTACAGATGAAGAAACTGAGGCTCAGTGGGGGATGGTAATCATAGTAATAGTAATATTTAGCATTTATATAGCATTTTAAGGTTTGCAAATTCTCTCCATATTCATGTGTACATAATGCATAATTATATATACAGGCATATATATGTATGTATATGTATACACATATACAAATAATGAATATTTATTAGAGCCATGTAACTAAATGATCTCTCTAGAGCAACTAAATATTTTGACTTTTAGTAAGAATAATTTTGAAAAAGAAAGCTTTGTTTATAATGACTTAACTTTTAACCTTACTTTAAGTTTCTCATTAGAATATTTTAAAAAACTGTCAAGTTTTAAACCTCACTTTTGCTAATAAGTTGTGACAGAGTGTCCTAAATTATTTTTTTTCTTAGTCTTCTAGATCACCCTGGCACAATTGCTTGGATACCTGGTTGATGATATCGCTGAATACCCATTTCCAACAACTGGATTTGTGATAAGTGTTGCCCAGTGCCCATGATTGTTTTTTTCTCTCTTGTAGGACCTCATTATTGGTGTGTTTCTCCTACCATTTACTGTTAATAGACTTCACATTGAAGGTAATTCAGAGGTGTGCTTATTAAATAGGAAGATGTATATAAGAACCCGGTATATCTATGCCTAGCAGCCATAAAGAAGATTAGTCCTATATGAGGTCAAATGTTACTAAAACTGAAAATCAGAGTTCGGATGCATGGGAACCAATTTGTATGTGGGGATGGAGACAGGGACTCTGTGTTATCAGCTTCTATAAGTTAACACCCCATGGTACTGTGAATAGCTATTGGCAATCCTGATATTGGCTGACAGGAAGTATATATTATTGGGCATAATAAAAAATATAAATAAAATAGGAATAGCTTCCTACTTTAATTATTCTTGCAAACTAGTTACTTATATGCTGGGTAACCAGTTGTGATGCTGAAGCAATGGCAGTACTATCAAAGCCCTTTAAATATTACTACCTTGGACCAAATTACTCTGACTTCCAGGCATGGCATCATATACTATTCTCACTATGAATTTTTATTTTCATTTGTAGAATGATATTTAAGACTACTTCCTCTTATTCCATTTCTACTACAAATGATAAAAAGCTATTATACTAAGCAGGAATTTTTTGTGATTGATTATGGGATAACTTTAAGATCATACATTCAGAAGTGGAAGGCCCCCCCTCCCCCCAAGATTATCTACAGTTGTCCCTTTCACATTGTGACTTTCCCTTGAAGACATAAGAAATTAATTGGAAGTTTTGGGGAGTTTTGCAGAAACTCTCACTGATAATACACAAAGTTTAGGATTTCAGAAATGCATAAAATATATTTATAGTAGACATATTTTTTATCTTTTTAATGCCATGATAATTCAGATAGCTCTAATATGAAAGGAAGGTAAAAAAAAAATTATGCAGACTTTCTAGATCACAGAGGCATTGCATCCCTAACTCTCATGATATGAAAGGGATAACTAGTTCATTACTCTTATTTTGCAGATGAGGAAACTGAGGCACAGAGAAGTAAAAGGATTTACTTAGGATCACACAGTTTCTATTAATAGCAAAGGAAAGATTTCCTTTAGTTCCTCTGACTCCAAATAAAGATCTCTTTCTATATAAGTACACTATGATGCCTTTCATTTATAGTTCGCCAAAGACAGGTTAAGTGACGTAAAAGAGGATTATTTTTCTTGAATTCAGAATTTGAGTGAAAATTATAGAGGTTAAGTCCCTAAATTAAATAGATCTTAGTCTGAGAGATACTTTAGTAGAAATGAGAATCACAGCAACATAAAAGAAATAGTTTTCTTTTTTCAGGCTTTTAAAAATTGCTATTGACGTAGAACACAGTGACTACTTCCAGCTGAGGCCAATCACATTTGTTTCTTCTTCACTACCATTTTCTTTTAATCTTTTAAGTGGAAGTGAACACCCTCTTTGTTACTTATGAGACACTGCTTTCACTGGATATCATCTACTGAGTGAAGTGGATAAATCCTTAAGACAGAATCCTTACTTTTCATTAAAATATCCAACGCTTTGAAATCTGGCAATTTGATAAACAACATGGTTACTCCTTAATGTTTACCATTTTGATTGGTTTCTTTGATTGAGTCAAGTGATATTCTTGACCATGAATTCCAATATGGAATCACTTTTGCTGATGAGATGACCTGAGCTAAGCCAAATATAGGACATCAACATTATCTTCATCTTTATCATCTTAATGCAACTAGGTGGCACAATGCATAAAGCATTGACTTGGGTCAGGAAGAAATAAATTTGAATTCTGCTCCAGATAATAATTATGTTTATTTTCTCTGAGCTATAGCTTCCTTATAAGGCTTTGGATCCAATAATTTCTATGATCCTGTCTGAGATGGCTAAGGGTACAGTGGATAAAGTACCAGGTTTAGATTCAGAAAGACTCATTTTGCTGAGTTCAGATCTCTCCTCAGACACTTACTGGGTATGGGATCCTGACTAAGTCACTTAACTCGTTGCCTCAGTTTCCTGACCTGTAAAATGAACTGGAGAAGGAAATGGCAAACCACCCCAATGTCTCTGCCAAGAAAAACCTAATGGAATCACCAAGAGTCAGGTATGACTGGAAATGCCTGAATAATAACAGCAAAGCCCTTCCAGTCAGTTCTTAATGTATGAACCTATGATTCTTCACCATTTTTCTGTCTTCTTCTGGAGCCCATGTATTCAATACCTTTCCTCCAGATCATAGAAATTAGATATTTGGAATGTACTTTAGAAGCAATATAGCTTAGTACCCTATTTTACAGATAATAAAATTAAGGATCAGATAGGTAAAAAAGACTTATTTCAGGTCATATGGTTATTTGAATAGTATGTAACAGAAATGAGATTTGAACCCTCTAACTACAAATCCAGTACTTATTTAGCATTATCTTCTCTTCCTTTTCATCATTTTACCTAACTATAAATAGAATCAATATATCTAAAAACAAAACATAAAATACCCAACATCCATAAACTATTCATACTTATAGAAACAATTTAGAGCACATTAAAACTTGCATCTGTTCATAAAATCTTAGAATCATTGAACCTCATTTTTGTGAGAGAATAAAGAAGAGATTCAGATCAATCTTTATCTGAAAAACAAATTTTCTTTATTGAAATATTGTTTGTTAATTGTAGGATATTTATATTTGAGGAAGGCATAGATCTTCAGCTCTCTCCCATATTGTATTTAGTTCTGCATTTGGGGGCAAAGAGAAACATCCCTCCAAGTTATAACTATTCATAAAAGTGAAGATTGTGACAATCTTCTCTTCTAAGTCTTTTCTTCTTTAAGCTAAATATTCTCCAATTCTTCTAGAAATCCTCCAGTGACACAATTTTGGATCTCCTTACCATCTGGGTTGGCTTCCTCTAGATTTGCCTGAGCCACAATACTACCATCATCATCATCATCATCATCATCATCATCATCATCATCATCATCATCATCATCAGTAGCAATTACCATAATGCTTTAAGATTTGCCAAGGACTTAGACATGTTATCTCATTTTATTCCCAAAATAACATTGGGAGAAAGTTGCTATTATGATTCATATTTTGCAGATGAGAAGGCAGAGGCACAGATGTTAAGTGTCACTTCCCAAGGTCACACAATTACTATGTATCTGAGATCTGAATTGAGCTTAGGTTTTCCTAATTTTCAGATTTCAATTCTATTTATTTTGTGACCTAAAAACTTCTAATAAAATGCTGTCTAAACTGTTCTTAGTTGAATTGATATGCATACACACCAAATGTGCTTACATATATTGACTTATTACTTGTTTCTGAGAGCAAGAATACAAAATATGTTTCTTCAACTGACCTCCATAAAGGTCAGCTATTGACTTATTTTACCTTTTGAAGTCAGAGAAAATATGAATTAGTGAAATTATCATGTCATTCAATGCTTTTTAAAATGATGGATGCTTAATATTTTATAAATAAGTGAATGTTACTTATGATAATTTATATCTACATATACATATATACGTCATAGTTTAGGAAAAATGAATTGGAACTTGGAAGTCCTAATTTGTGATCTCTTTCTATCTAATCTCTCTGAGCCACAGTTTCTATTTGCTTCAATAATAAAATATTTGGTTTCAGAGGATCTGGTTTTACAGGCTGACTCTGCAGCTGTATGATCTGGTACTACTCTGTTTTCCTCTGTTTTATTGCATAAGCAATTATTAAGTATTAGACTTTCGGTATACAAAGACAAAACCAAAATAACATTTGTCCTGAAAGATTATTTGATACTGTGGAAAAACATGAGAACAGTTAATTAAAATAAAATAAAATAGATTCAATTCACTTGTATCTAGGAGTATGGTAGTATTACCTGGAGAATCAGGAAAGCCTTAATTTTTTTTTTTGAAACAAATTGCATATAGATGAAAAAGAAAAACAATTACATTAAATAAAGTTGTCAAAATAGTTTTAAAAAACAAGTTCATAAGGTTAAGGATAAGAATATTTGTTATAGAATGAGGTAGCACTTAAGTTTCCATGTATTTTCTTCTACCGTTTTCATTAACTATCCTTTTACTTTTTTTTTTTTTTAATCTTATATGCTTTCCATTCATTGCTCATCGATTCATGGAATTCTAGATTAGGGACTGGAAGGGACCTCTAAAATCCTCTAATCCAATATCCTAATCGAGGAAAGCAGTTAGGATTCTAATAGTTAGATGAGGAGGGAGAATATTCCAGATATGATAAATTTGTGAAAAGGAAAAGTGGCGGAAAATGGAATATTTTGTATGAAAAACAAGTAGGCCATATAATGTATCTGAAGGGGAATCATTTTCCTATACTTCCCTTTTGTTGGCTTCAATATTCTCATCTGCAAAATGAGGAAACTGGACCTTTGAGGTCCATTTAAATTTTTTTTTTTAATTAAAGCTGTTTATTTTCAAAACTTATGAACAGACAATTTTTAACATTCACCTTTGCAAAACCTTGTGTTCCAGATTTTTTTCCTTCCCTTGCCCCACCTCCTCCCCTACATGTCAAGTAATTCAATGTTAAACATGTGCAATTCTGTACATATTTCTACAATTATTATGGTGCATGAAAAAGGGAAAAATGAGAAAGAAAAAAATGCAAGTAAACAACAATAAAAAGGTGAAAATACTATGTTTTTGATCCACACTCAGTCCCCACAGTCCTATCTCTGGGTGAAGATGGCTCTTTTCATTGCAAGACTACTGGAACTGGCCTGAATTACCTCACTGTTGAAAAGAGCCATGTCAGTCAGAATTATTCATCGTATAATTGGGCTTTGCTATGTACAGTGTTCTCCTGGTTGTACTCATTTCACTTAGCTTCAGTTCATGTAAGTCTCTCCAGACCTCCTTGAAATTATTCTAGTGATCGTTTCTTATAGAACAATATTCTATAACATTCATATATTAAGTCCATTTTTGTAGGAAGAAAATGGGAATCATAATATCTACCTTGCTTACTTCACAGTGCTGATTTGGAGGTCATATGGGATAATACAGATTAGTGCATGTTCAAAACCCTAAAACACTGCACACACATGTAAAATATAAATTTCAATAACTTAGAATTATGTGTGATATGTATTTTAAGATTGGCATCTATGAATAGAAAATTAAAAGTGAGCAAAGAAATTAAGCAATTATCCAGAGAAGTTAAGCCAATTTCCACACCACAACTTTTGATTCAATTATCTATGTATTTCAAGCACAAGCATATGGGTTGGGGGCTGGGATGAGGTTGCTGTTGAGGAATTGTGACAGTTTTAACAGCATGGTTTTGGAAACTCTACTCAGGGAACTTCCTTCTACAAGCACACAGGGGCAGAAAATTGAGAACGATCTAAGAAACACTGTAGGTAGAATACAAATATGCTCCCTTATGCATAAGAAGATGACAAACCAATGTCTTATTAAGAAGGATGTAAAGTAAAAAAAATAGAAAAATCAGCAGCAATGCAAAAAGCTTTGGTTACAAAAAATTGGGAGATTAGATGGCTTGGAGTTGGTAATGGGATCTGTAACCTTTCATCCCTTGGTGTTTGACTATAATCTCATCCTTTTTGGGAGAGACTGATATTCATTATTAGTTGATAGCTTGTTTGTGACCAAAGAAAGTTAGGCTGAATAAAAAGGAAAATGGAAATGATTGTCTAGAAAATTCCATCTAATGAATAATTAAAAAAATAACGTTAATTTAAGAAAATGTATTTCTGACCAGGATGTACTCTTATAAAACCTACAACTCTTATGTAACTTATTCCTTTTACTTCTTGGTTATTCTCAGTTTCTATGGATTGCTTTCTACCATTACCATTAACTAACTTTTCAGCAGTAGGGTTAAAAAAAAAAAAAAAAAACAAAAAAAAAAACCTACTTTTTTTTTTTTTTTTTTTTTTTTTTTTTTTAAATCTTACATGCTATTCATTCATTGTCAACTCATGGATACATGGGGTTCTAGACTGAGGGTTGGAAGGAGTGTCTAAGGTCCTTTAATCCAATATTTTTTCATAGATGAGGAAATAGGTTCAGAAAAGTTAAGCAACATGCTGAAAAATCCCAGATGAAGGAAATTAAGGGCTAAATTCAAATTCATATCCTCTGATTCTAAAACCAGTGTTCTTTCCACTGAGCTAGGTAGCATTATTAGCAATCCTTAAATGGTCTCTCAGTTTAAGATGTGAGGGTAATCTGGAAACATTCTCTTGACATAGCAGTTCTATCCATCTTGTGAGTACTAAGACTTTGGTACTATGTCAGAGAAAAATAGTGCCCAGAAAAATAGAAGAAAAATAACATAGTGAAACCAGTAAGCATTGTGACTAAAATCTAGGTTTGTTTCTTCTTCCTTTCTGAAGAATCTGAAAGGCATAACATATTTCTGACTAAGTTAATTAAATTCTTCTGTGCTTTATTGTGTTGTCTATTTTTTTAAATACTTATAATGTCTTGGTTACTGTTAAAGATCAAGTTCAGCCTAAGACAGTAAGATAAAAAGGGGGAGAAGAAATTATAATACTAAATCTACCTGCTCCCTGCCTAGATTTTGAATATTTAATGGTGCACGCACTAGCAAAGCCATTATAACTGTCTGGAAATAAAGTTATTTTTTCCTCCATGTTCTTTAAACATATTTACTTGCCTGCTTTATCAGTTGCTTTGGAAGTTCATAAGGACATTTAGTTAATGCTATGCTTACGTTGCAATAACATTTAATAGGAATTTATTAGGCTCCTACTATGTACAAAGATGAAACAATACAAGATCTCTGTTTTCAAAGAGCTTACAGTGTATTAGGAAAGATCAAACATGCACAAGATAACTATAATATGAATTGGAATATAGTAAGAGAATAAAAAAATAAGATTATCTGAATCCAGATGAGAGAAAAATAATTATTAGTTTAGGAAATCAGAGTAGAGTTTATGGGAAAAGTGCTATTCAATGATTATGACTTCAACAGATAGAAACAGGGATAAAGAGAATAAGAATGTATGAGACATAAGGAATAGTGAGAGAAAAAAAAAGAGGTAGGGGAGAAATGAGCTATGTTTTTTATATATATATATATATATATATATATATATATATATATTTTATAATATTATCCCTTGTATTCATTTTTCCAAATTACCCCCCTCCCTCCATTCCCTCCCCCCGACGACAGGCAATACCATACATTTTACATGTGTTACAATATAGTCTAGGTACAATACATGTGTGTAAATACCATTTTCTTGTTGCACAATAAGCATTAGATTCCAATGAAGGTACGTGTAACCTGAGCAGACAGATATTAGTGCTAACAATTTACATTCACTTCCCAGTGTTTCTTCTCTGGGTGTAGCTACCTCTGTCCATCATTGATCAACTGGAAGTGAGTTGGATCTTCTTTATGTTGAAGATTTCCACTTCCATCAGAATACATCCTCATACAGTATTGTTGTTGAAGTGTACAGTGATCTTCTGGTTCTGCTCATTTCACTCAGCATCAGTTGATTTAAGTCTCTCCAGGCCTCTCTGTATTCCTCCTGCTGGTCATTTCTTACCGAGCAATAATATTCCATAACCTTCATATACCACAATTTACCCAACCATTCTCCAACTGATGGACATCCATTCATCTTCCAGTTTCTAGCTACAACAAAAAGAGCTGCCACAAACATTTTGGCACATATATGTTTCTTTCCGCTCTTTAGTATTTCTTTGGGATATAATCCCAGTAGTAGCGCTGCTGGGTCAAAGGGTATGCACAGTTTGATAACTTTTTGGGCATAATTCCAGATTGCTCTCCAGAATGGCTGGATTCTTTCACAACTCCACCAGCAATGTATTAGTGTCCCAATTTCCCCACATCCCCTCCAACATTTGTCATTATTTGTTCCTGTCATCTTAGCCAATCTGACAGGTGTGTAGTGGTATCTCAGAGTGGTCTTAATTTGCATTTCTCTGATCAGTAGTGATTTGGAACACTCTTTCATGTGAGTGGATATAGTTTCAATTTCTTCCTCTGAGAATTGTCTGTGAAATGAGCTATGTTTAAGGATAACTGTAATGGGCCAAAACTCTGGAGAAATATACTTGAGGCAAGGATACTTACAACAAGGTGTTAATTCAGTGGAATTGACAAGACAATAGTTATCTAGTTTATCATGGTGATTAACAGTTCTCTAGTTCAGTATGATTGATTTAATCTTACAACAAATAATGGTTTCCTAGTGATATAATAATTGGCTTATATTCAGTATGATGAATGTATTTAATTGTAATAGAGTGGTTAAGAGGTCAGAGTCAGACCTAGAGGAAGGATGGAAGACTTGGAGATAGACTTGGAGAAGACAAAGGACTGGAGGCTGGAGTTCAAACTCTCAGATTCAGAGAGACATTCCATCTTCATCAGCTTTGTGGTGGCTGGCCTGTCCTCCTGCTTTCCCCCACTGAGACCAAGGCCCATGTGAAGGGCCTCCAGAAAACTAGCCGAGCCCTAAGCAAGGAGACAGACTGTGAAGGAGACAATAAAGACTTTTGGACTTTATCTCTGACTATTATCATGGTGATTATTTAGCTGAAATGAAGGTGGTCCAAAGACCTCCAAACAGCTAAACAAAAACATTGTAGATAACAAAAAGGTTAGGTTGGCCAGGACATTGAGTACATGACACAGTGTGATATAAACTGACAACATAGATCAGAAAATGTGAAGAGCCTTGAATGCTGGATTAAAAATTTATATCTTATTTGTTAAATAATGGGGAGAGATAGTTTGCAAAGATTTGTTGGCAGTTGGGTAAGGAATCAGGAAGAATTTGAGAATTGGAAGGGAACTTCTCAATCATTTAGTCTAACAACACTTAAATGAAAGAATTCCTACTATGATATACTCAACAAGTGGACTTTCTGCTTTTTTTTTTTTAATTTTTATTTTTTTTAAGATCTCCCTGCTTGAAGGAAGATCATTCATTTCCTGTCAGAGCAAGTTATTCTACTTTGGAGGCACTCTAGCTGTGAGGAAAATTTTCCTGACAATGAGCCTAAATTATCTTCTTTGCAGCTTTTGCTTTTTGCTCCTGGTTCTTTTATACTGGGGCAAACAAAGTAAATCTAATGACTCATCCTCATGACATCCTGGAAATACTTGAAAACAACTATCATGTCTTCCTCAAGTCTTTTCTCCAGACTAAATATATAGACTTCCTTCCATTTACCCTTATATGCCATAAAATAAAGGCCCTTTACAATCTTTTTTGGCATTCACTAGACAATCTGTAGCTTATCAATGTCCTTCTTAAACCATGGAGCCTAGAACCGAGTAAAATATTGCAAATCAAATCTGACAAGGAAGCCTATAGAGGGCTATCACCTCCCATGTTACTGAAAGCTGTATTCTTGCTAATGTATTTCAATCTCTGATCAGTCCTTTTCTCTGCCACATCACACTGATATCTCATATTGATCTTGAAATCCAGTATTCAACAGATTTTTTTTCTCAGAAAAATTGTGTTTTCCCATATTTCCCTTGCCTTATTCTCATTGATTTGAATTTTTGTACCCGAATATGACTTCACATTACATTAATCTTCTTAGATTCAGTCTAATTATTTAGCTTTTAGGTCCTGAGTTTATCATTCCTTGTGTTAGCTATCTTCTATTTTGAGCATTTCATACATTTGATATCATCTTATACATTTATCCATGCTATTGATTAATGCTAAATAACAGGGGTCAATCACAGATCCTTGCAGCACTCCACTGAAGACCTCTTGCCATGTTAACAACAAATCATTAATAATGATTCTTTGATCCTGGTTATACAACTAGTTCTGAAATAATTTACTGTATTATCTAATCAAATTCTTTCCCTTTTGTCCACTAAAATAGGATGAGATATTTTATAATAAGCTTTGCTAAAATCTATGTAAATTATATCTGTAGCATTTTCTACATCTAGTATTTGAATAGGAAATGAAATTAGTCTGGTATAATTTGATCTTGATGAAGCAACAATGACTCTCTGTAGTCACTATTTCCCTTTCAAAATAGTCACCAATTTTCCCTTTGGTAAACAAAGCCTCAATCACCTCATTCTAATTATGACTCTGCAGAAGAGAATCAAAGAAAGAGCTGAGATTATAAATATGGGTGATTTTGGAAAATAATAGAGCCACTAATAGTAGCAGAGATGTCAGGAAAAGGAATTAATTCAAGACAAAAGATTTCAGTTTTAAATATATTGAATTCACAATGCTGGTAGGATATTAAGCTTGTGAAGATGAGTTTATTGTCGTTGTTCAATAAAAGTTCAATAAAGAAATTTATTTTGCATGGCTATGTAGGCATTTTTTCTATAAAGTTCCTTCATCAATGTAGTCATTTGTTTGTTTTAATTTGCCTTAATTCCTCAACCCATTATGCCATCTGGCTCTTAAACCTCTCTTCTATGGGCCATATTTTCTTTTTTCATTCAATCATCAACATCCAATTGATTTAACTGGGAAAATTTTGATACTTATACTGAATTTGTCTCATTTGTTGACCTAGTTTTTTTTTTTTTGTTGTTGTTGTTGTTTTTTTTTTTTTGTTGTTGTTGTTGTTGTTGTTGTTTTTCAGGTAACATGCTTATCTTTGAGCATGATATCCCTTCATTTAGCAGGAGTCTGTCCAGGACTTTCCCTTTATTATTTTTTATACAAGTTATTGCTTTTAAACAACTGCCAGGAACAGGTAAACACAATATTTTTTCTTTGTTAATCATTACAGTTTCACAGTTGGTTTTTCCTTCTCGATGATAATTGATTTTATGTTTCCTAATGGCTCTTTTCAATTTGGAAACTTTCTTATGAATGACCCTTATCTGATGCCAGTCTATTGTTAAGGTTAAGGTTGATCAGCAAGTTGCAGAAATAAAAGGCAAATGGGGAGGCTATCTGCTGGTATTCTCCAGTATAAGTAAGTCTTGCCACAGGCAAAATGTTCGCTCAAGTAAAATTTGGTTTTGATGCCCTTCCTTTTGGGCTTCCCTATTCCATCTCTCCCTTGGTTAGCCCTAGGTTCTTTTCTTGGATACTCCGTATATTCCTATGGTTCGACACAGCACTCTTGAACTACATTAGGGAAGATTGTCTTCCTTTCAAACTATCTTAAACTTTAGTTATATCTCTTTAAGCTCCTTACCAGCAACATTTTTACTACATCCTATTCCCCTTCAATACTCATTTATTTCTCAGAGAAAGATAAATGTGGTTGAAATAATTGACTTTGAATCATAGGCTTTCAATAGTAATAGGCTAATAAATACCTGAACAAACATACTATCTATGACATCTTCAGTAGATTACTGCACATGGGAACCCACTTCCAGGAAGTGAGGAAATCCTTAAAATTTCTATTTTTGGATAGCTCTAAGTTAGGAAGTTTGACCTTTAAGACAAAATTTTCCCCTTTTCTATCTTCACCCATGGCTCTTCTTTCTTGAGAGTAGAACACATTTGATTCTTCTTTTGTGTAATAGCCTTTCAGATACTTGACAATAATTATTGTGCCTTTCTTAAGTCTCCTCTCAGGTAACACATCCAGTTCCTTCAACTGATCCTCCCAAGTAAAATTTTGTCTTTGAAAGTAGTTAGTTTTTTCTTTTTGTCTTGTATCTCCAGCACCTGATATATAGAATTTAAGAATGTAATAGATCTCAAAGTCCTTTAGTATTCTGTTTGCTCTTCTCTTGACAATTTCCAGCTTTTCAATGCTCAATATAAACTATAGAACTCAGAATGCAATACTCCAGGTTTTGTTTGCTATCTGCAGAGAGGCCTTATCATATCCCTATTTCTGTATACTCTGTGTTTCCTGATTCAAGGATCAATTAGATTTCTTTTTGACTGCCCTACCACACTATTTATTCCTGCTGAACTTCAATTTCATGAAAACTCCAGATCTTTGTCAGGGAAACCACTGTCTTTCCAAACCTTTTCCAGCTTGTACTTGTGAAATTGATTTTTTGCACCTTAAAAGAAAGCTTTATACTTATCCTTATTAAATTTCACCTTTTTAGATTTCCTCTCTTATTCTAACATATAAAAGCTTTATGAGTTTGATTTTGTCACCCAAACAGTTAATAATCACTTCTCCAAGTCACTGATAAAAATATTAAAAGGCACAAAGACAAGCCATAATACCTCTATTTAGAGACCTTGCAAGTTGACCTTACACCTTTAATGAATAATTTTTGCTTCTTTAATCATTTAATTCCAAATTCTGCTAAATTGTGGTCTTGGTTAAATGTTTTGCTAAAACCTCCATAATCACAGGTTTGGATAGAAGAAACAGTAGAGGCCATTTTATTCACCTTTTTCATTTTACAGATAAGTTAAAAGAAGCTCAGACAGGTCAAGTGATTCCCCAAAAAATATATAATTAATTAAATGGCAGATCTATGAATGGCATCTAGACTTCCAACTTCAAGTCTTCATTATGCCTAGTCACAGTAAGTAATATTTCTATTTAATATTTCAAATATATCTTTACATTTGTAGAGAGTACTCAACAACTTAGGATGTTGAGACCAAGCTGGAAAGTACGAAAAAATAAGGCAGAGCAAGCTATATATAAAAATCAGAATACTTAAAATATCCTTGCTTGTTTCCACTTTTTTGCTCTTCATAGGCATACACCTATTTATTTTGCAATTAACAAAAGGCAAGATGGACTGTTTTCTGATATTTTGCTTCAGGGTCAGAACTTCTATATGTGCCTCAGAAGGGTTCCTTGAACATTTACAACTTGAAATTAGATCACATCTAAAGAGATTGAGATTCCTCTCTTTCACCTTATGCAATTCACATAACTTTCTATGCCTCAAATTCCTTATTTGTAAGATGAGAGTACTGGTTAAGATGACTCTCATGTCTCTTCCAGCTTGAAAAAAAAAAAAGATCCTATTTTTTTTCTTCATTATATTTTTGTTTTAAAAATAACAAAAGATAACTTTTGAAAATTGATTTTTCTTTTCCTTAGCCCCCAAATTCTCTCTCCCCATATTGCTCCATCTAATAAGCATCACTCCCAATATCCCCTAAACATTCTTTTTTTAAAAAAAACATGTTCTCAAGAATATTACACAAATTGTACATGCATATGTTTTGAAAAATAACAAGCTTTAATTAAAAAAAAAGAATATTATACAGTTTAAAAAACCAATAATGAATGACATAAGTCTAAATTGATGCATTAGGCCTTTTCAGACAGGATGGGATAATGTTTTACATAATAAAACTTAAAATTACTATTACATATTTATTTCTTTATCACTGACATTTGCTGACCTTAATTTATTCCTTTTATTTCCTTTCTTTCTCTGAGTGTCTCTTTCTAAAACATTTTTTTTTAAACTGTCCCCAACATTTCTATGAGAAGCAGCTTGGTACACAGAAATATCCTTTGGGTTAAGAATTGGGTTCATACGTCTCCTCTGATACATTATAATTATGATACTACATGGAATTTATATTATCTAAGTGTCTCTGTAATCTACATGTTGTAGACAAGATGTTGCTCTAGATCAATAGATGCAAATTCTACATTAAGGATTCCTTATATTTTTGAATATTGGCATGAATCAAAGATTCATACCAATATTGTTTGTGTGTTTGTACTTTTGTAGTTTAATTTCTCCTCTTGTAAAATAAGAATCGGTGATCACCTAAGTATGAGTCTTCTGGAAGCTAATAATTTTTTGGGGTGGAGTTATCTAAGAAGTGCTTTGGGTCACGGTATCACAGAATCTAAGAGTGGAAATAGAGCTCAGAGATCATCTGGTGCAACCCCTTTCTATCTAAGAATACTCTTTACATCTCCAACAAGTGATTGCCCAAACTTTGTCCAAAGACTTTCAATGAGAAGGCAGCCCACTACTACTCAAAATTCCCAGCTCCTCTTCTGGAGTGCTTTAGGTAGATAATTTATCCTCAGATCAAAACAAAACATGTCTCTCTAAACTTTCTACATAGCATTAAATGAGAATGATTAAAGGAGATAAAGTATATAAAGTAACTTGCAAAAACTTAAGATATACAAATGTCAGCTTTTATTATTCATTACTTGGAAACAATTATGATCTCTCCCCAACCAACCTCTAAGACTTTCTTTTCTTGATGATCAATTAATCAGTCCCACTTCTATTGATCCACATCTAACATATTCTCCAAATCTATCATTTCTGTAAGTAGTTATCATGTAGTTCTATATAGAGTAAGGCATCAATGAATTTTTGCTCATTTGCCCTATCTGGAGAAGTAAGACATTCATTGAAGCCCCATAGGATTCTTTACTACCTGATTTTTCCTAAACAAGAGAGGCAAGAGTCAGAAAGCTAACCTTATAGCCTTTTGGGTTAGCAGAAGACACTCATAATTTCTATTCCTACACCAGAAAAACATTTACTGTATCAGAGAATTAACACTCCTTGGGAAATGAGATCAGTATTTCTAGAGCCTGTTGAAGATAGAATCTATGGATACAGCATTTGGTCCCAATAAATTGGCCACAGGGCAGTACATTTCCCATTCCAACTGCTTCAGCAATTGTTGGGAGATACAAGGTGGAGGGAACTTCCTTCATTTTTGGAGACTGACTTACCTTGCTACTGACCCCCTTCACCATTTTTTCCATTCCTTTTTCTACACTGTCTCTCCTCTTACCTCCAATGCTGTATTTTTTGCACTACCAATCCTGTAGGGCTGTTGTAAGAAAAGGGCCTTAAAATATAAACAAAGTACTATAAATATAATATATAAGTATAATAAATATTTTATTACTATTGTTACTCTTATTTTTTGACTGTCTATAGGTTTCTTCAGCTGGATGTCCATTCACATCTCACACGGAACATGACCAAAGACAAACTTGTATGGGCTTGACTTATTCTCTCTAATAATATATTGATTTCTATTTCAGGAATCATCAGAGAGGATTAGAGGCTCATAGACTTAGAGCTAGAGAGAATCTTTGACATCATTGAGTTTAACTCCCTCATTTTAGAGAGGAGGTGAGGAACAGAGAGGCTAAATGACTTGGCTAGAATTATACAGGTAGTAGTTGAGAAAGGAAAGATTTTAGTTCAGATCTTTCTGACTATGAGTAAAATACTCTGTTCACTCTGTTACCTTCATTCTTCCTGTACTACTTCACTTGATTTCATCAGCTCTCATGGATTCATTTGCCATCTATATGCTGGTAATTCCCAATTCCAGCTATCCTGCTCCAAATTCTCTTCTGATCGCTAATCTTATACATCCAATTGCTATTGGATGTCAAACTGGATGTCAAGCAGACATCAACTTACCATGTCCAAAGTGAATTATTGTTTTCCCCTACACTATTACTCCCTTTTAACTTCCCTATTACTACAGAGGGAAATACAATCCCCCCAGTCTTTCAGTCTCACAATTCTTGAATTCTGTATTTATCTTATTTCCAACATATAATCTATTGCCAATGTCTGTCAATTTCACTTTTTGCTATAACTTTTCAATATACTTCCTCCTTTCCTTTTATATTGCCATTACTCAATGCTGGGTCTTAATGGTTTAAGGCCTGGTCCTTAAGAAAGAAATCTAGCCAGAAAAACCCCAAGATATCTTGGAAGAGTTCAGAGATGTAAAAGGGAAAAAAATGCTTTTAAGAGAATCTATAGCTAAGGGTATTGTGAACAGAGGGTGGGAAGGAAGAAGAGAAAGAGGGAGGGAGAGAGAGAAGGAAGGAAGGAGTCTTCCAACTGACCAATTCTAGGCCAGCTTTACTCAAAGAGATTTTTGTTTCTCTTTTATTCTCAAAGAGGATCATGACAGAAGGAATTTCTATTCTATTGCAATAGATTACTGGTGATGTCTCTTCCAGATCTTAAAATTCTATTATGTTGTTAATAATTGATTGTTAATAAAACATTTCTTGTTCATTTTCTTGCTCCTTTGGCTTTGATTGTCTAGGGTTTCACCTTTTCTAATTCTGAAGGTAAATTATAGTAGGAAAGAACTTTACTTAGGAAGACCACTTTTGGAGCACATATCATACCTACATTTATAATATCTAAAGCTTACCTATAATATGCCTAGGAAAGCAAATGAATGATTTTCTACAACCTACATGAGAAAATCTGACTCCTTGAAATTTGTGGCCATTTTAATTCTGTTTGAAAATCTTGTTACATTTTTCTGTTTCTTGGACCACAGTGGACATTCTGTTGATATGCTGATAATGTATTCTGGTCAAAGTCTTCATTTGACATCTAGCAAGGGCTAAATAAAGCCTGTGCCTCAAGCAAAATTAACAGTTAATTAGAGGTTAAAATACCTCTTCAATTTAATACTTAGTAGAAGCCCTTACACGATATAGTAAAATCCAACCTGGAAAGCATTAAGATTTATACCATGTGGCTAGCCAAAAATCCTCTAGCTTCCTTCACTGAACCATTTTTTTTTTTTTTGATAGCCATTTTCTGTTCTAGACATATGCCTTCTTCCTATCTAACACCTAGCTCTTGTCCTTTATTCTGGGGCTCTTTTCCATTTGGAAACTTTGTTGGAATCTTCCATTTTCCTTGTTTGCTTGGGGATATCTTAGGTAGGGAATAAATTATGAGGCTGAAACTTCACCCTTCCTATGAAACTCTTGGTCCTCTTCCACATTACTGAAGAACATTATTATATGAAATAATCTAAGTGTGGCAGCATTAAACTAAGAAGGGATACAATTTTAGCATAACCTGGATGAAAGATCAGGAGAATTGTCTTGGTTTGGATCTTTGATTTTAATTTTTGCCCCCAGACATGGATGAGAAATCATCTTACCTAAGACTTAGATTCCTGCCCTCTTCTTCTCTAAACACTCCCCCATCTCTGGGTAGATAGTCCATGTTTCCTGCCTCTTTGCAGCCTCTATGATGCTAATGTGCCCTTGTCTCACTAATTTTTTAGATTAACCACACTCCTTCCCTTGTGTACCAAGTAAAGACCTATTGCTTTTAGCATCTCTGGCCATTTTACTTCTTTTGTGGAACTTAAAGTCCCAAAAGGCAAGGAAGACATACTAGAATATGCTTTTTTGATAGATGTTCTCAAAGTTTCTTGTAATATATTTAAAAAGAGAAATTTGCCTGTTATGTTAGAGGCTTTTTTTTTTTTTTTAATATTCTAGCTCCTTTAGGCATCTATGTATGACTTCATCTATTTCCTTGAACTCTCAGTTCTCTTTTGTTACTCCCTATGAAACAATCACTGTTTGTTTTTGAAATAAAACATCTGGTCCACATCTTATGGATTTTTCCTTGGGTAGAAATCAGAGAACATACACCAACTGGAGGGTCTGGTATGGTTTTTCTTGATGTGCAGTGGGTGACTATTTAAAGAAAAGAAAAAAAAAGTAGCAGAGAAACAATCAAGATTGTCAGAACTATATGATCTTCAAAGTAATTTTACTTTGAATTTTAGCTTGTAGCTCAAGGATTTTAAGGATTTGCTTAATCCTCTAGGAAAAAAGCATTCTGAGAAGTTTATCAAGCTGTATAACATATATTCTGAAAATAAACCATGATTTTAAAATTCTGATTTTAAAATGTTCCTTTTTTTTAAAAAAGACATTAGTTTTGGCCAGTAATAACACATAAGTTTGATCCTTTTTGCACAAATAGTTCAAGGCTATGAAAGATAATATTCTGTATCTAGATTTTTTTCCTCCACTCTATTGAGCTATGAAGAAGGGAAAGTAAGTGGGGTGGGATAAACAGTTTGGCTAACATTTGCAATAAAATTGACCAGATATTTTTAAGTTGATGTGCAAGCATAGCATCTTATCATTTGATCCTTGAGATCACTAATTTTGATTTGTTGGTGCTGGAAAATTTGTCTTACAGAATTGTATGAATTTTTAATTATTAAAAATCATGGCTCTTCTATTGCATTCAATTCAAAGTCATAGTTTTTGTCAATTATTATAGAAGATTTGATTGCACCATTTGACACTTCCATAACCAGAATATATCTTTTTTCACCTGTAAGCTACCAGCAATTTGTCTCCAAAAACCTATCACAGACTTGTATGAATTTCCTTCATTTAAGTCATGATGCTGTGTTATGAATATCTTCCAGAAGATTTTAGCAACTGATATAGTACTATTTCCTCTGCAGCATCCCTTTAGAAATGTTAGGATCAGAAATAATCAGTCTGACGTAAAACATTCAAGGAGAGAGTGGGTAGATTAGATATAGTCCTGACCCTGAAATTAGGAACTATCTAGGTTCGGCCTCAGACAATTAACAATTGTTTGATTCTAAGCAAGTTTATTAACCTCTCTCAGGCTCAGTTTTTCCATCAGCAAAATGAGTACAATACTAACTATATCATTCACCCTAATAGGATTTTTATAATGATAAAATGATGCATGTAAAATGTTTTACAACAAAAGAATAAGCAAATGGCAATAGTTATTGCTTTCCCCCCCAAAATATTCAAAGTGCTAAATTTAAAAATTTAGAACAATATTCAGGTGCTTAGTATATTATGGGTTGGAAATGTTTGGCAATCCTATGTCAAGCATCCAGCTCTTTTTCTCTGAGGTACTTATATTTGTCATAAGCAAAAGATCTTGATTTACTGATTTTTAGTTTAACTGTTGGTTAGAAATGTGGAAAGTGTTGGGATGGATTGATAGGTTTTCTGATGATGGCTTTCTTATGTTATTAGGAGTGGATTTCAGTGGTTGAAGCACTTAGCCCATTGTTAATTTATATAGTCCCTTGTGCCATTTTTGGCATACTTACATGAGATGAAACATCCAGATGTTCCAAATAACAAATTCTTAGCCATCAATGTGTGTTGATATTTGTAAACAAACAAACAAACAAAAAAAAAAAAACACCACCTCGATACTTGACATTTCTCATACAGCTCTTTTATTATTTTCCACTTGTAGAAAAAACATTGTATGATTATAAAATATACTCAATTATATCTCCTAATATTGATTTGAGAATTATTTGTGTGTAAACAGATGGATGTAACATGATGTGGGCCTTCTCTTTGTGTACAAAGATGTATAAACTCCATGTCCCCTCTGCATATAGGTCAGCCAGTTCATATCTCTTCTCTCATTTTGAAGAGGAGATCCTGAAACTCTGAAAATACTTGAAGGAGAAAATCTTCAACTCTGCCTCAGTAAGGGACCTTGCCCCAAGGGACAAACAGTTTCACCCTTGTTATCTGGGTGGGGTCAACTCAGTCCTCAAAGTCATTGAATTCAACTTGAATTCAACATTGAGCTAACTTGGGACTCCACCCATGGGCCTCCTTCAGCTTGTAGCCAAAGCTTTCATTATGAAAAGAGTCAAACTAAAACCCTCTCTCTGCATAAATTCCAAACATTCCAGCTCTATGCTTGCCATCCCAAGGAGCCTCTGTCCACTGGAATACTCTTTCCAGTGCCATCCTCTCTTTACCCTAACTTGTTTCCCTAACCAGACTTTATGCCTCTCTATCAGGATTTCTAACCTTACTTCCAATCCCATAATAAACCTTTTTTTTTTTTTTTTTTAATCAATCTACGTTTTGGGGTCTGTAAATTCTTTTACAGAGAACCTCTGTGTCACCAGAAGGGAGTCCCCAAAACTCCCTAACCTTGCGCCAATCCCAAGGGGTTACAGGGGAGCCAAACCTCTCCAATTGGTTCCCTGAACCCGAACCTGCCACTAGACCTTATCATTTAACTCCCTGACTACCAGAAACCCTAATTTCATTTTGTTTCCTAAATCTAAACTTCATCAGTTTCACTTAATGATTCTCTCTTCCAGTCAGGAGGAGAATGAGGAGAATGTTTTCCCCTCATAAAATCATATATTTAATATAGGGCACAGTGATCAAAGAGAAAATTTTCACTGATTTAGTGCACAGAAGGTTTCCAGTTAAGGCCTTTGGAACAGAATTTCTAGAATTGGCGTTGCTCCATTGTGAGTGGAACTATAATGGAGTATTCTGAAATCTTTCTTTCCATGTATGTGAAGCTATTATCTTCCCTGTGTGAGACTCTGGAAGGACACCTAATCTTTTTAAAAGTATCAATCAGACAGCTATTTCCTCACCAAAGGATGGAGAAAATTGGGTTCAACATTTGTTTGGTCACCTTTAAATGTACTAAACTGATTGAAACTGTCCTCTCAAACTGGAATGGAGTACTTTAACATAATCCCTTTTTTTAGTTTTTGTATTTGAAATTCTACTTGCAGAGCAGGTTTGTTTGTATTTTAATTAGGATTAGCACCATGGTTGCAAGCTCAGATCAGATCAGATCTATACAAAAGCTTGACTTCAAACTAAGAGGTAATACATTAATCATATAATATCTATACCTATGATTGCTGGAATATATTTTAATAAATTACTTTTTAAAATTTTTGTTTGTTTATTTTATTTTATATTTTAATAGTTTTTGTTTATAACATATATGCATGGGTAATTTTACAACATTGACATTTGCCAAACCTTTTGTTCTAATTTTTTCCCTCCTTCCACTCACCCCTTCCCCCAGATGGCAGGTTGACTAATACATGTTAAATAGTTAAAGTATAAATTAAAAACAATATATGTATTCATATCCAAACCGTTGTTTTGCTGTACAAAAAGAATCGGACTTTGAAATAGTGTACAATTAGCCTGTGAAGGAAATCCAAAATTCAAGTGGACAAAATTAGAGGGACTGGGGATTCCATGTAGTGGTTTATGATCATCTCCCAGAGTTCTTTCGCTGGGTGTAGCTGTTCATTACTACTCTATTAGAACTGATTTGGTTCATCTCATTGTTGAAAATGGCCACATCCATCAGAATACATCCTCATACAGTATTGTTGTTGAAGTGTATAGTGATCTTCTGGTCCTGCTCACTTCACTCAGCATCAGTTCATGTAAGTCTCTCCAGACCTTTCTGAAATCATCCGGTTGGTCATTTCTTACAGAGCAATAATATTCCACAACATTCATATACCACAATTTACTCAGCCATTCTCCAATTGATGGACATCCACGTAGTTTCCAGTTTCTGGCCACCACAAAGACGGCTGCCACAAACATTCTTGCACATACAGGCCCCTTTCCCTTCTTTAACATCTCTTTGGGATATAAGCCCAGTAGTAGCACTGCTGGGTCAAAGGGTATGCACAGTTTGATAACTTTTTGAGCATAGTTCCAAATTGCTCTCCAGAATGGCTGGATGTATTCACAATTCCACCAACAATGTATCAGTGTTTCTGTTTTCCCACATCCCCTCCAAGATTCTGCATTATCTTTCCCTGTCATTCTAGCCAATCTGACAGGAATAAATTACCTTTTAAATGGAACCACAGGATACTGTGCATGATTCCTTGGTGTTCAGCGATATTTAAGGGGATGCAGTCACATGTCACTAGTTATTTTTTCAATAGCTAATGAAAATTGATATAGGTATTTCTTCCATTAAAGTCTTTATCTGATCCTTTTTGCTTGTGAATTTTTTAAGGTTCAAACAGCCTTCAAAAATAGTGAGTCCTAGTAGATTAGAATGGTTTCTAAGATAAGGACTCTCTGTTTGTTATCCAAGGAGCAACCTGTTTGTCTCATAACTGGAAGGCTACTTGGATGATTAATTCTTTCAATCACACTAACTCTTGTAGAAGGCTTGTAATCTGCATCAGCAAAGGATTTACCAGTGAAATCACAGATTCACAAGTATGTGAAAGAAGCACAGAGATTTGGCAAATCTTTGTTCCGCTTTCATATAATCAACCTTAATCTAATCTCACTCCATTTCATACTAATTAGATTTCAATCATCTTCCTCCAAATATAGATTTCTCCTGAACTTCAGAATGTTCCAAAAGTTTTGGCAGTTTTAAACTTGAAATGCACAAATGTGTAGATGTTTAATTGCATTCCATAAGAATCATAGTACTATTCTCTTGTTGATCCATCTTGTGATTTTTTAAGAACACACTTTGTCCCTCCATAGGAGAGTTATGATGTAATATCACCAACTAATAGGCTCCTACCAAAATATGTTTCCAGGAAAAGAAAACATTGCTTCAATGTTATCTTTTTAGGGACTAATATCTCATTCATCCTGGTGGCATGCTGGAATAAGTAGAAAAGGCCAATAATGTGACCTGCTTACAGGTAGTGAAATTAGTTCCAGGATCAGTACCTATATGTAATCCCCTGGTCAAAGTCAAAATTCTTGGTCAAGAGATTTCTAAATATTCAGAGAAATACATGTATTATTAAATATGCAATATTTTCTAAGCAATTATATCTTCTTGAAATATAATAATACTGATGGGGCAAATATTCTTGCAGATCCGTCCAATCTGGAAAGACATTGAGTATGAACATGATGGACTAGTATCACTGGGTTACAGCAACTTATTGGAGGAATATAATTTTAAAAAAAATTCATATCAATTCAAAGATGAGCACTAATTCTGGAATTATAGAATATTAGTATAAATTTGCTCTGGGATGCTTATTTCCCATTTGATATTAGGCAAGTCACTTAGGCTCCCTGCTCAAGTTTCCTTGCCTGTAATATGGGAGATAGAAGTGCTCTAAAGGTGTCTTTTAGCTTTAGATTTATGATGGTGGTGTCTAGCCAGAATATAAATAGAGGCTTCTAAACCATACATAAGAATACTAATGTGAATCATATCTTGACTTAGAAAATCACATATTAACCTTATTTTCTACTGTATTTTTATTTATTTTGTTAAATATTACCCAATTGCATTTCAATCTAATTCACACTGTACTTTGGAGTATTGCTGGTCACAATTCAGTCTTCCTGATCTAAATCATAGAATCTCTTAAAGTAAAAAAAATCTCTTAAATCTTAATGGATGGAAGAAATATCTATACTGATAAAATCATAAATCCATGAAATACTGATATAATGATGGAATTACTGAATGAATCATACAAATATCTATTATTATTTAAGTCTAATATATGAGTGATAAATGATGCTAACCATGTTAACTTCCTAGAAGTATTAAACCTATTAAAATATTTTTCTAGTTTAACCATATTTCTTAGTTTTCCTAAATAGAGGTACCATTATTATTCTATCAGTGTCTTGACATTGGCATTTTATTCTCTTATTATTAGTCTATGAAATGCCCATCTTATTTCTTCCCTTTTTTCTGAATTTTATATTCTCACACCATCCTATGGTACTACTTTAAGTGAAGTAATATGTAAAAACATCTCATGTACATCTTTGATATTAATGGGAAATTTTTATAAAGTGCACTATTAAAATCTGTTCAATATATCAAATTGGGAACTCTTTGTAGTAAATATTTTATTTTACCCTTTCATGATAACTTCTAAAACAAATAAACATTAGTGCGAAAAACACATAGAGAACATATACAAATAATCCAAGGAAGACCTTATTTTGCCTATGGAGGCAGAAATAAATACTAATTTTAAAAAATATCATTAAAGAAATCTGCAGCAAAAAAGATGAATAACTTAGTTATGCAAAGAGAACAGGCTGTAGTGAAGAAAATGTTATCCCCTGATTGCTTTGTCTCCCAGTTGTCACATTTGAAAATAGAAAATACATAAACTATATTTGTAATTAGAATGTGAGCTTACTCATTTATCAATGCACAGGGAAGATTGATCCCCTCATCACATATTTCTCCTAGGTGAAAAATGGTAAATCTTTCTTCTACTGATTCAGCAATTCAAGAGGAGAGTGAAATACAATGTCTTCAATTTTATTTGAGTTGGTAAAGCAATTAGTCGCAAACAAAACTACTTCTGTCCCTTCTCCACTCCCCTCCCCCATTAAGGGGTTTTAACATTTAGATTCTTTACTACTGAAAATCTATAGACATTATTATTGGTGGTGCCTTGATTTAGAAGCACTGACAGGCAGAGAAAATTCAACCTAATATGTTGTTTGGCACACAAAGCCATAAACCCTTTGGTATCCAGTCTTTAGTACTGCCAATGATTTTCCTGAATTTATA
Organism: Sminthopsis crassicaudata; assembly: GCF_048593235.1. Taxonomy (NCBI): domain Eukaryota; kingdom Metazoa; phylum Chordata; class Mammalia; order Dasyuromorphia; family Dasyuridae; genus Sminthopsis; species Sminthopsis crassicaudata. The sequence goes on from NC_133621.1 coordinate 124,272,514, forward strand.
AAATCCTTCGTTAAAAAAAAAAAAATGTTATTCTTTGTACCTTATCCCAGATTCCTATAATCCTTTGCCCAGAGCTGAACTTCTGGACTTATATGGACTAATTTTCTCAAAATATTTTCTTTTTGACTGGTTTCTTATTGATCATTCCCCAGGTCATATTGTAACTATTTTTCATAGAACAATAGATAGATATTTGTGTCTTCCAGGAGACAGGGATTTTCATTTTTGTCTTTGTATCTCAAGTATCTGCCAAATATTAGTTGTTTAACAAATGATTAAATGTTGAAATGATTATAACAAGGCTAGAACTAAGATCTCAGTAGTGGAGAACAAGATTTTAGATCAAGGGACATTGACATCATTGTATATCGATATCTGAACAAAGTGCCAGGATAAAGGATAATGGAGGTCTAGAACAATGCAAAAAACAAAAAGCAAAAACAAAAACCTGTTCATAAAGTTGGCTAATTGAAGCTTGGCCCCTTTTAGTCTGGAATTTGGCCTTAGGACAAGTCAAAATTTTCTTACTGAGAAAATACTTTTTATGTAGGGACAAAGGGAATCAAATATTACTAAATGCCTACTGTGTTTTGAGCATAAACACTTTACAACATTATCTTCATGCAAGTAGATACTATTATTATCCTTATTTTATAGTTATGTAAAATAAGACAGTCAAATGTCAAACAACTAAAGAATGTCAAAGGTTCAATTTGAACTTAACTTCTTGACTCCAGGTCTAGTACTTTATCTACCATGTCATCTACCTATCTAGGTTTTCTACATTATTATAAAAAGAAAAAAAACAAAAAGGAAAAATGGAAAATTTTCATAAAAAATACTATTCTTATAGTTTATTTACTTGTTATAAAATAGACTTTTATTCACCTTTACTATGTTGTTTCCATTGAAATTCATATTACATCAGCTTGCAGGACAGAATTACAGTGGTACTTTTTCTAAAAATATATTGCAGTTTGAATTAGATGGCTTTAGGCTTTAGAAATGTTGGCTAGACTAGTGACATTTCTGGTTCCTTGCCTGCTTTGAATGTTCTTAGCTGCAGTTTCCTGTGAGATTATTAAATAAAAGAGCTGATTTGACATGCTACTCAAGTCAAGAGTGCCCCTTGTATAAGAATTAGTTGACTCATTGATTTGCCTTCTCATTTAATTGTACCTTTTCTTGGAAATACTATTATACTTCATTGAGGTCCATCAACTCATTTCTTTTAAACTATTAAATGTTTCTATATAAAAGTCTTTCAGATAAACATAATAAGACACCTTTGCCTAATAAAGAATAGTTATTTTAAAAGCTGAAAGATATGTAGAGAACAATTATACATGTTCAACATGTATGGGATTATTTGCCATCTAGAGGAGGAGGTGGGAGGAAGGAAAGAAAAAAAATTGATACACAATGTTTTGCAAAGATGTATGTTGAAAATTATCTATGCATATGTTTTGAAAATAAAAAGCTTCATTAAAAAAGCTGAAAGATTTGGAACATGACATTCATAGTAGGGGTGTGAAAAGAACTCCAAGGAACCACAAAGTTTAAAACATCATTGTCATTGTTATCACCACCACCACTACCACTATCATCATTGAATGGTATTTATTAAGTTTCTGCATGTTCTTGGCCCATTACTGCTCTCTTCATTACAGTCTTACTTGGAGGCATTGGAATTTATGAATTACTAAAAACCATGCTAATTGAAATTCTAGTCCAATGCCTGGCCTACTTAAAAAGCAGTAGATAGCATACTGGAATATAAGCCAATTTGACAATTCATTGGCATGGTTTTTATAAAACATGTCTGACATAAATTTGAAAGTTTTATCAAGTATATAGAAGACACCTTTTTTTTTTTTTTTTTTTTTTTTTTTTTTCCCCCTGACTACAAGAAAACAAGGGAAATATGGATACTTATGACTCAGTGACTCTTCTTTGGTCAAGTCTTTTGTCTAAAATCTGTGTCAAAATGTGTTAAACATTACTATAGAAAGGAAAAGTCCTTTTCTATATATTTATATTAGTTTCTTCATAATGGAGCTGAACAATACATAGCCCATCAAGGAAATTTGTTATTTGAAATGGTTTGCTTACTTAGCAAAAACTTTTGATTATTCCCATGGCTAGCTTTTGCTTCGCTTTCTCTCATAGCCTCAGTTTTAGCCAGGGTCATAATGAATGTTATCCTAAATTCAGTTTTAGTTGACATAATATCCAATCTTCTGATGGAATGGATTTTAGTCCATTTTTCACTAAAATTCAACTCTTTGTACAGCAAGAGTGACACCATATATTATCATGGATCTCTCACAAACATATAGGTAGCTCCCCTAATGCCTATTCTCCACCCTTATACATATTCCACTCCAATGTTTAGATCCATTTTTCATCTGCATGAAAGAGGCAGTATGGTGTAGTATTTAGGGAAATGGACCGAAAGTTAGGGACACCCAAGTTCAAGTTTTTTCTTTAGCAGGGCAGAGTCATTTAATCTGAGCCTCATTTTTCTCATATATAAATTAGGGTGTTGGACTGGATGTCCTTTAGGTTCTCTTCCTAATTTAAATATATGATTCTATGTAATGAATCATTAGCATATGAAGTCAAAGGCATAGAAATCCCTTATGCTGGGAAGATCACTTAAAAACTTCCCTTTATTCCATTAATGCAAACTCATCTTCTCTACCTCATATTATTTTTTTCCTACTTAGCCTCAGGTAAGAATAACTTCCCCACACTATAATCTTTATGTCCACCCACCCCCCTCCATTTTTTGGGGAAAAATGGGGCTTCTAAGTCCTATTTATGTTGTTCTAAATATTAAACTTTTGTAAACAGGTCTGATTTCACAATAAGATATAATCTTTCTTTTTGTATTTTTCAACATGCTTTTCTCTGAAATATACTTTATATCCATGGGGATCAAAATCTTTATCTTCTTCCAATACCCCCAGATCCATATGTGGTCAAGTGAATCCTATGCCTTGTTTCCTAGATAATACAAAAAAGAGGGGAATTTTGGCAATGTGCTAATGGATTCAACTCAATAATTAGTAAATAACTTTATCAAACCCATATTTATTTAGAGCTCTTTTAAATTTAAGTTCTAATGACTCAGTGTGACATAAAAATCACTTTTTTTCAAAATCTCTTAGCAGAATAGAAGCTTTAATATGGCTAGAAAACTCCAGCTACAAATACTAAAAAAAGAATATATATATATATATATATATGTATACATGTATGTATATATATATATATGTATACATGTATGTATATATATGTATATGTCATGATTCAAGGAGAGACTCATCCCTAGATAAAAATTCCAGTATAATCTCACTAGATGATCAAATATGGAGCCATAACAATATACAAAGATCATCTATGGAGGCAGACTTATAGTTTACTTTAATGGAATGAGTACACATTCTGATGAAATCAGAAAGATTTTGAAGTATCAAAGTAAATATGTAATCAATATATGTTAGGTAATATGGAGGATATAGAAGAAGCATAAAACAAAGTGTATGTCCTTAAATAACTTATAGTCTTATTGTAGGAATAGTATTAGATTAAAATAAAGAATATTTTTATAATGAATTATATAAAACACATATAATAAAAGTTCTTAAGATGGAAAAACCAGTGTAAGCTAGAAAAGTTTCATTTAAGAGGGACAACTTAAGCTAGATTTTAAAGAATGAATAAAATGAACTGTGTAGAAAGAAGTAGGGGGATACTTCTGGGGCAAGGAACAATAGGGACAAAAGAACATGGGTGGGAAATGATTAGGGAAAATGCTGGAAACGATGATGTAAAAGGTTGATCTTAGTGGAGGAAAGTGAATATTGGAAAGAAACGGAAGATGAATTTGCATAGCTAACATTGAGCTAAGCAGAACTCTTTTGTAGTAAATAGGTTATCTTAGACTGTTGCACACACCTATTGATTCCTAATTTGCAGTTCTTTAATGTGACAGAAAGAGGTTTGTAATAAAAGAAGAAAAGACCTGGGACCTGGGTAGTGAACTAGCAGAAAGAAAGGATATATCGAAATGCCTTAGAACCAAGGTGGAGGCTACTTATTATATAGAGTGAGGTATCAATGAACTTACTTAGAATTCTAGTGCACAGAACTTACAAGACAGCTCTAAGACAAAGACTTGGTAATTAGCATTGCTGAGATAGAAACCTAGGTCTTCTCATATCAAAATTAACATTCTTCCCACCCTGCCTTGCTAGACTGCATTTTTTTTTTTTTTTTTTTTGCATTGAGTCATTTCTACATATACCACCACTTCTATGATCTTTTTCTCAGTAGGGATGTCCTTTTATTAATTTATAATCTAAGATATACAATGGGTTATTAATTTAAATTAGGTCTGGATGGTCTTATCAATGATTTAGACCAAACTACCTGAGAAGTTAAGGTAATTACAAAGTCAATATATGACTCTGTTTCATTATGAATTATATACATATATATATATATATATATATATATATAGGTTATATATAGGGGAAATCATATGTCTCTGGACATATGATTTAATAGATCCCACTTACCCATTTATGTATAACCAAGAGCATGAAATATATAAAGCTTAACATATTTAAGTGAAATTTAGTGATCTTGATAGGCCGGATCAATATCAGAGAAATTTCAGTCCTCCCGATTTGTTAAATCAAACATACTTCAAAGTCATACTAGCTTTTACAATAACATTAATTTATCTGCCTAAAAACAAACTTTATTATTGTACCTATGTAAGGATGATTAAATATCAATTGTCAGTTGAACAAAGGCAGTGTACTTTAAAACAAGTCATTCAATCTCAATATAGAGAAAAGGCATAATCTAGGTATGTGTATATATACATATATATAATCTAGGTATGTATAGAAAGAAGCCTCAGACTTCTAGGAGCATCCATTCTAAAGTTTCAAAGAATTCCTTTTGAGAAAATAAAATCCCATCATGGAGGAAAGTAATTATTTGAAATATCTGAAAAATTAAAGAATGAGAAACACACACCCAGTTTGTCGCCATTATTTTTTTCTTTTGTAGTTTTTGTAGTAAAATCTGGTTGATTTTCATTTTAACTGCATTACTCTAGTACATATATTTAGACGAGAATTTAGATGAGTGTTTTAATCCTTCAATGAACAAAAGGGTCTTCCTTGCCATTAAAACTCTCTGGTTGGTGGTGAAATCCCAGGATGTCTGCTTACATAGTTGTATACTTTAGTGGAAAGCCTAATGGACTTGGATTTCACAACCAGATCCAGTGTTTATTAACTGTATGACTGGGGATCTCTCTGTGTTTTAGCATTTTCAAATGTTAAGTGGGCATAATAATACCTGCCTTAAAGTGTTGTTGTAATGAAGAGATTTTGTAAAATTAAGGACTTCAACACATAAATTATTATTTTTATTATTGCTATTTTCAACATGTCTAGGCTCTCTCCTAAGAGTTTTGAAGTGACTTCCTGGACTAATTGGATTTTTATATTCAATATATGGATAGTTCCTGACCCTGATCAATACAGATATACAAAATTGTACCATAATTATAAGTAGAATTAATTTTTAAAAAGAATTTCAAATATTTACAACTTTCCCTTCACATTTCTTGCCTCTCTAGAAATTGCTGGCATCTTTTCTTTAATTCACACTGTTCTATAAAATAAGTATTTCCTGTGAATTCAGGCTTGAAGGAGTTGTGTGTGTGTGTGTGTGTGTGTGTGTGTGTGTGTGTGTGTGTGTGTTTTGGAACTTGGAATCGGGAGGAAAAAAAAGGTTCACCATTCAGCTAACCTAATAAGATCTATTGTTTGCTGCTCTCAACCACTTTTTTCATAAGGTTGTTTAGTAGTGTATTTTACAGGCTCCCTGTTTCTTTGATTAAGTGAGTGGTGGCTGCTTTTCTTCCTTAGGGAATATGAAAAACAGCATTTGAAACAGTAGGACACCCAGAAACTATAGATCTGATTCCATCATAGCCACTCAGTGGAAAAGCACACCTCTTTTCTTGAAGAGGAATTTCATGGTAATGATTAGCACTAGGACCACTACACAGTGGGCAATCCCTAGTGAGTGATGGAGGAGAGGCATGGGACCCCATAGCTCTGTGACTCCTGACTAGAAAACATTTCTCCCTACTGAGAAGGCAGAAGGCAGAAGCCAGTGGCTAAAACACAGCAAGAAATTTTTTCTCTTATTGGATAATCTTTCTCTTATCTTGTTTCACCTTGCAGGAGTTTGATTCCCTGCCGGAATTTTGAGTGGTTGCCTATGTTCACTGCTTTCTTAAAGAAATCTATTTGGGAAAATTGTATTTCTTGTTTCCTCTGTTAGCTCTAACTGGGAAATGAGGTTTCTGTTGCACTAGGCAGATGCTCTTATTCCCTCCTTTGTGCTTATGGGATCCTACATGATTGAACATCAGATGTTCCTCACCTTTTCCTTCTCTTCATTCCATGAGTTGGCTGAATAAAGATTGAAAAAAAACAAAACAAAACTATAGTAATAATAATGACTTAATTTTATGTAGTGCTTTAAGATTTGCAAAGAAATTTCTTTACAACCTGTGAGGTAGGTAGTTCAGGTATAGTTATTCTCATTTTGCAGATGAGAAAACTAAAGCTTTGAGAGACTGATTTTCTCAAGGCTGCATAACTATTAAAAGTGTCTATTAGTGGGTTTAAAGTGAAGGATCATGACTCCAAATTTTGTATAATGTTTCTTAGATCCTTTTATATCACATGACTATATATGACCAGCAAAGAAGTAGTTTTGTATAACATATTTCATTTGGTCTTTAGTGAAGACAATGTAAATGACTACCTAGAATTATGTCTATATTGTGCATAGCAGTACCCTGATGTGCTTCAGGGAACTCACATAGGCTCCTTAGAATATTTAAAATTTCAACCTAACTACTTACTAGAGTTATTAGAAATTTTTTTTGGCCTAGGAGCCCTGTGAAAAAAATACTGAGAAACAAAAAGCATTGTAAACCAAGAAAGTTTGGAAACCTTTGATAGTACATAAATATAATAGTTTAATATTAAATTATATTTCAAATAGATATTATAGCACAACTATGTAGATAGGAGAATTTAGGATACTAATTGTCCATTTTTCCTCCTTGAGCCTATGATTTCATTAGTGTGTGGAACTATCAGTAAATGAATGCCTTTATATAATCATATATATGAAATATTTGGGATCTTCCCTGTCTGACTGTGGGTAATTCAGTAACCACTTTTCTCCATGTTTCCCTTTCTTCATCTGTAAAATGTTCAGGATTGGATTAAGTTTTTTTCCAACTCTAGATTTAGAATTTTAGGATATTATCTACCCTGACCTAGCTCTCTTAAATATTATAGCATTAGAAACTTGTAAATTTAGTGATTAAATAATATGTTACCAAACTTCTGTAGTGTTTAAGGCTCATTTAAGGTGATTAAATAAAAATGCAAATTATAATGTGACATATATTTTAGTGGTCATGAATACATAAAATGATAGGCCATAGAAAGAGACCTTAACTTTAACTTATTCTAGGTTTTTCATTTTATAGCTAAGTAAACTGAGACTAAGACTAGATATAAAATATGCATGAGATTTTACAGTGGTTAAAAGAGTCAAAATTAGAACCCTGATTCCTTAATTTGCAGACACTAGGCATTCTTCTACACCACTCTAAAATTGTGAATCAAAACTAGGAAACACATAGTAATAGGAAACAAATCATCTCCTAGTCAGATACTGTTCTTGCAAAATATTTAAGTCCTTGATACTTGGGCTACATTTTTCTTTTCCTCGGAGTGAAAATATTCTATCGCATGGCAAGAGAAACTATCGTTTTTCCAGCTACTGTATAAATCTCTGAGCATAGCCCCATTCCTCTTTTGCTTTCTTCCTCACTGGTAAAATAGTAAGATTCATTTTTATTAATCCGCCATGGCATGTTTCTCAAAAAATCAGGAAAATTTTAAAGCATAGAGAGCCTTGTTATTTAGTGTGGTGGAGTAATATTATAGTATATTTTCTCTAATTTTTCATTAATCCACATTCTATAAACAAAGGTAAATATTCATCAAAGGAAATAAACCTCTCAGAATCTTACTGTTGGATTGAATGAGGAAAGAAATCTCTACCATTTTGGGGGGAAGGCAGGAATGCTTATAAAAGAAAATTATCTTTTAGAGTTCTGGCCATATAGTAAATAAATATGCAGAAAGCTAAACATATATATATATATATATATATATATATATATATATATATATATATATATATATATATATATATATATACACACACACACATCTATATATGTTTCAAAATTATTCTCTTTTCTATTTGCTATAGCTGGGCTTTTATCTTGAGGAGTTGATTTTGTCATCTGGAATGTTAACAAACCAAATGGATTCTTTCACTAAAAATAAAATCTGTGTCTATCCTGTCTTTCTATTTTGTTCTGTTTCTCTGTCTCTGTTTCTTTCTCTGTCTCTGTTTATCTCTATCTGATTCTCTGTCCCTCTTTCTCTAATTTTTCTGCCCCTGCCCTTTCCTTTGCCTCTGTCCTTCCCCCTTCCTCTCCCTCTCCCTACCATTCCCCGTCCCCCCTTCCTTCTTTCTTGTCTCTCTCTTTGTCTCTGTCTCTCTCTCTTTCTCACTACACACATACACACACACACACACACACACACACATACACAGTTCCTTAAATGGACCTTTTGTATGTTATAACTCTAATCCTCTACTATCCTGATTAATGTGATAGATTCACTGAATAAAGTAGAATTTAAAAAGTTCTATCCTTGTTGAGAGAGGAAATATAGATTCTTTGTGATGATGTCAGCCCCTTCCCCTTTGTGTGTGTGTGTGTGTGTGTCTGTGTGTGTGTGTGTGTGTGTGTGTGTGTGTGTGTGTGCGCGTGTGCGCGCGTTGGAGGGGGAGTGGAGATTGTTGAGTAGGGGCTAGATGACCATATCAGACATGTTGTAGTGAGAGTGATTTTTTTGGGGGGGCGGTATATGTTCAACAGATTGGCTAATAAGATCCCTTCAATTCTGTTGCAAAAAAGGTGACTGAATTAATACTCCATCTAAAAAAGCCAAAGTGTATCTCTCCCATTTATGGCTAAAAGTCTCAAATAAAATGTTCCAAAGCTAGTTGGAAGCATGTGATAAGCCACCCAGGACAGCTGTGTCACTTAAAAATAGGAGTCAGCCACTTAATACTGAGGTGTCCTAATCATTTGCTGCCAAATAAAAGAAAAGAAAAGAATATGGTCATAATTATTCTCTGGGTAATTATTACCTTGACAAAACCTTGATAGAAACCTACCTTATTAAAAGAAAGTTGTCATCATATATTAGAACATCATTGTACAACAAGACAATAGACTGTAAAACAATCTGGTAAAAGTGACAACAACTGTACACAAATTATATAAAGGTGATTTTTGTTGTCATGACATGGCTGAAGTTTCTCCTTTTAAGATTAAAATTTTATTAATTTTAATTTAAATGTCACTTCTGGATATAGTCTCAGTAGGCCTAAGAATCAGATCCATTTACTTTCAACTTTAGTTTCCTATAGTTGTAACCTTGAATTTATTTCTACTTATTCTATTATCAAAGTGTACACAACAGATAAATTTCAGCCCTATTAACTGATGAAACATTTATTTCTTATAGTATATTGCAAATAGTAACAACAATAGAATGCCCTTGCTTTATTTAGTAACTTTCTCCCGTAGAAAGACAATAATATAATGGAAAGAACAAAGGACTGGGAGATCTAGTTGTCACTTTAAGTAAGAAACTTAGGCCCTATCAGTTTCTTCATTTAAAAAAATGAAAAAGGGCTGGATTATATGATCTCCAGGCTCTCTCTTAAAAAAAAAAAAGTAAACTCCTATGAATATAACCTATAGCTGTTATTAATTTTTCTAAACCTTGTCCATTTATCAGTTTCTCATGTTTTCCTTACATTGCAATAAAAATAAAACCTTTCCATTTAAAGCTTCAGCTCAGCTTGATAGCAAAGTTCTTCCCAGTTGGTTACATCAAGAAGTGGTAGTGGCTTTCCTTATGTGAAAGAGGCCTTTATGTTAATCACAGAGATTATTTTAATTCATCTATTCAATCTTCTTATTACTTCTGCAGTAACTTTCAGAACTCTTGCTTCCTTTCCCCATGTGTGGCAACAAACAACTTTCCACCATGCCCTTTTGTAAGAAATAACAAATTACCTAGTACTAGAGTGTCTTTCATTGAGGACTAAATGACTTTCCATTTTATTCTTTTGGGTGAGAGTTCTAACTCAGTGAACTCCATGAAAACATCCTTAAACAACTCTTCTCCCCCCTCTCAATACTTTCATATCACAGACTATTTTGAACAAGACAATATTTCAAAATAGTTTTCATGGCAATAGTTTTCATATGGTTCTTCTAAGTGAAACTATATTTTCTAACAGAAATAGCTATTTCTACTGTTTCCTTTAGGAGATGTTTTCCATTTGAGAATGGTGACTGTTAGGAGTCAACTGGAAAATCTGATACTTGTTACAGTAATAGTGAAAAGTCAACATTTAAATAGTACTTTAAGGATTTTGAAGTGTTTCACTTTTATTGTTGAATTTGAATCTCATAACAATTGTGAGATAGATTCTATTATTATTCCGATTTCTCTTCTCCATCTATAAAGAGCTCCTGAGCATGCAGGATATCCTTATAACCATCATTCACCTAAAGAAGTAGCTCTAGGCTGCCTGTCTCAGCATCAAGAAGAAAGTAATATAAAGTAATATCTGCCAGTGATCTGGATGAATACATGCATAGTTACAATTATTAGACATATTAGTCATCTAATTGCATCAAAGATTCTCATCCTCACTATATGAGGCAGACATCAGCTATAAGCTGAATGTACAATATGTAATTCTAGAATAATAGTTAATACCAAAGTTGGTCTGAGCATGAGAAGTCTTAATACTCTTTTAGCCTCAATTTTGCAGGGTGGGGAGCACTGGACAGATACTCGAACTTCTTCATAAAATCTCTGCCTGAAGATCTTTCTGAGACTCCATAGCAGATCATTCTCACTTTGAAGGCCACAGAGGACCTTGAAGATAAGTTGTATGGTGTAGACCTCCAATGACTTTGAATACAAAAAGCAGATATTTTCACTCAAGGTTAGTAGTAGTACATTATCACTACTGGAATTATAGTTTGTGAAAGAAACACACATACTCTTTTTCTGAGATTGTTACCTCTAATATTTTCTTTTGGTATATCTTAGCTATCTTGAAAATAACTTTTACTTACAAGGAGCCCATCTAAATGCTAGGCTTTGAGGCACTGAGGTTAAGGGAACTAGCTAGAAATTTTGCTAAACATATTTTGTGGAAAATGAGTTTACTTGCATCTAAATGCTCTTTCTTTAGAAAATCACACATTTTTAGTCATGCATCTACATAGTTTCAACCCTTTTTAGAATATGAGAGATCCTTTTTTGATGATTGATATAGGTTTATGATTCCTAAGCAGTGTCCCTGTTCCTTGCCTATGGCGAAAATGAGGTCCAACATTTACTCACTATTTTTTTTTTAAATAAATGAGGAGGTCCTATTGAAAGCCAGGTAGACTGATCACTGTAGGTCAGATTCACAGCCAGATATCATTTTGGCAGCTACATGAGGCTTAAATTGATAGTAGCTTCTCTGGAATTATTATCAGCATTTTCAGGGTTGTTATTACTAATTATTTGTCTTATTAGCATTCAAATTATAAACATTCATCTCTACAGGTTTCTGAAATACTATTTTATGCCATTTTTTAAACTTTAAAAGTAATTAAATTCTTCAAGTCTTTTTGGAAATTCTAATCTTCCCTATTTTAAGGTTCAGAGGTTCAACTAAAGCTTCTATACATTCACTGTTTTCTTAATAGATCTACAAATTTGCTTTAATCAATGATTATAGCATCCTTCTGAAATTTTCAGATCTTGCAATCAACTTTTAAAAAATTGTTATAATATCTCCTAATCCTTCCATACATAATTCTATCTTATATTTTAAAAGAGAAATACTTGCTATGATTGTTGAGTAATTCACATTACTACAGAAAATGTCAGAAATTTGTAAACATTTTTACAATCCTTCCTTCCTTCCTTCCTTCCTTCCTCCTTCCTTCCTTCCTTCCTTCCTTCCTTCCTTCCTTCCTTCCTTCCTTCCTTCCTTCCTTCCTTCCTTCCTTCCTTCCTTCCTTCCTTCCTTCCTTCCTTCCTTCCTTCCTTCCTTCCTTCCTTCCTTCCTTCCTTCCTTCCTTCCTTCCTGTGTGCCAGGTGTTTGCTAGGTGCTGGGAGTACAAGGACAAAAATGACAATGTCAGCCCTTAAGGAAAGCCTTTGCATTCTATCAAACAATATATATAAATATGGGTGAATATGTATAATACTCTATTGTGTATAAAATAATATATATAATTCGATCAAGGCTTTAAGACCTCCCTACTAATGCAAACTTTTCTATAACCTCAAATTTTACATATCTTGTGTTGTAATTCCCACCATGTACTTTATAAAAATTCTTGTTTTGCTTTGCTGGGTGGCTAACTTCTTCAAGGAGCTTGGTCCATCCCCTGAGTGCATAAATCCCATTAAAATGCCTTTGCTTGGTTTGGAAACTGTCTGAGCCTAAATTCTTTCAAAGGTGATACCACAACACATATCTACTGTCTCAGCATTTTGATTTGTGAAATAAATGGATAGAATACAATCTCTAAGTACCCTTCTTGCTCTAAGCTCCATTGTGTATAGTTTGTATACTCTATGCATATGTATATTACATACATATGAAATAAGATAAGCAACTCATTTTGCAAAACTTTCAAGACATAAAAATATAAATAATCATTATTATATTCGTATACATTTTCTACTTGAATAAGAATTATGTAGAAAAGATTCATTGACTTTTGATTCAAATTGGAATATTTGAACAATGTATGAAGATGTCAATATTGGCTGCATCAATTTTTAATAGTGGATTTCCTTGTTTGCACACATATTTTTAAAAATTTGTAAATCGCTAAGAAAAACATCATAGTATGTCTGGACTAAATCATTCTTAGGGATATTTCTTTGGTCATGGAATTATCATTACATTCATTTATATCTTCTGGTAGCTAAAGCTTTCTGCTTGTGCTTGTTATCATTGGAATTAATGGATTGTTTCTGTCTCAGTACTTTGTGAGATCCATGTTATTACCCTGTATAATCTTTATTGTTACTGTCTTCACTTTCTCATTACCTCTTGATTTACCACTACTAAAATGAATGTCCTTATGATTACTGAATCTTTACCTGGTAAATTTGATGATCTTTTCTTAGTTCTCAACTTACTTGATCTCTCTGCAGCTTTTAAAACTATTTACCACTCCATCTAATATTTTCTGTACTTTCCCCCTCCTTCTCTTGGTTCTTTTTCTACCTATTTAACAAATTCTTTTGACCTATCAGGTGCCTTTATGGTTCATCATTCATCAGCACCACTTTGACTTGGATGTTCTTCAAGATTCTATTTCCTCATCCTTTTTTCTTCTACATTTTCTCCATTGATGATTGTGATAATTCCCATGAGTTCAACCATAATATGTGAATGACTCAAATCAACTTGTTCATTCCTAATCTTTTTATTGTACTCTGGTTCTTAAAGGATTGCCAATTGGCTGTTGTATATGAAAGCCTGGGTATTTGATAGCATTTGACACTTTCAAAATAAAACTCATCATCTTTAATCATAACATTCCTCCAAACTTTTCCATTTCTACATTGGCAGATAATTATATTCTCAGTAGCTTAGATTTGTAACCTTGGAGTTATGCTTGTTTCTTCCTTCTCTCTCTCTCTCTCTCTCTCTCTCTCTCTCTCTCTCTCTCTCTCTCTCTCTCTCTCTCTCTCTCTCTCTCTCTCTCTCTCTCTCTCTCTCTCTCTCTCTCTCTCTCTCTCTCTCTCTCTTTTGTTTTAATCATTTGCAAATCAAAATTAGAGTAATGTCTTCCTTATTTCTATCCTCTTCTCCATTTATATGATCACCATTCCAGTTTAAGACTTAATACATTTCAACTGACTCCTAATTGATCTAGCTTATAATTCTCCATTTGCCAAACCATTCTGAATATAGGTAACAAAATAATTTTACCTTTGGATTTAACTCTTATGACTAAATAACTTAATTGTTAGGATTACAAGGTGAGAACTCAGGTTATCTAAACAATTCTCTAGCTCAGAATTCACACCTTTGGTTCGGGCCTTTAAAGGGAGTTTACACCTTTGGAATTCTGAGGGAGAGTTTACATGTTTAAAGGAGTTTGCACCTTTAGAGGGAGCAAGTTCATTGGTTGAAGTGTTTCTCACAAGCCCCGTTGAGTTCTCACTACAATCTCTTCGAGGATAAAAGAGAGGCAGCATTGGGTCTGGAGAGTAGTTGAGTTTGGGACAGAGTTGGGATGGCAGTCTGGAAGGAGAGAGTCTGGCTGGGAGATTGAGTTGAGAGGGCGGTCTGGAAGGACAACTTAGAGATTTTAGGACCTTCACAATTTGGTGCCCACAATGTGGGGCAAGGACTTTTGCTTATCCTGACAAGGACTTATTCTGAGCCCTTCAGAGGAGCTAGCCCGGACCTTCACTTAAATGATTTCTTTTGCCTCAAGGATAAAATATAAATACCCCAGTCTTGCATTTAAGACTCTTTACATTCAGAGTTTAATCTATTTTTCCCCCATTATGTTACATAATTTCTATGTGTGTCCTCCTTAGTCTATTAATACTTGATTACTAGCAGTTTCCTGAACTTTGCTTTTGTCTCTCTGCTATATTCAAAATGTTTCTCATACCCAGAAAGCATTTTTTCCTTGATTTCAGTTCTCTGAATACATAACATTCTATTTCTTGCCTAAGCACCTTTGTACAGGCTGTTTCGCAAGCTTAAAATAATCTCCTTCCCTGCATTTGCTTCCTAGAATCTTGTTTCCTCACAGGCTCTGTTTAGGTCAGTTAAGACCTTGTATATGAAGCCTCTACTCATCTTTCCCAAGTTATTTATTCCCCTAATTATCTATTCTCTTGCCAATTACCCTACAAGCATTTTATATTTACTCTTCTGAGAACATGTTCTTTTCTCCAACACTACAATGTAAGTTTCTGAAAGGTAGGGTTTTGTCTTTGTTTTTCTATTCCCATTTCCTAGTCCAGAGCCTGGCAGTTAGGTAACAAGCATTTATTAAGTGCCTCTTCTAATGCCAGACACTATGCTAAACACTAGGAATTCAAAGAAAGGCAAAACCAAAACAAAATAGCAATAAAATAGTTTTGCTTTCAAAGAGCTCACAGTTTAAGGGAACAGAAAAAAGTGCAAAAACTATATACAGTGAGTGTATGTGCATACATGACATATCTTTAAATATATGTTCCTATGTATATACACATACATACATATGTATATGTGACACAGGCACAAACACATATATACAATGTTTGGAGGTAATCAGCAGAGAGAAGGTACTAGCACTGGGAAGTATAGGGACTGGATCTATAGTTTCCCTGGTAAAAAGGACTCCCTAATGAGGACATTGTCTCTGCATCCTTTCTGCAACTTTGAGCATTGGAGAGTTTTATAGAGCAGTAAGAGGCTAAGTAATTTGCCCATGGAGTATGTATTAGAGACAACTCTGTGAAGTAGGTAATGAGCTTTTGATCCAGAAAGCCTCAGAGTTATATCCTACTTGGCACAAAGGCAATATCATCTATGACTTTAAGCTGAGGGTATTACAGAAGGTTTAATGGAGAAGGTGACTCTGGCACCTTGGGCTGGGGGGAATGGAATGGAATGATTTCAACCAATAGAAAGATGTCACTGAAACAATTCTAGTTATTGTCTATATGTTTTACTTGGCCATATATTGTTAATATTATATTATTAGAGCAATTGTACACCTTCTCCCCTAACAGATGCTGTCTCCTTAGATAAATCTAATATAATTAGATGTTTTGCTATCCTCCAAGATGCTTAGTGTAATGTTATAAACACTATAGGTGCTCAGTTAATATTTGTTGAAGGAACTGAGTATTGCTTCGGTACGTGGTACTCACCTTGGAACTATTTAATTTAAGTAAAAATATTAGACTTTGAATGAACACATAAGGATGAAGGGCTTCATATTTAGTGATTTTTGAAGAAAAAAGTCTTAAAGGATATACATATGCAAACTATTATTATTTGTGGTTGAACACTTAGTGTCTACATCATATTTGAACAAAAACCTACTGTTAATCACCCAAAGATATACAATATAAGCTTAGATACATTAAGGAAGATACTTCCTACTTTGCTTCCCTTCAAATCCCAAGACTCTCATTTTAAAGAAATTATTTCTTTTTCTCTTTCAGTCAAATGATCAAACCATTTTATTTTCTGCAAGAAGACTCCAAAGTCATATAGAAGTTTTTAATCCTGCCCTAATATAAGCTGAATTCTCCAAAATGCTTGCCTCAAAGGTAAACTGAATCCATTAGGAAAATAAATAGTTATTAAGCCCAATGCACAGAAAAAAAAATATTAGAAGTCTGAAAATGGTAGCTTTGAGGCAATGAAACTCATTGGAAGTAGAACTGCATAAGCAAGAACAGAAAGGCAGTGGAATCTTTCTGTTAATAAAAAAAAAAGATCTCGATGGAAAATAAAGCTAATTAGCATTTTCATGGTTGCTTTCAATAAAAATCTCAAGGAATTTTACAGGACAAGAAAAGTGATAAAACCAAGCCTCAGGATAGGCTACCAGATGGAAGAATATATACACCAATAAAATATATGCCAATATGTAAACATTGCTGGCTATGTAAGCTATGTAACTGCAGGGTAGGCCATGCCTTCTATACATTGTATATGACATTTAACATATCCCACAGGCTTAGCTTCCAATGGAGACCAAATGATAATGGCATTGCTCTAGTACAAAGTTTAAATATTGAGTGTGGTTTAAATTGGATCCAATTTTAAATGTCTTCATATCCATTTCAAATAAAGTATCTCTTTAGACTTATATATCCACAGTAAGTTCTCATGGAAAAAGAATGATACATTTACATTTTTCAAATGAATACTCCAGGGAATAAAAGTCATACATATTTTTATATTACCGAATCTTATGTTATAAAAGGGAAACTAATTCAATGTGCACATGAAGATGGAGATGGAAATGGAAAAATACATAACCCTTATTTAGTTGTTGGTGTAAATGAAAATGATGTTCTGGTGAAGGTCAGAATTGTACTAAGAACTACCTTTGAGTTAAAATTGGAGAATCGTAATGAAGTTTAAATATAGACTATGCTAACAGAGTGTATGTGTTCTGTTCAGATAAGGCATATTTTCCATAAATGGAGTAGAAGATCAGTTTCAGTCTCAATTCACTAAAGCCATCTATTGCCCTGACAACTTAACAAAAATGGATCACAAATTAATGATTGAGTTCTGAGTAAAAGATATAGATGCAACACTGATTAAATGGTATGGATGGCTAATTAGTTTCATGAACCCTAAAATAACACTGGCTATAAATATACTCAGTAATATGCACACACTATCTTTTAGCAAACAATCCCAAATTTACCAGTTAGTAATTTAAGAATTTATTTTGTAGTATCTTTCTGTAATAACTATTCTATAGTAGAGATTAGCATTTCTCCACTAAAATTGTAGTTCTAATAGTTTTTATATGTTCATATAAAGAGATCTTAAAATTGTTCATTAATGTAATCTAGTTAGCCTCAGACTGTGTCCATATCTGTCTCATACTGGCTATGTTTCAATAAGCCAGGTGACTCTCTAGACCCTAGAAAGAATAATAGTAAAATAATATCATGACATATAAATAGGATAAATGTCATCTCACTTTTTAAAAAGGAAATTTGAGATGAATATATAAATATATGAATAATATAAAAATGAAATTGCTTATATTTTAATAGATAGGAAATGCTTGGTTACCAATGTGGGGACTTATCCAGTTGTTCCACTGTACCCTGTGCCTTTGTTAGACTAAAAAAACATGCCAAACTCAAATGATAACAAAACGCAAATAAAATAGTCAGAAATTGTGGCTATAATCACTTGATCAAATTAAACAATCTGTTTATGACTAAAAAAATTAAGAATGGATAAAGATCAGACAGATAAATCATCATTTCCTAGGGAAGATTAACTAATATAAACTTACCAGCACAATAGATTTAAAAAAAAAAAAAGAAAAGAAAAAACCTAGACATAATCTTATCCATGATCTTGTTTTTCTTGCCAATTATAAAAGTATAGCAGCCATGGGCTCCAGTCATTCAGAGTATATTTTTGAGGGGCAAAATCTTAGAAATGAAGATGTTGAACAGAATTGCCCCATAAAACAGTGAGAAGCAGTAGAAAGAAAAATAAGCTCAAATAAAACTTGGCAAGAGGTCCAATTAAGCCAGATCATCCAGAGAGTATTTAGGGATAAAACTATAAGGGAGATAATGAACTGGCAAAAAAAAAATGGAAGATGTCAGGTAAAGATATATATCACAAACATTTTTCTTTTTCCTTGGTAGGGAGATCTACATTTGGATTCTGAAAATACAATTCTTGATGTGCTGTGTGAAAAAGTTGAACGGGCCTCAAAGAAAAGTATGATAAGACCAAGAATAGACCAAGTAGACACCATATTGGAGGTGACATAATTTTGAAGGAATTAAAATTGATTATCATTGTATCTTGAAGAGAGTAGGATACCAAAGACTTGGAAAAAATTATGGACATTTTTATAGAAAAATCAAACCAAAATTATCTTTACATCACAACTCATGTCCCTTGTCTATCAAAATTCTTATGAGAATAATCTATACATACACAAAGGACATCAACAAATGTCTGTGAAGTATAGAGGCAGTCATTCATAGATAAAATTTTTAGTATATTCAATTTTAGTCAAAAGTATGTTTAAATGGTATGGAGAATATAAGATTGTGACTCCCTTCAACAAAGAGTGCTCCAAAAAGAGCTATCTCATGTATGTGTAAAATAGATAAGATTCTTGGGCAGAAGAAACAACAGCAGACCTCAGGTATTGAATCAGGTTCAGAATATTTGGTTAAAACTCTCTTCATTGATGAAGAGAAAGATTACTTGATGCTGCATGTCTACATGAGGCATATTTGACAAGAGTTTGAAAGAGGAAAGGCAGTCTTTTTTTCCCAGAGAGAAACAGAGAGACAAAGAGAGAGGCAGAGACAGAAAGAGATAGAGAGAGGGGCAGAAACGAGAGACAGAGACAGAGACAGAGAGACACAAAAACGAACAGAGAAATAGAGAGAAAGAGAAAGACAGAAACATACACACACAGAGTGAGTAAGAGAGAGACAGACAAACAGACAGACATGTGGAGACACATACAGAAAAACAGAGATAAACACTTTTGAAGGTAGACATCCATTTGATTACTCAAAATGTTTGTGATTATCATAATGCTTCCCTAGAGATTTTACTTTCTCTTGATGGGAACAAGGTGTTCCTGACTATCTAGAATTTGATGCAAAGGAGTGAAATATTCCCTTGTTCTTTTGGAGAAGACAACCAGGAAAGCTGCTGTCTCTTAAAGGAGAGGGAAACATTCTCCTAAACTAATAGTATTTAGAAGGGGGCAGATGGAAATCATTCTCATCCATTGACTCTATTTCTCTCTTCCAAGAAGCAACTTATTTCAGTTATAGATAATTTTGTCTCTATGGATTTTGTACAAAGACTTGACCATTCCCCCTAATATGAATTCCTTCTTTTTTATCTTTAAATAATTGGATCTAGTGTCTTCCTTGTCCTTGTTAAGCTTCAAGTCCTCACACTCTGCTTCTTCTTAGTGCTTTTCCTTCTTAGTATCTGGTTCCTGCTGCTACAGAAATTTTAGTGCTAATTGCAGTCTCATTATTGCATTTGGTCCCAGTGACCCTCTCCTTTTAAGCAACTTCTGCTTTGTTTCAAATTTCACTTAGAGTTCCACAAGTCCTGAATTTTAGGTACTTCCATCTTCTAATTTTCATAATTCATAATTCATAATAATATGGACTAGCCATGTTAATTAATGACATTTATTTTCCTTGTTGGCCTTGAATCCTATAAGCTTGGCTAGTGATCAATCCTGGGTCCTTAGAATGGGAATGTCAACATTTCATTTTGTTTGGTTATATGGTCTTCCAAAAAAGTGAATGGAAGGCTTATTTAGAACCAGGAATGACCTTGGAGGACAGTTAGTCCATCTCTATCACTTTACAGATGCAGAAAATTGAGGCCCAGAGAGGTTAAGAAGTGCCTAAGATTAGACAGAAAGTCATGTTATAGCTGTGACTTGTGAGTCAGTAATACATGATTTAATTCTTCCCTCTAACACATACTAGCTACATGAATAAGGCTAAGCCACTTAATCTCTTGTACCTTAGATATTTTTATAAGACTAGAGTTCTTAAACTTTTTGGCTATTGTGCACTTCTTCAGAATCTACTGAAGCCCATGGACCTTTTATCAGAATATTTTTCAGAGAATATTAGGGTTAAAGTAGAAAATAATTATATTGAAATAGAATCTCTAATGAAAAATATTGCAATAACGAGTGAACAAATTTTGAGTCCAGTAAGTGCAGTAATTTAAAAGTTATGATGAATTAAAATAATATTTTGAAATATCTATACTAATTCAAAATATCTGAAAATACACAAGATTTTGTGGCAAAGTCTTTGGTGCTGCTAGCATTACTACTTTTTTTTTTTTTTTTTTTTTTTTTTTTTAACATTTCTTTATATTTCAAGGAAAGATGTATTTCCCCCCATCAAAGTTCAATGACTCCCTAAAATCTCCCCAAGGACACTTGGGAGTCTGTAGACCCCAAGTTAAGAACCATTGCTTTATGATTGCGATGATAAAGGAATTTGCCAAACAACAAGCATTTATTAAGTGCCTTTTATAGGTTCTGGGGACACAGAGACAAATACAAAAGACGACTTATCTTCAAAGAGCTTACATTCTATGAGCAATAGTGATATAAGAGTGGAATCCTATGGAACACTAAGGAGGCAACATTTTCTCTAAACTAATGAAATAATAGGTCCATCTTCTTCCTCTCCTACTCTTCCAACAAAAGAGGTTCTTAGTTCTTCATTCTAGTGACTTAAAAAAATCAGAACTTCAGGAAGACAAATTTTATTAGTCATGATTTCATAGCAAGCTGCTCTTGACTCTGACTTTTAGAAAGCTTTTTTATTTGACTACTTAAGGTTCCTCCTTTTCCCTAAATCTTTATCTTTACTGCTTCCTAATGGTCTTTCATATTCGTTCCCATATCAACAAATTGGTACATTTCTAAAAGTTTGTTGTTTTGAGTATTTTGAAATAGCCAGATAGAAGAGAAGGAAAAGGTTATAAGAGAAATAGAAAAACACCAGATTATCCTGGTAAATAGATTTATTGATACTCCCAGAAGAAATATAAGTTCAAAATCATATTTTTTGCTTTCATTTCTTAATTTATCTTTTAATATTTTAAAGCAAATTAATTTTCAAAATAATTGGATTATATTTGACTATTTTAAGGCACCTCTTCAACCCAGAAAGAACAATAACTCAAGGGCATGTAGTAACCAAGTTATTGAAGTTAATTCCAATGATATTGGACACAGGAAAAGTTGGGATTCAGGAACAAAGTAAAACGATAGCAATTAAATGCCTTGAAATGTTCCAAATAAGCTCATAGAAAATGATTTTAAAATTTACTTGTGAAAATAAAGGACGACATAAAAAGTTGAAAAAAGTAATGTATAAAATTCATTCTAAAATAGCAAATACAAAATTATGCTAGCCAAACTCAGATATTTTCCCTCCTTGATTTTTCTGGCCTCAGTTATATGTGTGGAAGGAAGTAAAATTGGAGTCCTTAATGGGTAGCTTCTTCACATACATTTCCTCCCCTCCCCCTACATATCAATTCTGCTGTTATATGCTGCAGAGACACATGTACTAGCCACTGGAGAACAGTGAAAGGTCAACAAGTCCCCAAGCTTTAGAAAGTCTGGAAGTCACCCAGCCTCACTTGTGTGAATAGAATTGAGCAATTAGTATTGATTCTAAATATCTGGATAGATAGGAATTTGTGGAGTGATTTGTTGAAAGATTTGAGGAAATGAGGTAGATAAAAAGTCACACTGAAGAAATATCAGCAAGAGGGAAAGACTTTTGTGGAGGAAGGCTGAAAAAAAATCTTTGATTTTCCCTTAAAATTAATTGCATGAAGGTGATAGAAAGAATTCCTAACATTATTTCAAGTGATAAGCGATAAAGCAATGACCATCTCATTAATCATAAGTTAATCAGAAAAAAAAATCTATTTTTGATGCTTTAGTTCTTTATGTGAAGCAGATCAAGCTTCTAATAGATTTTATTAGGAGAAGGGGTAAAGCATCCAGGACTTAGAAAGCAAAGATCCAAATGTAGTGTGCAATAATTAGACCACATCTTAAGTACTGTATTCAGCTGTGAACAACCCATCTGGAGAGTGTATAGAGAGGGGCTGCCAGCTGATGCCAGGCTAGTTGAAAGATTTGGAAATTTAATATGGAGAAGAGAAGGCTTAGAGGAAATGTTACAGGTGTCTTCAAGTATTTGAAGAGGAGATTTATGAAAGAGAGGGTACATTCAGACTTCTTGGATTCAGATGCCAGAACCGCAAACAATGAGTAAAAACTGCAGAGGAATATTTTGGCAGAGATAGATTCTATAATATGTTCCAACCTATCTCTGAAGGGGTAGGTCTTAGCATAGATGGTATATGAAGTCTTTTCCAAATTTGGAATCTGTTAGAATTTCTGTGAAAGGTGAGAATGAAGAATGTTCATTGGTGCAGAATTAACTAAGTTTTTGTAGCTTAATATTGCACCAAGAAATTTGCTTCTGATCAAATTTTTAGTAAATTAAGCATTGTCATGTATATGTTAAGACACCTAAATAAAATGAAAATCATGGCTTCAATTGCAATTTATTAAAAGTGATGGTAATAAGCAAGCAGAAGTATCAGAACTGAACATTTATCTGTTCTAAGTCATTCCTTGATGTATAAAAATCTCACCTTGGCTTTGGCAATTTATCTCTTTGATACAAGGAATCACTAAACTGAAGAATTCAAAAGAAATGGCCTATTCAGAAAAAGTTAATAGAAAATAACACTCAAATAGAAAGTCAGAAATAAGTTTGAAAGTAGAGAAAAGAAAACCTAGAATGCAGTAGAGGACATGGTGGCTTCAAGTGCCTTTCACCCAATAGACAACTGAATAAATGTTTGATGATGATAAGGAGGGGAATAGGTAGTTACTAAAGCATCTATAGTTATGTGAATCTCATAGTTCCTTTATTTACAGATAATTAAATAAAATACAGGAGGAATCTTTGAAAATGCTAGGCTTTTAAAGACTAATTAAAATGATATAATGTTTAGGAAACATTTGGGATTTCATGGTCCCCTCAAGAATTAGATCTCAAGAAGGGGGCAGCTTTGATAAAGCTGAGCATAAGATTTATATAAGATTTATCTAGTTAAGCATATTTTTAGTCTTTTGTCCTTTTTTTTTCCTACTGTGGGTTTTTTTCTGCTTATTTTTAGAATCTATGTTTTGAATCAAAGAAACTCCTGGGCCAACTTTTAGCAAAAGTGCAAAATATTTTCAACAACTTTGACAAATCAAGATAAAAGATACAATATCCTTTTGAATCAAAATTGAAAAAAATATATAAGTACTGGAAAATAGGGGAAAGTAGAACTAAATAGGAAATTGAATGCATCTCACTTAAAGGAGTTTACAGAGACATATATGAAGTCTGTCATATACATTTTCAAAAGGGCATGGCAAAAAGGCAGTGTGATATAGTGTATGAAAATATCCCTTCTTTTTCTAGCTCTATAATCCTAGAAATCTTCCCTGTTACCTTTTGGCATTCTGGGGTGAGGGAAGAAAGGACTATAGTATTAATTAATAATATTAATAAATGCTGCTTCTATTTATTCTCTAGATCTAACACTTTTTCAGGTAGGGAACTCAATTTGAGGCTAGTGATGATAATGAAGAAGGAAAAAACTAGTGACAAATGCTAGCCTTTCATTGCCAATTGGCCAATGATCCATTTTAGAAAAATTGACAATGCTTAATTTACTAAAAATTTGATCAGAAGCAATGAAAAAATGTAAAATACAAAGCAGGGTAAAATAATGCAATTTTTTCCATTGTCTTAATATTAGCATGTGTTATTCAAATTTAAATTTGATTCATATTTTGCCTATGTGATGAGAGCAAGAGAACCTAGGAGCTCTTTGAATAAGAATGCAGTCTGTTGCCCTAAAAACTGATTTGGAGAGATAATAAGGATACAAATAAATTTATGTGCTGTCTGAAAATCAAGTCCCATAGAAATCAATATAAGTTTCTGAAAATTTCTGTAGCCAGTATATTCATTCTTTACCAAGGCTTCTAGTGCCTAGTGGGAACATTTTCTGTCTGTTTCATTTTGCTGTGCTAGAGCTTAGGGAAGGGGCTTGATTTATTGCCTTGGAAAATGAAGAATGGCTGAGAGCTTTAGTTTAAATATCTGAAAGGTTTTTTTTAGTTTCTCACCTTTTGTTATGATGTATATATATGTGTGTATACATATATGTTTATAAATACCCCCCACACACAAATAAACATATCTATGCATATGCATGGATGTAACTTTGCCATAGTTAGTTGCTGTTATCATACCCTTTACTTACTTAGGAAGTTATTAAATTTCTTGTTTATTTCCATGTTAAATACAATTTATTTGTGGACAATCTTTTGATGACATATATCTTAGAAGTCTCCTTTTCTGAGAAAAGCGTTATTTGTTGATAACTGAGACTTCTAATCTTTTAAACTTCTCTGTTGAGTTTGAGGAGAAAGATACCTTAGCAGGGGAAATAAGTTCTATTCTAGCAATATATTTTTTCCTTCTAACTTTTAAATTCCCTGAAGATTTTTTTTTGCAGTATCAAAAAAGATAGAAACAAAATTAGTGTCCACTGATTGCAGACTAGTTGAGTAAATGATAATATATGAATGAAATGATATATGTTTGTTCTTAAAAGGACATATGTGGAAAAAATAAAACAAATCCACATGTGGGAAAACTTGTATGAAAAGTTACAAAATAATAGACCAGAGGCAAAAGAACAATAGACATGATGACTACCAAATAAAATCAGCATGGAGAGAGGAGATGATTCTGCTCAATTACTTTGATAAATGGAACTGCTAGCTTCTTAGCATTGAAGGATACACTTTCAACTTAACAACTTAAAAACTTGGAAAAACTGTACTTGGCAGGAGGTGTTTGTGAGGGTATTTTTGTTGGAAAGCATATGGCATGTCATTAAGAGATCATGAAAATGAAGGGGAAGACACTTCAGAAGTCGTTTAGTTCAACCTCCTCATTTTATAGATGAAGAAATTGAGTTCCCATGAGATTGAAAGGATATACTTAAGATTATGCAAGGAGTAAAAAATAAAACTAGAATTCAAACCCAGGACCTGTGACTTTCAACAAAGGGTTCTTTTAACCTTTTCTTTGTTAAAGTTTATATATATATATATATATATATATATATATATATATATATATATATATATATATATATATATATATATATATATATACATATATACATATATATATTTATTTTAAAATTGCATAATTAAAAACATTAAAACAGAAACTGGAAGACTATTTTAGAAGCCAGATACATTTGAGATCTCTATTGTACCTGTGATAAGTTGGGTAACCTTGGATAAAAGCCCAGATCAGCATATCTGACAAAAAGAAAAGAAATTGGGACTTAGAAAAGACTCATCTCTTTATCCTATAATATTTTTACTTTAGTGAAATTACCTTTTGAACCTAACTTTTACCATTTAAAAGGATGATATTAACACATGACTATTTTTTTAAATCAGAAAAAAAGCCCCTTTCAATGATCATCCTATTTACTTGGATGTCTTTAAGTAGCTTGTTGAATGTCCTAATCTTTTGCAGTGATTATATCTTCTCCAAAAGGAAAGGCTTTACTAATCCATCTGTATATTAAACTGGCAAGAATGGGCTGTTAAAGTTAAAGATCTTCTTTGAGAACAGCTGTTTTGAAACCCAGAGCATCCATAAAATACTTGTACAAGGGACTGATCAAGGTTTCCAATGCTCCTGGATAACAAAGAAAAATGACTATGCAATGGGAGATAAAAATGAAATGATTTGGTACCTATATCATCATAAATAACAAAAAGTACCATAATTTTAATGTTGCTGAAATTGGTACTGGAGTGTTATTGATTTTCTGTACCTATTCAGCTTCTAATGGTTTCCTGCAAATATCTTTTACAAAAGAATGTTATCTGTCTTCTTATTTATTAATCTTTCATCTAGTCACATGCTATGAAATTCAGAAGAGCACTATTCAATCAAGAATGAGCTAAGCCCATTAAATATATTTCTGTTAAAATCTTACTAAGCTTGATAATATAATGATATAGAATATCACTTTATCTTTTTAATTAATTGACTGCTTTCTTCATGATAGGAAAATTAATAGCAAAAGTAAAGATTTCTAACCACTAAAAATTCCCCTTGGGAAAAATAATCTTTTGGGGTCTATTTTTAATATTGGATTAAACAATTTTGATGACTTTTATTTCATTGTTTTTGCATGTACACAATGGATTTTCTAAGCATGTACACATTTTCACATGTGTAACATAGGGTATACTTTGATTATAATGCCCAGATACTTTGTGTAAGGAAAAGACAATATTCTACTGCATGGGGCAGAAATAAGATAGAAGATGGGAGAAAACTTCTATGATAAGAATGGAATGTTTTTGGATGAAGAGTTAAATGGAAAATCTTCATACTCCAGCAATGCATTCCTGTTTATTTGTTTATAAGTCATTTGAGAATGCTTCTGTGAACTGTGATTTATTTGTGGTTTTCTGTACAACCATGTTCAAACGAATATTGTAGATTGGCTATCATGATTGGCTTCCAGTCCTAACTCTGTCACAGATCTGCGGTATGATCTTAGGCAAGTCACTTACTCAGTATGAGTTAGAAAATGTGATTTGGCAAAAAAAAAAAAAAAAAAAAAAGTGCAAAACCAAAATCAAAAGAAACAAACAAAAAATCCCCTGAACCAAAACAACAGCAACAACAATACCAACAACACCAACAACACCAACAACACCTAATGGATTTTTGGGTTGTTAAAAAAAAGAGGTATAGCTTTCAGGAATAAGGAGTTAATAATCCCTTTGTACTTTGTTTTTGCCAGACTGAATATGGCATATCATGTGCAATTCTAGGTACCATATTATATGTAAGCATAAAGAAGAGGACAATATAATGATGAAGGGCCACATTTTATGATAATCCACTGAAAACAATTAATTAACTTTAGTTGGTTAGCTTTGACAAAAGAAGATTCAATTTACATATGATAACTTAGCTCAAAGGTTTGAAGGATTGACATACTGAAAAGGATTTTAGTTTTTTTTTTTTTTTTTTTTTTAATCTCTACAGGGTAGAACCAGCTGCAGTAGGTAGGTGTTACAAAGTGATTCATTTAAGCTTCATATAAGGAATAACTCCCTAACTATTTTAGATGCCCCAAAATGGAATGGATAGTCTCTAACTAGAAGTTTTCATTTAGAGGCTGATGGCCACTTGTTGGGCATGTTTTATAGTATTTATAGTATTATTCCTTTCATTGATGGGTTGGACTTGATGGATGCTGCAATCTCTTAAAACTCCAAATTCTTTGAATCCTGAGTTAATTTCCTTGTGCCCCAGAGTCCTCATCTATTACTAGTCCTCATCTATTTACTAGTCCAGATTTTGGTCTGGGTGTCTGACACATACAGGTTTTGTGACACTGGCAGTCCACTTAACCCCTCAGTTGCCTTTAGTCAATTGTCTAGGACTTAAAATTGCAGAACAGTTGCTAAATTGGCAGAGATCTAAGACAAAAAAAATCTCTATTTGTATATTGCACTATAAAGCACTTCAATGCTAACAAAATTTTACTTGTTATAAAAATTTACACACAATGAATTATAAGAGCAGTAGAAATCTATATACAATCTAAAATTTTCAAAGGAATTTATACATGTTCTCTTATGTGAGATTTATAAAAATGCTGCTGGGCAGACGCTATGGATATTTTCACCATTTTACAAATAAGGGCTCAGAGGCTAAGGTAACTGCTTATAGCCACGTGGCTTAGTGTTCAAAGTGATGTCTGAATGAAGATTTTCCAGACTATAAATACAATACTAACATTCCATTTGCAAAAATACTCATCTTACCCTGTTTTAGTATAACTTTTTTCCCCTCCACTTTTTGAGAATGGAAGCACAATCTAAAATAGATTGCAGAAATGGGAAAGATTTTGGATAATTTTGGTTGCAAGTCCATTCTGTCTTAATTGTCAGTAATTAATTAAAGTGTGTTTTAAAAATTATGTCTCAATAATTCTAGAAAATTGCCTTGATTTCCAATTGCTTTCCCTGGTATAATTTCTGAATGACAAGCAAACTAAGTGGGAGCTATGATAGATATCTGTGGACTTCTCATTGCTAGTTGTCTGTTGAGTGGAGCTGCATGATGCTTTATTTGAGGACAGACATGGTGGGCAGTAGCATTGTAGATAGTCTGCAAAATGAGAAAAGTACTCGGTAAATTAGAAACTTTTGACCTCAGAATCAGGAAGCCTCACTTCTGATATATGTTTGCTGACTAAATTTGAGCACTGTGCTTCTCAGCACTCTCGGCTACAAGTGTCAAATGTACAATGGGCAGCCTCCAATACTCCCAACCAGATTAAAATGTAACTGGGAAATAGATAACAAAATAATAATATAATAAATCACAGATTTGTGTTAATATTAATATATGGTTTTCTAAATCAATATGTTCTCTCAGATATCCTCATGTACATTTAGTTGTTACATGTTTCTATTTGATTTTGACATCACTACTCCAGGTAATTCTTTTTGACTAATAACTTTATAAGTTGAATAATTATATAAGCTCCAGAGAGATGACAACTTACAGTGGTGGAGAGATATTCCTTAGTGTTAGAAGTTCTTACTGTCCCAGAATAGTTGCCGATCTTCATTGATAGAGGATTCTATTCTTATTAGCAATATTTACTATCAATGAATAATAAGTTTGATATCTTCTCCTCCTTCTCTAAAATGTGCAACTACTATTGAAATTGTTCTCAACTCATTCTTCAATGTATATACTATGCTCTTTAATCATTTAATCAAATTTATTTAATTATTTGAAATAGTTCATCTGGAGTTGTGCCTGAATATTTTGATGAATATTTGCCTCCATGGGAGCAGCTAGGTGGTGCAGTGGATAGAGTACCAACCCTGAATTCAGGAGGACCTGAGTTCAAATCTGGTCTCAGACACTTAACACTTCCTAGCTGTGTGACTCTGGGCAAGTCACTTAACCCCAGCCTCAGGGAAAAAAAAATAATAATCAAAAATACATATGTTAATGTACATAATCTACAAGTTTTCCATGCAACTATATTTGAATTTTCAAGGAAAAGGAAGTTGATATATGTCATAGATATAATTTCTTTTTATAACACACGTATGTATTCACAATTATAAATAAAATCATGTATATATAACTATGTTTATAGATCACCCAAATATAGTATGTTCATATACACATATATCTATGAATATATCTAAAATATGGTATATATCTATAAATCACTATCATCTTTTTCTTTTTTTTTTCCATTCTTTCCTTTCTCTTTTCATTTCTTTTCCTGTCTGCCTCCTTCCCTTAGAAATATTTATAATTTATTGGAGTAAGGAAAATAGGCCTTAAAAGTAAAATATTGACCATATCCTATA
Source organism: Sminthopsis crassicaudata (assembly GCF_048593235.1). Lineage (NCBI taxonomy): Eukaryota > Metazoa > Chordata > Mammalia > Dasyuromorphia > Dasyuridae > Sminthopsis > Sminthopsis crassicaudata. The sequence goes on from NC_133621.1 coordinate 124,302,617, forward strand.
ATCAGTTGATTACTATAATACAGTTGATTTCTATTTGATTAGATTCTTTTCTTTTCTTTTTTGGAAAATTTTGCCATAAAGATGTTTTACTGTTTCTTGCTGAAATGTCTAAAAAAGTGAAGATGACTTATGCTAAGTCACTTAATGTAAAGATAATGCAAAGTAAACAATTTCAATATTATTTGCATTAATAAAAGCAGTTTGAAAAACATTTAATTTCCTATTCTTTTCCTAAAGAATTTTATGTTAGACATATTACTAAGAAATTCACAGGCATATGCAACACCTTTCTTTCATACCCTAAAGGAAGGAAAGCTGTTGAAAACATTAGGGATAAGTGGAAAAGCTTAAATCTGCAGAGGTAGACAACTCAGTAAAATAAAACTAGTTAATGAGGAATTAACCTAACTTATGGTAAGGAAATGTACATTGACATCTCATAAAATTTAATACACAAAACATTTTGAGCTAGAGTATTTTCTAGGTAAGAGCTGAATGTAATGACAGGCAAATTTCTATTTTTGCTAATCTAGAACTTCAGAAAGACATGGCCAATTCCCCAATACTTTTATTTTAGCCCATTTCTACACTTGCAAGAAATTGATTGTTTTCAATTTGATTAAGATATTATACACGCATTTTGGTATCATGATATTTTGGGTTTTTTCCTCTTTGAAGTTGTCAATAGCTGGCTGGAGCAATTAGCAAGACATTTTGCCAAACATGGAAGAAGGCTAGATATGTATCATGGAGTATTATCGCCACCTCCTGGTTGATTTAAGATAACCATTTATCTACCTCATCCTGATAGGAAGTGATTATATAAAAGTCTGAAAAAACAGCTACAAATTTGCATTGTTTGCATATTTATATTAAATTGGGGAACTTGAAAATAATTAAAATTACCTGAATATCTATATCTAGCAGTAAGAAGACATAATGAATATAAATATAGCTATGCTTTATTGTAGTTTTCTTGGGGGTGTTGTGGCAAGGAAAGGGGAAAAAAAAGAATAAAGTAAAAAAAAAAAAACTGTATAGCAGAGCACAAAAGAAAACCTACAAGGAAGCAAAGAAATGGACAGCTCTGAACATAATGTATAGTGTCTATTTTATAAGCTTTCTTGAAATAAAAAATGTATTACTTTATATTTTGAATCTCTCAGCTTCTACTATTCATATGGATTTTTTTCTTTTCTTATTTTGTAATTAAGTTTTAAATAAAATTTAAAAAAGAAGACATAATGAAGAGAGATCACTGGCCTTTAAGCCTGGAAGACCTGGGCTTAATTGCTATCTCTGTCATCTATTGTCTGCATGATTCTGGGCAAGTCATTACCTCTCAGTGCTTTAAGTAATACCCTAAGACTATAATTTGCAGAAAAGGTACCAACATGTATTGAAAGTTTCATATACTAATGACTTCACAGGTCCAGTCACTATCACAATTTAGCTATTTTTAGACTAGCATTATGTACAGTGGGACTATTAAGATACGTGATCGGTATACTATATTCTATTTATAGAACTTAATTAACATAGCTTTTTTTTTCTCTTAAAAAAAACCAGCTACATTATACTATTGGTTCATATTCAAATTAATGCTCACAAAATCCTCAGGTAATTTTTTCCAAAATATATAATTTATTTTTTATATTAAATTGTGTATGTGTATATATATATGTATATGTATGTGTATGTATATATATGTACATATATACACACATACATATACATATATATATACACATACATATATATATTATATATATATATATATATATTTGTGCCTGAACACATCTGTTAAATCTCCAGTTTGGATAAATTTTGCTTATGTTATCTTGAAAAGTCATTTCTTTTTTGAGACTTTAGTTATCTGATCTTTAAAATGAGGGGGGAAAGTTGGATCAGATGATCCTTAAGATTTCTGTCAATTATACATTTATTCTTCCTGTTCAGGTTTTGAAGTTTTCAGCTTAGCAAGACAATTTTGGATTTTGATTCTATGATCTATTGTATTAAATATCCTTCACAGATTTATATTATCAGGGCAAACTACATAAAAAGCTATTATAATTTCTTTCTGCATGAAATTGATAAAGACTTTGAGCAAGAAAAGCAGGGTCAAGGTCAGAGTATTATGATTTCTCAATAGAAACTTCCTTGCAAGTTGATACTATTCCGAGAACAATACTCTGAATATTATTATTCACCCAGCTGCCAATCCATTTAACAGTACTATCAAATCCATATTCACAATCTTATCCCTAAAGATAAATGCATAATGAGACAGCATGATGTACTTGAAAGATTAATGTCTCTGAAATCAGAGAATTGACTAAGTTCAAATCCCAGCCCAGCAATTTATAATTCTTATAACTTTGGACAAATCACATTACCTCTCTTAGACTCAGGTTCCTTATTTGCAAATTAGATAATAGTCTGGTAAGTAGAAGATTTTTTTAAATCTTTCAAGTTGAAACCTTGTGATCTTAACTTACAAAGCACTTATACATAAAGTACTATAACTTGTAAGAGTACTCTTCTCTTATAAACATGTTAACAGGATTTGTTTTTTTAGATCTCTTATTTAACATTAGCCTCAAGAAAATTACTCAATTTGAAATGAAATGGAAGAGGGGAGAGGAATTAATATATCAATTGGCATGCATTTATTAATCACTAACTTTTATATCAGGAACTGTCCTAGGTTCTGGTCAAACACATACAAAGAATGAGATAACTCCTACTTGCAAAGAGTTTTACCATTTAAAGGAGGGGGGAGAGATATGTATGAACACTCATTCATATTCCTTACATATACACATATAATTTAAATATAAAGTGAATAATTACAAATATGTACAAAGTAGTGAAATGTACAAATACAAAAATTAGTTAAAAAAAACCTACCAGATGAAGAGATCAAGAAAAGTTCAGAAATATATTCTGCATGAAGTCTATGCCTTTGAGGAAGAAAGGATTCTAAGATTTAGAAGAAAGGTGAGAGTGCATTTCAGGAATGCAGGACAGCTAAGCAAATGCATCAAAACCAAAAATAAATGGATATATGAGAAACAGAGAAAAGACCAGAATATCTGGATCACAGAGTGCTAAATATAGATTGGGACTTAGCTCTAACTAATGAGGTTCAAAAAATTGATTGGAAACAGATTGTTTGAGCCCTAAAACCTAAACAACAACAACAACAACAACAACAACAAAACAAAATTTAGATTTTATCCTAGAGACAGTAGGAAACCACTGACTGCAGTTAATGCAACTGCATGGCCTTAGTACAATGAACTGGAATGCCCAGAAGGCTGAGTAAGGAGACCAAATTAATAGGCCATTTTGAAGATATATTGAAAATTTGTTTGTAAGAGATATACACATTGGAAGAATATAAAGGAATTCTGCAAAAAAAAAAATTTATTCATGCATATGTACTGTCAAAAAATTATAATTATAAAATTAATTTTTAAAAAAGTGAATTCCCAACATTTGGAAGGAAGAATGGAATAAAGACTTTGAATGTAAGACAAATTTAATAATTTGCCTTCCAGAAACTGATCCTAGAAATTTATAGAAGCATAGATGAGGAAATTGAGATACAGAGAGGTTATATATATTGCCAGTGGACATTTCAGTTCAGGTCTTCTGACATAAAACTCACCCTTCTTTTCACTGCATCACACTGTACAATAGAGAGACCATATCTTATTTGCCTTGGAAACTCTGTATTGCGCCTGGCACTGTGCTTTATACATTAAAGATGTTCAAAAGGATATGTGTGTCCCAGAGAAAGAACTCTTGGAAATGAGTATCAACCACTACATAGAATTCCCAATCCCTCTATTTTTGTCCACCTGCATTTTTTATTTCCTTCTCAGGTTAATTTTACATTATTTCAAAGTCCGATTCTTCTTGTGCAGCAAGAAGATTAACTATCCATATTAACTATGGATAATATATTTTAACTTTATATACTTTAACATATTAACAAATATTGGTCTACCTGACATCTAGGGGAGGAGGTGGGAGGAAGAAGGGGAAAAATTGAAACAAAAGGTTTTGCAATTGTTGATGCTGAAAAATTACCCATGCATATATCTTATAAATAAAAAAGCTTTAATTTTTAAAAAAGAAAAAAAAAAAGATGTTTGTGTGTGTGTGTGTGTATGTGTGCACGCGCAAGCCTGTGCATCTGCATGTGCATCATTTTAAGTGTAATTTTAATATCAGCACTATTTATGAATATAGCCTAACTTCTCTAACCAGTGAACCATCTCTTAAAAATAATTTTTAAAAATGCAAAAGACAGTTCAGCAAAATGAGAACATTTGCCACATCTGATAGTAAATACAACATTCCTTTCTCTCTTCACTAAAACTTCTTCCCACTTCCATGTTGACAAATAATTATTAATTATTTTCATATCTTCTCCAGGGTAAACAAATATTTATTCAATGAATTTTTGTGAGAGATGAAGTTTCTTGCTCAGCCTCTGAATTCAATTCTGCTTTAGAAGATTAAAAATCATTCTAAACACTGAAAACAGTCTGCAGATACTGGATTATAAAATTAACCTTAGGTATTTAGAGATTTCTTTGCTAGAACATATATAGGGCAATATGAGGGTGATCAGGAAAGAAGTCCAGTTTAAAGTTTAGATAATGAGACTCATAAGCCGATATGGTTTTCTTCATATATTTATAAAGTTCCTGGACATATTGTTAAATATGCTATTGCACCAACTCTATTTTATAAAGTAGAAAATTGAGTCACAAAACCTAGGCTGGAAAATATGAATCAATTTCTTGCTCAGCACTAGGATACGTTTTTCTTTTGAAATACTAAGACTAGTTAATTTCTACTAATTGAGAATCCTGGTGATTTGTTTAATTCCACTCAGCAAACAGTGAACTTGAGAGTTCATAAGAAAACTGACCTGCAGGTTGCTTCCTTTCACAACACTGGCAGCAAAATAATTTACCCCAAATTACCATTTATATAGTATTTTAAGGCTTCAAAAGGGCTTGATTACTGAAATTGAATATAATGCATTATAGCATTCTAGCAATAGTCATAACCTGCATTGAAGTTGGGAAACCAAGATGACAAGAAATAAAATCGTATTTTTTTGGCTAGATGTCTCCTAAGGTCTCAAAGGAGCTAGCTCTTCAGTTCCTTCTGAGTCTTGTCTCTATTTAGCTATCATTTCCAAAATAGTCTAATTCTTACCTACCCTCTCTCCCAATTCATCCACTAGAGCTCTTTCCACATAACTGAATTGTAGTAACTTTTCTTTGCTCCTCCTCTTTAATATCTATATTAATAATATTTTTCATTAAGTTCCCTCCTAAAATTGCCCTATCTCTGGCTATTCCAGCTTCTATAAAAAGCTTTTCTTACAGGATATGATCTTATTTTAGGAAATAATGTTATATAGGAAACAGAGATCTTAGGTTGGATACAAAAAAATCTGATCTTGACTAGAAAATTCTGGTTATGTGACCCTCAACATATCATATCTTAATGTTCCAGGCAAATGTCTAAGACTAAAGCAAAGGTTCTGCCCTTCATTGCTAGAGTCCCATCATCTTGATGTTCCCCATATCAACAGTCCTAGGCTAAGTTCCTATTCTCTCTGCCCTCTCCTCACATATATACATGAACTCTGTGAGAAGCAGTGTACACAATGGGCTGAGAGTTTGCTGATAGTCAGGTACACCTAGCTTTAAGCCCTACTTCTTACACAGATATTCTTTTCTTTCTTTTTTATTTTTTTTTTGGTGAGAAAATTGGGGTTAAGTGACTTGCTCAGGGTCACACAGCTAGGAAGTGTTAAATGTCTGAGATCAGATTTGAACTCAGGTACTCCTGACTTGAGGATTGGTTCTCTATCCAGCCACCTAACTGCCCCTACAGAGTTATTTTCAATAGAGTGGAAATTCACTTATTAGCTTATCAATCAATAAGCCTAGCTTCCTAGGGGACAACTGATTGGAACAGTGGATTGAATACTAAATCTTGAGTCAGGAAAACATGAATATAAATCCACCTTTAAATAATCACTAGCTATGTGATCTTGGGCAAGTCATTTAACTTCTACTTGTTTCATTTCTTCCATTGCAAAATGGAGATGATAATAGTGTCATTTATAACCCAGGATTGTTGTGAGGATCAAATCTATAAAGTTCTTATGCCTAACAGATAGCAGGTTTTATGGAAATGCTAGTTATTTGTTTCCTATCTCCAAGTTTTATTGTAAAGATGAAGTTAAATAATGTATGTAATTTTTTTGGCAAGGTAATTGGGGTTAAGCGACCTGCCTAGGGTCACACAGCCAATAAATGTTAAGTGTCTGATGCTGGATTTGAACTCAGGCCTAGTGCTCTATCCACTATGTCATCTAGATGCCCCAATGTATATAATTCATCCCTTATTGGAAACATTAGCCAGCATTTGGCCCCATTCATCTTTTATGATTTACCTCAAATTTTACTTTCTCAAAGGTATCTTTCCCAATCAGGACAGTCTATAATGTTCTTACCTTCTCAGAATTTTCATCGGCTAATATCTAGTTTACCATGAATTTGACACTAAATATAATTGCTTAACTTTTCATGTCTGTTAAGGCTCCACTACCCTGAAAGCTCTTAGAAAACTGAGACCATATTGTAGACTCACATGTATCACTAGCAAAATACTATGCATGTAGAAGATAGTTAAATACTTTTTGATGGAATAAATGACTAGCTTATACAATCATGAAATATACTGGATCTATTTTTCTTCTACAAGGATACCAGGATGCCATACTGCCTCCTTCTGCCAATGAAAATATTTTATACTTTCAAGTTATTAGAGAGCTAAAAGACAAAAGGAAATAATTTTTGTTAGGATTACTAGGTGAGAACTCAGGTTGTCTGGATAGTGACAAGGTGAGAATTCAGGTTGGACAATTACAAGGTGAGAACTCAGGCTGACTTGATAGAAGGAGCAAGCTCATTGGCTGAAGTGGTTCTTCCCAGAAGCCCTTGCATTATCCCACGCCCATTCTCTGGGAGAATAAAAGAGAGGACACCCAGAGATAGAAGAAGACTCTGCATTACATCTTGCTTGACGCAGCTCTCTGCAGGAAGGGAAGTCGGCTCTCTGCAGGAAGGGAAGTCACTTCTCTGGACAAGAGTTAACAGCAACTACCTGGAGACAACGGTTCACTACAGGAAGAAGAATCTGTCTGAGAGATTTGAGTAGACACAGCAGATCTCTTCCCAGAGAGCGATCCAGCAGCTTCGGTAGACGACAGCTCGCTACAATTGGCATCCACACGTGGGGCAAGGACTTTTGCTTATCCTGACAAGAGGAGCTAGATCAGACCTTCGCAATTTGGCGCCCGAACAGGGACAGACACGGTCCTGATTCCAGTGGAAAAGCCTCCCATCCAGATCTCAGTCTCTCTGACACAGAACCGTGAGTAACGAGGAAACTTTGTTAAAGATAAAGTGAGCGTGCTAATAGATAAATTAGGAACTTAACTTGTTAAGGGCTAAACCAGGAATCTCTTATAGCTGAAATGGGGCACATGTTAGCTAAATTCAATCCCTGGACCTCAGCCGACTCAACCCCAGCCCCAGAAGCAACCTCAGCTCCACCCCCATTCAGGAGTGGTACTATAGAGAGTATAATCAACATAATTGAGGAGCAGAGTTTACTTGTAACCTGGGTACAGATTGCTAAACTCTTGGCTGCATTAAGACACACATCCCCTTGGTTCTTAGAGGAAGAAAAGATAGATGTAGATAAATGGAAGCTAGTGGGATTTGAAATGAAAGAATTTCAAGCAAAAAATGGGCCTCGTTCAATTTCTGCAGAAGTATTTTATATCTACAACATAGTTCAATTAGCCTTAAAATATCAAGCAAGTTGTAGGAGAAGGAAAAGTTTTAAAAATGAACAGAGGAGGAAGTGTGAGGAAAAAAGGAAAGATCAATATCTTGCCCTAGAGCAAGAAGATTTAAATGAGGAATTATGGTATGATTCTCTTGAAGAAGCTTCAACCCTGCCTAGAGAACAGATTATTGACAGGCCCACATCAACTCCACCTTCAGAGGTGGAGGAAGAAGGAGGGGAAGAGGCAGAAACACAAACAGAATTGCCTGTGAAGCAGCCTAAGCCTAGGACAAGATTAGAAAAAGCATTGGTTAAAGCTAAGAGAGAAGGACAGGATATAAGTAATTTTATACATGCATATCCTGTGATTGAAAATACTGACTCTGTAGGTAAAAAAAGGAGAAGATATGCACCTTTAGATTTGAATAAAATTAAGGATTTGAAAAAAGGTTGTACCCTTTATGGGGCTACATCAGCTTATGTCAAAATGTTACTAGATGGTTTGTCTTATGAAGTCCTAACCCCGAATGATTGGAAATCCATAGCAAGGACATGTCTGGAACCTGGAGAAAATTTATTATGGCTTGCAGAATTTCATGAATTATGTAAAATTCAAGTCAGATGCAATTTGGAAATAGGAGTTAACACACAATTCACTTTTGAGCACTTGGCTGGTGAAGGTCGGTATGGAGAGAATTCAGAACAGACTAATTATACCATGATAATATATGAACAAATTGCTAAGGCTGCAATAAAAGCTTGGGGTGTCCTCCCTGGACAGAAAGATCGCGGAGAGGCTTTCACTAAAATACAGCAAGGTCCCAATGAACCTTTTGCAGATTTTGTGGGACGTTTGCAAACTGTTGTCAAAAGAACTATTGGAGAAAATTCAGCTACAGAAATAATGACCAGACATCTGGCTAAGGAAAATGCCAATGAGATTTGCAAAAGAATTATATGGGGATTAGACAAAGATGTTCCTTTAGAGGAGATCATAAGATGCTGTGCTACAGTGGGAACAAATGCTTTTTACACCCGGACAATGATGAACGTGGAAAGACAGGGTCCCTCCTGGCAAGGGCCTTCTAGAGAAACTTGGCGATGTTTTCAATGTGGAAAAATTGGGCATCTAAGAGCTCAGTGTAGATATGGAGATACAGTGAGAAGACAGGGTGAGAGAAGACCTAAAACCCCATGTCCAAAATGCAACAGAGGACTCCATTGGGCATCAGAGTGTAAACTAATTCAGGGAAACAGGATGAGGGGCCCAGGTCCAGGGCCCCAGGCAAAAAAGACTTGGGGCATGATGGCAGCTGATGTTACACCTAAAGAGCCTTTAGAAGGTCAGGACTCTGATTTGATCAACCAGCAGAAAAGCAATCACATGGCAGAAAGGGATTACCTGATAAGTCAGCTGAAAGGCAATCAGATTGCAAAAATGGATTACACTTGGGGAGAATACAGGCCTTTTAAACCAACAGGGCTGTGTCCAGTGCAAACAATTCCAATGTAATTGCCAGATGATGAGAAGAGATTTAAAAAGTGGTAAATAGAAGGTAATTAGATAGGTTAACTGCCTGGGAGAGAGGGTTTGCTTGTATTTCTTCAGCAGGAGAAGGAATCAGATGGGTGCCAACGAGTCATATTCGCCTTGTCCATCAGAGAGAGACAGAAAAAGAGAAAGACCTCAAAATAAAGGAGAAGATCTAAGAAACATCTTACACCGAAAGAGCATGGATAATAAAAAGACTGTTAAAGAACTTTAAAACCAGCAGGAATCATTGGACTTCCTCACACAAGATGAGACTAATGGACAATGGACTTATGGACATTTATAAATTTTCAATTTATGATTATTTGATTGTTATATACTTCTAGCATGTGTTATGTTACTATGTGCTTATGTAATTTATATAATTATCTGTAATACTTCCCATATTGATGGATTTATGTTTCAAGGTCATTTATGTAATTATTTGTAATACTTCCCATATTGATGGATTTGTGTTTCAAGATCATGACTGTCCTATGTTCTAAATCAAAAGAAAGGGGGAGATGTTAGGATTACTAGGTGAGAACTCAGGTTGTCTGGATAGTGACAAGGTGAGAATTCAGGTTGGACAATTACAAGGTGAGAACTCAGGTTGACTTGATAGAAGGAGCAAGCTCATTGGCTGAAGTGGTTCTTCCCAGAAGCCCTTGCATTATCCCACGCCCATTCTCTGGGAGAATAAAAGAGAGGACACCCAGAGATAGAAGAAGACTCTGCATTACATCTTGCTTGACGCAGCTCTCTGCAGGAAGGGAAGTCGGCTCTCTGCAGGAAGGGAAGTCACTTCTCTGGACAAGAGTTAACAGCAACTACCTGGAGACAACGGTTCACTACAGGAAGAAGAATCTGTCTGAGAGATTTGAGTAGACACAGCAGACCTCTTCCCAGAGAGCGATCTGGCAGCTTCTGGAGACGGCAGCTCACTACAAATTTTTATGGAAAATATTTCAATGGAGTACAGTAGAGGTATGAACTCTTGGTATAAGCTAGTTTCCCAAGAGGTAGAATGAGTAGATGAAGTTAGAGAGGGAAACTTTATAATATACTCTATTTGACATACAGTTTCTTGTATCCAAATTCTTAGAATTGTGTTTGTTAAGACATTTTTGGAAGATAAATGACCAAACTATATGTCCTTCCAGAAGTAAAATAAATCTGATATCCAGCAAGTGGGAAGCATTTTGAACAGTAAGGGACAATCAGTCTTTGGCATTACTATGTGCCAGTACTGGGCTAAGCACTTTACAAATGTGATTTCATTTGAGTCTTACCATCTGGGGAAGTAGGTTTCCTAATTTCTGACCTACTATGTTATCCATTATGTTAATTAGCTTAGTTTATTTGGGTTTTGTTTAAGTAATCAGAATATTTGAAGTAAAGTAGCAGAGAAAAATCTCTTTAATAATCTGCTTAACATTGGTATTGATACTTGTGACAAAGTTGCTCAAGTTGACAGAGAGGACCTCACACATACTTTAGCCATTATGGTCCCAAGGCTCCACTAACTCCAGACTTCACCATCAGGCTTAATCATCTTGCCTGGACATCTGTTCTGTGAGTATATACCCTGCCCCCATATTTTCTTAAAGGATTATAATCAATACAACATTACTTTTGCAACTGTGATAGGTGTGACAGTCTACTGCTTTAAGAATGCTCTTAGACACTCAAGATCTTAAGAATTTTAGAATTGATTATATTATGTGGGAGACACTGGCACAGGACCCCCAATATAGTGAGCCCTCATCAGAGAAGGTGCTGTGCTTTATGAGCAAAGCATAATTGAAATAGCTCAGAAAAACAAAACAAAACAAAACAAAACAACAACAACAACAACAACAAAAAAAATGAGACATGAAAGATTAGAGTGTCCACCCCAAATGTTCATATGGATTATTTGTGTCTGAACTGTGGCAAAGTGTTCTTAATTCATATTTTTCCGATCAGCCAGTTGGACACACTGTAGCTTGACTAAGTGATGTCATTTTAGTTCTCTTTGAGAACAAAGTACAACAACCAACCAACCAATTAACTACCTTAATTCTGCATTGAATGAATGAATGAAACACTTCCACATCCCATATATTCAATCTCCGCAAAACCTTTATTCTCTCTTTTACAAAATCTTCCATCTATGTAATCTATTCTCTTATCAAACAGACACCAACTACTCTAGTTTAGGCTTTAATGACCTCTCACCTGGAATTGTATAATAGCTTCCTAATTTGTTTTCCTGTTCAAGTCTCACTCCACTTCAATCCACTGTCCACTCAGCTGACAAAGTGACTTTCTGAAATGTAGGTCTGCCCATGACGCTGTGCATTTCCCATCCTACTTGAACTCAATTTTAGTGCCTTCCTCTGGCCTCCAGAATCAAAATGTGAAGTTCATTCTTTGGCATTTAAAATTCCAGAACTAGGTGGCTTCCTTATACTTCCTTATACTTTACTGCAGTCTATGGAGTCATTGACCTAGCTTATTAGTCATTCTTTATACATGACATTCAATGCCTCATCTTCATGGCTTTTTACTGGCTATCACTGATATGTTCTGTATCTCAGCCTCTGCTTCTTGGTTTCCTTCACTTCATCCAAGACTATGCTTAATTCTAATCTCTTGTAGGAGGTTTTTCCTAGTCATACCAACTGCTCTCATGTACCTTGCATGATGCTTGCATTTATAGTTAATTTAGGGTAGCTAGGTAGTACAATGGTTAGAATGCTGGGCCTGAATTCAGGAAGCTGAATTCCTGAGTTCAAGTCTAGCCAAAGATACTTATAGGTGTATGTCACTTAACTCTGTTTTCCTCAGTTTCTTCATCACTAAAATGAGCTGGAGAAAGAAATGGCAAATCTTTTCAGTATCTTTACCAAGAAAACCTCAAATGGGATCATAAAGAGTCAGACAGGACTAAAACAACTGAACAATAACAAAAACTTACTTACTTACTTACATTTACTTACAAGTTGGTGTCTCAGAACATGAACTTAATAAAGGAAAGACTCCCCACTCCCCTTCCCCACTTTCTTTATATCCTTAGAATTTAGTGCAGTGTTTGGCAAATAGTAGGCAATTAACAAATTGTTAACTTATTGACTGATCAAATAATTGCCTAGATGAATGAATGAAAAATATTTTCTAAGTTCTTATTTTGTTCAAGGTATTGTACTAGTCAGTAGGATTAAAAATAAAAATAAAAACACAACATAATCCTTAAGCTCAAGAAGCTTACATTCTTATAAGGGAAGGCAAAATGTGTATAGTAGTAGTAACAAGGGAGTAGTGGTTTGATCACTGATGTCCCAGGGATGGTGATTGGAGATACATGGCATTTGATTGCCATGTCCTTTCCAAAAATATTAATGCTGATTTCCTTAGTGTTCTTCGAACTAGAGTTAGAGATGAGAGAAGATACAGAAGATACAGATACATCAAGATGACTATAGAGGAGCATGATGAGACTTAGATGGAGATGGTGAGTGCACACTAATTAGAAGCCCAGGTTTCAGTATGTCAGAATGCCAATCAGGAGTATAGGAATATGGCAGAATATACATAGTTGAGGAGTAGTTAGGAAGTACAGACTCCATTCTCTGACTTCCCACTTTACTCTGGGATATCTCTCCATGTTCACCCTATCCCTTTGATATCTCCACTGCACTCCCTCTGCTTCTCCATTGAATTATTTAGAATCCCTGCTCTATTGTTAAGAAATACTCCTTCATATTACATTTAGGTCTTTTTCAGAAATTACTTTGCATACACACAGATGAACACCTATTATTATTTACTTATAAATGATATAAAATTGACTACTGATATTTGATTGATGTAATTATTGATAATTAGTAACATTATGTATTATTTACTTATACTATTATACTATACACTATCATTACTTACTTATATATGCTACCTCAAAAAAAATCAGTTCCTTGAGTATAGGGGATTTTTTTTTTTCTCAACTAAGTATATAACATACCTAAGTGCCTGCTGAACTGAGATTAAATAGAATCATAAACTTACAACCAGAGGAGACTTTAAAGATCATTTGCTCAACCATTTCCTTTTATACAATATAAAAGTAAGGAATCAGGTTACTTTGATTTGAAGTTTACTTTATTTTTTTTTCCAGAATGGATAAGATTAAAACTTTTATTCCTTTCTACTTCTTCCTCCAAATATCTTAAATTTTTCTAGGTTGCTTCAATATAAATAGAAAGAATTATAATAACAACAGCTAGCATTTACATAATACTTGAAGATTTTCAAAGTGCTTTACCAATATTATCTCTCTTTATCTTCAACACTAGGAAATGATTTCTATTATTATCCTCATTTTATGGATGAGAAAACCGAGGCAGACAGAGGTAAACTGACTCCACTCAGGATCACACATCTAGTTAGTGTTTAAGGCTATCCTTGAACTGAGGTCATTCTGACTCCACTGTACCAACTAGCCCACTTTAATTGGATTTTGCTTAAGGCAACTAGAATATTTTAAGTAGTAAAGTTTTAGGGAAATTTTGAAGAATAATTTCTTAGACATAAGGAGAGATCAAAATAAAATAGACAATAAATTAAATTTTCACTTCGGAACATTACAGAGTTACTGAATTTCAGAGTTGTAAGGAGCTTCAGAGGCCAGCTCATCCAATTAACCATTATGTAGTAATTAACCATTTCTGGACAAACTTTAGTGAAGGAAAATCCCATTACTTCTTGAGGTTTCTTATTTAACTTTGAGACAGCTAAAATTGTTGAGAAATATGTCATCCTATCAAGACCAAATCTCTTTTCCTCAATTTTCATTTCTTACTCCTACTCTTACTCATTGAGGTCAAACAGAACAAATCTAATCTCTCTTCCATTTGACAGCCCTTCAACTACTTGAAGAGAGCTATCAAGTCTATTCAAGTCTTTTGTTTTTTGGAGTTAATATCTGGGAATATGTGTTCATCTTTATTCTCTCCCTGAATGCAAACAGGGCATAATCAAGCTCTTTCTTTACTAAGTATGACTATTTCAAGGGCAGGGAGAAGAAGAGACACTTGTATAGGATTATGATGTCTACAATTCATGGTAAACAGATCATCAAAGTGTAGTTTGCATGAACCATCAGCTGGGATGTAAAAACCACTTTGTATATAGAACTATCCTTGGAAATAGCAATGAGATTTGCTGTAATGGGATTTTGCCTCTATAGCAAAGGAGACAAATCAAAACATGTTGAGACATTTGGAAGAAATGTGCAAAATAATGTAAGCTATGAAATCACATGATATTTTGGTGTCCTATTATTTCTTCTGTTATTTTATTTCTTCATGTTCAGGGGTCATATTTGGAGAAAGTCTAGGGAAAAGATGAAGCATGTGACCTGCTGCCTCTACTATTGTGCTACTAATAGCTAGAGACTAGAGGATACTAAATCAGAAGAACCCTTGGTCATAAGTACCATGGCAACTATTAGCAATATAAAATGTATTAGTTCTACCATGAACTGCCGTGTGATCTCACCACATAATTCTCCTCTTGGCTCCAAGGGTATGGAAGGGAATCTGCATTTATAGAGCACCTATTATATGCTAGACACTATATTGAACATTTAGCTTGTATTATCTCACTTGATCCTCATGCAAATCCTATGAGATAGGTACTATTATTACCTCTATTTTACAGTTAAGGAAACTGAGGCAAACAGGTTAAGTGATTTGCCCAGGGTCATATCAGCCCCAGATTTAAATTAAATTTAAAACTGACTCCAGGTTCAGTGCTCTATGCACAGCTATAAAGCTCCCAATTTCCTCATAAACTCATAAAGTAGATGACTTCTTAAATCCCTCCCTGTTTAAAAATTTTATGGATTCTGAGATTTTTTTTCTTGTTAGAATATTGTGATGACTAGTTGGTCAATATAATATTTTTTTCTTTTTACTTTTAAATAATTGAGAAGTTGGAAAATTCTAGTCTAATGGACTCCACTGAAAAAAGAGTTGAGATGAGTAAAAAAACCCAAAAAACTTAATTCACAATAACCAAGGAAAGGTATCCTTTATCTATCTAACATTTTCAAATGTTCTAAAGCAAACTTGACAACTCCACGTCTTGTTTTTTATCCCCCCCAAAAGGCCTCAATTTAATGGGGGGAAGGGAGGATTTTTAAATAGACTTGCAAAATGACAGTGGAACAAGATTTATAAATGAAATTCAATAAATATTTATAAAATGAATATTATCTATATATAACTTTTCTAGATACTTGGGGAGCTATTTATAAAAAATTTAAATAGGGCACTACTTTCATGGAACTTTTAGCCTAATTGGTTATAAGACAACAACCTATAGTATTGATACTCTGATGGGATTAATACTTTCATTTATGTGGCCTTTTCCTTTAGTAATGCAGATAATCCCTGTCAGTCTAGTGTTCTTCTTGAATAATATGTGATAAGTGTCTAAGAAGACTGTACATAAAGTTCTGTGGGAAATTTGGGTTGGGGGAATCATTAACTGATGGGAAGGACAAAGGGCATGTGATTGGAATTTGAAGATGAACAGGGTTTTTGATCAGAGGAAAAGAGGAGGGGAAGAAAGGAATTACTTTGCTTAACAAGAGGAAAATGATAAAAATGGAAAAGGATGCGAGAGTACAGGAGACATGACATAGCCTAGCTCGGGTAGGAGATATCAACAGGATAAAACTGGAAAAGAGTGGTGTTCCAGATTGTAAAAAGCCTTGAATGCCAAACAAAGCAATTTAAGCTTCATTTAGAAGGTACTTCAAGACTATTTGAGTGGTATTCACCCAAAGAATGCCATGTTCAAATCTATATAAGAGAATAAAAAGTCTACCAGTGACATGAAAGATGAAATTAGAGTTGGGACAAGATGAATGAGAGAATGGTTAGATGGGTGGTAATGAGGGCTTGTAACCAGCATGGCAGCTATGGGAATAGAGAGGAAATGATAAATTGAAGATAGAGGTACAGTAGAATGGACAGAGTTGGTAAGTGATCAGCTATGAGAAAGGAAGGAAAGGGAGAACTAAAAATCTATTGCTGGGATTCAAACATGGGAGACCATATAAGAATCAAGCCATTTAACGAAACATTAAAGTCATGAGAAGGAGGTTTTAGGGGTTAATAGTATTGGCCACTGTACAAAAAGGTGACCTGACAGTTGTCAGTTTATCACAATGGCCTACAGAGAAAGCTTAAATTATGAAAAGTTGCTCACTAATAAAAAGATTCAAAAAATAATAAAACAATGAAGAATACAATCTTTGATGCATTATACTCTTGGTACATTCTTTATAACAAAGGTACATTTCCCACTTTTGTATGCTGCAGAACTGCCCAAGTATAATTTTTATGCTCATTTATTTATGTAGAATAGCTTTCCAAGGCCAAGTTGTCAGATCTAACAATTATTAACAATGACATGGTTTATGTTTTAATAGTAAACTAACTAAAAAATTCAAAGCTAAACAACTCTAATATAAAACCTATTTTAATTGGAATCTAACTTACTGGAAAGAATTAGAAGATCAGGGCATATGTAAAAAATAGATAATCAATCTTCAATTTTTCTTTTTTAATGAATTTGAGGAAAAATAATTTTTCTCACTTAAGAAACATTCTACACAAAATTACAATTTCCTTTTATTTTTTAAAAAGAACTAATTTATTTTATTTGGAATAGCAACAGATTGTAAACTAGGCATTGCATTTTCTTAGGGGAAAAATGATATCAGAATTAGCAATGAGAGCCAAAAATTCTTTTCCCTTAGAAATTGGTTTGTTTAACTATGGTTTTATTTGTTGTTCCTAAGTGTCATCTAGAAAAGTAAGTTAGTGCTAGCTTGGGAAGCTCTTTAATATCAGACAAGGGATTTAATCTTCTATGGCAAGATATGGAGCTATAGAGAATTTTGTGCATAAGAGAGACATGAACAGAGTCCTGAATGTCTGACCATGCTATAAAAACTTAGCTAGAATCATGGGCTACTATAATCTTAGATCAGGAATAAACCTTAGAAGTAATTTGGTTGGGGGCAGCTAGGTGGCGCAGTGGATAGAGCACCAGCCTTGAATTCAGGAGGACCTGAGTTCAAATATGATCTCAGACACTTAACACTTCCTAGCTGTGTGACCCTGGACAAGTCACTTAGCCTGGGGGGAGAGGGGGGGAAGAAATAATTTGGTCAAGAGATCTTAAATTCATTCTAGCAGAAGGCTTTTTTTCCTCTCAATTTCAGATCATATTATGCAGCTCATTGTCCCTTTGTTCTATCAAATATGAAATTGTATTAACAGGACTTTGTGAAATGAAAAAAGGGATTTATATAGTATTAATGCAAATGGATTAATGATATAATCTTTAGCATGAGTCTAAAATTTAAACCCACTGATGTAGTCCAAATCCTTCAGTAAGCCTCCTTGCTATCATAAGCAATACTAGTTAAATTACAAAACAGGATTTTCAAAAAAATCTTAGTCCTGTTTTAAGCTTTAATAGTTTCATTCATCATTGTCTATAACTATAGTTTTATCAAGAGCTACAGTCTCCCAACTAAACTGGCTTCCTAATGGGGTAAATAGAAAAAAAAAATCCTTAATTTATCAATTAATCTTCCCTGGCCTTCCTTTCCCTTACCCAAACAAGGTTAATTGAGTTGACCAAAGTCACACAGGATTGGAGTAGGATTTGAACTCCAGAGTTCCTTTGATTCAAGAGCAACTATTATTTCAATTATTCCTGGTTGCCTCTGACATGACATGTGTAATAAGTAAATTGTAAGGACTCATATAAGACTACTTCTATTACCATATTCTAAATAACATATCACAGCATTTATACAGTGACTAAATGTGATATGTGGCATTAATTGCTTTTGCCATTTAGTTTAGATTGTCGCCCCCTGATCATGTAATCATAGGATTGAATTAGCAGTGGTAGTAATGAACCAGAACCTGGGAGGAACAGTGATCTTGTAAATAGATATAATTAAATAGATAAGCTGTCCTTCTGCAGATAGAGGTAGCAAGTGACTTAAGGACTGTTGTATGTGTCCTATACAGGACATGGAGTATACTGGTATACAAGCTTTTCTTATTTAACTAAATTTGGATAAGAGCAAAATTGTGAAGACTTTTAAGTTTTTATTCAAGCCTCTAGCTTTGCTCCATTTCTGTTTACTTTTCTCTCTATTAATTTACTTTTCAGGATCAAATGAAATAATATCTGTAAAACACTTAACACATTCCCTAGCTCAGAGTAGGTACTTATAGCCTTGTTTCTTCCCTCTCTGCCTCTTTCTTCCTTCATTATTTCTTTCTATTCCTTTTCTTTCTTCCCTTCATTTTGTATATATTGTTTTCTCCAATAGAAAGAAAAAAGGAAACAAGAATTTATTATATATATATTATATTATTATCTATTACATAGAAACAAGAATGTATTATATATTATATGATACATAGCTATGTCCTAGGCATTGTGCTAAGCACTTTGCAAACATCTCATTTGATTCTCATAACAACCTGGAGATTAGGTACTTCCTTTGAAGTAAAAATGGTATATGTTATTTCCTTCATTTTATACATGAGAAAAACCGAAACTCAGGGAGTTCTTGATCTCATTAAAAATAAGTATCAGTGGCAAGGTTGATAATTAATTTTTTCTGACTCCAAGGGCAGTACTCCATGTTGCTCTTTTAGCTACAGTACCATAATGTTGGTCATCAGGTGAGAATGTTTTGTGACCACAGAAATTCAGGAAGCCTGACTTCCTCTTAAGGCACAGAAGAGCTGAATTGGTGAAGGAAGTATCCAGTAAGCTCTCTGATCTCACAGAGTATTGGATCAATAAGGAACTTAATAGACTGGTTTTTCTCTTCTCTGCTCATGTTTCTGGCTTGTGTTTATTCTTTAGCTGTAACAAATTCATAGTGGAATTGTGCTGGTAGGGTTAGCATTGTGAATGCCAGTTATGACAACTGAATCCCATCCCATGCATGCATGCATGCATGCTGCTGTAAAAATGTTTTCCACTGCCAGATGCATATAGCTGTTTCTCTCTTCCAAATACAAAGCAACAATCCGAAAGGTTTTTCTCTGCCTGATGAATGTCAGTTCCTTCTCTATTGAAGGGTTATTCCCTTCCTCCCCCTGTTTGGTTATCTGCAAAAATAAGTTTTTTTGGGATGTCAGCGTGTTGCATTTGCATGTGTGGCCCAGAGGCCTCATACAGTCTCAGCTGGATAGGTCCCTTGGAAAGGGAAACAGCTACATATCAAATTTTATGATGAGGCTGCCAGATTGTTGTTCCCCTCTATGCCCCTCACAGTTGTTCTGCACGAGGAGCTCCCCAGGGTGAGTGGAAGAGATAAATGGGGTGTTGAGGGGAATAATAATTTGACCCAAGGTGAAAGGATAAAGGAAAAGTGAAAAACATGCCTGTTTAGCTGAAGGATAAGTCATATTAATTAGGCTGCTTATGACACGGCTCCATAAGTCGAAATGAAATTTACGAAAAGGGAGCCATAACAATGGATCTACACCTCCTGGATAAATAACACTTGCATGTGACTGTTTGCAGATTTTCATTTTGCATAAAACTGCTTTGTTAGCTATGACCTTAGCAGAAAATCAATCATACATGGAGATGAATTTTAAATGTTTAATTTTGAGATAGTAGTTTTTGTGCTTTTAAAATACAATGAAAATTCCATTTCAAGCATTTTGGATGTAGACATTTGCTTTGCAATGAGAAACTGTAAAAGGAAATAGCCTTCTATGGTTCATTTACTAAAACATTTGATGTAGTTAAGTCTAATCCATAGTAATGGAGAAGAATAGTGAAAAAATACAGTCCACAAAGCATGTGTGGGCACCTGGCTCTGAAATATATTGTATTAATCACTACATCACAAATCCAACATATTCCAGAACTGGATGGTGTGTGTGTGTGTGTGTGTGTGTGTGTGTGTGTGTGTGTGTGTACATACTTTGTGGATTATGACTGTCACTACCCCTATGTATATAGCAGGTAGAAGTGTGTGTGTCTGTGTATCTTGTGTCTATTTAAAGATGTATCTAGAAATAAATGTAGGCAATCTACTTAGCTACCTTTCAAAAGTCAACACCTAGGATTTCATTAGTTAAGAAAATTCTTTTTTTTTTTGTATTTATTATACTTGGATATATATTTGCAGTACATGATTAAACCATGGTGGTGAAACTGAATCACAGGTCTTCCAATAATCAATAAAAGTGGTGAATAATGCTACATTATTCTTGGGTGGCTTATTCAATAATCAGATAATCAATAATAAGCCAGAACAGAACCTTGAGCCCAAGAGCCCTGGGGACAGCAATGGTGCCTGTCCCCTTCCCCCAACCCCAAAGACCACAGATTCTGCTTCCAGTAGAGCCTCATTTAACCTTCAACAGAGAAGTAATTATTAACGTATCCTAATAATTGCTTCTGCACAATCTGCAGCTTTTGCCTTTTCAACAGCCACACAAAGACTCAGAAGAGAAATTTCTTCCTACCAAGATCCTTAACACCATTAGATATTTCAACATCAGAGAAAAGTATGGTTTTATTAGTCCTAAGACATGAGAAAAGACACATGGCCATTAACTTAGTTTTAACACCTTAAGAACCACCAGAGCCTGACTTTCAACTAAATGTGTTGCTTTTCTATTCATGCTCAGAATAGTGGTTTACACAAAGTTAGCAATGCCTTTTTCACTCATCAGTTAAGAGAATTCTTAATACAGAAACCAATGCAGGCAGTCAAATGATCTACAACTTCTACTCTTAACTCCCTTCTATATAGAAATCACCTAATTAGAAGCAGCACTTGAACCCAAATCCTCCTGAAGCCAAGGCTGACCCTATCCCTTTTTATTATAGTTTCTATAGTCCATCTGCCTCTATCTCCGTGTCTCTGGCTGTGTCTGTCTCTGTTTCTCTGTCTCTCAGACTTACTATTCTTTTTGTACAATTCATTTTTGACTTTTAATTTTATCTTGGCTCTCTGGCATCAAGTTCATGGCACATTAAGGAGTGCTTAACAGATGCTCTTCAGTTGAATTCTACAGAAATGAGGGTACAAACTTTGAACAGATTCCACCTCTTAATGGTATGAATAGGTATATCGGACAAGAAATGTTGAAGCTAGTTTAGGAGTACAAACAGAATGACCCGCAAGTAGCCCAGAGAGAGTTGGCTTTACATGGATTTATTTCTACCTCTATTGATGTAGAGAACTTAAAATTCATAACAATATAGTTACATATAGAAAGAGATGTAATTATAAATGTTATTTTATACACCTTAAATCAAATATGGTCTTAGGAAAGTTGTGATGGTTGGCAATCTCTGCTTTTACAATTATAAAGTATGGATAGTCATTTAGGCCTATGAGAGAAGAGGCTTTTATCTCACCTTAGCCTTTGGATTTGATATTTAATGTGCAAAGAACATCTTGGGATTGAAAGGGACTCATTCTTTAGCAACCTGGAATTTTAAATATTAAAATAGCATTCAAAGACACTCCATGCAGGTGATGTCAAATTTGACTCTGATTCTTTTTCCACTTATTTGAGGCAAATTTGAATTGTCAATAAGTTGTGATTTTTGTTGGAAACTTCAATAACCTTTAAAAAGAGCTGAATTTTATTATATATTTTTTTCAAAAATTTTCCATATATATGTATATATATGCATACATACATACATATATATGCATACATATATATATATGTATATATAAATACATATATATAAATATATATAAATACATATATATATGTACATATATATATGTGTATATATATATATATATGTGTATATATATATATATATATATATATATATAAACTTTTAGAAGCCTATCAACCTTGTATTTCTTTAAGAAATGCCTGAATCAGCATTGTTTCTATCATGTGATGAAAGGAGTAATCACTACAGTATAATAATTATCATTTTCTAAGGGGTAATTAGGAATGCAACCCTGAATAAGTAATGGTGTGTAAATTACTACTGTCCCAAGGATCCAGTAGTTTGTACATCTATCTCTATGGAAAAAAAAATTTTTCTCTTTGATAATTATGCCTCATTTATGTATCAAATATAGTTTTTGTCCCTCTTTTATAGCTGACATTGCTTCTTTTGGAGTAAAGTTGTTGAAGTTAATTGACTTATAGGAAGAGGAATAGAAATTTAAAGAATCTTTAAAAAAATCCATTCTACTTCAAGGAAAAAAAATCCAATTTCTGTCCCCCCCACCACATAAATATGAAACTAGATTAACTATCCTTAACGTTAATGATCCTTGTGAATATGAGAAAAAAGTGTTTCTGCAGTGTCAGTTACTAAAGATAGGGTTATAAAGGACATTTCTGTATACTGAAGGTATTTCATCTCTCTCTAGTCACAAGACAAATGACTGGTTAATTGAAGACTTTGCATGAGCATGAAACATGACATCCTATAAAAATGATTCACTTTTGTCATATCTCTTGTAGTGAGCATTTAGTATCCTGGGAAGAAAAAAAGCATTTGAACAAACCAAGAATCATATGCTGATATTCAAACTTATTACAGCACAGGATTGGTCAATGAAATAGAGTGTATAAAATTTTTACACTGGTGGACTTTCTTTATAAATGGTACAATGAAATTCAAGAGGATCTATGATCCCTATCATAATTTTTTGTTGCATGCCTTCATACCAAACAATACAAAACAAAAAGTGTCTCTTTATTTTTGTTTGCACTATAGTTGGGCTTACTCTCAGGATGTGACAGATGGTGATGCAATGAAGAAAGGCATATTCATCCGAACAAATAGAAAAAATAAGGTAAGAGGTAAAAGAATTGGGGAAAGTGGATATTCTTCCTTCAAATAGCAGAAAAGAGTACCTATTATTTGTATTTAAGTGATGACAAGAATGTGTATACCACATAAGTTTTGGCACAGAGTAGCAGATAATGTGAGCATAGTCAGAAAAACTCAAGAAAAAGGTGAGAAAGGTTATCATAAAATGCTCTTCCTTAGAAACACCCAAAAAACTGAGTACTTTCAGAGCAAATGGATATGCAAACTAAATAGGAAGTCTGCTATAGCTATTAGCCGGAAGAAGAATCAGAGAGAGCCACAGAGAATAAATGACCTCAATGTTGGTGAGTATGAAATATGAGAAGTTCTATGATGCAAAGAGATTTGTATTATGTTTGTAATTCTTTTTTATTATAGCTTTTTATTTACAAAACATATGCATGGGTAATTTTTCAGCATTGACCCTTCTAAAACCTTCTGTTGCACCTTTTCCCCTCCTTCCCCTCATTCCCTCCCCTAGATGTCAGATAGTTCAATACATGTTAAATATGTTCAAGTATATGTTAAATACAGTATATGTACACATATTTATACAATTATCTTGCAGCACTTGAAAAATAACCTGAGAAGGAAAACAAAAATGCAAGCAGACAATAACAGAAAGAGTGGAAATGGTATGTTGTGGTCCACACTCATTTCCCATAGTTCTTTTGCTGGGTAGCTGGTTCTCTTCATTACTGAACAATTGCAATTGGTTTGAATCATCTCATTGTTAAAGAGATCCATGTCCATCAGAATTGATCATCATATAGTATTGTTGTTGAAATGCATAGTAATCTCCTGGTTCTGCTCATTTCACTCAGCATCAGTTCATGTAAGTCTCTCCAGGCCTCTCTGAAATCATCCTGCTGATCATTTCTTACAGAACAATAATATTCCATAACATTCATATACCATAATTCATTCAGCCATTCTCCAACTGATGGGCATCCATTTAATTTCCAGTTTCTAGCCACTACAAAAAGAACTGCCACAAACATCTTTGCACATATGTGTTCCTTTCCTTCCTTGTATTTCTTTCCATTACAAATAACTTGTCATATCTAGGAAATAGAGATTGATATCCCTTGTTAGATCACAGCTAGATGGTATAGTGGATAAAGTTCTGAGGCTGGAGGCAGGAAGACTTATTTTCCTGAGTTCAATTCCATTCTCAGACTTACTGGTTGTGTGATCCTGAGCAAATTATTTAATTCGTGTGGTCTCAGTTTTCTCATCTATAAAATGAGCTGGAGAAGAAAATGGCAAACAGCTCTAGTATTTTTGCAAAGACAATCTCAAATGGGGTCACAAAGAGTCAGGCAAAACTGGAAAACAACTGAAGAACAACAAATTTCTTTTAGAAAGAAAGGCAAGAGGACTATCAGACTGCTATCCTATTTTTTTGGCTTATCTGGAAAGAATGAAATACTACTTAAAAGAATGGGAATAAATGCTTTAGGAAGGATATAATAAGACAAAAGAATTTGAAGGTACAAATTTATATTGGTAATATTTGACTCATAACTGTAATGCACAATAGTGTGTTGGGGCATTGACTTATAAGCCAATTGTTAAATTTTCAAGTGTTTACATTTACACCTTACTAAATTAGCCCTCACTAAAACTAGGACTTAAAGTTTTATTAATTGTCTAGACATAAGAAAATGTGAACAATGCAGATTAAACTCAAAGTGTGTGTTTATGTAATTTCCCAGCATGGTTGTTGAACATTAATTAGTTTACCCTTAGTAATTCAAGAAAAAAAAAAAAAAAACTCCTACACATATTTTTATATTACTTTAGTGTCTGCCATTTCCCATAAAACTCCAATATTATTACCTGTTTAAAGATATAATAGCACTTATATTATAAGTATATAATTCTATGAAGAATCTATAAACTAGTGGAAGAAGTACTATAAAGATAGAACATTTGGTTGAGGATAAAGGAAGACGACATTGTGTGGCAAGTCTAGGAAAAACTGCCAAGCCAGAAGAAATGCATGATTAGTTTCTGAAGTATATGACAAAGCCAATATAGAGTCATACTTAATGACTTCAAGTATTGGGCATTCATTCTCTACTAAAAGCAGAACATATGAGTAATTCCAGACCTTGATAATCATTTTAATCTTAAAAGGATTACATTTCTAGATCTGATTCTAATAAATATAAAGAAAGAAATTGGCAAAATAGAAAGGGAACTTGGAAAAAAATGACCACTATATCTTATATAAGGAAGAGGTATCCTGGATTTTGAAAGAGTAGATTTCAAAGAATTCACAGAAAGGATAATTAGAATTATGTGGCCTAAGATTCTAATAAGGACATTGATTCAAGAAAGATATGATGCTCTTAAGAATAAAATCCTGATGCTAAAATTCATGATTCTGAGGAGAATAACAAAGATATAGGATCCAAAGAAATTGATACAGATACACAAGTAACTTGTTTCTAGTTTGGATTTTATTCAATTTTTAAATTAAATTAAAAAATTGAATTTTAAAACCAGATGATGCAAATCTACACATACAGAAGAATAGAGGGTGTTTTACAAAAACTCATAAATTTCCAGTAAATATTTTTTAAAAGTATATAAAAATTTGTCATATTACTTTCAAAACTATCTTACCTCTCTGTGCTTCCTTCTGAAATTTCTTCTGTATATTAAAAATATTATAGTTGTTTTTTGGGAGGTAAAGATTAATATTGCTAAGACCTCTCATTTAATTAAAAAAAAAACAAAGAAAAAAACAGCAACTTGTAACTTAAGCATTGCCAAGTAAAGTGAATCCATGTAATAGCCATTTCTAAAAACATATGTTTCTTTTTCAGACTTTAGCTAAAATCTTCAAATGAGATAATATTTGCAAAGTATTTAGCAAAGTGCCAGCAACAGAGTAATCATTTAAAATGCTCATTTCCTCCCCTCCCCTTATCTCTCTGTCAAGAGGTACATAAATGTTTCTGCAGGTCTTTTGGAGGTATGCTGAGCTGTATTTTTATAAAAAATTTACAGGCCTGGCTTTGTGATATATATGTGTAGTCTCTACCAGCAAGCAGGATGGATCTGCTTAGGCTCATGACTTCTGAATTGTGGCAGGCTAGGTTGTCAGAATGTCTGTACCATGACTAGTATCAATATGGGGAGCCCTTTGGAACAGCAGACAAACAGATTGTCTAAGGAAGGGCAAATCTACTCACATCAGAACTAGGGTGTTAATTACTAATAGGATGAAGCCATATTTTCAGCATTGAAGAGAATGGAGGGCAGTCTCAAAAAAAAAAAAAACAATAACAAAGAAGGAAAGAATAAAGGAATGATAAAAGAAAGAAGCAGAAAAGGAAAAAAAGAAAGAAAATGTACAGAAGATGGAAACAATGACAGGTAACAGTATAAACATAAATGAACAGCAGGATCTTGTCCAAGTAATGTCAGAAATGCTAGTACTCAAAATCAGTAGAGACTTATAATAAATTTGTTTTGTGGTGGTTTCATTTTAAACTGTGCTTGGGGTATGAGAATGATAAAAAACGTATTAGGACTATTGTTTGAATTTGGAGGGAAATTATTCATTCATTAGAAAAGACAGGACTCAATTCTTATTTTTCTTGAATTTCTTTAATGAGAAAAATATACCCAGATTAAAAGTTCTAGAACAGAAATGATGAACAGGGAACCAAAACATAGGTCAAAGGAATGATTAATTGATCTTGATAAATTCATCATCATGCCCAACTGAACTACATTCCCTAGCCCTGAAATAATATTCTCATTTCATTGCTAAATTGTCAGTAATCTATGAAAAATTAGGGAGAAAAGGGAAGATGCCAAAGGAATGAGGATGTGTCTAATTTCAAAAAAGGAAGAAGGAAGTCAATCTTTCAAATGATGAGATGGGGAATTTGACTTCTGGAAAAATTCCAGAGAACATTAATAAATTGATGGTTTGGAGAGCATTTACAAAGGTAGGTACCATCTCTGAGACAGCTAATCAAGGAAACTTTTTGCATGAGGTTTCTAGAGTGGTAGTTCTGGGAAAATGTATAAACATATATGCCTGGATTTTTGCTATGCATTTGATAATCTTTATGATATCACAGACAAAATGGAGATGTGAAATAGAGAGATGACTTCAGAACAGTTTAAATGGCTGGATCTGAAGAATGCTGAATAATTAAATCATGTTAGCATTGTAGAGAAGTGTCTGATGGAAGAAAACAAGGTGCTGCCTTTGAGTTTCTTTCTGTCTTTATAGTTATTGATGAATCACATTTCCAATATTTTCTCCTTTTCCATAGTTGTTACACTGATTAGGAGGACCACTCATAGTGAATAGTGTAAAAGAGGCATAGACTTAAAGAATCACAGAAGGGACTTTGAAATCACATACTCTATTTCATTATTTAGAGATGGAAACTAAAACCTAAAGAAATCAGGTGACTTGTTCATATATGTCAAAGAACTGAATCAATAAAGCAAACTAAAGTCCTTGAATTCCAATCTGGGGACGAGTACCTCATTTTCTTTGAGATTCCATGATCTTAGGGAGAAAAATCCAAGCATGTTGAAGGTCACTTGTAAGGAGAATATTTCTCCCCTCTTGGATTGGTCAAAGAAAGCTGGTATTCTTCTTAGTAAGTACTACTTTTATGTTGAATTCATTGATGATGATTTTTGTTCTTATCATTTCCTCCCTTAAGTATGCTCCTAATTTATCAGAAACTAGCCAAGGAATCTTGGTACAAAAGCTAGGACTGCAAAATTCCTTAACATCCTAGTGCCAGCACCAAAATAGTCCCAGGGAACAGCTGACCAACGAATCCTACTAACAGATTTGGCTGTGTGGCCAAGGAGAAAATGAACAGTTTTCTTTCTACTGTAAATGGTACAAGAACTCCCTTTGTGACTTTCTAGCAGCCTATTCTTCTAATGTTCACTGAAAAGAACATTCTAGAAAAGGAAAAGAAAGGGTCTAATTATTATAAAGTCAAGAGACAGTGGAAATATTGAGTATTCCTGGAGAGTTGTTGTTTTCTTTTGGGAAGGGAGCTGTTATTGTTTTGGTAAGCATGTGTGATTAGTATAAGGAGCTTTCAATGAGGAAACCAACTGCACTATGCAGATTCAAATGCAATACAATTTATAGCCTTAGAG
The DNA here is from genome assembly GCF_048593235.1 of Sminthopsis crassicaudata. Classification (NCBI taxonomy): domain Eukaryota; kingdom Metazoa; phylum Chordata; class Mammalia; order Dasyuromorphia; family Dasyuridae; genus Sminthopsis; species Sminthopsis crassicaudata. The sequence goes on from NC_133621.1 coordinate 124,331,118, forward strand.
AGTTGCCTAGGACACTTAGAGGTTAAGTGTTTCATCCCACAAATCCTCAGGATGTATTAGAGGCCTGGAGGTTCTGCTTCTGACATTTAATGATACACGACATGCCTAACTTCAAGCCCAGATTTAAATCCACCATACACTGGAATAGAGTTAAAGGAGACCAATGTATCTTAAGGGAGAAAGAACAGGTGACTTGGGGATAAAGAGAAGAGTTATCATTAAAACTCTTATTAAAAAAGGATCAACTATTAAATATTGTAAGCATAGTCAAGTCTCTAATTTAGAAGATAAGAGAATAGGATGCTAGCTGGAAGTTAAAGGAAGTTGATGGAATAGTGGATGAAGTACTGAAACTAGATTTAAGAAGATGGATTCACATATAATTTGGAAACTTACAAGTTATATGACCCTGTGACAACTGGTATAAGTCACTTAACCTCAGTTTTTCTCAATTTCTTCAATAATAATAACATCTACCTTTCAGGATTATGGTGTGTAATAAATGATGTAATAGTTATAAAAATGTGTAGCAAGTTCCTGGAACATAATAGACACCATAAAATGCTTATTTCTTTCCCTTCTTTTCCACAATAGTTGGATTTAGCATAGTGCAGAAGGAAGAGAGGCATTATAAGGGTCAGAAAAACTGGTCCTAAAAGCATAGACACCACTGACTTCTGTTACCTTTGACATATTATTTAAATAGTACCTTCTTCATCCATAAAACAGGTAATAATGTCTGTTGTCCCAACTTCATAACCTCTTTACAAAAATTCAAATACATATGAAAGCATCATAAAAGATATAATAAAAATTAGTGCTATTACTTATTATAAATTTTTATGCGCTCAAATTATATGCTGTGGGAAAAGGGCTTGATTTGAAGTTGGGGCCTGGGTTCAAATCCTAGGCCCTGACATTTAACCAGTTAATCAGTCTGGAAGCTTTGTAACAAGTATTTTCTATTGGCCAGACATTATGCTTAGTGTTGGGGTTTCAAAGACAAAAAGCAAGATGTTCTCTTCCCTGAAGGTGATCTCATTCTACTTGGTAGTTATAACATATAACTTGCTATCTACATAAAAGTTCCTGAATCTCTCTGGGTTTCAGTTTCCTTATTTGTAAATTTAGGGGTTTGGATTTAAATGGCTTGTAAAGCTTCATCTAGTTCTAAATGTGGGTGGCAATGATTGTGATGTCCATAACCATAATGGATTATGGAATTAGTTATGATGTCATTGTTTTGGGATTATTAGTCATATTTGTGTATGACATCCAGATGACCTGAGTTGAAATCCAAGTCCACTTAACTGTATGATTTTAGGCAAATTACTTAATGTGAGCTTCAAGTTCCTCACCTATAAAATAATGATTCCTAATATCCCATATAGATCTAAATATGAGTTCTTTTTGATGGTTGTGAAATGGGAGGGGCAAAGAGATAGCAGACAAATGATTTTATTGATCTGGGGAATTCCTAGTGAGGGAACTTGCTCTTATCAATGTATGTCAGTACCTCTCATATCCTACAGTCTTTAATTATCCAGGGAGTTTAGATGTTAAATGACTTTTCTGCATTACACAAGTAATCTATATCAGAAATATCCAGTTCTTCCTAATACCAAGTCTAAGTCTATCACTAGGCCATCCTGCTTCTCATCCATCAAAGGGATTATTTATAGGAAAATTTGGTCATCAAGATAGTCAAGAATTCCAAATAAAGTACATTTCAGTCTATTTACCTTCCCTGCTCATTGCCTCACTCCTAGTCATTTAGCTGTCATGACTTAAATAGATTGGAGTTTTGAAGAATGAAGAAATGTTGAAACAAAGGTGTGTGTGTGTTTGTCTTGTATGGGGATTATTTTTATAGCTCAAGAAAGGTTGAAGAGTTTTAAGACAAAAAAGCAGAGAATTTCCTTCACTATTTGAAATTGTACTCAATACATGGCAACAGACTCGGGCACTGGTCTGAAGCTACATTTTTCTTTTATCTGATTTTTATGGACTCATAAAATGAGGTTTATTCTGTCTAAGTCAAATGAAGATTAATGGTTTCTTCTATCCTTTGAAGAAATACCCTTCCTCATTGGAAAAGAGATATTTTATTTGCTCTCTATGTTTTCACATGATATATACTTATGTTTAAAGTAGGCAAGGTCATGATATTCTATTGTTTATACTTAAACTATCCTTATTTTAGCAGTTTATCCTTGGTTCAGTGAATTCTAGTTTAGAATGTATCACACTACCCATAACTCCCTAGAATAACAAAACATACTACATTAGCATGCATGTATATGCAATGATGCATTCCTGACATAATAACACCAAACAGTATGAAAACAAGTATAAAACTACACATATTGAATACTTGACTTTTCAATAGACTTGACTCCAAAGTACCAACTATGAGAAATTTTACTAATATGATTATATGGGGGATTAATTTCTTAAGCCTCTTTAAGATCTTTGATAAAAAGTTTTCTTTAGAAAATTTAATTGTGAAGTTGAGTGATTTTTGTTGCATTAGAGAAGGCACATATCAAAATTTTAAAGAGACAAGTAGCAGGTTGGAAAGGATTATTTGGTTGGAATATTTTATTTCTGATGAATTATTTTAAACTTACCTTTATTTTAAGACAAAGTATTAGAATGGATACACAGCCTACTGCATGTTTAGGAAGAGCTAGGTTCAAAAACCCCTCTCTACCATTTAATGTCTGTAGTTCTGGCCCTCTCCAAATGTCTCATTGACCTGATTGTAAATTTCAGAGTAAGTTCCAGCCTAGAATGGTAGAATGAATCTTTTTATAGGAATTCTATTTAATCATTAATTAAATTCATTAAACATAAAATTAAAAACAAACTAACTAACCTAATATATTGCCAAAGTATTCCATGTAATGCTAATAATTCAAATGCATCTTAGAGACTGATTCTTCAGGGCTTTCTAAGGTATGTCTATATTCTTTTGTTTTAAAACGCCTGCTCAGTTTCTTAAAAGCTTGTCAATTAAAAAAAAAACATATAGAAACATCTCTCTACTAGTAGTTGAAAGCAATAAATGTGGTCCAGTTTCTTTCTCTTTTACTTCTTATCTACTTTTCTAGCTTGCTCTTTTTCTGTTTCAGTCTATACCTGCTCCTTTTCTGTGTTTCATGGTTCTCTTCTTCTCTCGGTTAGTTTCCCTATTTCCTTTTTTAGTGATATAGTGGGAAAAACCATTAGTTTTCCAGTCAGTCACTTACTATTGGTTTGATCTTGAGCAAGTCAATAATTTCTCTGTTAAGACTCAGTTTCTTGACCTGAAAAATGAGAGAGTTGATGACCTATAAAATCCCATCCAAGTCTCTGATCCATAGAGAACTCTGAACCATAAACTGCTATGATTCTATATTTTCATCCTTAAATGATTTCCTGAGAAACAGAGTGATCTGCCAAGTATGCTAAGGAATGTTCTGCTTTGTTTCCATTAACAAATTTCTATCTTCTACTTCTCTAATCTCTATACTACAATTATTGTCTATAAAGATAAAAATTCCTTCACTTTACTACCTCTCCCGGTATTATTATTCCTATATAGTTCTACCCTCCCCACTTTCTTTGTTTTTTTGTTTGTTTTTTTTCAATTGTTTTGGTTGTGTCCTACTCTTTGTGAACCTATTTGGGATGTTCTTGGCAAAGATACTGGAATGGTTTGCTATTTCTTTCTGCAGATAATTTTACAGTTAAGGAAACTAAGGCAAACAAGGTTATATGACTTACTCAATGTCACATAGCTAGATTTAAGCTCAGGAAAGTGAGTTTTCCTGACTCCTGGCCCAGCAGTCTATTCACTTCAACACCTAGCAGAGTAGCTCCCCCACCTTTCAATGTGCTCTTTAAAACTACTCTGTCATTATCATACTCTCACTTATCTCACTTCCCCTTAAGCTCCTTCCTTTTTGCATATTTGTGGAAACCTAGCTTTTTTGCTGAGGATACCTCATTTCTCATCATTCTTATTTGTAATGGATATTTTTTCTTATTTTTCTCCTGGTATTCAGAACTATGGAAGAAGATCAAGGTACTCTTTGCTAACATTGCCACTTTTGAACCATCTATCTCTAGTATCCCTTCCCACTTGGATGCTCTTTCAATCTATCTGTAGTTACTTCTCTCCAACCAACAGTAACAATGAAGTTATTATACCCTTTTGTTAGGTTTAGAAAATCAGTTAACATCTAACATTTCAAACAAGTTGTACTGTGTAATCGAGGGGGAAAAGACTCTGCTGTTTGATTGGAAAGAAACAGTCTATGGTTAGGCATTCTATAAATAAAAATGAAAGTCTGGTGATAGTCTGAGAAAATAAAATCAAGGTGGAAAGGCATTCAGAAGCCAAAGAACTCAGGTCAGCAGAAATGTAAAACCTTTCTGTTCTCTAAAATGTGCTTTTCTACAGAAGAACAATTTGTTGCAGTTGAGGTTTGCCACACTTTTCTCTTTACTGTGACTAAGGGATCTTTCATCCTTTTCCTTCTTTGCTTATGATATTGTAGATCCCCATGACTATGTTTCATTTTAAAGAGCTTCCTGCTTTAGAAGCTGATATAGGGGGTTTTATTTTCTCCCATGTAAAATAAGATTAAATGAAAGGCAGCATGGAATGGTAGAGAGAGGGCCATTTATTGAGTCAGGAAGAGTTAGAGTAAGCTTCTGCCCTTGCTCTAACTTATATTTTAACTCTTGGACCAAAATATCTGATGGTATCTTATAGAGATGAATTGCTAATCCTATTGGTGGGAGAAAGTTTCTGTACTGAGAACTTTGTACAATGATGAAAAAAGGGAAATTAAAAAAAAAAAAAAATTCCACTACCATCCTGCTGTTGTGTTTCATTATAATCTGAAATCTAATAGTAATAATAATGAAAATAATAATGATTTAGCTATTATCATTATTATGCTCATTATTATTACTTTAGACTCTTTACATAGTTCTTTAAGATTTGCAAAGCACTTTACATTTATTATCTCATTTGATCCTCACAACCCCATGAGGGACATGTTATTCTTCCCATTTTATAAATGAGGAAACAGACTAAGCGACGTTAAATAATTCTTTCAGCCTCACACAACTAAGGAATGAAGTGTTTCAGGCAGAATTTGAAGTTAGATGTTCCTGATTACAAGTCTAGCATCTTACCACAACACTCCCTTCTTGATAGTTGTTCCAATGACATGGAGTTCATAATGAGCAAGGTAACAGTTCTGCTATTCTCTGCCTCTGTGAGAACAAATCCGAAATATTTTGTTCAGTTTTGGATGCTACATTTTAGTAGGAAGATTTGTAAGATGAAGAACATTCAGAAGAGAACACCAGGAAGGATCTCACTTCATCCTCTGTGACATTCAGATGAAGGAATACAGTCTATTTGGCCTAGAGGAGAGAAGATTTTGAGGGGACATGACAGGTATATGTATTTCATGGGCTGTCATATATGAGAAGGATTACGATTATTCAGATTGGTTTCACAGGGCAGAAATAGAAGTAATTTGGAAATTTCAGAGATAGAAATTTAGTTTCAATTTAAGGAAAAGCCTAACAGAGAGCTATACAAGAGTAAAATAAATTGTATGTAGGATATAGTGGGTGGATGATGACTTGTTATGGATGTTGTAGGGAGGATTATTGGTCAAGTGTGGGTTGCACTGGGGCCTCTGAGGGCCTTACCATCTGGGACTGAGTGGGACTGAGAACTAACATGGATGTGTTCCTTTTTCCTGGTAAGTCTGAATATGAAAATATTGTATTCTAACTTAGGAAACCATCAAAGCATATGTTTATATCACTCAGATAGCTAGCATTTATTAAGCACTTATATGCTAGGTTCTATGCTTAATTCTGGGAATATAAAAAAAGGCAAAAAAAAAAGAAAGAAAAGAACAACTACAAAACAACAACAAAATCAGTCCTTTCTCAGAACTCACAGACTAATGGGAATATATACTACTTTGTAATGTTTTATTGATTAAAATGAAATCTCCTGACAAGCCTTTACATGGATAGGACAAGTTTTATCTAGAGCCAAAGGTATCAAACACAGGCGCCTACAATTATCTTGATCCTTGCCTAAACCAGATTAACATGTAATTGGTAAAAATTTAATAAAATAAAGATAAATAATGTTGATAATAATTCATTTTAAAACTGTAAATATATAGCCAATAAGAATCTCTATGATTAAACCAATGATCCTTGTTTCTATTTGAATGGGATACCACTGATCTAGATCTTTGATTTCATCAGAATAGAGAACTCCTAGAATGTGGGTTGGCAATTCATCTATAATTTCTGTCCTTATAGATTTCCCTGGAACTAATTAGAGGTTAAGTGACTTGCTCAAGATCACACAGCTTCCATGTGTCTGAAACAGGACTTAAAGCAAGTTTTTATTTTCTTCTGATTTCAAGTGCTATCCATTAAATTACAACACCTCTCCAGAATTTTTGTTGTTGAGACATTTTCAGTCAAGCCTGATTCTTGTGATCCCACTTGGGGTTTTCTTGGTAAGGATACTGAAGTGGTTTGCCATTTTCTTTTCTAGCTCATTTTACAGGTGGAGAAACTGAGATAAATAGGGTAAAGTGACCTGCCCTGGTCACAGCTAGTATCTGAGGCTGGATTTGAATTCAGGAAGATAATTCTTTCTGATTTCAAGCCAGTTTCTATATACTGTGTCACCTACCTGTCTAATTTAATTTCTTATTTTTATCTAAATTCCAAATTACAAAGGAGGAATCTGAGGATAACCAAACTTAGATGACTTGCTTAGATACCCAGAACTAGTTAAGTATCAAGGTTAAGACTGAAATTAATATATTATGACTATTACATCATGCCATGGGCTATCCGAGGCACAAAAATAGAAGCCACAATTAAATACTTACCGGGTATTATCACCAATCAACCCTTCTCTAGCTTTTCTATTACTTCTTTTTCAAAGAATTATACATAAATATTTAGAACTTGGGTGTATCACCCAGAGTCTTTCTCTGCTATTTCCACAGGAGGAAGAATTCTAGATTGGGTTACTATAATGTTGCTTTTGGTTGGCAAAGTCTTCTGAGCTCATTTTACTCCATCTGTCAGGTTAAGACACGTTTCTGTACCTATATATGGCTTGTGTCACTTGAGTCTCCACCTCATAAAGCACTGACTACAGTTTGGCATGTAAAGTCCTTCAAATATAAAATGAGGAGGAACATGAAAAGGACATCTCTCTCTCCTTTAGCCCTAAACCTGGCTATTTCTTAGGATTCTATTCTCCATTAGGGGTTCCACATTCATTTTGAAATTATCTACCCCAACATTTTCCTAGAGGGTAGAACCTAATAGAATTATCTATCATTTTCAGTCCTTTTTCTGGAGCTTTACTTTTTTTTAAGTTGTTAGATTTCAGTTTCAAACATAGGGGACTCATTTTGCCAGGAGGTAGTGGGTTGCAAAAATACTTAATTCAGCTGAGGGACCATTATATATCCCACACAGAGCAGCTGAAAGCAGGAGCCAACACTGAAATATGGTACAATTCCCTATCCACAAGTCTTTTTGGCAAAGCTCTCTTCCCCTCCCCCCTAAAATGAACATACACAGTCTATCATTCTTTCTTGGGTCTTTATGTACTTCTTTGAACTTAGAAACTTGGAAGTTATCAGGTTTACCAATATTTCATTCAATTCCTTAAGAAATTAATAATAATAATAATTAGTTTAATGCTTTAAGGTTTGTAAAGTGTTTTACTTATGTTATTTTATTTGATCATCAAAACGTTATTGAGAGGAAGATGTTATTGGTATTTGATATATGAGGAAATGGAGGATGAGGGACAGTGTTGGCTCAGGAACAAATATGAAGTATTTGTCTGAATGGGACAAACTTAATCTTTTTGATATCAAGTTTGGTGTTCTATATCACCTACTTGTCTCCAAGTTTTAGAAGACACGAATAAATTTGATTTCTTCGGTATTATGCTTCATAATGTTTTTATTCATTTCAACTTCCACTTATAATTATTGTTAAGAAGTGTAATTTTTTCTTAATAGTAATAATAATATCTTACAAATGGATCATCAATGAACAAAGAAAATTTTATAAAGTTATCTACTCTTGCAGGGCAGTTAGTTTCTCTTTAGCCACTGAAGATACTTTTTTTACTTCCTCTGGAAAGCTGCATTATATATTGATAATTTTGAAATAAAATCATTTTTGACAAAAAATAAGAATTATCGCAATCTTTATTTGTCAGTCTTCCAAGCAATGATTAGACTTTCAAAGGATTTTGGCTCTCATATGTTTAAATGATTTCCCAAAAGAGTTCAATGATAGTGAGTCATTTTTTCCCTAAAATCCTTTACAGCAATTTAAAATGCAATTTTATCTTTTAAAGGCATAAATATCCATTACTTTGATCTTGGCATACATACCTGTGGTACCTGAGTTTGCTTTTGGAATTTGGATCATTTTGATCATTTTGATAAGTATAGTATCTGAAACTTTTCTATATCTAGTAATTATGTTCAGTTTATGTAGCTGCATTCATGCTTCCAAGTCCAGAACTAAATCAAACACCCAGTGGCCATTTGCCTGAAAACTAGGTGTATCTATTCTGTATTTATTATATTAATAGAAGACCATCATACTGAGACTAATTTCCTTTTGCAAATCACTATTGTGGTATGCCATCAGTGTCCATTATTTGTTCATCTTTTACACAAAAATCAAGAAATTTTAGTGGAAGTTATTCTTCCACTGATGACTCCTTGTAGATAGCAGCCCAAATTATTGCTCAATATAGATGTGAATGGAATTTTTACTTTTTGAAATTGATTGATTTTCTCAGGTTTTTTTCCTTTTAAATAAATATTAAACGTAGTTGGTATGTTCAGTGATTTTAGAGTCCTTGACTTCAATAAAAATGCTAATATTATTGTCCTGAATTCAGTATCCATCCCCATCCACCTATCCACCCACCCATCCATTCATCCATTCATTCCATGAGATGTTAAAAGTTTTTACAGTAAAGTATCTTGTTATGTCCATGCTCCCAATTGATACTTTCCAGAACCTCACTTTGCCACCAGCACTCATCTATTTTCTTTCCTCTGAAGCTAACAAAATCAAAAATTTCCATTCAATTTGAACCATGCTAGAGCTCTTTTATATGGCCCTTTTGGACTTTCTCTTTTCTCAAGATGTTTCATTCCTGGCTCCCAATCCTCCTTTCCTCTATCTCTTAGACTTAAAGACTTTACCTTCCATTTAGATACTCCCTTAAACTCCCTATCTTCCTAATTCTCCAATCTATTTATAGCACATGATCTCTCCTTTTCACTAACAGCCATGTATAGGAAAAGTACCCATGGGATCATGATGCATAAGTATTCTACTTTATTAATTAAAAATTCTGATATTTCTCTATATGAACATAATATGCTCTCATCCCATTATTCTTTATAACACATCCCTTCTGTGCCCATTCTTTGTCCTCATCAACTCCTTCAATTTCTCTACCCTTCAGTACCTTCTCAGGTTCACTTGCCCCCCTGCCCATATTGATCCTATAACTAGTACATTAAACTCTTTACTATGAATGTCCTCAGTCCCCTACTATAAGTTGTCTCATAAGTTCCCATGGATTTAATTATTTCTATGCTAATAACTCCCTGATATGAAAACCCAATCCTAGTCTTTCCCCTGAGTTTCAATTCTGCTTCTCTAATTGCTTTTTGGCTATTTCAAACTGAATATCTCAGAAACATCTCAAATTTAACATGTCAGAAACAGAACTCATTATCTTAATCAAAGACCTATCTGAACTTCCCTATTTTGGTAAGATACAACCATTCTTCAAATTCCCAAGTTTAAAACCATATTATCTTAGCCTTCTTACTCTCTCTCTGCTCATGTATTCATGATTGCTAAATCCTGCAAGTTCTCTCTAATACCACAATATCTTTCACATATGTCTCCTTATTTTTCCTGACAGTTTACTGTCTCAGTATCTCAACTCTTACCTAGTTTCTTACTTGCTTTCTCTGCCTTAAATCTCTCACAATTTCTACATATCCTTTATGTTTCAACCAAAGTGATTTTTCTAAAGTGTAGACCTGATCATGTCATTCTCTTATTCAAAAAAGCTCTGGGAATTTATATTGTGTCAGAAATAAAATGCATAAACTTCTTGCTTATTGTACAAGCCATGTATAGTCTTTATTGCAAGCTATCTTTCCAGCTCCTGGTTCCTTTCCCTTGTTCATATGCAATCCAGCCAAACCAGTCTTTTTTCTGTTCCTCACCAAGGACATTTCATCATTTACTATCTCCTTGCTGTTGTACTGGCTATGTCAAATGGCAAGAATTCCCTTCTTACCTCTGCATTATAGAATTCCTGTCCTCCTTCAAGATATGTATCAAGTTCTACTTGAAGTCTTTCCTTATTATTTACTGGTGCCTTCCCTTTCACCCTACCTTGTATTGAAGCACTTCACTTATATTTATCTGCATATAATTGCATATGTCTTCATTGTCTTCTCTTAAAATGTGAGTTTCTTGCAAGTAGGAATTATTTCATTCTTTGTACTTTATATTTTGTACTTGCATCTCGGGCATGCAGTAAAATGTTTAGCACATATTAGGCACTTTAATAAAAATATAAATAATAAAAATTAGTTGTTGCATTGGAAATTCTGCTGAATTTGGTGTCAAGGGACCTGATTGGAGCTACCATATTTGTCACTTATTACCTGTCTACTCAGTCTTTCTGAGTCTTTGTTTTCTCATGTGTAAAAATAAGGGGATGGTTCTAGAGGACCTCAAAATTCTGTCCCAGCTCCTAATCTATGTTGTCATAGTCCTATGCACAAAACAACTTTAAGTACAAATCAAAATATGCTCTGCATAAAAGAGAAATGTTCAGAGATGGGAATCCTGTACAAATGACTTAATAAAATCACTATACTCTTATCCTCAAATACTTTCCTATAACACTTTATATAAGAAAAAAAATTTTTCTTCATATAAAAGTGAGAAGTTCTCCTTTGTCTAAGATCAAAAAGAGCTAGCGCTAGCTTTATTCTCTCAAGGTCTAGAAGAAGCTGAAATGCTATTATGGGAAGCTTTAAAAATCATAGCATTAATTTAAATTTTGATTTAACTTTGTGTGTGTGTGTGTGTGTGTGTGTATTCTATGGTTTGGAGTAAAGAGAAATTCATTTAAAGTAGTCAGTGTACTCTGAGCAGAAGGCGGCAAAAGTAAGTTTTGAAGATTCCTATTCTTGCTAAGACACTACAATGGTGCTCTTTCTATCTCTGTAATGCTAGGAAGAGTTGAGAGTGCAAAATTGCTTCTTTGCTTTCAGAATATTCAACATTTTCTATTTTTATCAGGATTTATTTTTCATTGTCAAAACTTTTTAGATTATAAAGTATTGATAGAGGAAGCATGCATAGTAAGAAAGTAATAGTCAGGAAACACATGATTAAAGTCTTTCCTCTTACACATACTGATTATATGATTCTGGGCAAATAACTCAATCCCTTCATGCTTCAGGCAAGTCTTTAAGACTATAACTGTAAATCAGTTGTTAATTTGCATTAGCAGAGGGAGTGTTCTTACTAGGGATTACCTATACCAGTGAAATTATAGGTCTGGAACAAAAAAAGTATAAAATACATATAAAGAACTAAAACATTCAAGTGTTAATAAACTTTAGCCTTGACAAAATATCTTATCAAACACTTTATCCACTCAACATTATTATGAAATCATGTTGCTGATAATTCCTGTCTCCCATTTATATGTAGTTTCATGAATATTAAGCAATGATACTTTTGAAGTTATATACAGTTGTGCCTTTCATCTGGAGGCCTCTTGGGCCACAGTGACCGGTTTTCCTGGTGTGTGTCTTCAAACTCACATGGTGAAGTCCAATTAAAGTCAGTAGGAGTTTTGCACCCAGAGGGGCACTAGCTCTTAGAGGGGAAAAAGGATATTATCAGTATGATTTATACAAAGGCAGGGAGTATATGAATCTCTAAAGGCAAGCTGGTGGGAAGAGAACTCAAAGCTTGGCTTGAAAACCCTTTCTTCTTGTTTGCCTGACTCTAGGGAATTGGGAATGTGCAGAGCTTGGAACAGCTGTTCCAGAAAGACCATCTCATTACACTTCCCCGAGGTGCTCTGTATAGATGTCACATTATAGGATGTACAGTGGGGTGCCAAGATGACAGTCCCCTGAATGATCCAGTGCCAGATCTATAAAGAATACAGATAATTGGATCTATGGGGTTAACCAGGTAGCTGGCCCAAAAGAAAGAGATAAGAACTTTAGACTGTTGGAAGTCATTTGAACTCTCTGGGTAATTTGAACCTCCCATTTTTCCACTTATTTTTCAGAACCCACACCCCTCAGTTAGCTACCCTTCTTTTCTCCTACCACACTGAAATACCACACCATAATTTCCCTGGATAAATTTCTATACTAACTGAGAAAGAATTATCAAAAATATAATAATGAAAATAGAATAGAAAGAAAATCATCCCCCCTCAGTTCTAGCATACATTAGAGATCATTTAATTTCACAAATAAGCAAAAAAAGGCCCTTTTTTGATATTTGAGAGAATCACCGTAATACTATTAGTCTGTTTTATAAGCAAATACATTTTAAAAATAGAAATCATTGAAGTATATAGAATGACACAGTGTTGTTGCATAGGGTTTACAGTGTCTCATGTTTAAGATGTCTTTTTGTGCAGTGAAGCCATTTAATGAAAGTGCTCAATGAAGCCTTTTGACATTTACGTTTCTCCTTATCGTATATTTATTAAGCCTGAATATCACATCATACACACATAAAATATGAATTTGCTGGAGAGGAATGATGACATATTTTAGTACTCTGATGGTGGTGCCAACATTTCATTTAGGATATTTATATGTGTCATCTAAAAAAAGGACAATAAATTTCATTGAAGACTCAATATATTACACGACTTTTCATCAGCACATACCAGAGGGAAGACTGAAATCATCAAAAGGCAAAGGAAGACATGCTATTGAATAATCAATCTCTGAAAGCATTTGATGTTATTAAAAAACCTACATTTAAAATATCATAATTCTAAAAAAATGGATGTGTTGAAAGTAGTATGAAACATATTGTAGAAAGGATTTCTATCAAGTATATTCTTTCTTTTCCATTTTCAAATATGAAAATCACTTGATATATGAACATAAAGAAATAAAGTGGTGTTATTAGTCTTAGTAATGCTAAGGTTATGCCATAGGCCCCATCCCATGAAAGTAGAAAATCTCTTAAATCTCTTGGAGTGAAATATTTGTTAGTTTCCAACCACTGCACTTGCTAAATGGCAAAAAATAAATCAAGGTACATCTAAAAGACATTTGATAAAACAGTAAAACTTCTTGGTTCCAAGAGTAGATGAACAGAAATTAATAAAGTCCCTTTTGGGGGATCCCATGATTGTATGGACACATTTGCTAATTTTTAGTTATCTTTTCTTTTCTCTAGTTTTAATTCTTTCCTTGTGAGCTTTAGTCATTCTATGACATTCAGTAGAAATTATGATGAAACTTCAGAGAATCCACCATTTGGCTATTTCTAGTGAGATTTCCAACCAAGAGTGCTGATGAAATGTTCAGTAGCCTTTCATTTTTAAGAATAGGAAGGTCATAATTCAATATAGTTTCTAGAGAGTTGTACCATATTAATAGCATCCAAGTTAATGAGAAGGGTTCAAACATACCACTTGGGTCAGACCAGGTGCTATATTTTAAAAGGAAATTAAGAATTATGGTTTTGGCATAAATATACTGTAAAATAATGTTTTTTGGCATATGTGACAAAGAATCAGCTTTGCTGTTACTTAACCTTTGTCCTCAGCTACTCAAAAGTTTGGATAGTGCTTTTGATAGGGCAGTTTCCTAAAGAGGTAAAAAAAAATACCCACACTCAGAATTCTTCCAAAGTTTTCTTTTTTCCTTATTTTACTTTGTGCCCAATGCTAGAAAAATTACACACCTCTTATTTTTCTCTCTTAAAATCTAATCTCACCCACAGGTGAGATTCTAAATCTTCTCTCTTTAAGGCTTTTGAACTAATCTTTCCTTATTTTATTTCAACAGAGGCCATCTACCATGAGCTCCCTCATTTTTCCCATTTCACACTTTAATAATCTTCTGCTTTGGTCCCCATTCTCTCCTTTTTTGTTCTTATTCTTGGATCTCATTTCACATCCATGATTTATTTCATCTTTATCTAATCATTTGAATGTTCTTCTTGTAGGAAAGGGGAAACCCTTCCTACTTCCCAGACCACAATGAAGGTCCTGAAAACAGACTGACTATTTTCAAGGCTAGGCCTAAACATACATCATCTTACCTAATTGACTACACATTTAAAACAGAATTTCTTCTCAATCCATAAAAACAAATTATTTTTGAAACACAAAATAAGAAAAATTCCTTGCCTCTTATAATTGACTCTGGATGTTCCTGAAACAGAGCTGCTCCTAGGAGTCACTTTTATATATATCTAATACTCTTTCTTATGATTCCCATTTCCAGAGAAATTAATTCATTTTTTAATGGAAATAGCTATCCTGAACTATTGAACTAAGAAATTCTTTATTGACTGGGTACCTATTTTTATATTTACCTCTAAGAATTCCCAAGTCACCACCTTTCATCTCAAGTTTATCTTGCAAATTACATGATTTGGTCTTGATATCTCAGCTCTCTAACCTCAACTTCACTAAAACAGAAAAGAAATGAAGCCAATTAATCTGAGCAAGGTTAACCATAAGCAAGTAAGCAGCTTGCCTTGCATGCAACACAATATAAGGGTTCAAGAAGGGACACTGTAAAATCATAGCATATTTGTATAAGCATAGGCTGCAATTCCTACCTTTATCCCTTTTTTCTCCCCCTAGCCTGGATTATTAAAAAATCCATGAATAACCCATTTTAACACTCTTATTGGAGAGAATTTAGTAAGAGACAACATAGAATAATCAATAAAGGACCAGTCTTGGAATTAGGAAGACTTCAAATTTTACTTCTGTTACACTAGTTAAGTGGCCCTGGACAAATGACCCAGCCTCTGAGTGCTCAGACAAACCTCTGTAAAATTATAAATTATACATGGGTTGCTGACCAGCATGGGGTTTCAATAATGGAAAAAAAATAACAGGAATGGTCCTCCTTTTTCTAAAGCAAAGCAAAATAAAAACTCAATAACCTCATACAAAATACATCACTGTGATTAGCAAGAAACTGTAATAAAATTATGAGTATGAATATAAGCCACTCTCCAATGAAAATAATATCTTACTTTTCTTGAAAAGAAAATATATAAATTATGTATGCATTTACATACATAAGGATTTGTTTTTATATGTTATATGTGTGTGTCATTTGTTATGTATATGCAAATACATACATGATTCTCATTTAAAATATCACTATCTAGGTAGAACAAAAAATAAGCATGGATATTAGATGATAGACAAGTGATAGGTAGATATTAGATGATAAATAGATGATAGATAAGATCAATATTATATTATATAGATATTAGATGAGGAGGAGCTAGGTGGCAAAGTGGATAGAACACAAGATCCAGAGTCAGGAATACCTGAGTTCAAATTCGGTCTCAAACACTTACTAGCTGTGTCACTGTGGGCAAATCATTTAAACCTGTCTGCCTTAGTTTCCTTGTCTGCAAAATGAGCTGGAAAGAAAAATGGCAAAGCACTCCAATAAGACAGACACGACTGAAAAGACTGGACAATAATCACAAAAAAAAGATATTAGATGTGTAGACAGATAGATATTACATGATAGAAAGATAGATGTTAGATGGATAGATTAGACCTTAGTTATATAAGGAACTTAACTATATTTTTGTAGTTTTCCTTAAAGGATCACATAATTAGATATATATATAGCAGCCATATGAATTATTATTCATTTTGAGATAATTCAAGGAGGTTACACTATGTTTTTATTTGGATTGTAAAAACACAGATTACCACAAAAAATTTATCAGTGGTGATTTAAAATGTAGCTAATTTTAAAAGGGCAGTTATTAGCTAGCAAGAATGATTAACAGCAGGAAGACAGGAAGGAGATAGTCTTTTGGGAAGTTTGGGGAAAAAAGAGAACAAAAAAATCTCATAAAAAGATAGCAGTGATGATGAAAATGAATAAAACATTTATTTGAATGGAAAATGTTTTAAAAATGCTTTCCCAGTGACTTTTAATATGGTCATTTCACATAATTATTTTTTAGTACAGAATGAGAGCCAAGAATGCTAATGTAATTTTAAGCTGAATTAAGATTTGAAAAACTTCCAGGAATAAGAAGGTGACAGTTTCATTGTACTTCACCCTAATCAGAATATATCTGGGGTATTGTATTCAATTCTAGGTGCTATGTTTTAGGAAAGGAATTGATAAACTAGAAAGAAGAGGGCAACTGGGATCATGAAGGGCATTCAGTTCATGTTATACAGTTCATGTCAGATGAAGGAATTGGGAAGGAAGGAAGGAATATTCGTCTAGGAAAAAGAGGTCTTTAGGGAGGTTACAATAACTGGCTTCAAGTCTTGGAAGGAATGTCACTTGGTCCCTGTTGTTAGATTTGTTTTGTTTTGCCCCAGAGGGTAGAAACTAGAAGAAAGGGGTAGAAACTTCCAAGAGTCAAAAGCAAGCTTGATATAAAGAAACACTTCCTAACAACTAGCTATCTAAAATGGGGAGGGCTGCCTCAGGATAGAGTGGACACTCTCTAACTGGGGGCTGTCATGCTGGATAATAGATATGACATAGTAGAAATTCTTCAGGTAGACATTAGACTAGAGACAGATCTCTTTCAATTCTGAAATTTTGTGATATTGTCTCTCTCCCTCTCTGTCTTTCTCTCTTTTCTCCCTCTCTTTTCCTTCTTTTTTTTCTTTATCTATCTACCTACCTATTGCTTTATTTAGATATAGATATGTAATATAAGGATTTATGCATATATGTATATTTATTCCTATACTACAAATTTTGTTAAAACTACAGAATCAATTCATATGTATACATATACAATTTATACCTTTTCAAGGAATGTAAAGTATAAACTTTATTGGGGACTGACATTTATACTTGTAACATACTTTTTATAATTGCACATTTTTTTAAAAAAGATACTCCCACATGGGACACTGGTTTCAAACACATGATAGGGGTAAAACTTACAACTTTTATGTAGATCACCTTATTCTGAGTTTTTATGCATTCAACACATATCTAAAAAGTTTTTCCCCATTATTTTGTCTTTACTAATAGCAACTAGTTTGTTTGTCTTTACTGTTAAAGGTGTTCCTGTTTTCTTGTCAGAAGAGCTCTTCTCTGAGCATGTTCCAGGACTTCCTCTGTGATGTTTTCTTTATTACCCACATAACTCAACTTTTTTCTTCAATTTCAAATGCTCAGCACAGACCATATGCTAGTTAATCTCTCAGACATGGGATGGGAATAGTGAGATGGTACACTCTGGGTCCAGACTACTGATAGGGATAAAGATGCTTGAACACTTAAAGACCAAGAGCTTATTGCCAAAATCTGACTTAGTAAAGTTTTCCCTCCCCTGATATATTTTCACCTACAAGGTGATTAAATCAAATTAATCTACTCTGTTACATTTCTCAAAGCTGAGAAAAAGTGAGGAAAACTATAGCTGTAGGCTAATGCTTAAATGTCAGACTTAAAGAATTAAATCCTTTTTGTATCATACAGTAAGCAATGACTGCATTTCAGTAAATTCCAACTGCTGAAATAAATGGTTTTAATGGAAAGTGAGAACATGTCTAGTGTTTCTAAAGAAAAAAAAATCTCAGTGTGACATGACTTTTTTCCCTTTAAGCTGGTCACCTTTCTGGTCACTATTGTCAAAAGTAAAGAGATTTTTGCCAACATATTGCAAGCTTCCCATTTGGGTGGATTTCACCTCTTCAAAGTTCAAAGGTAATTAGTTTGGGTGTTTAAGTGGGAATAATAACATCAGCAAAATGAGAAACAATTCCATTTCATCACAAGTTTTTAACCACTATTTAGTTGACATGTGCCTGCTGAGCTAAATGGTTCATTACTTAATTATGCAAAAAATAACAGCATCACTGACAAATATCTCTCATCAAATAGTATTAGAAGTATATAGAAACATGTTTCAGTCTCTCTACTCAGCACATAATTATTTCATAATGAGAAAGAACACTTAATATGTACCATTAATGAAAGAAACTTACATTTATCTTGAGTTTCATCAAAGAATTCCTACAAAGTTACATATAATGTAAAGGAATCATTTTACCCAGTACTGAAGCATAGTCACGTCTAGCATACAAATGTTGCAGATGTATAATACTGTTATGTTTGTTTTAAAAATGTCATATTATTTTACAGTTATATTTCTTATGAAATGACAAAAAACAAGAGATAAGTGGTACAGATGGGCATTATTTGGAACTGCTGGCTGCTCTTAGAATAAGAGAATTTGCTGACCTTTGTTCCATCTTAAAGAGTGGGTAGCTCTTATGTGCAAAAAATAAAAGATTTATTTTTAACAAATGAAAACTTTTGACCCATTTTAAAGTTATAAAGCAATCATCTTGGAAATCTCACACAGATTCCAATATTGCTGCTAATACTCATAACCATTTTTGGAATTCCTTAAGGAATTATTTCTGAAGCAATTTGAGTGATTCATAATAAAATCAGTTTTGTTGCTTTTGACTCCAAAATAGTAGTATCAAGCTTGATCGCTCATGTTAATCATTAGACTCTTTGAAAGACTTTGGTCTGTTCCCTAAATTTAAACAATGTCTTCTCCCATCATTTCAGATATCTCTAAATATGTGTATGGGCTTTGAAAATCATTTTGAAAAATAATTTCATATATACACACATAAATATATGCATGATTTTAAGAGGCATAGTATTGTGATGATCAAATGACATCTTGTTATCTTATATTTATTTGGAATGGGATGCTTAATAATGTTTTGTATTATAGTTCTGGCCAGAACAGTAAGATGGGAGGAAAAGGCACAGTTCTTGATCATATGACTGGATGGAACATGGGCCTTAATTTTCAGATTATGAAGGATAAAGTCTTCTTAATTTAAAATGTTCTTGTTTTTATTATAAGAATAACCCTCTCCCCCAATTTGGTTTTGTAAATACATAAGGTACAATCTTTCATTTAAACCTCATGGTGACAGTGATGAACAATCAAAGCAGTCACACAATAGTCATTTATTAAACCCTCTACTGTGTGCCAGGCACTGTACTAGGTACTGTTGTTACAAATACAAATACAAACCTTGTTCTTAGGGAACTTATATTGTCTTAGAGGAAAGATAATATACATATATACCATATATAAGGCAAATTTGAGCAGGGAAAGTCACTAGCATCTGGGAGGATTATTGAAAGACTTCATTTAGAAGGTGGTACATGAGCAGTTTTAAAAGAAATAATGAATTCTAAAAAGCAGAAGTAAGGCCAGAGTAAATTATAGGCTTGGGAGGAAGCCAGTGTAATGGAAAAGAAATGGATCTGCTACATACTAGTTGTGTGACTTTAGCTAAGTCACTTAACCTTTGATCCACAGTCTCTGTAGCTCTAAAATGAGAGAATGATTTCTAAAGTGTTTCCTGTGCTATTTCTGTGTTTGAGAGACAGCATAACATAATGGAATGTCTGATAGATTTGGACAAAGTATATAGATCCAAATATTGTTTCAGCCATTCATTATATATATAATAGTGGGTATCTCTCTGGGCCTTGGTTTCTTTAACTCTGAAATAGGAGAATTGGATTAGAGGACCTCAAAGGTTTCTTATTTCTTCATGATCTTATAATTGTCATTCATAAGAAACAGCAATTCATAAGAAACAGTCCAATGTAATAACTAGTAAAAGAAGCATTTTTTAAACGACTGAAGTACATATGATCTGATGAAAATTAACGACAGGGGTTTTGGGAACATTCAGATAAAACTTTGTCTTTGTCTCTGTTTTCTCTGTCTCCCCTTTTCCGTCTATTCTCCCTTCTTTGTCTTTTTTGTACTCCTACTCTCATTACCTTCTTTGCTCCTCTCCCCATTATCTAGAAGAAGTCACCTTAAGCTTACTTAACTTTCTCTTTTTTTCTGACCATCATTTCTCTATCTCCCCTTTCTTAGTGCCTTTTCTTTGTTTCTTCACATTCAGGGAGACTGATTGGTAAAAATTGAGTGACTTTGTTTCAAGTAAGCCCAATTAGATCCTAGGAGACCCATTGATTGGAGGTAATCTAATCTTTGTAATGATACCTCTGTGTTTGTCACTATCATTACTACTAAAACCCCTGAATTCTTAGTCTATAGATATAATTTTAAATAGCTAGGTGTTTATACTGAGCTGTAAATTTCCTGATAGTACACATGCGTACTAGTGCTTACTGAATATAATGCTCCTCTTTCCCCACAATGTCATGTTGGTTGATTGAGTGAGCTTCCATGAACCATAATGCTTTACAAGCTAAATGTTTAATATCTTGGGAGCTTTTGGCTGAGAAGGGAATTCCTTTTTGAAGTAACATAATAACCCAATGGCTCAAGGTCACTACTTAGAAGGGGACAAAACTTAGTTTGATGTATAATACTGTTATGTTTGTTTTAAAAATATCATATCATTTTACAGTTACATTTCTTATGAAATGACAAAACAAGAGATAAGTGGTACAGATGGGCATTATTTCGAACTGCTGGCTGCTCTTAGAAAAAGAGAATTTGCTGACCTTTGTTCCATCTTGAAATTACATTCTGCCTACTCAGAGTTTCCTGTAATTGCCAAATAAGAATATAGAAAAGGACATTAACGTTAAAAATTCCACTTATGGCTAGAGCATCACAATAACCTCCAAGATCACATGCAGTTAATTTTTGCTTCTTTCTCATAATGTAATTTTGTCTTTAAAAAAGCAACGTTCCTTTTCCTCTCATGCACCCCAAAGATAGTTTTCTTTCCTTTCCTTCTCTATAACTTCTTCACAATTCCAGATTTAAAATATCAAAATCCCAAGAGTTTCTGCTCAAAGAAGTGCCAGAAATTTGTCTTTTCCAAATGATAATGGGACATAATCATTTTCTAGGTTTTGAATTTCATTCAACTCTTAAAAAATTTTTCTTTCTGTATAAGTCTATATTTATGCTACATACTATGATGCCAGTTTCTGTGGACCTAGTCATTTGGAGTAGTAGTTTGTCTAATTCTTAAAAATCCTTATTAAGCATACAATCATTGAGACTCTCTGCTTGTTTATTTATTTATTTATTCATTATAGCCTATCTTTTTTAAAAAAATTCTTGCATTGATAAAGTATTTCTAAGGGACTTTCCTCCAAGACTATTTTTATCTGTGTACATAGTATATGTTCCAAACTCTAGAACCTATATCATAAATTATTGAGTGGAAAAATTCCTGTATGTAGCTAGAGTCAGGAACACCAGGTTACAAATTTTGCCTTTGACTCTCTGTCATTATGATCATGCACAAATTTTATTAATCTTTTTGAGTCTCAGTTTGTTAATTTATTGAAAAAATTGGCTGTAGTAATCACAGCATTAAGTTGCTATGATGGCCAATTGGAAAAATGTGAGTAAAGTTTTTAAATTGGTGTCAACTATTATTATTTGTTGCTTATCACATGCCTTCTAGAGAGCTTGCTAAATATTTTTGAATGAATGGATGGATTTATCTTAAATAAAAAGAAATTCTACTCATTGTTAAAAGCAACAATAACCTATTTAATTATTAATTTTAAATGAAAAGCATACTTCCTTATTCATATGCTCTTTCCAACTTCTTGCTGCTAGGGTGAATAAAACAAATGCAGCCATAACTAAAGTGATAATTATTGTCCAGTTTAATGCAGATCTCTTGAAATAGGTCACAGGATTATTAATGGAGGTTCATGATGAGGATACTTTCTTGTAGTTTTTTAAAAGTGAAAATAATGCTGTATTAATAAATATTCTTTTGCTCTAAGCTTGGTAGATAAACCTACTCTGGTGAGAGAAAACCCTCATTGGTTTGAAGGAAGCCATTGACTACAACTTTCTCCTAAGATACTGATGATTGTAACAAAATCCTTTAGCTGCCTAAAATATAGCACCATGTTGATATCTTCATTTCTGTGATTTTTTAATTTATAGTCAAATAATGGGATAGTGGTTAAGGATTTGATTTCTGAATCATGAAAATCTAGATTTTAGTGTTACTTTTGTGGTCCTAGGGTGGCCCCTCACTTCTCAGTTATTGCCTAGGTAGTATCTTAAGATTAGAAGTGGCAGAGCAAGTGGTAAGCAGCACGGTGAAAGGAATTTCTCATTGGAAGAACCATACACTCATCAAATAAATTCTTAATAACAGACATATATAGCTACATAGGAAAAAAAAGAATATATATTCACATAATATATGGATGCATCTGTATTTATATATGTATATATATAAATGTGCATATGTATATATACTTACATATACAAATAATTATGGCATAGTAATTATTTATAAATAAATTATTTATAAACTCATATATAAAATCTTCACATATAGCTTAAATATCACATGGGAAAGAACTAAGTGGAAGGATTCCTATCATTCAATTTACACTATGCTATTGGATGGATAGCCTATGACAGGCAGTTGCATGAAAGTATTATATATATCTTAGATAGATATTAGAGAGGACAATATATGTATCAAGCTTTGTAAACTTTAAGGCATCACCCAAATTACTATTATTATTATTATTATTATTATTATTATTATTATTATTATTATTAGTGGAAGGAAATGGGATTTTACTTAGAAAATCTGGGTTTCAGTCCTAGCTTTGCCAATTACTAATATATGATATTGGACAAGTAATTTAACTTCTTCAGTTCCTTTTCCTGATTTACAAAATGAGAGGATTGGGATCAGTGACTTCTCATGTACCTTTTGGATCTGAATTTATGATGCTAACTGAATTTTCAGAATTCAATATCAAGAATAAAATGGGTTGGATTGCATTTGGGATATTAAATACTGCTTTTAATAATGACAAGGTTCTCACCAAAACAAATTACCAATTTTAAAAAAGCAAGTATAAAGTAGGAGATTTACATATGATTGAGAGTCAGAGAAGTTTAGAGCATGATATTAAAAGACTTGGAGTTGAGGGTCACTCAAAAAGTGAAGATTCACATGGTGAGTATAGGTAGTATATAATGATACCTGTGAAAACTATGTATAAGAAACAAAAAGGATGTTAACAGAGATGCATGATGTGAAAACAGGGTAGATAAGAATGAAATCTTAACTGAACCATTTTACTAGCCTTCATGTTATATCAAGAGATCTAATGAAAGTCCCTTGGTTTATTGGATTTGTGGTGATATGGACAAGAAGATGCAGAATAGAAGGCTAGAATGACTTATGATCTATATGACTAGAAGGAGTATCTATATCCAAAAGGTATACCAAAACATATAGCAAAACTTCCCTGGTAAGAGAAATATATTATGGGGACTAAACCTTTGTTTTTCCTAGTAGTTCTGAATAAATAACTTTCTGGTTCTGTGCCTTGTAGTCTTTTTCTAACCTATGAGGGTAATACAATCTGCCAGTCTTGAATTGTTATTCTGGCTTAATTAATGTGTGCTTTAAGCACTTGGAGTACTTTAGATGAAATGTGAATACCAATGCCAAGCTATAGTATTTATTTTGTATAATTATGATCCTCTCTTCTGCTTCTTAGCATGTCTATTTGAATTGTGCATTAATGCTAACAAATGCCAAATGGCAGAATTATGAGAAATTCTGTACTATTTTTGGGGGGACTGAAGATACTTAATAGTAGATACTGCATTATGAAGGCAATTTTCTGGAATTGCTGTGCTCTAATCACATGGGAACCATATTATACTCCTGAAAGGTTATAAACAAATTAGGAATCCATTTATCTCCCAAAGAAATAGAGATCTTAGGAGTTAATGACAAAACCAATAATTGAGTCAAGAGCTTTGACATCATACATTGAGATGGTATCCTATAGAATTTATTTCACAAAGCCATACCATACTGAATAGATGAATAAAATGAAGACAATGCTTACTTCAAAGGGAATTCATAATTTTATCTCTTCATTGTTATTCTTAAGAAAAAAGTTTCAAGGATGTTGTTTGCATATTTTTAGGATGAAGATTCTATAATTTCCATTTATTTTCTGAGACCAGAAGGTTGAAATAGCTGTAATTTAATTATGTTAAGAATTGTTAAACTATATCATGTAAGAATAAAAAAAATACTTTCCATATGTTAATCAACTGTTATAAAATCATTTCTTTGTAAACTCTGGTGCATGTAATAGTTACACATCCCTTATTTTATCCTTTTAAACTTCACAAAAAGTCTAATATATTGTTTACAAAGTCATTACATCAAGCAGATAATAACGTAGTTCCTACCAAGGGGAACTGATATTTTTAATTATTATAAAATAAAAAAAATTGTGGAAAATAGTATGTATTTTATGCGCTATTTTGCATTATAGTAGATAATGCATTGCAGTAGATAATGAATTTCAATAATTCAATTTTAACTAAAAAGTATTTTTAGTTTTTAAAAATCACTAAGCTTAAAAATTGAATGTTCCTGTCACTTATTGAAAAATGGAACTGCTTCTTATAGTCTATTTAAGAACCAGAAGTAATATTTTTAGTTTTAATCTAAATACCTCTTTCTGTCTCTGTCTCTGTATCTTGCCTCTTTTCCTCCCCCCCCACCATGCCCATTCAAAGGAAGGATGAAGGAGGGAAAGAAGAGCAACATTATCTCAGCAAACAGTACTGGGGAGAGAATGAAAAAACATCATAAACATTATTTAAACTTGCATAAGCAGTATTTTATGATGCCCTGCATTTGATTTAATATCATCTAAATTGAAAACATCAAATATTACCTTGATCACATTTTCAGCCATTTTTCAAGATAGTAGGTACTCATTTCCTTTTCTGTCAACAGCTTTACAAACAGTTGTTAACAATACATCGAATCTCTTTTAATCTGCAGCTCCTCAAGGCTGATGTGATCACTAAACCAAAGATTTTCTAATTTACAGATTTCGTTAGCAGATGCAGTTAGCACCATTCTCATAACATTAACAACCATCGATTTCCACCATATGAGATTATGTTAAGTCTGCTTCTGGCAAGAATAATTTGCATATTAACACACTAACAAATGAAAATGAGAAGCAGAAAATTTAAGTTAGATCTTTTCAAAGCTTTTTGATGGATCTTAGAAAGTTTTAATGTCCTCAGTGTATATCAAATCACAATAATCCACTAAATTGCTTTTGAATAAGACAGCATAATCCCCATGTTTTCAAAGAAATGATCTTGAACAAATATTTTGTTGTTGTCCATATGATATTTTTCTATATTTAGCCTATATGTTATGCTTACTTCATTAAGTCCTAAAAAGCAAATTATTGAAAAGAAAAGATTGTAACCAAATAAATATACCCAGACAGAGAAAAAATAGGTAGCATGTCATTAAGCCACATTTCTTGACTATTTATTATATGGCATATCAATGAGAAGGTAAGGGAATTAAGTTGAATTAAAAGACATATTAGTGCCTATAGTTACAACTATGTGAGATAGATAATATGAATATTATTATGCCCATTTTGCAGTTGAGAAAAAGAGAAGTTTGAGAATATGAAGTCTCTTGCAGATGGCAATACAGCTAGTAGATATCAGTCCTGGGACTTAAACCTCTGTCTTCTTATTAGATATTTCTACTCAGATATTTTGCCAGGACTTCAAACTGAATTTATTCAATTTATTACCCTAACTTTCAGTTCTGTTTTATATATATATATATATATATATATATATATGTGTGTGTGTGTGTGTGTGTGTGTGTGTGTGTGTGTGTGTGTGTGTATACATATATATATGTGTGTGTGTGTGTATACATATATATATATGTATATATGTGTATATATATATGTATATATCTATATTACCCCCCCATATTGGAATATTTTCTCCCATATCTGCTTTTCGAGTTCCCTTCCTGACCTGGCCAGAAATACTACCTTTTTCTTTAAACCTTCTATAAGCTTTGTGAGGAGAATCCATTCCTTATCCCTCTAAGCCCTTACAGGTTTGCAACTCTTTTAAACTTATAAAACTTCATTTTGTTCCTACTCCTCCTTTGAGCAGGAATTGAAATAGTGACCTAAGGATGACCATAGCCTTAACCATTACAGTCCTCTGCTCTACTGTATGTGGAACCATCAATTCTTTTGAATGGTGAATATTTGAATGTTGTGGATAGGTTCTTTTACTTTGGCAATATACTTTCCAGGGATGTCCACATTGGTAATGAGACTGACACACACATTGCCAGAGCTAGGTCAGTGTCTGGGAGGCTCCAAAGGGAAGTGTGGAAGAGGAGAGGTATTGGACTGACCCCCAAACTGAAGGTCTACAGAGCCATTGTGCTGACCTTATTGTTGTACACTGGTGAAACTTGGACAGTATACCAGCACCATGCCAGGAAAATGAATACAAAACATGTGAATTGTTTTAGGAAGATTCTGAAGATCGTTTGGCAGAATAAGACACCGGACACTGAGGTCCTTTCTCAAACTAAACTGCCAGGCATTCCGACTCTACTTGAAGAGAGTACAGTTCACTAGTTTGTTCACATTGTCCAAATGCCAAATGTACACTTGCCAAAAAAAAAATTATTTTATAGAGAACTCACACTGGGCAAATGCTCAGAAGGTAGTCAGAAAAGGTGATACTAAGACACTCTCAAGACATCTATTAAGAGCTTTAGAATCGATTGCATGACATGTGGGACACTAGCACAAATCTGTTCAACATGTCGTGCCCTCATCAGAGAAGGTGCTATGTTCTGTGAGCAAAACAGAATTAAATTAGCCCAAAAGAAAAGTGAGATGCACAAAATTAGAGAATCTACACTTAATGTTCAAAGAGACTATTTGTGTCCTATTTGTGGCAGAGCATTCCGAATTCATATTGGTTTGATCAACCACACTCAAATACACTGTAACTTGACACTAAAATAGTGATACTATTTTGGTCCTCTTTGAGAATGAAGGATAACAACCAACTTCTTTTTGTAAAATAGTTATTTTTGTTTATATTTTATGCATTACCCCTACTATATATTTTTCAAGGATAAGGATATAGTATTCTTTATTTTTTTAAAACTTTCCTTATCCTTAGAATGTTACATTATATTTAGTAAGTCATTAATTAATGTCTGTTGGATCACACTATAAGTTGTTATTTATAAGAATGTAGCTATAGAGCTAAGATGTAAGGGATCTTTGAGATCCTTTCTTTCAAGCCTTTATTTCATAAATGAAGTAACTTAAGCCCACAAATGAGAATTGACTTGTATCAGGTCATTCAGTTGGTTAGTCATCCAAACCTCAGATCTTGAATGATTGTGATAGAAAACAATGCTTGTCTACTTTCGGGACCTTATTCCTGTCATATATTGTCTCAAATCCTGAATTTTTAGAATTTTTGATCTTTGAAGAAACTAGATTTATCTCTCTAGTGATTCCAAATCAGGGCTTCACAAAATTTTTCAGTTGGCTCATGACTTACTTTGGTTTAATAATTGGTATTGAGTTTCCTTTCCTCAGCATGTGTACTCTAAAATGGATGGATGCAGTGGGTAGATTGCTCTTCGTGCAAGACGCAATAACTGAAAACGCCTTCATTCATTCCCGTAAGTGCACTTACTCTGTGGATGGCAACTTGAAGCTTTTTACCCTTAACTTTTTCAATATGTTACTCTTGGCTCTTGGAGGAATACAAAATGAAAAACTTTAGCTTTCTTGCTATTTTTCTTAGACACATCTTGGAATTCCTTGGTTATGATTTCTTGCTAAATTTGAGGAAGACCAATACCTGCATATAAATAGCAATTGATTTTTACCGATTCTTCATGATTTCTCTGGCAATATACAAGAAAAAGGGTGTGGGTTTATTTTAAATCCCTTCATCTACTCATTTATAGTTTTCGATTAATTTCTCCATTGAATTCCTTGAGTCATTTGCAAGTACAGATACCTAAGACTTGTCACTGCTAATGTTTATCCATTTAATTGAAATTTCTTATCCTATTGCTATATTAGGGAGCCTATCCATTTCTCCTTCCTTCCTCTATTAGGATGCTGATTGCTAATTTTTATAAATGTGAATTCTTGGTACAGTTATTAATATTTAACCAGTGTATATATATTTCACCATTATTTAGTATATTTCTTTGTTTTATTGTTTTTCTTTGTGTAGTAAAATCAATAAATGATGTTTCCTCTTTCCCACCTCCCCAGCCCCTCCCTTTCTCCCTCTCTGCTCTTTTCCAGAGGCTTATAAACATGCTGTCTTCAATATTAAATCATACAGAGAAAAAAATTCAATAGCTAAAAAACCCTTCATTTGGCCTTGTATTCCTACAAGGCTTACTATTAGTTAAAAATTAATAGTTAATATTTTTTTCCCTCAAACCTTCAAGTTTTCTTAATGAGGCTATTTTTGTTGAAATCATCCTCCTGGTCACTGAGATTTAAAACCTCAGAGTCATACTTTGCTCTTCTCTGTTATTCTGCTCCAATACCTGATCAGCTGACTAGTCCTATTGATTCTCCATTCACAATATATATCAAATGCAACCCTATCTTTTTATTCCCATTTTACTTAAATTCCTGCTTTACTTACAACTTTCATTACCATTCACCTGGATCATTATCATAACCTCCTAATTGTTCTCCTTCTCTATAATATTTTCTCTGTAAATAAATCCTCTACTAAGAAATCCCTCAAAGTTGTTTTCTTAGGACCAAAGTCCAATCATGCGACTCCTCTGCCCCCAAAAACTTTACTCACTTTCTCAAATTAATTTCTCTGACTGGCTTTTAAGATCCTTCATAATCTGCTTCCAATCTATTTCATATTATTGTCCTTCACTCATTCTACTTTCTGGCTAAATTGAACAAATTTGGTTTCCAGAAATCAGACATCCCATTTCCTTTTTGATGTATTTTATAGAGCTTTGTGAGTTTTCATCTGGAATCTACTTTATACTCCTTTCTATTTCTCAAAATTATCAGAAGACAGGACTGATTTTTTAAAATTGGTAGCCTTCAGGTGCCAGCTTCTACATGAAGCAAGCCTATCCAAGTTCCCTGAAATGGTACTATCCTTGCCCTAATCAAATTACCTTCAATTTATTTATCTGCATCATACTGTGACATATTGTGTCTTCACAGGAGAATGTAAACTCCTTTAGTACTAAGACCATTTTTCATTTTTTTTTATCTTCTTGGCAGTTCGAATAATGCCTATCACAGAGTGGATGCTTAATAACTGCTTGTTGAATTTAACTGACCTCATCATCATTGCTTTTCAATAATCTTCTCATCAACTATATTGGTACTTGGACCAGAGTGCATGTTCTAGAGAGAGAATGTTCTAACAATCTCTGAAATTCTTGTCCTAGTATGCTAATGTCCTAATTGGTGAGTATTCTATCAGTTCTATCTAGGATGAAACAAATTAGGCTTCATTTTATTTACTAGATGTTTCTGTGTCTTTCCTGTCATGTGTACACCCACTGATCCTATTTCCAAGATTTTTAATTTTAGAACCATAATCAAAACAATCCTGCCATTGATACTAAACCTGGAATGAGTATCATTGCTTTTTATCTCCCTATACATTTATATGTATATATCTACATATACATGTATATGTATACATATATATATATACACATACACACACACACACACACACACACACACACACACACACATATATATATATATATATATATATATATATATATATATAATTAACTTTTTTATTTGTATCTCCAGCATTTAGTATAATACTTGGCATGGTCAGCATTTAATAAATGCTTTAAATTAATTAATTCATCAATGCTATAGACTATTTCATTAAAGCTTTGTTATATTATTTCAGAGCAAAATTATTGCAACAATTATTTACTTTTTCTGAAAATTATTTTTGGGTTTACAAAATATTTTACAGTCTATTTAATTATTAGTTTTTTAAATTAATCAGAAACAAGTAATGGATGCTTTGAGATGCCAAAATCAAATGTATTTTTCTTTATTAAGAGGATTCCTCAGATAAGTAGTTATCTTAGCTGCTCCAAAATATGGACAATTATCTTGCATAAGTGCATTCACTAACCAATGTTAGATAATTAATTAAGGCTGCAGGACCTTAGAGAAATTATCTTTGGGCTCTGCTATATTCCTTTTGCAACTTGAACAGTAGCATAAATAGAATTGTATCATCTTGAATTAATACAAGTTGATGATTCCTAGAGCCTCACTAAATTCACTTATTGGGGGTATCACAAAATAAATTTGATGTAGGAATATGCAATTTATTCTAACCAAAATGAATAAGGTGATTTTACATGAGTGTTTCACTTGACATGTTAGATGTGTCCTGATAAATTGCATGTATGTCAACTTTTTTATGCCTAAAAACTTGTGAAAGGGAACTCACTAGTTAAATGAATCTAGGGATAACTTCTTTAGATAAATGAAAGATTCTTTTTATAAAGAGCATCACTGTTCTTTAATTGATTTGTTTCATGACTATGGATCTTTAGAAATCAGGTTAATTTGGAGTATAAACTCATCATGTTTTAGATTATTATATGTTTCTGTTGTATAGAGTACACATTTGAAGAGTGGTAACAAGAATAAATGGCCATTAATGGGTGACATGGATCAAAACACAGCTGCCAGTGAATATTCTTAAGAAAAGCATCAGTCGGTTACATATGTGAAAATGTTTGTAGCAGCCCTTTTTGTCGTGACAAGGAACTGAAAAGTGGATATCCATTAATTGGAGAATGACTGAATAAGAAATTATGTTATATGAATGTTATGGAACATTATTCTATAAGAAATGATTAGCAGGATGATTTCAGAATGTCCTGGAAAGACTTACATAAACTGATGGTGAGCGAAGTGAGTAGAATCAAGAGGACATTGTACACATCAACAACAAGATTATACTATGATTAATTCTAATGCATGTGGCTCCTCAACAGAGAGGTGATTCCGACCAATTCCAATGGTCTTGTGGTGGAGAGAAGCATCTGCACCCAGAGAGAAGAATATGGGGACTGAGTATGGGTCACCACATAATATTTTCACTTTTTTATTATTGTTTTCTTTCATATTCTTTTCTTAATCATTTTTTTCCTTTTTGATCTTATTTTTTTTCTTGTGCAACATGATAATTGTGGAAATATGTATGGAAGAATCATACATTTTTGACACATATTGCTTGTTCTCTATCCAGCAGAAGGGGTGGGGGAAAGAAAGGGAGAAAAATTTGAAACAGGGTTTTACAAGGATAAATGTTGAAAACTATCTTTGCACATGTTTTTAAAATTAAAAGCTATTAATTAAAAATAAAAAGAATAACTCACCCAACAAAAAAAGAAAAGAAAAGAACCAGTCTGGCCTAAGATGTTAGTTACCAAATGTCAGACCTGAAATTTATATGGAGCATATTTCTGGTGAGTTCTTGGTAGTCTGAGAACACTGAGATATACAAGGAGGTCTGAAGAAGGGGTGAGAAAATGAAATTATGCAATTTTATCTGTGTAATTTTCAAAGAATTCTCATTTACATTAATCCCTTTAATCTCCTTAAGTCCTGAGAGGCAGGCTGGTGTAGTGGCTAGAGAGTAGCATTAAAACAAAGAAGCCCTTAACTTAATTATCTCTTGCCTCAGACTTATACTGGTTCAGAGGATAATAGATTTTGAGCTGGAAAGGACTTTGGAGGTTAGATATCCCACACATGACCAATATAGTCTGCAATATTCCCAAGTGTAGCCTGAGTCAAATTAAATGTAATTGAGAAAAATTGAACAAAATAAATAATAATGTGATTAATTATGGATAATATCAATATATGGTTTTTTAAGCCAAATATGTATCTGCAGGGCTTCTTATGTAGGCTTTAGTGGATCTTGTTCTATTTGAGTTTGATACACTGATTTTGTCCAATTACCTATTTTATTGATGAGGAAAGTTGAGTTCCAGAGAAAGAGCAATGAAATGATTTGCTAAAAATTACACAGGCAGAAAGTGATGGAACTATGATTTGAATGCAGGATTTATGACTCCAAATTCAGCACCCTTTCCACAACCCATTACCCATTATGTGGTTTGAATTCTATATTGAAATTCTTATGTAGATGAACTCACAGGTCTAAACCAAAATCAATCTCACAAAATGGGTAAGATAGCAATGATTATATCCATTTTATAGTTATCGAGATTATTTAAATTACTTGGTAATGGTAATGATTACAGAGTGAATGACAGAACAGGAACTAAAATCCTGATCTGACTAGTACACTGTGTTTTGGTTATTTAAATTGTTTCTTTAGGACCCCATTTGAGGTTTTCTTGGCAGAGATAGTGGAATGGTTTACCATTTCCTTCTCCATCTCATTTTACAAATGAGAAAACTGAGGCAAATAGGGTTAAGTGACTTACTGTCTAGGGTCATTCAGCTAGTAAGTATCTGAGACAGATTTGAACTCAGGAAAAATGAGTCTTCCTGACTCTAGGCCTTAGACTCCAACCACTGAGTCATTTACCTTCCCTGGACTAGCTGCCTAATCCAGGTTTCCTCAAACATATAGTCAATGCTATTTTAATGTCATAATAATACTACTTTATCTATGAGTGGACATATAGTATACCATTTGCTAAAAGACATGTGAACTAGAGGCTCCTGGATGATCCTTTAGTTCCTATGGAGCTGTGCCAAAGATCATTGGCATGAGCGAGAAGGAGCTGTCCACTATGCTTTAAAAGGGGATGACAAAATCTTGTCCCTTTTCTCTTCTCTTTTAAACATGTTACTTAAGATTCAAGCAGCATCTTCTTTGGATTTATAGCAAAGGAAGGGAGAATTTCTCTCTTCTTTTGCTTCCTAGTAGCAGGTAAATCAGCCATGAGAACATGGCAGCAAGAAGGAGTCTACCTTTATGTGAAGTTAGCACAGTGTCTCAAATATATTTGTTTCTTAATAAATGCTAGTTGAATGGTTAATTACTGACCATCTGGTTGAACCCTTTAACCCCCCAATCTTACTGACCATCTTAATTTCATGTATTGCTACATACAGAATGACCACACATACTATTTTGTGTCACAAAATCAATAGTCAGGCTTTATTTTTCAGCAATGACTTTGTAGAATTAAGGGCGTTTGACAATTATTTTTAGTGTTTTGCTTATCAAAAATCAAAACAAAATCAGTATTAACCTTTACTATCTAGTGATTATTCCTACTACCATTGGACATTTAAAGAAAATAAAATATAGGTGTGTAAGAATTTCCCATGGTGATTTTGTCTCTGGTTGGAAAAAAGCATCATATTAGTTTGATCATAAATTTCTCCTCCAAAATTTGGAGGAATATTGATTTGTTTATTTTGGATGTTTCGATATTTTTGATATCCCCTTTTTTCTTGACAAAGAAATCCATTCAAAATTCACTTCCTCCAGCAAGGGTTTTCTGTTCACAATTTGGTTCTCTAAAATGTTCTATAGATGCTAGTTGCTATTATTACAATTACTCTGTTCTTTTACCCTCTGGGAATGCTGAACAAATAGTGGGCACTCAATAAATGGCTTTGCAATCCCTTCTTGGCAATTTGAACTATTTTTTAAATTGAGTTCTCTCTCTTATCTTAAATTCCCATGTAAGAGACAACCAACCATCCAGGCAGATTTACAAACACAATTTTCACAGAAACCAAAAGAAAAGATAAATAAAATGATATTTCATTAAATATTAATTCATATCACACATTTATAAATGTATATCTTAAACTTTAAAACAAATACTAAAAAACATGCAATTTCTGTAGTTACAAATATTTATAATAGGGTCTCATCTAGGGTTAAATGCTTTTTTACAATGTGGATGGAAGTGTGTGTGGGTGTGGATATGTTCCTCCCTTTTCTCTTCACTTTCTTTTTTAATCCTTTTCCACTAAGGAATTTTAAAAGACAAATTAAAAGCCTTGCTTCTACTTGGAACTAAAAAGGAAAATTACTGGGGATTCATTCTTACTAGCCATAGTGACCTCTAATTAAGAGATCCTACCATGTCTCAACATTTTTCAAGGCTCATAGATATTTGCATAGAATTTTTTTACACTAGTTTTCATCTATATTTATGCCAAGAAAATCATTCTCATGAATTTTTCAGCCATATTTCATAGATTCAGAAAGCTGACATTGACTTCAGAATATCCCCCATTCTATTAATCTTTTGAAATTCTTCACTTCTTCTATTCAGTATTCCATATGTAAAATAAACTTTTTTTCTAGTATCTTTATTATAGACAATTGGGCCTGTTATCTGCTTTATTTGAATAAGATAAATTATGAATTTGTAGAATAGGAAGGAATCTTAAAGAAATCAATGATGGATCTTTATATATGGAATACTGTTTGTGAGCATGACATATAGTTGATATAATTCTTATTATTTCATATATTGGGAATAAAAGATGAAATCAGCCTATATAGAATGTTGTTTCCTTAAAATTTAGGAAAAAAAAATTGGAGTCCCTGAAATTTGTATCGCTATTGAAATCCTAGACTATATTTTTTCATGCAAAATGTTTAATGAGACGATTACATTTAGCTACTAATAGCTGTTGCTTTGCTTTGCTTTTTTTTTTTTTACTAGTTTTTCATCAATTACTTAATTTGCTTCATTACTTCTAAGTGATATACTTTTCTAGATCATTTGATTTTAGCCATCAGCTCCAAAAGTTACTGTTAAGGCTAAATGTTCATCCCATGTAATATGGATCATCTTTCCTTCTCTTTCTTTTCCTTCTTACAACATGTTAGATGACACCATATACTTGGAATCAAGCATCTTGACATATACAACAATATAAGAGATAAAATGATTTTTGCATTTGAGACCTTCATAAAATTGGGATAAATTGAGCGGAATGTGTTTATTGCCAGAAAGAAGCTTTCTAGAAACATTATTACAGCTGCTTCCTCTTTCTCCTATAATCTATTTGGAAAATTTCCCCATTCTCCTAAATTGGCCGTAATTTGATAAGAGGGTTCTAGAACTGACTTTTTGCCTTTAAATAATTGCAATAGTTGTTAGTTGTTTCATGCAAAATTACTTGTTGAATTATATCATTATTTACAATTCAGTAAAGGGAAAGCATTCAAAGGGTGATTCTTTTTTGAATGTATTGTGCTTTATTTATGTTGTTTTTCTTCCTTTGAGAAAGAAGTGCTAGGATTAAAAAAAATTTCTATGACAAGGTCTAAATCTGTGATTTTTTCAGTCTAAGTAGCTCCTTGGTGAGGAACTCTCTCTTTCATTCCAGATCAGAAAATTTTCTGTAACTTACAGCCTGAAAAAAATGGCCTAAAATACAAAAAGGTTAAATGATTTGCCCTTGATCACACAGAATTTTTATGAGCCAGAATTAGGATAAAATATAAATTAGGGAAATTACCTCTATTATTCTATAAGGTAGTGATGGGGAGAGTTGGATAGTTCTATTTTAAATCAGATAAAGATACTAATATCCCTCTGCAAATCAGCATGGGGTCATCCATATGGAAAGAGTGAGAATTTTCTCTCCCAGTATACTAGATTTTAAACCTCAGCATACAATCAAATATTCAGAAAACATTCTCTTACCTAAACTCTTAACTGGCCTACTTGCTTCTCATTTTTTTTCTCCTTTTCAATTAGTTTTGTGGGTTACCACCATATTTTTAAAAAATACTGTAATTTCATTTATGAGAGTGAACATTTCCGTAGAGGTACATTGCAAGCCTTATACATTTTAGGATATGGTGTCATGGCTTGTATTTGAAAAACATCACTTACTGGTCAGTTAACATTTTGTGTGTGTGTGTGTGTATGTGTGTGTGTGTGTGTGTGTGTGTGTGTGTGTGTGTGTGTGTGTGTTAAATCCACTGTGCAAACTGACAAGTCCTCAGAGGACTGAGCCTATGCTTGAAGTTGTGTTCCAGAAGAGTAAAATTTACTGACATTTGCTATCTTGTTAGCTCAGTCTTTGAACACCCATGACATGCCACAATAAAGGATGTGACTCAGACATCAAATGCCTGCATGTAAATTTTTCTAAAGCACTACTTAGATCATATCATTATTACTTTCTTGTTGCCTATGTGAAAAAAGGTCAAACTGCTAGACATTGAAGGTCTCCACAATCTGGCCTGTTCTAACCTTATCAGTTGATTCTTCTTCATATAGTTTGACCCAAAATGATCCCTCTCTTTTCTGAAACTTTTTGTCAGTTATTCCCTTTTTGCAGTTAATTGGCATTCATTTGGCATTCATCATGAAATACCATATGGTATCTTTTCTCTGCTTGATGGGAACTTTTATTTAAACAATTTATCATTATTAAGTTTTCTATCAGCATTTCATGTTTTCCCAAATTAGAGTGAGCTCTTTGAAGGAAGTAAGCTTTCTATACATCCTTTCATCAGTAACTTCTCTTTAGGTTCTTAGTAAATAACACTATTTTTAAAAAAAGTATAGTTATTTTATCATAACATTAACACATACATATAGCATTCTATTACTTAGAAAACACTTTCCTCACAACTTTCTTGTGAGATAAGTCATGTAAACATTATTATTTCCCAGAAAATAGGGTTAGGGAGGATAAGTGATTTGCTTATAGTAATGTGAAAGTTAAGTGCTAATATGGGATCTGAACCCAAGTTTTCTGATTTAAAGTACATTGTCCTTTCCTCTATACAATATCACTGCTGAAGAAAAAGCTTTTGTAATAGTCTTGATTGGTATTTTAGAGTTAAGAATCTTTTTAGTAAATATTTACACCTTCTGGATCCATGTAGAAAGTACTGTATTTTTATGTGTGCATTGATAGTTTTTTACAGTTCCATAAAAGTTGTATACTTGCCCAATAGTGGGAGAAAAAAAATTGACATGAAACCTGGAGAAATACAACTTATGAAGACATATTTCTCAGTTGTTTAGTTATGGCAAAAATTCTCTGATTTCTGGATGAACAAAAAACTTTTAGAATATCTTGGTAAACAATGGAAGAAAAAGTAGAAATTATGATTCTAGACTTCGTTATATTATATCACATTGTGGTAAACATAAAAATTTTTTGATATTTGCTAAAAATAGAAAAATAAATCAGTTGAAAATATATAGAAGCAAAAATCAAAAGTAATAAAATATAGTATCCAAGTATCAGGGAAATCAAAGAACATAAACTACTTGAGTCTCAAACTGAAAATAATGATTGGAAAGTATTTTTGGGGAAAAATTTTTAAAGCAGCATCTTCAATATATGATAACATAATAATAAACACAAAAAGATTTATAAATATATAAATGTAAATGTAAATAAAATAAGTTTTAAATGTAAATAAAATGTAAAATCACAAAATATAATTAAAATGAGAAATATGATACCTTTCCTAATTATGGCTAGGGGAGAATACTCAATACAATAAGAAGTAGAAGAAACCACAAAAATTAATCAATTAATCAAGAGATATATATTAAACACTTACTATGTGTAACACATTTTATATACTTTTTAGCACATTAAATGGAAAAATGCTTTTGGATAAATAAATTAAATGCAACCATGATAAGAAAGGAAGCTGTGCTTGGGAGAATTTTTTCCATTACATATTTCTGATAAGTGTCTAATATCCAAGACATATAGGGAAATACAGGAATATATAAGCCATTCCTCACTGTATTGGTGACCAAAGGTTATGAATAAATTGCTCTTAAAATAATTGCAAGCTATTAACAAACCTGAAAGATTGGTCCAAATAATTTATAATGGAAGAAATGGAAATAAAAAAAGTTCCAATTTGTTGGATGTGAACTGACTTTGCCAAGATGATAATTGGTCAATCAATCAATAAGCAAGTATTTACAAATGGAAATCATATTGGAGGGGCAATATCAAGACAGACAGTGTTTGTAAAGTTAAGAATTTGTGAATTCTCAAAGCAATTTGGAATATGGTTAAAACATATATTCATGAAAGAAAGTGGCCAAAATATATTGGCCAGAGGTATCATTACTAGAGATGTTAGATTCCTCAATAACATTAAAGACAGAAGGATCCCAACATATTTCCAAATATTCTTAGAAGCTCTTTATATAATAGCAAAGAACTAGAAATAAAGGTGTCCATCTAGGCTGAACAAATTTTGGCACATATGTATAACAGAATTTTTTAAAATTTCTCTGACAAAGTCAGAGAACAATTATAGGAACTGTTGAAATGAAGTGAGCATAACCAAAAAAGCAATATGAACAATTACTAAAAGAATATGTATGGAAAGAACAATAATATTGAAATCAAAATGATCAATTTTGGCCCTGCAGAAGAGTTGAGAGAACAGGTCACACTTTTTTCTTTTTATAAAGCCCTTTTTTTTTTCAAAACATGTGCATAGATAATTTTCAACATTCACCCTTGCAAAAGCTTGTGTTCCAATTTTTCTCCCTCCCTTTCCTCCACCTCTTTCCCTAGATGGCAAGTAATTTGATATATGTTAAACATGTGCAATTATATATATTTCCACAATTATCATGTTGCACAAGAAAAAAAAATGATCAAAGTGGAAAAAAATGAAAAAAAGAAAACAAAATGCAAGTAAACAACAAAAAGAGTGAAAATGCTATGTTGTGATCCACACTCAGTCTCCTAATCCTCTCTCTGGGTGCTCTCTTTATCATAATTCATTGGAACTGGCCTGAATCACCTCTCTGTGGAAAAGAACTATGTCCACCAGAATTGATTATTACATAATTTTGCTGTTGCCATGTACAATGTTCTCTAGGTTCTACTCACTTCACTTAGCATCAGTTTATTTAAGTCTCTCCACAAAGCCTCCTTTTCTTCAATGAAGAAGTTGGTGCTATGAGTGTAGCAGGCTCTAAGTACTGATGGACGAGATCAGTGTGCTGATTTGATTGTACCATTTTGCTTTTCTTCGGTTCTCCTTTTAGAATAATGTTATGAAGAATAATTGGAAAAACTTCAAGTATAGATCCAGCAAAAGATTATGTTTCTCTTGTTAGAGAATGAGGCTAAGGCAGTGCAAAGAGGCTAATAACTAGAAGTTTAGCCATTAAGTAATGAACCTATTTTGGAGTGTATAAATAATATCTCATTTTATCTTCACAACATCCCTGAGAGATAGGAACTTCCCCAACTTAGAAAAAGGAAACTGAGGCAAAGAGAGATTGTGATTTTCTCAGATCGCACTATTCGTCTCTGAGGGCAAATTGGCAGGCAGATCTTGACTCTAGAAATATCATTGGACTCACCATACCAAGCAGCAGCAATATTTATATAATTTTTGAAAGTTTGCAAAATGCTTTATAAAGTATTATGACATTTAAGCCTCTTGCCAAATCCAATGAAGAAAGAGACTATTGGTATTATTATTAGCCTCATTTTACAGATAGATACAGACAGATTAAGCAATAGAGTCACACTTCTAGTAAATGGGTTGAGGTAGGATTCAAACCCAGATTTTGCTGATTTTGAGACTTTTCTACTATACCATACAGCCTGTCTCACATAATGCTGCTTCCTTCACAAAATAATAGATCTTTCAAAGTACTGAAATAGGATACACAGTATATATTTTACTTTAAAGTGTTTGCATCATAAGAGAAGTAAGCAAACTAGAAATAATTTATGTAAAAAGAGCTTTGGGGGCACCACTAAATGTGCTTTCTCAAAAAAAAAAAAAGAGTTCCACTTCTTAATATAGGAGAATGCTTTTCCTCCTAGAAGTATCAAGGGCAGCTTAAATCTGTCAGCAAGGATGTGCATCAGAGGAAGGACACCCACTCAAAGAACCCCCAAATATTCTGCCTTCATCAATCAATGACAGCTTTTATTCACTCCTCCTGACACATTAACATTTCCTTTTCTAGTCCTTTTTTCTTACAGTGAGTCATCCAAGTTTTCCCTCTGAATTTGTTTCTATTTAATTTCTGCCCTTATGTACTTCAACTCCCACTTGTCGACATGTAGATGATAATCTGCATTGCGGATTATATGGACCTGGTTCTTGAGTTAGTTGCTGTTCCTGCTGACTCAACAGGTTTCTATCCACTGGCTTCTCAGATAAAAGGAGTCCTGGCCTTTATTTCCCAGGCATCCACTTTGAGATAATTTCATTTTTGTGAAACATCAAGCCCAATAAGTTGAGAAACTCTGAATTCAATATTCAAAGGCAGTCCTTTAAGTAAGTGAACTAGGCATCCATATACATGGTATGATTCAAGGAGAGCCATGAGTTTTCAACTATCCAGGATATCTCCCTTTCAGTCTATAGAGACATTTCTCTTCCTTGGAATTATTACAATTTGAGTCCCTAATTTACTAATCTAGTTTTCCACTGGTTAGGTTAACATTTTAAAGCTTCTTCATAGCTTAGAAGCAGAGTGAGCCAACTCAGAGGCAATATAGTTTGAAACATTTCGATTATGAACAATAATTTCAGTAGTTGCATATGGCCTAATAAGTAAAGGTAAAAGTCTCTTACTTGTTAAAGTCCTTGCAAATACAATGCTATTCAACCTTTCTAGCTGTAGCTTGTACCAACACATTCCATGTACCTTAATTCCAAACAAAGCTGAACTAATTCCTTGCATGATCTTCCCTAAAATATTTCTTGTATTTTATCTTCTAAGGATCTTTGTTCCTGCTATTACTTATTCCTGGAATGTCTGCCATCTCCTTCTTTGAACACTGAAATCCTAACCAACCTTTGTAGCCCATCAATATTATCTTTTCCCTCCTTAGAACTTATAATGCACTTTCCTTCTCATCTTCTAATGGGCTTATTATGATATTTTGTATTTAACTCATATATCCTGACTATATTGAAGCTGAACTGTGTCATAGTTAGCTGCTCTATAGTTCCACTGCATCATAGTTAGCTAATTTGACTTGAAATTTCTTATCTACTTCTTAGTAAACACTTAAGCCTGCAGCTATCAGCCTTCAATGAATGGAAATATCTCAGTGCCTCCTAGGAGGAAGAAGGCTTCATGCAGCTATGATGCTTTAGTTCCTGCTTCTCAGTGAGACTGACAGTTTTAAAATGAATAAATCATCACACTGAGTTTTAAGTATTACTTAATTGATATCACTTAATTTTCATAATTAATAGCTTCATTATGATCCTGATTAGAAAACTGTTTTCAAGTGCCATATTAACTCAAAGTTCTATAAACAGTTTTTTTAAACATGTATTTAGACTGAAAATGTTCATTTTTAAAGAGTTGAAAAAGAGGAATAAAAAACAATAATGTTTCATACTTCTTCAAACTTTTTATTCAAGCTCAAAAAAGCCTAACTCACTTTTTAGCATTACCTTTTTCCTTACTAGGGAAAATGTGGCTGCTACATTTTTATTCGACAAAGGGTAAACAGAGGCATATCATGAATTACAAAGGACACAGAAAGCCAAGAAAACTAAAATTAAAATAAAATTTAAAAAATAAAATTAAATGTGCCTTCCTGAGAATCTAAACCTTTTCAAGGTACATGAACATGGCTCTGGTTCTTTAGTGACTATCACCATTGATATGAATTCTATTTCATGCTTATAAATTTCATAAATGATATTTCCTTAATTTGTATGCACAAAAGCACAGTGTGATCTATGTGTTTTGTTACCTGACTTTCTAAACACATACACATGAATAGCTACTCTATTTCAACCATGCTTTTAAATGGAGTTTGAATTTTGAAATATTTGTGTTTCAAAGCAAAACAAAACAAAAGTAAACAAAAATAATATAAAAAATGTGTC
Source organism: Sminthopsis crassicaudata (assembly GCF_048593235.1). Lineage (NCBI taxonomy): Eukaryota > Metazoa > Chordata > Mammalia > Dasyuromorphia > Dasyuridae > Sminthopsis > Sminthopsis crassicaudata. The sequence continues at coordinate 124,373,256 of NC_133621.1, forward strand.
TCATATCCACAGTCTTAAAACCTTGATGATACTAGCAAAAATTTAGGGTGCATTTTCATAATATATTATAAATTTAAGAGTTCCAAGTTTCCCACCAAGGGGAATAATAAATTGGGATTTTCAACTCTGGGGATGCTTTTGACAAGCAAAGCTACTGATGTGAAAACAGGGCATTCATAAGAATTGATGTCTCTTCTTTTTTTATTGCTCTTTCCTGGCTGGCATAGAGTAAAATGCTGCTGACTGAAGTCAGTTCATACTAGATATAACTGTAATGAAAATGGCATAGTTCAGTTTAAATCAATCGCTAAAATGATAATTGGAGAAAATATTGGAAAAAACAGTTCAATTAAAAAAAATCTAATGACAATCTGAAAGAAAACAATTTTTGCTATTCTGATGGTTGTAAGATGTGAGATAAGGGAATAACGTTTATAATAAAGGAAAGAAAGTATGATACACTAATTCAATCTGGGGATTCAGTCAGAAGTTAACAGCTTTAAATAGGTTATTTTTTTCGGATGATTATACAATTAGCCACATGATCCATAAATAGTGTCTTGAAAATGTTCAAGTCTCTTAATAGTATATTAAATCTTTGTGAATAGGATCTTTGACATATTCTGGAAGCCAAAAGAAAATCACATAATGTTACTTTATAGACATGATTGGAAGGACCATTTTATTAGGATAGGGATAATGTGATAAAAACCATTCTATTGATGAAGACTACTACCCATCTCTGCCAAAAAAGAAAAAAAAATGTGCAAAAACAACAAAACAAAATAAATGGGATCATGAAGAGTCTGCCTTAACTGAAAACAAACTTATGTATGATTAAATATATCAATATATCACAGAATCATAGATTAATAACTGGAAAGAATGTCAAAGGACATCTTGTTTATACCTTTCATAATACAGAGAAAGAAACTGAGGCCCAACAGAATAAGTGTCTTGCCCAAGATATCAAGGAAATAAGAGAGACAGAAATGTAAAGTGGCCTCAGGTCCTCTGATTTTCAAGCAGGGTTTTTTTTTTTCTCTGATACAATGATATGGATGTAGTGGTGTTGTTTCAGTTATAGAGAAATTAAGTGATTTATCTAGAGTTAGCAGGTGTCAGATGTAGTATTTCCTCCCATGTTTCCCTAACTTTAGGGCCAGTATATTATTTATTAAGGTCAGCTTCAGATAATTATGGCAGAAGAGGAAAATGAACATATAATCTATGTTCCAAAGAATTATTTTCATCATAGCATTTTATTTAAAGTCTGAGAAAATAGGTGAAAATATCTTAAAGTTAGTTCCACTGTAGTTCCAGGAGCACTAGAGCTTCACTATAACATTCTAGATTATAGAACATAGTCTAGGTTCATTCTGAATTCGCTGGGGGATGTTCATTACTAAAATAAAATCTCATTACTTTATTGTGAGATCATTTCTTACATAACATGACCTTGGCGTAGATTATATCTAAATGACCCTTCAGTATAACATTCATTTTGAAAGAATTTTAAAATGTGTGTATGTATGTATGTATGTAGAGGTGTAAAATTATATCTTGCTTTATGAATATGACAGTTAGGCTGCTGATGGAATAATTTCCTGTGCCAGCTATATCTAAGATGATTAATATGATGATGTAATACTTTATCCATACTTTCTTGATGTTACTCCCATGATCAATGATACAGAATGAGGTAACTGATGTTTTTATGCTAGTATGTAAAAGGGAAAATCAAGCTGAAAGTACAGAAGGAAGTAGAACAGTCAAAGTGATGATAGATAATGAAGAGCGAAGAATGGTTTGAATTAAAGCATTATGGAACCTTAGAGCTATAAGGGATTGGAGAGGCATTCTAATCCAACAAAGAACAGAGATCTCTGATGCAATAAGTGGTCAACCTACTAACGTCTGAAGATGTCTAATAAAAGGGAACTCACCTTTATATAGTTTTAATTATTAGAAGGCTTTAAATGTATTATGCCTATAATCTGATTCTCTGTAGCTTTTATACAGATTGTCATGTGGTATAATGGAAAAAGAATTGTACCCAGAGGCGGGAGGAACCAATACGTTCAGGTAGTCAGGACATACTACATTGAATTTTACTGCTGCTAATTATGATCATAAGAAAGTCACCCTAAAATCTCTTTTAGTCTTTGTTTTCTTTTCTTGAAATAGGAATAACCACCTTTAGTTCTCACCAAGTTGCTTTGTGAATCAAATGTTTTTCTATAAATAAAATGAATTTTTAAAATGTTAGGAGGCAAACAACATGCAGAACATGGAGATATAAACAGTATCTTGCTCTGTGATTAAATGTCAAAAGTTAACTGCTACTCAGAGGCTAAGGTAAGACATTAAGGAAGACCTGTAGTAAATAGTCAAGAATTAAGGAGAGGTGAAGCTAGTGCTAAAGAAAGAACAAGAGTTTGGAACTGGGTAAGCAGATGGATAATAAAGAGCAAATCAAGACATCCCCCTTATGATGTCATTGTTCTTACTGAAAAACAATAACATCACAAGGGGGATGTCTTAATTTGCACAGAAATTGAAATCCAGTGGCAAGACATAAGTCAAGACAACTGGTCATAGTCTGCAATGCAGTGAGTGTATATACTTCCTAATTATGATTTCCTAATAAAGCAGAATCCATTCATGGATCATGGGATGTTCATAGTCTGTAGTGCTATGAGTCATTGTTTTGGATATAAGGATGCTAAAATGCTGAGCATACCTGGAAGATCTGGCTGTAGTGGAGGCTGAGAGGATATAGAAGTCAAAGGTTATTGAATTGAATCCTTTATGTTAGCAGTACATAGATTTATGTCTATTTCAGCAAACCTATTTTTGATGGCATTTTGATCATGCCATACAGCACGCTCTCCCTCCCTCCCTCATTCCCTCCCCCCCCCTCTCTCTCTTTGTGTTTGTGTGTGTGTTTGTAGAGATCATGAACTGCATCTGTGATTTCATAAGTGTAGGGAACTACAAAGTGAGGCAGCACAGTACCAAAACAGGTCAGGATCTTCTTTTCATCCCTAGAGATTTGCCTCCAACACTAAGGAGTTAAATGCTGAGTTAGATGCTAAATTTGTCAGTGATCAGACTTGAACCCAATCTTTTTGGTTTCAAGCAAATCTCTCTATCTACTTAGCCAAACCAGTTCATAGGATGATATAAATTCCCGTCCTTTTAGGAAATTATTGTAGCTAGGGCTCAGGTATATATGGCTGTAATGGTTCACTACTAAAATTATAGCCAAAGTTTAATTATTCAAATTTGAAGGTGGCATATGAAATTTAAAAGAGCATGGTATCTGGAGAAATTTAAAGAAATAAGTGCCTCACAGCAGACTCATCTTTAAAATAAGGATTTCTAGCCAAATATGTGACTTCATAAAATCATAGATTTAGAGCTAGAAGAAGTAGATGCTATTTTATACATTCAAAAGCAAAGTTGCAGAATAAATATGGCACTTTTGAGCTATGCTAATTTCCTCCATTTTTCTTATCCATTTTTGTATATAAACATATCATAGAATCACATTTTTCTCAGGGATCATCTAGCCCACTGTTTTTTTAATGGATGAGACAACTAAGGTTGCAAGATGGAAAGTGATTTATTAGTAGTTACATATTTAGTAAGCTACCTCTATTACCTTTACTACTATTAATTAGTACTCCCATTACTAGTTGGCATTAAACATCACAATAACCTTGTGAGATAAGTGTTATTTTAAACCTAGTTTTACTGATAAGGAAAATGAAAAAGAGACACTTGACCTGTACCATGGAGTTTCTCAAGGCAGAATTCAAATGTAGTTCTTTCTGATTCCAGGTTCCGCATTTGGTGTCCTACCCCTCTATTGCCTCAAATACAAATTTTATGATTCTTAGGTTAAAAAAAAAAGATGTCCATTTTTAGTAACACATTTCTATACAGAAGATGTTTAGTATGATCATTGTCACAACAATGTGATTATAAGAATAATAATTACCATTTTATGGTGTTTCAAGACTATAAAACATTTTATATATATCTCATTTAATCCTCACAAATCTGAAAGGCAAGTATTATTATTATCCCCATTTTATAAGGGAAGAAACTGAACTAAATAGAGGTTAAATGAATTCCCATTGTCACACAGCCAAGAAGTATCTGAAATTGGATTTGAATTTGTCTTACTGACTCAAGCCTGCCACTCTATTGTGCTACCGAGTTGCCCTCGAGGCAGCTAGACTAGAAAATTCATTTTTCTCCTTGCTTGATTTTCTATTTCTTAAGCAAATATTTTATTTAAGTAAAGAAATATTTTGTCTTTTTAATCCTCGTCTATTTAATTCAGTATCTAAAGGCTGTAATCCTCCAATGAATACATTGATCTTTGTGATAATCGTTATTTGAGCAAAGGGTTAAAGGCATCATGAAGTAATGTGAATACCAATCCAGTGTTCAGCTTCTTAATTGGGAAGCTGGTGACTATAAATAGGAAACATGGGGAAGGAGGTGGGGTAGAGAGGTAAAGGGGAAGGAGGATTGTTGACAAAGGAATTGTAATGTGGCAGCAGAGTTCTGCAACTGCACATAAAGTGAGGGGAAGTTGATTTTTAATACTACAGTGTTTATTACAGCTAGAGGGAAGCCAAAGTCATATCAAACAGAGCTCCAAAATAACTATCTACTGTACTAATATGTGCCAGGCATGTAAAACTTTGTGCTGTATGCTAAAACCTTTAAAATCATCTCTCAAAGAGTAATATTAATATGGCAGATATCAGTGTAGCTGACCAATGTTAAATCACCCTAATAATGACAATGCCTTAGAGATCACATCAGGACAAGATATGTGGGTTTCAGAACATTTTTTAGGACCATGGACATAATTGATTTTCCACTGTTTGCTCATCCATTCATTCATTTCACATCAACCATAGATTTCCATAATTGCTAGCTACATCATTCAGGGTAGAAGTGCACATTTGTCTGTGCAAAGGAATCTGAAACTATGTCTATGCAAAGTGAAATGGAAAGTTGAAGTAACGATCTGGGCATTTGGGGAAAAAGCATCCTAGGGTGAGGTTATCTGAGTTATGTTGTTATTATTGTTCCATTATTTCAGTCCTGCCTGATTCTTCATGACTCATTTGGTGTGGTTTGCCATTTCCTTCTCTGGCTCATTTTATAGGTGACGAAACTGAGGGAATTAAGGTTAAATGACTTGCTCAGGGTCACCCAATTAATAAGTGTTTGAGACCAGATTTGAACTCAGGGAGATTAGTCTTCCTGATGCCAAGCCCAGTGTTCCATCCACTGTGACACTTAGCTGCCCTTTAAGTTATGTATAAAGTGAAAATTTACTTGAGTTTTCACATCACATTGATTTTTAAAAAGGAAGGGAAATCTTTCTTATTTTTTTTAAACAACATCAATAATAAATAGCATTTGCATAGTGCTTTAAGATTTGCAAAATCTCAGCTAATCCTTACAATAATTATGGGAAGTTGATGTTATTGGTATGCTCACATTACAGATGAAGAAACCTAAGCTCAGAGACACTCAGTGATTTGGCCATTGTGACACAGCTAGCAAGAGTTTGAGTCTAAATTTGAATTCAGATCTTCCTAACTCTAAGTTCAGTGTTCTGACCCACTGTGTCATCTAGCTATAGCTATTTTTTTTCTCTGTGGATGCTAACTGTAAGCATTTAAAGAGTCTGTAAAATGTAACTTAATTCTGTTGTCTATTCCTCTTCAACAATTCAATACTTCAATGCATCTGCAACACTCTCAATGTAAAGTGTTCCTTTTATTGCTGCCAAGAAATCTAGGAATTCTGCCAGTCAAGAAGATTGAGAGGACTCTCATTTTTCCATTAAAAATGATAAAGTCCTACAAAAGAGAAATAAGGAGAGAAACTATTGGATCTTGGAAGCTTTTTTAATACAAGAAAAAAGTGAAATTAATATCAAGGTAAAGTGAAGATTTGAGTTTAGATCCAAATTTTGCCACTTACTATCTGGGGGACTTGGAGCAAGTCAGGTCTCCAGGGTTCAGTTTTCTTATCTGTAAAATGAGACAGCTAGATAGTAGAAGAATTAGATAACAAACTCAGTCTTTTAATTCCCAAGGTAGAATTCTTTCTGTTGCTTCACAGGGGAGAAAACAAGCCTGTACTGAATTGATAACTAATCTCAGTTATATAAGTAGTTCTAACCCTCTGGCCCGATGGTTCTGTTATTCAGCTGCCAAGATATAAGGAGCTCATCCATGAGACCTCTTGAGGTTCTACTGGCTCCATGATTCTCTGAGACACGGTTTAAAACTCATTAGTCTTTCCCTAAGCCCACATTAGTTCTGCATGGCTATCTACAAATAAAACAAAAGATGAAAATTCAAACACCAGCAACTTAAGAAGTCCTTTTCTTCCTTTCTCCCTAGCCCATATGCCAAAATTTTCTATTTGAGTATGTAAGTTCTCTTTAATTAGCTATGACTTCTATTTCATTTTTAAAACAATAGATTTGTGAAGACAGTTAATGGCACTTCTGGACTACTCTTTCTACTTCAGTTTTTTGATTAAAAAAAATAGAGCTAATAATAGTACCTATTGTGCAAGGTTGTTGAAAGTACAAAAAATAAATAGATATGAATCACTTTGAAAACCTTCAAGTCCTCTATATATACAACCATCATCATCATCACCACCATCACCATCATTTTCTTAAAGACTGATCAATTTCCTTCAAAAAAGAATACAAGAAAGAACCTTTTCCAACTATTCAAGTTCTACCATCTCACTCTAATTGTCTAAAATGTAAAGTTAAATGAGTCATATGTAATCCTGATGTGAATATGACAATAATCATGAGCTCAATTCAGCCCATCTGTACCAAATTGCTTGGATGAGGTTTTCTAAAATCTAGCACATTGAAAATTTAAAAAAAAATCCTAACAACTTCAAAACCAAAATTCAACAACAGCAACAACTAGTCTTTTTAAGAAATCAACTTCCAAATCTGAATTGCACATTTCCTAGACTAATAGTCTTCCTCTGAATTATAACTGTGTAGGGTTTTTAGTGTATGCGAGCAGGAAATAGTCCAAGTATTAATTATATTGATGAATACTAATAAAAGTACGAAACTTAATTATGTAGAAGAATTGCAAAGAACCTGAAATAACTATGTATGCATCTTGAAAATATATTTAAAGCAAATTGGATATTTTATTTTTCAACATGCTATCTCATACCAAATTTAGTGCTTTAGCTGAATGAATTAAATAATATTTCTTTCACTGCTGAGTATTTCCTAATTACTTTGTTTAATGGCAAATATTACTTCATATAAAACTAAAGTATTATGAAAAGGAATTATTTTGGAAGCTAAGTGTTCTATTAACTGTGTGTTTCAGGAAAACAGTCTAAGGATCATAGATTTTGAGTCAGGAGGAATTGGGGAAACATCTTTTCCAAAGCCTTCATTTTATTGATGAGAAAACTGAAGCCCAAAGATATAAATTAACTTTCTTAAGATTACATTGGTTATAAATGGAAGATATCAGATTTGAATATTGTTCTTCAGAGACAAGTTCACCTGATGTAATCAGAAAATACAATAACAACACTATATTTCACAAGGGGGAACTCTGTGGTTCCTATATGAAATGAAAGCATATCTTTTCTTGAATGAAGAATATAATCTAGGATAAGCAAATATTTTTTTCGTACCCCAAAGCCCTGGGTGAACTTCACAAGTTTAATAGTCTAGGGATTGGATAAGCATCCTTATGGGGATGATGGAATTTCTCTCCTATACTGTCCTATACTTCTATACTGTCCTCTGTCTCTTATACTGACAGGTAGCTTTTAGGAGGGTTACTTTATTAATAGGAGAGCCTAGATCCAAAGGAGATCAGAAACACACAATCTACACAGACAGAGAAAGACAATGACTTAAGAGAAATAATTCTGGGATATAGGATTCCTAGCAGCAAAGAAAAGTTTTCATGACATATGAGAAGAAGCTCAGCTGAGCAAGTGACCTACCTAGCAGAAACAAGATGGTCTGGGAGAATTAAGCCCAGGTGAACAGCTTGTTCAGAACAGACACCTTCTACAACAGTGAACAGTATGATGACCACATGGAAAGAGGAAGGACTTGAGGATCCTGAAATAGTAGGAATTGAGGGTTGTCTTTGCCACTTAGGAATGCCTCATTACAATTGTACTCTGAATTTAAACTCATTTTTTTTCCTGTGGTCACTAGGTGTATTTATAATAAGGAAGAATTCACCTTAGTTTCATCATTTCCCTTCCCCAGTCCCTCTTACAGGGGAGCAGAGTATTTTGTAGTTTTTATGCCATCTTATTAAATGCTTTGGCTAATGTCCACTTTTATCTACTAGCTGCTACTAGCTACAACCTATTGTTGGTGCGATGAGAACTTGTAATGTATAGTTTTAGAAGCTAGTCTTAGACACTAGTTGTGTGGACCTGGGCAAATTTTTTATTTCTATCTGCCTCAGTTACTCAACTATAAAATGGGGATAATAATAGTAACATACAAAGATTTCTTTCTTTCTTTAATATTTTCCCCCAGTTACATTTAAACGTTTTTTTTTTTTTTTACATTTCTTTCTAACACTTTTGAGTGGCCTATTCTTTCACTTATCCCCACTCTCAGTCCTCATTAAGAAGCCGTTTGTGAAATTATGTAAAAAAAATGAAGAAAATAAAGGGAGGGAGGGAGGGAGAGAAGGAGAAAGAGAGAGAGAGGAGAGGGAAAAGTAGAAGGAGAGGGAGAGAGAGAGAGGGAGAGGAAGAAGGAGAGGAAGAGGGAGAGGAAGAGGGAGAGGGAGTGGGAAAGAGAGGGAGACAGAGACAGAAACAGAGGCAGAGACTGCTTCCATCTGTACTAAAACACAATCAGTTCTTTCTCTGGGTATAGAAGAATTTTTCATCATAAGTCCTTCATAGTAGTTATAGTAGATCATTGTACTGTGAAGTAGTCATTTACAGATGGTCCAGAACATTACTATTACTTTTTTATGCAGTACATTTGACTTTGCTTAGGTTTCAGGTTGTTTTTTTTTTTTTCCCTGAGAGCATCCTGGTCATCATATCCCATAGAATAGTAATGTTCCATAATAATTATATGCCACAATTTATTCAGACATTCCCCCATTGATGAACATCACTTCAATTTCTAATGTTTTACCTTGAGAAGAGAGCTGCTATAAATATTTTTGTATGTATACGTTTTCATTTTTTAAGAAAATCTCTTTTGGGATTCTTGCCTAGCAATGGTATTGTTAGGTCAAAAGATATGCACGATTTTATAGCTCTTTGGTCCTGGATCATATATTTTGATCATTTATCAACTGGGGCATGGCTCTTATTTATTAAATTTTTTTTTATAAATTGGATTCAGTTCCCTTTAGGTTTAAGAAAGGGGCTTTATCAGAAATTACTTGCTTCTAAATTCTTTTTACAATTATTATTCCTAACTGTATTTCCCCTCATTTATTCTATTCTCTCTTTCCTTTCATCCTGTCTGATCTCAAAAATATTTTTTACTGACCACTCCCTCCCCCAATATGCCCTCTCTTTTATCACCCTTCCCCCTTTCTGTATTCCATTCCCCTCCTACTTTTCTGGAGTGTAAAATAGATTTCTATATACTATTGAATGTATATTTTTTCCCTCTTTGAGCCAATACTGATGAGAGCAAGGTTCATTCACTCACTAACCCCAGGATTTTTGAGAGGATATAGTGGAATAATTTTTGTAAAGAACTTAATATAATGCTTGGCATATAGTATGCTCTTTAAAAATACAGATTCCTCTGGAATTATGCCCAAAAAGTTATCAAACTGTGCATACCCTTTGACCCAGCAGCGCTACTACTGGGATTATATCCCAAAGAAATACTAAAGAGCGGAAAGAGACATATATGTGCCAAAATGTTTGTGGCAGCTCTTTTTGTTGTAGCTAGAAACTGGAAGATGAATGGATGTCCATCAGTTGGAGAATGGTTGGGTAAATTGTGGTATATGAAGGTTATGGAATATTATTGCTCGGTAAGAAATGACCAGCAGGAGGAATATAGAGAGGCCTGGAGAGACTTAAATCAACTGATGCTGAGTGAAATGAGCAGAACCAGAAGATCACTGTACACTTCAACAACAATACTGTATGAGGATGTATTCTGATGGAAGTGGAAATCTTCAACATAAAGAAGATCCAACTCACTTCCAGTTGATCAATGATGGACAGAGGTAGCTACACCCAGAGAAGAAACACTGGGAGGGGAATGTAAATTGTTAGCACTAATATCTGTCTGCCCAGGTTGCATGTACCTTCGGATTCTAATGTTTATTGTGCAACAAGAAAATGATATTCACACACATGTATTGTACCTAGACTATATTGTAACACATGTAAAATGTATGGTATTGCCTGTCGTCGGGGGGAGGGAATAAAGGGAGGGGGGGTAATTTGGAAAAATGAATACAAGGGATAATATTATAAAATATATATATATATACATATATATATAATAAAAAAAAAAATAAAAATAAAAATACAGATTCCCTTCCTCTAAAGGACATTCTTTATAGCCATTCCACAAATGTGGGTGTGAAGGGTGGGGCATGACCCAGAGAATATGTAAATATTCCAACTTTGTAAAGAAATAACAATAATAATGATCACACTTATATAAGTGTTTACCATGTGTCAAGCACTATGCCAAGAGCTTTACAATGATTATTTCATTTTATCCTCACAGCAATCTGGCAGCCAGGTGCTATTGGTTTTGTTTTGTTTTGTTTTGTTTTGTTTTGTTTTTCCAATTTGGTGGTAATATTGTTCACTCATTTTTCAGTAGTGTCTGACTTTTCATAACACCATTTGATGTTTTCTTGGAAGATATAAAGTAGTTTGACTTTCTCCAGGTCATTTTCCCAAATAAATCAACTAAGGCAAACAGGATTAAATGACTTGTCCAGGATCATATAGGTAGTGTTTGAAGACAAAATTGAGCTCAGGAAGATGAATTCTGCTGTCCTCCTTTCCTATTTTACAAATAAGGAAAATTAAATAAACAGGTGGCATGTTTTGTGTAGTCACAAACCTAGTAGTTAATTGTTATAGGCTGTATTTGAATTCTGGTCTTCCTGTCTCCAGGCCCAGTAATCTCTCTATGGGGCCACTTAATGGATCCATACCTAGAATTTCTGTAGTTTTGAATATATGCTATAAATTAAAGGTATCAGAAAGATAAGTTCATTTGACATGTTGCTATATGTGTGTTTAGCAAATGTTGGGTACAGACGAGTTCTTCCATGATGTTTCCTATTGATATTAAAAAACTCTTTATACATTACTATGTGATATCTGTTATGTCTAACAAGAAAAACTGCCCAAGAAAAGTAGTTTAGTCTTTTCACTTATATCATTTTGTCCCATTAAAAAATATAGCAAAGACACTGTAGGGCTTCTTGGATTCTATACAATTAGACAATATTTTTAAAAAATAATAATTCACTAGAAGACTTGATAAGATATTTAATAGAAAGGGCTCCTTTGAAGTGTTCATATGTTACCTAATAATGTAGAAAATACAATGAAATCTTAGTATCGTTTAAATTGTCATTTTCAAGACCTTCTTTGGTTTATGTCTAATCTTAGCAACCTAATCTTGAAATAATAGAATAGAATATTAAAGAAAGGTTTTCTGCCCTCTTACAACAAAATCAACATGATCAACATTATTCTCTCTTTGTATATAGCTCTCAGATGAAGGGCTATTTACTAACTTACCCCATCTCTCATGAAAGAGCATTATATCTAAAAACAAAGTCAAAATCATTTGCCATAAATATTGTCATTATTTTAGAATTGTTATAATTATTATTTGATGAAGTGTATAACAGAAAGATTATCACAATTTGAAATAAAATAAACCAAAAACAAATGGAATTAACATGTAGGTCATATCTTAATATCTCAAGTCCTGATTGAGACACTTAGCTTTTTTGAAATTATAGGATATTCATATATAAAATGCAAATAAGATAAGAAATTATGTTGTCCTTCCCCTCCTCCCACCCTTTTTTAAGGAATGAGGAAACTGAGTCCCCAGTGTCTATATCCTGGGGACAGCTGAGGTAAACACATGGATGGGAACTCATATTAAATCCAGTTATGGTATGGTTTGGATTATAAATGAATTCCATTTTAACTCTTAAGATCAATAATTATCTGCATAACAGAATTGGGACTGATTTCTAAATTTCTGAAGCTTTCATGTAGGTAGCTAAGTGCTGCAATAGATAAAATGTTGGAGTCAGGAAGATCTGAGTTCAAATCCTTCCTTAGACCTTTACTAGATGGGCAACCCTGGATAAGTTATTTCACTCCCATCTCCCTCAGTTTTCTTATCTGTAAAACAGGGAGAATAATAACACCTATATCAAAGGATATAGTAAGAGTAGATTGAGATAATGTTTTAAAAGTTTTTCTAAATCTTAAAGTGCTACATAAATATTTATTATTATTTCTATAATTCCAAGTTCAACACTCTTTCCAGTGCCACAATATTCACTCCTAATTTCAGAACCATAACATATATGAGACATTGTATAAATATAATTTTTATACATGTTCTAAATAAGTCATTCTGCTACAAGGAGTTTTGAATGAATAAGAAATATAGTTCTTGTTTTCACACTTCACACAAGTCCCCAATGTATAGAGTAGTTTATTAAGGAGCATTTATAATAATAATACAATTTCAAAAAATTCCATTTGAAGTTTAACAATTATACAATTTATAAAAAACTCAGATTTCCTGACTCTAGAGTCTTTTATTGAGAGAATGAAATATTATGAGAAGAATTACTATTCTGTACCTTATTTCTACTGATAGAAAGCAAGTAGTTGCCAAGGTAGAAATGACAGAAAGCTTGGGAATTTTGTGATAGAAAAAAGAAAGGCAAGATGTCTATAACCTAACAAAAAATTTAGATATTGAGAAAGTGCATTTCAAAGAGTTAATAGAAAAAAATTAGATAGGATTACACAGTATAAAACTCTATAACTACACTTATCTTGAAAGGCATGGTAAACTACTAAGAATTACATTGTAACAACACAAATACAAATTACTCTTATGAGAAAGGGTGAAGCTATCCAAAGAGATGGAGGTGAATGTATTGTAAATTCATTGGCCAGGTTAGATTTTTAAGTCATGTATAGAAAATGAGGCAAGGGAATTTAACATAGGAAAATACAGAATAGTCATTTGATACTATAAGAATAGTGTCAGAATATTAAGATTCAGAATATGATAATGATTTGAAATTGGTGGATTGTTCATAGACAAACAAAAAGAGTTGTAAAAATTTTATTGTTGGCAATATGTGGTGTGAATACATTGATATAATTACCATAATTATCATTATTGATTGTAATAAGCTAAAACTACTTAATTCTTATTTTCATTCTCTTTTCTTTCTCAAAGAGAGTGATCTTTGAACTGGGATGGATAAAATAGGATTTTAAAAGTTTAATGTTCAATAGGAAGTTGAAATTCAAGTTGTCAGAAATGATAATAAAGGTTCACCTCAAAGAGTTGAAGTTGCTTAGCCCAGGCTGACTTCAACTTTTGGTAGTTCCATTGTCAGTGATCTTTGAAAGAATGATAAAAGTGGTAAAATAGTGATAGACACGGGAGTGTCCCAAGTTTTTTTTTTTTTTTTAAGAAGTAGATGGTGAATTTGATATTGACTAATAATAATAGTTACCATTGATATAGTCATTAGATTTAGCATTTAAGAAAATCCAAGAGAGTAATTCTGGTTCAATGTTAGAGATGAAAGATTTTGGAGTTGGAAATTTTATTTAATTTTATTTTTATAAAGTTTTTTTTTTATTTTTAAAATACATGCATAGATAGTTTTCAACATTCACTCTTGCAAAACTTTGTGTTCCATTATTTTTCTCCCTCCCTTCTCCCCATCCTGTCCTCTGATGACAAAAAATCCAATACATATTAAACATGTGTAATTCTATACATATTTCCAAAATTATCATGCTGCACAAGAAAAAATCAATTAAAAAGGGAAAAATGAGAAAGAAAACAAAATGCAAGCAAACAACAGCAGCAACAAAAAGTGAAAATACTATATTGTGATCCATATTTGATTCCCACAGTTCTTTCTCTGGTTGCAGATAACTCTCTCCATCACAAAACCATTGGAACTGGCCTGAATCACCTTGCTGTTGAAAAGAGCATGTCCAACAGAATTGATCATCTTCTTGTTGCTGTGTACAATCATCTCCTGATTCTGCTCATTTCACTTAGTATCACTTCATGTCAGTCTCTCCAGGCCTCTCTGAAATCATCCTGCTGATTGTTTCTTATAGAACAATAATATTCCATAACATTCATCTACCATAACTTAATCAGCTAGTCTCCAATTAATGGGCAGTTTCTAATTCTTTGCCTACAAAAAGAAGTGCTACAGATATTTTTGCTCATGTGGTTCCTTTTCTCTTTTTTATGACCTCTTGGGAAACAGACCCAGTAGAGACATTAATTTATCAAAGGATATGCACAATTTGATAGCCCTTTGGGTATAGTTCCATATTGTTCTCCAGAATGGTTGGATCAGTTCACAGGAGTTGGGAATTTTAAAAGAAGTGAGTTGGAGGTGGAAAGTTAATGTGAAGACATAGGGAACCTTTTCTAGTATTCTGAGTAAAGAAGGGGAAAATTTAGCTTGAGGTACAAGAGGATCAAGTGAAGGACTTTAAGGTTGTCGAGAAAAGTAAATCAGCAAGGAATGCTTGAGGATGAGGCAAAGAATGAAAAGAGAATGGGTAATCTTTCTCACTCTTCATATCCAACCCATTTTTTGAGTCTTTTTGACACAATATCATCATCTCTTAATCTTATGGCTACTTACATGTCCTTATTGCCTTTCTAACTGGATTGTGTCAATAGATTTCTTCCTATGCCTATATCCTTCCTTTTTTCATCCATCCTCTTCTGTGTTGCAAAAATGATCATTTTGGAACACAGATCTTTCCGTATCATTCCTCTTAAAATTTTCAGTGGTTTTCTATTGTTTCCATGACAAATTACAAACTCCTCCTATTAGCATTTAAAGCCCTTCTATCATCTGTCTCCAAAATGTCTTTCTAGAATTATTTCATAAGAAACTCCTTTACACATTTACTCCAGTCAAATCAGCCAGCTAATTGTTCTTTGAACTTGCCATTCCATCCTAAATGGCCTCAAGGTCTCTTCTACCAGTGAGCTTCTCTGATTCTGTAATACTCAGACTCTTTTCATGGCAGCTTCTTAGTGACTGACTCTTCTATTTAGTAGAACCATTAATTACTCTTCACATGGTCTACTTTAGTATTCAAACTAGTAGGAAAGAATTCACAGAATCATGGACAATAAAGTACAAGAAGATTAAAACTGATATTCCAAGATGCCCTGTGGTATGAATGAGAAACTAGAGCCAAAGATGGGAGGCTGTCCAGAGTCACAGAGTTTTTAAAGGGCTAATTGGGACTTAGAAATAAGGTCTTAACCCTGTTCTATTTTGACAAATGATGTGATATTTGGATGACTTTAATAAACTTTTAGAGGGCTTCCTTCTACTTCTACACATGACTTAAAAATTTAAGCTGGCCAACAAATTTGCAGTGCAAAACCCTTGAAACATGAAGATATGACCAAACATGTAAGAAAAATGATTTTGGTGGCTGGGAAGTAAATGCTGCTTCAAGGAAGCAGATGAGTAGGTGAGAGAAACAAAAGGGTAGTTTGAGTTCACAATGTTGAAAAGAAAACTTGCCTTCATAATTCTATAACTAAACCATGAATACAAGGTGAGAGGCTGAATAGCATGCCGCTAATGATTCCCTTTATAATTAAGAAATGAATATCTGATACATTGAAAAAAAAGACTATGGCTTTTGAAAAAATATATATATATATAATGACTTACTGCCTCTACTAAGTTCTCAGATGAAAGTAATTAGTTTTTTCATGAATACTGATTGCATATAAGGTCTCTTCTGCCTTTTATTTCTCGGCAATTGCTTTGAGTTTTCCAGGGCGCAAAAATGGTTTTCTTTTCTTTTCTGCAGTTTTTTAAAAATAGGGATGTTAAATCTGTCTGTACCAGTCAATTAAACATAATATGTGTTGTTGTGGCAAGAATACTAGGAGCAAATTCTAGTTTTGTCTTCATGGCTAAATTGGCATGTGTGTGACTTTGGGTAAGTCATTTCCTCTAAAAAATTTCTGTCTTCTCAGCTGTACGATGACAAAATGAACCAAAATGATCACTAATATCTCTTCTAGTTCTGAAACTCAATGGACCATTTTGTAGTGTATATATATATATATATATATATATATATACATACACACACACAGAGAGACAGAGAGAGACAGAGACAGACAGAGAGAGAGAGAGAGAGAGAGAGAGAGAGAGAGAGAGAGAGAGACAGAGAGAGACAGAGAGAGACAGAGAGAGACAGAGAGAGAGAGAGAGAGAGAGAGAGAGAGAGAGAGAGAGAGAGAGAGAGAGAGAGAGAGAGAGAGATTATCAGGAAGCTGACTCATCTATTCCCAAATTTTCTAGCTTCTTTAACTTAGTCATTCTTGTCAATATCACAGTCAATCACTGACACCTTCTAGATGTATGAAAAAAACATTGTAAAATAATCTGTCTCTCCCTTTCCTGGCTAAAGACAATATAGAAATAGTCCTCAAACAGACATTAATGGGACAAGTTCCCCTTAATTAAAAACTGACTCCTTTGTTAGAAAAAGAAGTCATCTTCAGTGACCTTCAATACTGGCAGGGCACAGAATATATAGAAGCTCAGAAATCTAGTAGAAAATGAGGGAAAATCTTATATTCTTGAAAAAAGGAATATGACTAGGCTAATGAAATCAGATTTGCCCTAAATATAATATACCTTCATTCTATTTTGTTTAGGAAGATGGAGAAGTGGAGACATAGTGCTCATTTATGAGTAGCAGTTAATTAATCATGTTCCCCAAAGGACATCAATGATTAAAAAGAAAAGCTCCATATACATCAAAATATTTACATCAGCATTTATTATTCTTACAAAGAATAGGAAATAAAGCTTATATTCATCCATTTGTATTGGGGAATAAATAAATTTTGGTATATAAATTTGTAAACAAATGATAAACATGAATATCAAGAAAGTTAGGATATGCATGTATTTGAAATTATACAAGTTCAAATAAAATAAAATAAAACAAATCCTGGAAAACAATTAATGCAATGAATAAAGCAATGTAATTAAAAGAACAATAAACTGACTAAAATTGAGTATTGTAAAATTATACTGATAAAACTTGTCTCTAAGGAAGAGATATAAGATGATTTCTCTCATTCCTTTCTAGAGATGATGTATAAGTGATATAGAACTTTGTGAATGGTGATCGATTTTGAAAGGTATATATTATTTTGTTTTGGAGATTTTTTTTCTCTCTATTATTATTTCTATAAATTGTGACTTTGCAGGCGGGGAAGAGAACAGAAAGAGATAAAGAAGGGAACATAGGGGATATACAATTTAAATATAGAAATGACATCTGACTTTTAAAATGACCAGTTATGTTTTGTTCTATCTCTTTTTCTTTCTCTAGACATTGGTAAATCTTGAGTTGCCTTAAGTCAAGGTAAGCCCACCTAGACCTAAGTATGGATATTGATAATAGTTCACTTATCATCATCTTCTCAGGAACAACTATGCAATCTTAGAATTATTGTTAAAAGCTCTACTTTCATTATGTAGCAATAATATTTTTAGTGCTGTTTGTTTGTATTTCCTAATAATTTGTGCACTTGACGTAAACTTATATTGCACTTGTTTATTTACTGTTGAGTCAAGAATTTCCCTTACAATTTTTGTATTTGATATTTCCCATTAAATATTACTTTCTCTCAAATAAAATCATTTTAAATTTTAAAAATTTTTATGGGATCCAACTTTCAGGAACTTTGATTATTAATGTCTACATGATGCAAAAAATCTTGGCCCTCAAGAGATTTGGGTTAGAGGCAGGTCCAGTGACATAAAGGAATTTGTACAGCTATCAATTCATTCTTTGTTTCTTACCTCTAAAACCATTCTTTACTGTAATTGCATATTGGGGAAAATTGCATATTGGGGAAAACATCCAACATTCTCTGCCATTTGTATTTTTACTATCATTTGGCATTTTATGAGTTTTTGCTATGTCCATTTATGAGTTTTGTAATGTAGCATGTAGCTTACAATTAATGGTCAAACACCAAAGATTCTGGTCATGAAATCAAGATGACCTTCACAGAGCCAAGGAAGACTAAAGAATTAGGAGTTCCTTATAACCCTTCCTTCCTCATTTTGATTCCTAAGAGTAGGAAGAGGAAAATAGTGGAGCATGGCTCTCAGAAATAAGCCTGAGAAAGACTTGCTTACATTTTTTTTTTGCCTGTTTGCCCATCCATAGGTTAAATGGAAGAATTGTTGTGTGACCCTGGACAAGTCACTTAACCCCGTTTGCCTCAGTTTCTCATTTGTAAAATGAGATCAAGAGGGAAATGGCAAAACTATTTCAGTATCTTTTCCAAGAAAACTCAGATGGGATCATAGAGACTTAGACATGACTAGAATGACTGAACAAAGATATTTGACAATGATATGACCAGTTGAATAAGAGATGATAGAGTGCTGGGCAGCCTATTCTTTAGCAGCAATGGAGTAAAGCACAATGATGCAATGATGTCCATCAATCTATGGACTAAAATATAATGGGGGAAATGAAAACTGTTTTTGTAATATGCTTCTGTACCTCTGAGAAACCATTAACTTTAGATAATATGTGCAAGATTATCAGTAATTTTACAAGATTGACAGTGTTGTAAAGTGAAGATTAACTTGATGAAATCAAAGTTATGTCCAACATTTTGATGGTATCATGGTACTGCAAGTTGTAGATTTGAAAAAACTTAGAAAGAATACTAACAATATAGTAATTTGCTTAAATATGGGAAAAACCTTTTAAAAATTTTTATAGAAAGCTAGTATATTTTTTAGAAGTTGGCAGACAAAGCATGACTCCAGAATAAACTGAGGGTAGAACTCAACCTATTCCTGTTGCATTTACATCTGTTACATTCATAATTAAATAAAAGTAACAGATTAGCTTTACTGTTTAAAACAACCCAGTTTTTGTTGTATTAGATGTGTAGAAAATGGTCCCCAAGTATATTTTGAACAGGAAACTTCTCCATATAATTCTTCTCACTATCTATTCCACTACTGCTAAAATCACTAAAGATTATTTAGCTTTGTTTGGAATCCTCAAACTGGTTCCTTCTCAAACATGCCAGATTATAGATAGTGCAAGTATCTAGCTCTTTGGTATTTGAATTTTATTCTATTCCTTCTTCCTGAAGAATTGCAACTGAGGAATTAGTGACAAAAGAAGAACTAGAAATCATTATTGATCACAAAATAGATAATTTTGATTATATTAACAAGTTTTTGTACAAACTAAATCAATGCAGAAAAGATTAGAAGGAAAGCAATAAATTGGGAAAACATCTTTACATTCAAAGGGTCCGATAAAGGCTTCATGTATAAAATATATAGAGAATTGACTCAACTTCATAAGAATTCAAACCATTTTCAAACTGATAAATGGTCAAAGGATATGAACAGACAATTTTCAGATGAAGAAATTAAAACTATTTCCACTCATATGAAAGTGTTCCAAATCATTATTGATCAGAGAAATGCAAATTAAGACAATTCTGAGATACCACTACACATCTCTCAGGAAAAGATAATGATAAATGTTAGAGGGGATATGGGACAATTGGGTCACTAATACATTGTTGGTGGAATTGTGAATGGATCTAACCATTCTGGAGAATAATCTGGAACTATGCTCAAAAAGCCATCAAACTAACCCTTTGATAGTGTTTTTATTGGGCTTATATCCCTCCAATTATCAGTAATGAAAAATGCATCTACAGCCAAATAGAGGACTATGGGAACTGAGTATAGACTGCAACATAACATTCTTACTCTTTGTGTTGTTATTTGCTTGTATTTTATTTTTTCCCCAGTTTTTTTTTTCCTTCTTGATCTGATTTTTCTCATGCAGCAAGAAAACTATATAAATATATATATATATATATATATATATATATATATATATATATATATATATATATATATATATATATATATATGTATACACACACACACACACACACACACACACACATTGGATTTAACATATATTTTAGCATATTTAACATGTGTTGGACTACCTGCCATCTAGGGGAGGGAGTGAGGGGAAGGAGGAGATAATTTGGAGCAGAAAGCTTTGCAAGGATCAATACTGAAAAATTACCCATGCATATGTTTTATAAATAAAAAGCTTTACTTTAAAATTAATTAATTAATTAAAAAAAAAAAAAAAGAACTATCTCCTGGTTTCAGACTCACCTTCAACTTTCATCTCTTTATGACTATTCTGCTAATGATTGATACAATTTGTCCTTTGACTGAAATAAGGCTCTGTCCAGCATTGCCTTCTCAATCAATCTAGTTTCATAATTCCATTGCAGGAGAGCCTTGAGTCCATGCTCGTTATCATTTTGGAAAAAGCATTTGACAAAATATGTTACTAGACTTATCACTATTGCTAAAGGTGTCACCCTGAAATCTCCCCTTTTAAATGATATAACTAAGTTTTTTTATTATTTATTCAGATCCTATCTAAGGTTTTAGAGCATAATTTTATCTAGGTATTGCCTATATGAAATAGTAGTATTTTTCTTCTCTTGTTATTTTGTTTTATCCTAATCATTTGGAGAATCTAAATTCAGTCAAATTATGTGAAAATAATGGCATTTAGGAAAGAAGCAAATGTTTCTTATATTCTCTTATTGTGAATATGCAAAAGCTTGACTTATCTATATTTACATAATTATGCTTCGATCATTGCAGAAAAGAGAGAAAATTATCTGGTGTAGGGTAAAATACACTATCTAACTGGAAGAATAATTCCTCATGATGAGAAATAATCTTTTATCTAACAGTCACAAAAAGATTTTTAAATGTAACTTTTTCAAGTAACCTCAATATTCTTTATTGATAGACTAAGTTGTAGCTCATAATATTCATTTAGGAATATTATTAATTAGTATTATATGATTATTATTCATAAATATTATTATAATTAATATATATTATTTTAATATACTATCTAGCATATGATCCCCTCACTTCATAAATAGTTTGAGTCTTGACCTTCATATTTATAGTAATAAATATGTGATGGATCTGGGAAATACATTTTAGAATTCCTTAAGCTACCCTTGCATTTAAATACAGGAAACATCTTCCCAACATTTTCACTATCTATTCTTTTCATTGTCACCTCCAATATATCAATGAAGAACACTGAAATGGGATTCACTGGACTCATCATTAATGATTTTATTAAAATCATTTAGATAAATTAAACAATAGTGTTTTTCACATTATCCATTTTAACACAAAGATAATAGGAAAGTATCCTTTAAAACCTCCATGATTTTATGGATATGAGCATCCCTCCACTGATTCAGAAACTTATCTATACCTTCTCATCTGGGTCCACTCTTGTCTGTGTTTTACATATAAAAGCTAGTTCTGACACTGTAGGGATAGCAAAGGAGCATGAAGACTTTCTTTCAATTATTTCTTATGTTTACTACATGACTAGCTTCCTTATCTGTTCCTTCTTCTCTCTGATGATGTCCTTTGTGCTACTTTTTATTTTCCTGCAGAATTTTTTGTTCATTATATGTTGCAGCCTGCTCACGTTCAACATGTGTTTCTTCATTGCCTTGTGAATGACCTTGACTGTGGTATTTCATGACTCACAGTTATATTGCAATACTAAAAGAATTCTGATATTAAGAAATAGTCCTTTTTTCAGAGAGAAGACTAGAATCATTAAACACATTACTTGTAAAAGGCACTCTAACTTGCTAGCAACAATTGACTGAAAAATATAAGGAATACAAGACTTCATTCAACATATTATTTGCAAGCTATTAAAAAATTTGATGTGTTAGAATCAAAGGTTTTTCTCCCATAAGGTAGTTCTCATGTACATACTCCAATTGTACTTAGATTTAAGTATCTAAAGTACTATCTCTGGCATGAAATGGCAAACCATTGCATGTCTCTAGCTTCCTTCAGAATGAATTCATTGAAATAGAAAACCACTGAGTGACTGTCTGATGACCTAATGATCTTATAACAAGTAAGGCATAAAATAGGACAACATATTTGCCAGAGTTATTTGTCAATGTTGTAGGGCATATCTAGTGTGGAGTTTAAATGGAAGGGAGTTTAAATGGAATGGGTGCTGAGTTCCCCTATAAACTATTGTTTGCAAATGACATTATCTTGATTGAATCAAAACCCAGAAAATTAAAAAAATGATCAATAATCATTTAAAAGAAGTCAACTTAAGCATGCACACAGGAACACCAAGTTTATAGCAAATGTTTATTGTTTAGGTGATGTAAGAAATTTCATGGACAATCCATAAAGCTGTCTAGATTCCCCAATATTTTTAGAGATTTTTATTTTATTCCTTTTACTTCTTGATGAGTTGCAAAGGCCTTGGAAACAAAAGGCATTGCTATCTTATTTCCGACTTCTTGATATCAGTGCTACAGTAATGTTTTCACATATCATTTGTGAATGTCTGAAGCCCAGCCACAGAAAACTAAATGTGATCTGTCCTACCTGAAGCAAAAGATATACTAAATAATCAATGGGGAGGTTGCCTTACTACTGGTGGCTATATCTGGGATACTGAGCTCAATAGATGTCTGGCTTGTTTTCTAGTATTTGTGAATGAAACCTATGACAATCTCCAATAATAAATGGATGTAGCAGTCCCAACATTTGTTCATATACATCCTTTCCTTACAGTTTTACCCCATCCTTCCTACTGTCTACAGCATCACAGATGTGAATCTATGTAACCTGATAAGTGTATGAGGCATAGATAAACAAACAAACAAAGAGATAGATAATGTAACAGGCACTATGTTTATGCATTGGGATAACATTGATTTATCTTTTTGTCTCAGAGAAAATAAGTTTTTGTTTGGCTTGTTAAGTGTAGAAAGTCAGTTTATCAATTCACAAGAAAGCCAACTAGCACAAGTAGCTAAGCTCAAAAGCAAAGATTCTTTTTCTTCCTTTCTATTCTTTTTTAATATTATTTTCCTTTCTTCCTTCCTTCTTTCCTTCCTTCCTTCCTTCCTTCCTTCCTTCCTTCCTTCCTTCCTTCCTTCCTTCCTTCCTTCTTTCCTTCCTTCCTTCCTTCCTTCCTTCCTTCCTTCCTTCCTTCCTTCCTTCCTTCCTTCCTTCCTTCCTTCCTTCCTTCCTTCCTTCCTTCCTTCCCTTTCTTCCTTCCCTTTCTTCCTTCCTTCCCCCCTCTATGCCTACTTCCCTTCTTCCTTCCTTTTTTTTCTTTCATTGTTTCTTTTCTCCCCCTCCTTTTTTTCCTCATTCCTTCCCTCCCTCCCTTACTTCCTTTTTTCTTTTTTTCCTTTTTCCCTCCCCCCTACAACTAGAATGTATTTTGCACAGATATAAGACAGCTTATACCTGAGATATAGCGGTATAGGAATTAACCTCATAAAGTTTCAGAAATTAATGAGATTTGAAACTATTAGTTAGTATCTAATAATCACCCCCCCTCCCAATTTTATGGTGCAGCAAGATACAGTGGATTGAGAATTGTCCTCAGCAAGGAAGACCTGAGCTGAATTCCAAGTTCTTTCATATTCTGGTTGTGTGGGAGAGAAAATGAGAGAGAGAGGTAGAGGAAGAAGAAGGAAGAGGGAAAGGGAGATGAGTGGAAAGGGAGAGAAAGACCGAGAGAGACAGAAACACACACAGAGAGACACACAGAAGAGATACAGAGAAAGTAGAGATAGAGAGACACACACAGATAGAAAAAGACAGAAATACAAAGATAAAGAATGACAGAGACAGAGACCTTGTGACCCTCAGGAAGGGTCTTAATTTAAAGTTCAGTACTTTAGGCAACTCTAAACCATAAATTACAAAGGTGGTACCAATTTGCATGGATAAGAAGGAGTTTCACCTTTTTCACATTTAACTCTTCCTTCCCTTTTTTAGTACCACTTCTCTACTTCATCTCTTGAAAATCTGTCATTTTTTAGTCAGAGTCCCAGTAGTACCTCCACCAAAACATTTTCCTCCAGCCCAAATCTTCCTAAATATGTAAATTGTCTTATTAATTTTTCCTATATTTCTATTCTTTGCATATTAGTTGGTGAGACATCAGCTTGAAAACTACAGTATATAGAAGGCTTGTGCTCATGTATTTATCCAATATATCCTTATTAAGTATATAATATATGCCAGATACTCTGCTACTCTGCTAGACATTACAGGTATATATATATATATATATATATATATATATATATATATATATATATATATATATATATATGACAAAAACATCCTCACACTCAAGAAGCTTACATCCTATCATGTTTTTCCCAGCAAGTGTACAATGGTAATATGTTGAATGAACAAGTAAATGAATAAATGAAAACTTTATGCATATATAATATTCAATGACAAGTGATATTCTGAATAATGACCTTGAATCAATCACCTCAATCATCCCAAAAGAGTGAATCATATTGATTATACTTATTAATACAAGTTATCTCAAATGTCAGAGCAATTTTAAGTTTTAACAGCTTGATATTCTTAATAGCACTAAGACTTTTAAAAACCCAGTAGAAGAATGAATGCATTTTAGAAAGATTTTCAGAAACAAGGATTGAAATCAAAATGGAATCTTCCTTGACTCTTGGTTTACCATAAAATTAAATTAATCAACACTCAGTGTCTTGAATTCTGTTTAATCAAGATTTTAATCTAGTATATATTATCTGGCCTGGGGGTAAGAAGACTGATTACTGATCATTTAAGAACAATTCAAGTATATGAAGGGTGGCCAATCAATTTGACCCTTCCAGCATTTTACAATATGCAATATGCAAAAATTATAGAGAAAAGCTAGGAAACATATTGAAGAAGCCCCTGAGGACATGTCACTATTTTAAAAGGATGACAACCAACTTTTCTATTTCTCCATTGAATACAGAAGGAAGGAAATAAAAATATGTAAACAGGCCCTGGGCATTATTTAACATTCATGTAGATTATTGAGAAAGATGAGTAACCAAAGGGTCAGCAAACTCTTGACAAGAAGTTATTAAGAGTAGTCTGGTCTCTTATCACCTGGAGGTCCTAAAAACTAGAAGTGATTAGAAAAGATTCCTTTCAGTCCTTGATTTTATTATTTTGATATCCATCACCTCGGGCTGTAATAACAAGGTAGACCATGTGTGCTCCAAATACATGGAATAATATTTTTTCTAAAGAAAAGCAGTGTCTAATTATACACACTACTGTGTAAAGAAAAACTCTGACCCAGCATATGTCTTCCTAGTTTAATAAAAATGTAACTTCCCAGGAATAAAATTTGAGTAGAACTACCACTCTTATTGATCCAAGGACTAGATATAAATATATCGATAGGTTTCCAAGGGTGATCTTAACGAGCTATCACTACTTGGATCTTTGTGCCTTTTTTTCTGTTTTCTCAGCTTTATTTCCATGGCACCTTTAAAATGCAACTTAACAGAAATGATTCCAGGGTAGAATAATGTGTTGTCTGACATTTTCAATAGCTTCTTTCTGGGTTTTGGACACTTACTCTCAAGGGTCTGTGGCAGTTGTTTTTCAAGACAAGATAAAGTCCTAAAAGGGATTGTATTCACATTTCTCATTCTCAAGGTCAGATTCTTATCCTAGGTAAATTGGCAGAAAAAATTTCCCCAAACCCTGTAAAGCTTCATATTTACTAGTAAAATCATGGACAGGAGTGGGACTGGTATCCAATATAATCCCTCTTTTTACTCCTCTTCCTCCCTAGAATGAGGATTTCTTTCACTCTTCATACTTCATTTTGTAATTATCGAACATCTATAACCACTGAAGGACTTGGATTCAAATTTTGATCTTGCCATTTACTAATATCTTTGTAGCCTTTAACAAACAACTTACCCTCCCTTGGAATCAGTTTTGTAAAAAAGGAGGTTGAAGCAGATAGCAAGGAGTCCCTTCCAACTCTCAATCTATCCTTTAGATGGTGAAGAGGTATATAGCAAAAAAGTTCAGAAATATCTTATCTCCAATAGAAAATGAACTTTAGATAAAGGAATTAGACTGTCTAAGTATGCTGGTACTTAATATTATACAAGAGAAAAGTGGAAGTCATTAGTATCTGGGTTTGCAGCTCTGCAAGGCAGGAACAGAAAGTTTCTTGAATTGAAGGAACTAAGTGACTGGGAAATTTGTGATAAGGGTGGTTTGTACTAACAGTACATGGTTAGAGATTTCCAACTATCGCCTCTTTCACCCTTATCTTTTGTCTCTGTGGAACATGTAGGCCATTAATGACTTCTTAAATTTCTATAGACATTTGCAATTTATGAAGCTGTTTCACACATAATCCTTCTTATTTGACCCTCACAAAAACCATACCACATAAGAAAGACCCAGAGTGAGAATGAACTGTGATAAAGAAGCTCTATAAAAGAAGAATGAATGTCCTTTCTCCTTCATGTAAAATATGACCTTTTTCTAACTCACAAATATTTTGGTGTCTGGGGCAGTATATGTTTTCAGTATTCTACTTCTGGATTTCTTTGGCATTGAGATCCAGTTGTGCCAAATAAGCCACTGAAATTGTTCTTAGTATTCAACATACTGGAGTGGGAATATATACTTTTCAACAATGATCTGTAAGTAATGATTCCTTCCTTAAGCAATATATGAATCTGTGGAATGTTGAATTATTTGCTATCTGTTTATGTGTATACTGACATACACATGCATGCACACATATATAAACATTTGCACACACATACATATGCACACATACACAGACACACAAATATTTCACTATTATTTAATTTATCTAAATTATAGATTATGGGGCTTTAAGTCAGGAAGACTTATCTTTGTTATTTCAAATCTGACCTTAGATACTTATTAGCTGTGTGACCCTGCATAAATCACTTGAACCTGTTTGCCTCAGTTTCCTCATCTGTAAAATAAGCTGGGGAAGGGAATGGCAAACCACTTTAGTATCTTTGCCAAGAAAACTCCAAATGGAATCACAGAGTTAGGAAAGACTGAATAAACAGAATAAGACAATACATGTCATTAATATTACATATTTAAACCCATAAGTATTATATAAAATGTATATATGTATAGTAGTTTATAAAAGTTATATAATGAAATAATGATTATTTTATGAAATAATTTTGCTAGATATATAACTGAGGGGATATGATTTTAAATCCATTACAAATACAATATATTTTCTTGAGATTTTGAAAATTATAATAATATTCATTCATTCATTCATTCATATTCATTCATTCACTTGATTATCATTTTCTACTCATTTCCACTGAAGTATGTCTTGCAACTATTAAATTTAAGATAAACATCTAAAATCTATGGCAAAATCTTTTGGTAAATTTGGATATTTATATGATGAGGTATTTTTACAATTATGGTCTTCACAGTGAAGATTATAGGGAGTTATAAACTGAACAACTCCCTGAGGAAAAAGAATATGAGCCACATTGGGACCCACTCTCTCCTCAATTTCTTATTGTGGTACTTTAATACAATAATTTCTATGCTTATCGGTCAATACTTCCTTTAGTGTACCTCGACCTTTCAAGTACAGACTTCCAAACTTCTCTCTTCTGTCAGCTTATAGGGAAAATTAAAGTCTTTCCTTTTTCTTTGTTCCTTTAACTTTGGGATTGTCTGAAGCACCACTTGGAGAGCAGATTATGGGCTTACTGGGAAATAAAAGCTCTAGTTCCCCACTTTTCACTTTAGGTGCTATAAAGTACTTCATATAGAATAATTAATTATGGATGGGTTGTGATTTTCACCATAGAATTCATTAATTATCATTTCCCCCAAACCAACCTTTTTTCAGGTTTCATCTCTCTGGTCAGCCAGGCTTTCAACTTTGGTGTCATTCATGACTTTTTACACTCCATCACTCTATGCATCTAGTTAGTAGGCAAATATGATCATTTCTATTCCATTACATGGTGCCTGTCTTCCATCCTTTCTCTACTCATATAGTTACTTCTTTAGTTATGGTTCCCATCATCTTTTTCCTGGATTATTGCAACACTCTTTTAGTCTCCTTAGCTTGTCTCTCCCCACTCCAATCCATAATGATTTTCCTAGTGCATCCGTCTGAGCATTTCCCTACTCATAATATCATAATAATAATAATAAGATTTTTCTTATCCTTTAAAACTATATATTACATAAGGAATACAGTTATTAATATAGTAGCAGATGCATAACATTTAAAGATAAATAACATATAGAGGTACATGTTCAAAATGCTTGACTGCAAGCAGCACATGATCAAAAAAATTGGGCAACTAGTGGATTGGTGGATAGTAGGTGAAATGCTCTAGGATTTAATGGGAACAAAAAAGAATTCTCACAGCTCCAAATCAGGGCCCTAAATCACTAATAGATGATGGCAAATGATGTCTTATTAAAAGCAATGATGCCCAAATGATAATTGACCACATTATTGTTTCCCCCTTTCTGTTTTGAAAAATCAATTTACAATTTACCTTCACAGGCTGCTGGTTTTCTTTTGAAGGAACATTTATGAGATTATCTATAATTAAAAGCTAATGGAGTTTGAAGTCCATTTAGAATTTGCTGGCATTTTTAGCCATCTAGCACTCTCTTCCCTGAGGTTGGAAGTAAGCAAAACTCATTCCTAGGTGCCAAATTCAAGCGTTTCCTATCACCAATAACCCGAAGAGATAATATGTTCACATTTAATACTTTAATGTTGAATATAGAAGAAATTGAAATAATGAAAAGACAATGTTTGGTAATATATTTTACTGTACTACTACTTCCTCTATTAAATTTGTTCCAACAAATTAATAGTGATGAAGTTTTCTTGGCTATATATTATCATTTATCATTTAATTATTGCTACTCCACTGAAGAAAGAAATTGAGTGATTTTTTTTTCTTCTCTTCTTCTGAAAATGGAGTGAAATTACAGTAAGAATTAAGGTAAACATTAATAATACATTACTGCTGCTTTCATCACTCAACCCCATTATACTGTCCCATAACCTGAAAACTGATACTTTTAATGGTTTCTTGCTCTGCATACCTCTAAAATTCGCCAGGCTCCAGTAAGATGTTAACAAGTTTTCCACATAGGCATTTTTGAAGAATTCAACTTATTCTAGAAAATAAAGCCATAACAAACTAAAATAAAGCCATAATAAACTTTGAATGTATATGTCTAAATACATTTTGGGTATCAAAGCAATATTTTTTCCATTGCTTAAGAAAATATGCCATATTTTAATGGCTTGTTAAAATTCTTCTCCTTTTATGCCCTATTTTTAAAATGATTCATTCAGCTTTCATTAAATCAAGATTGATCATTCAGATCAGGACAAAACGGAATCCTTATTTTCATTCTTTTTTTCTTAATAACCATGCTCAATTTATCATTTCATACATGTTAGTGAATCTGTACTTTAATAATGCTTTAATACAACTGGATTTTTGTTGGTATAGCTGGTACTCTATCATTAGAAAAAAGTATGACTAGAAAAAGGATGGGCCAGTAACAGAGAGAGAGAGCGAGAGCGAGAGCGAGAGAGACAGACAGACAGACAGACAGAGACAGAGACAGAGACAGAGACAGAGAGAGATGGATAACTAGAGTTCATATACTTCACTAATATTCCTATTGTGTCAAGAAAACAGGAGGGAGGCCCTCAGTACATTAGATGGCCAATTTAGGACAGAACATCAGTCCCACAGGATAGGCAAGAATGGAATGAGTATACACATAAATGATGTGATCACAGTTCTAGAGGGGCATTAGGTAATCTCTGAAACTATCAATCAACAAGTTTTTTGTTTTTTTGTTTTTGTTTTTGTTTTTTTTTAATTTTTTTTTAAGCAGTATGCACTATACTGGTCACTAGGAATAGAAAGACCAAATGAATCTATTCCATCCCTCAAGTATCTTATATTTGATCCCTATATTTATTAGATGATCTTTGGCAATTCCTTTCGTTAAACAAATTCAGCATCCCAAAGATATAGTAACAAACCTATATGACTTGCAAACATGCAAACGTAGCTCACATGGGCCCTTGGTGGAGTTGATTTACATTACAATGAATTTTATGGTTACTGTTGTTGTAGTTGTCCAGGTGTTTTTATGAAATTTTCTGTTGAGATGGGAGGCTTGCATCTATTGGCTAAAATTGGCCTTGGAGAACATTGATACATTTCATATATATCCTTATATTTCCTTTTATACCATTAACTGGACTGGATTTTTAAAAGCTGATTGTTTGAGGTTCTGCAATAAATTCCACAGCAGAATGTTTAGATAGTGATTAAATGTTCCAACCTACAATAAAGCATAAATTCCATAAGAGCAAGAACCATGTTTTATTTATCTTTCTTCTTTAGCTCATAGAATAATGTAATACTATAGTTAATCATTGTTTGCTGAAAGAATGACTAAATGTTTGAATTTTTATCAATATGCTTCAAAGTTGCTATGATTTGAGTTCAAATACAAGGATTAGATCTTTACTTGTAATGTCAGATAACTGAAAAAGAGACAGCTCCCAGCTCTAAATCAAAATGATATATTTCAGGTTTTTATTGGATTATAATTACAAATTGATAATTTTTTTCAGGTTGGGTGATGAAGGTGGGCAGGCATTCAAGAAATTTTTTCTATTTCTTGCATTTAATTTTGGGAGACAGACTAAAGAGATACATATTTTAAAATCACTTGTGAAAAGATATTTACTAATCTATTACAACTAAGTTGGTCTTATGGAAGTTGATATTACCCATGTAAGCTGAAACAAAATTTATCTTTTCTTGCAATGGGAGATAATTTCTCTGTGATAACGGACAATATATAATATAAAGCTCTCCAAGAAAATATAAGTGCATATTGCTTTAAGAGTGCCCCCTAGGGATCATTTTGTGACCACACTGGCAGTTTTCTCTGCTTTTCTTTTAATGAGCCCAAAAAGCCCTGAAACCTCTGTAAACTACTTGGGAAAAATAAATACATGGTGAACAGCTTTTGAGTAGCACAATCAGTCTCAAATGAGCTTTTGTTTTAATTTTCTACAGACCAAAATAAACCCAGAAGGTTAATCCCTACTCTTCTTTAAAATTCATGTGAATGCTTTCTACCAGATGTACTATGGAGTAAAGGGATTTATGAATGAAGGGATGATTGATGCTATGAGCAGGTCTCAGAGACTTTACAAGAAAATATGCCCAATTGTTCCTGTTATAATTTCATATTTTAACATATCCAGGGTAAGTTAATGGAACATTAGATTTCATTCACTTCTTTATAACATAAGTTAAATGCCAGGAGCCTCTAGTATCCTGATTGATTTATTTGATGTAACTTTCATTGTGTTGGCTGACAAAACTTACCTCCAGCACAGAGCACACCTGAAAGCGTGATCATTTCAGATGATTCAAGCAGCCAAAGCCACATCCCTACAAACACAATCACCACTGCTGCTGCCAAACTCAGCTTGAGCAAATATGGTCAAATGTAACATTCAAATGTAGCATTTCAGGAAAAAGAAAACTCTTAAGAAACTATAACCTTGGTAATCTGTTACCTGAAACCTTATTATCTGCACTCAGTTCCTCCTCCAACAAAAAGCATGTTCTGTAAATTACTAACCTAAGAAATGCTTTTAGCTTAAGGCTACATTTTTAGTCAACTGAAAAGGCTTTCACTGTATAACCCCTATTAACATTAATGTCATGGCAAAAAATTGCATAATGAATAGGGAATATGTCTGTGAAATTTAAATTATTTAATTTTATTTCACTGCGTATTAGAGCATAACAAGATTTTTGTCAAAATTTTGCATTAAGCCAAAAAGCTGGATAAAGCATTTTTTTAAAACATTTTAAATCAATTGTACACTAAAAGTTTTATTGTATACAATATATATTGAATATGCCAAATTATTAAAAACAATACAAGTTCACTTTAACATAAAATCATGGAATCTCAGAACTGGAAGATATCATCTAGCTAGACCCTTTATTTTAAAGGTTAATTTCCTCTAAGATAGATGTGATAAATGATCATTGCAAAATGAATGTAAGCCACTGGTGGCACTACCTTGCCCTTACATAAAATAGTAATAGTAGTATATACTACTTTAATACAGTTTTAATTATTGGAAAGTTCACCATTAAAGTGGGCTAAAAGTTACTTCTCTCTAGCTCTAGCTAACTCTAGTTCCCATTGTCATTCAGTTGTTCAATTGTGTCCAATTCTTCATGATCTCAAGGCCATGGAATTTTCTTGGAAAATATGCTGAACTGCTTTACTATTTCCTTTTCTGGTGAGTTAAAATAAATAAATATTAAGTGACTTGCCCAGATTCACACAGTTAATAAGTAACTAAAGTCAAATTTGAACTCAGGTCTTTCTTGCTCCAGACCCAATGATCTATTCACTAAGCCTTCTAGCTGCTCCATGTGGATCCCACTAGTTGTTCCTAATTCTGTTCACTGAGAGCAAGCAGAATAAAGCTAATTCCTTTTCTATGTGGACTCATTTCAAAATTTGTAGCTAGTGATCACGTCTTGCTTACATTGCTTTTTCTCAAGTCTGTGTCAATGCCTTTTAACTATCCTTATGCTATTTCAATTCAAAGAATGTTATCAGATAAATGATATCACTACTCAAACCCACCCCTAGTCCCCTAACAACCAAAACCAAATATGATGTAGAGAAGACTAGAAGTAGTTGATAATCCATTTATTCCATTTATAGCAAGTAACTATTATAAGTTTACAGAGCCATCAGTAGGTTAAAATATCTAAGCCTAAAGTTATTAGTCATCTTGTAAGCATGTTGTTTGTTTATTTGTTTGTTTTGGGAAGATACCAGACCCATGATTTTACTGTTCTAACCAATTCCCTCTATAACTGAAAACTGGCAAGGGGCTTTCCAACAGTTTTAGAGAAATATCTGGGTTACTTAGGAGTTAAGTTATTTGATAATGTCAGAATGCTCTTGAACCCTGGTCTTCTTGACTGTCCCAACATTTATCCATTAAACTATGTTGCCTTTCCCTATCAATACTGATATTATTGAAAAAAAGTGCTACATTTTCTTTTCTCTATGTTAGAAGAGGAAAATCACTTAAAGTGACTTAAAGATGAAATATTGGCAATGGGCCAATATATGAAAAATATTGTCCTGAAAAATCTTATTTTCTTCCAAAAGAGAATACAGGAATTAGAGTGTGAATAACTGATCCTTGAGCTTAAGTTCATATATTTATTTTATATTGTTAAATTTTGAAAAAAATGGTATTTGAAATATAATTAAAATAAAAAAGACCTTTTACATCCATAAAACCAAGGGTAGATCTATGTAGGAATCTAGTGCTCTTTTTATTTAAGGAATTCATTGGGTTGGAAAACCCCTACAAAGGTCACTTTATATGCCTCTTTAATTTATGCCTCCGTTTGGAAGAGGGAGGTGTCAATTCTATTCTGACTTATTAGGTGGCACAGTGGATATTTGAATTAAATCCAACCTTAGACACTATGTGTGTGACCCTGAGCAAGTTCATTTAATGTTTGTCTCCCTATGTTTCCTCGTTGTTAAAAAGGGAAAATATTATAACATCTCTCTCCCATTTAAGTATAAAATGAGGCAATATTTTTAAAATACTTAGCACAGTGGTTGGCAGATCATAGGCACTAAAAATGCATATTTCCTTCTACTTGTAGGGAAAAATTCTGTAGTTCCCCTTTTTGGC
This sequence comes from Sminthopsis crassicaudata, assembly GCF_048593235.1. NCBI lineage: Eukaryota > Metazoa > Chordata > Mammalia > Dasyuromorphia > Dasyuridae > Sminthopsis > Sminthopsis crassicaudata. Next base: position 124,407,399 of record NC_133621.1, read on the forward strand.
AACACGTATCAATATCTTACAATTGATATAGTCAATAGATTATATGCTTGATCTTTCTTAAAATTCTTTCCACTGTCAGATTTCTACTAAAAGTTAATGTTTGAGAATATTTGTGCCAATTCTTTCTCTAAGAATTTTAAAATACCATTCCTATTCATTATCTTTTACTCCATAATTCATGTTAATTAAAAAAGGAACATTTTCTATCATTTGTCTAACAGAAAATTCTCTCAGATTGCATATATTTACTAATAACTTTATGGCTTTCTCACATTTATTTCATTTGATCTGCAATCTTGCAAAAATGTATTGGATTTGGCTTCTTCATCAATCTTTTGTAATTTTACTCAATGACACCAAATACTGACAGATTAAATAATAATTTTGTTTTCTCTTCTGAAGAATAGGAAATGGTATTTTTAAGAACTGAGATGCTTCTGTACATTTTTAAATGATCATGAGGTTAAGAATTTAAAAAGGAATTAAGTGTAACAGATAGGAGGTGGTGGAAATTCTGCTGTGGGAGCAGGACCTCCAGTAGAAATTATCAGCTACTTATCAGTTTCCCTCCATTGTTTTGTGGGGACTTAATTGGAGGTTTAGAGTGATTCACACTGCTTATCCTTAAGTTCCAGGAAGTACAACAGGATTAGAAGGGACAAATGGGAAAGAAAACAAAACAAAACAAAACGAATAAACAAACAAACAAAAAACAACAACAACAACAACAACAAAAATTGAGGTTCCCTATTCAGTCTCAGGCGCAATCAACGAAGCTTCTGAGCCTGTATATATTTACTATGAGATATGAAAGAGTTTAAAGGTATTTACTTGCCCTTTCCCATTAGAACTGAGGTCTGGTGCCCTTCCATGAATAGAATAGACAGAAAAAGTTCTTCTAGCTGCACTACTGAATCGAAAATTTGGGATTTTTTGAACAACAGAGTTTAAGCTATGTTTGTTAAACTAAGGTGTATTTGACCAAGTCTTATTATAAGGAGCAATCACTTCTTTGAAGCATCAATCAGTGTCAGTGAGAAGAAATAGCCAGAGCAGGAAAGAATCAGCAAATAAGTCATGCCTGTGATGTACAGAGCAAATATAGATGGAATGAACTCTCTGAACCTTGCCAAGGAACCATGTGGGGAGATTTACCCACCTTGACATATTAGTCATTAAGAATTTATGAACTGGTTACCATGTGCCAGGCACTGTGGTAAGCACTGATAATACATATAGAGGCATGTGGATTTTCTGGGGATTTGATCTTTTCCCCAAAGGTGGAATTGTATGGAAGATTGTACTCATTTGTTCATGGCAGGGGCTGAGAATGATCCCACTCAATTATTTTTTCCCCTTGCCTGTTCTCTTTCATTTTTTTTTTTTTAAACCTTGATTTATATTCTCTGCCAGGATAGTTGGTAGACAACACACTGGTCAAATATCATCCCCTACAATAAACTCAAGTATTGGAGTGATCCCAAGGTTAAGTGGAATATCTATCACACCTGTATAAATAAAACAAACATTTAGCAAACATATAGACTAAATTTTAGGAGGTCTTCCTTGCTAGTATATTCACTGTTTCCTCCTACACACCTTAATCTGATTTCTGTCATTACTTGATACATGAGTGAGATCTGCATATATTCTGTTGCATATGTTTATCTTCAGCCCACAGAAAAAAAGAGTAAGTAGGAATGAATCTAGCTATGAAAGAAAATCAAATTGAGCAAGGCCAATCTAGTAGGTGGAAAGTTTTTGAATAGTGCACTGTTTTCAATGAGATGGATGAAATTAGGATTAACTTTAAGATTATCTATGTGAAGTCCAGAAAGCCTGAAGTTATGTCTGAAGCAGTCACATTCACATATGTTCAGGTGCAGTCAGAATCCTGTGTCCAAAATCTTATTACTTTATTTTAACTTTATAATTACCAAACTGGCTAGATATCGAATAATCGTTTTTATCACTACAGAAAAAAAATTAGCACCTAAGGATGTCCACTCACACATCCATCCATCCATCCATCCATAAGCCATCAACCCATCTATTTATCCATCTACTCATCCATCCATCTGAAAATGTATATTAAATACCTCTTACAGATAATGTAATATACTAAATATTAGGGGTATGAAGAGAAAAAAATGAAACCATATCTGACCTAAAGTTTATATTCTATTAGGAACAAAGTTAAAAGAGAGATAAACATTTTTGTAGAGGGCATATTATAATTGTTATTCTAATTTTTCCTCATCTTATATTTGATAGAGTATAGATTCAAAACAGAATTATTTGTATTTTTCTTATTTATATTGAGGAGAATTAATAATTAAAACAAAAGACAACTAGGGTGGTGCAGTGAGTAGAACACTGGGTTTGGAATCAGGAATCATTATCCTGAGTTCAAATCTGATTTCAGATAGCTATGTAACCTTGAGCCAGTCACTTAGTACTGTTTGCCTCAAATTCTCATCTGTAAAATCAACTGAAAAAGGAAATGGCAAAACATTCTAGCATTTATGCCAAGAAAATCCTCAAGTTGGATCATAGAAAGTCATACATGACTGAACAACAATAAATAATAATAAATAGAGTAACATGTCAGTTAAATGTTTTAATATTAGTGAATTATTTATTTTGATTTGCCAATAACCAGGATTAAAATGTTCCTTTGAATCATTATGATAAAAATAGATAATTTTGAAAAAATTTCTCAATCAATTTTCATTCAACTGAGACTAAAATCAATAATGAATAAATCTCAAAATATCACTAGTTCTTTAGTATAACTTAAATACAAACATTAAACTTAAATACATTAACATATGGGTTAGATAATCACACTCTCCAAATTAGCCCTCTACCCACATTAAGTCCCAGGGAAGGATAAGTATTATATATTTTCATTACTCAATCTATTGAGTGAAGTGATGTATGGAGATTTTTTATTTTTACTTTTTTTCCTTGGGTTTATTTCCCTGTGATGAACAATTATATGACTTTCAATCTTTCCATTAACTTTTACAAAAGTTTGTAATTGCTGAATTGCTGCCACAAAATTGACTACAGGTTTTTGGAGATTGAAATTTGTATATATGACAAAAAGAGTCCCTTGTCCCAAAATTGTGAAGCTTAATGGAATGAAGGAGCTGCGTGGTATCACTATATACACTGCTCTGGAGCCAAGCAACACCAACATCAAACAGTTGCCTCCCTGTCCTTGAGGGAGTCCTTGTGCTCTTTGGAAAATAGTCTTTGTGAAGATGGACATTTTACTACCTCTCAAAGTGGTTATTTCTCATTTTTATATTGGAAGTAGAGTGACCGGCTTTACAGATGAAATGTTGTCAGAGAAAGGTTGTCTTGTCTGTGATTCACTTAGTCCATTTCTTTTTTCCTTTCCCAAAGGCACTCTCTGGTAAGAAAGCTATTCACCTGAAAAAATTTGTAAGTCATTAGCAGATGGAATCCCTAGTCATTTAAATCCACATGAATAAACCATTCTTACTGATCCTGAAATAGATCAAGAAGAATAGTATATGGCTGCCTTAGGTTCAAATTTGATAAAACATTGTGATGCTGTTCATGAAATTAGTATTCTTGGTATCTCCTTACATGGTTATATTACTTTGAAATAAAAAAAAATGTGATAAATTTCTAATTCAGGGAGCATCTTCCTGTGGTTAAGACTTGTCATTTTTCCTTGTCCAGATACAGAAAGCTTGGGGCCAAGATATGTTGGAGAGTACCATGTATATGTCAGTTCCTTTCAACAACTAAAACTTTGAATTCTAATCTGGAAAAAATAATTAAACTTTTAAAAACTTTTAGAATGAGGTAGCGATTAGATATTGGAATGGCATTTTTGGTAGAATTTGCACTACTTTTACAGCTCTGAAAATATTCCATGATTTCAACTTTCAAAAGAGTATGAAATATACATGTCCATAAATAAATAGGTACTTTATAAATGTTGACTTGTTGATAAGTATAATCATATGTATGTATGTCTGAGTATATGAGTCAGTTAATTTCAGGAACATCTAAGATCAAATGTCCTTTTTCACATGTAATATTTGTATGAATCTTGGATAAGTCACTTAGACCCTTAGAGTTTCAGATAACTTTCTAAGGCATATCTATTAAGTGATAATCATGTTAGAATGTAGGCTAGTAGAATGAATTTCTGTACTGCTGAAATCACAGACCCTTGATATACATATATGCTAATAACAAGTTTCAAAGCAAAATTGGCTTCCTCAGAAGATCAGGAAATTTTTCTATAGACAATTCTGGGGGCTATTTAGAAGAGGAAGTGGCTGTTTACCCTTTAATATCAAAACAAAGTATTATCTCACCATGCTAGAGATCTTATACAAAAGACATTTTGAAGAGACTTGAAAAGTAACAGTAGTTTTAGTTTAAATGGATGTAAAAGACCATTCAGGCAGAGCTATGAATGTGCCTTTGGCAGAGATTTATAAGGGCTATTTAACATTCTACTCTGGTAGGAAATAAGAAGAAGGAGGAGGGTAGGGAACCTTTCAAAGTCAGGAAACTATTGAAAAAAGATGATTCTAATGTTAGTGGTAAGGAGTGAAAATCCTAACAATAAAACATTGTAAATCACTGTTAATATTACTTTGGCTATTTGACAGTTTGTCTACAAATTGTACAAGAGTTGTATAGATGGATAGAAAGCAAGAAAGGGGAGTTAATTGTTTAAATATGACAGGATATGCTTTCTTTGAAGCTGACAACTCCTGATACAGGTTCAATTTATGGTAATTTTCCTAATTATATCCTATCTTACAACTTTAATTATGAACAAAGGTTCTGGTGCATGTTAAGTGTGAATAGAGATCTTTTTTCCCTGTCCATTTAAAGGAACAAAGAAAAAAACAATAAGTGATGATAAGGATTTTGGTATTCATATGGAGGGAAAAGAAGGCAACACAGGCCACTATTTAGTAAATTAGAACAACTGATTTCAGTTTTGTCCTAAAAATTCAAGCCATAGGATTCTCATCAAGTACATGATTATGTTAGCATTTTGTAATAACAAGACATTCTTGCAGATTGTCATAGCATTTTTTTTTTTTTTGCAAATATAGCCTAGAAGTCCACATAGAGGACTACTTGGGAGGCCACTCGCATAATCTTTTTGTAGGAAAAAAAGCTTTCATGAAAATCAAGGAGGGCAGCCTTGGGCATTTTCCCTAAGAAAGGACTATAAGAGGGAGCAAAGGAAATAGAGATTGAGCTATTGCTGAACTGAGCCATTTGGCTGTTAAAGGCTCAACCTTAAAATGCTGCCAGCACTCAGAAATGAAACCTGGGGGATTTTCCTGTGAATGTGTTCTGAATGAATAGTTAGGGATGGTTCTCAGACAGCTGGAAAGAACCTCGACTTTCATTGGGTTGAATAGCTCAGGAAATAGGAGTAAATTGGTATTGACAACACATACTGTTTTACATAAGGGTCTATGTTCAAACAGGTTGGATTTGTGCATGGTAATTACTGCTCTGCAGAGGTCTGTTCATTGGACCCATATCCTATCAATAGTAAACCATACCCTGTTCAAGCTTCCAATATATTCTCATGACTTAACCCCAAGATCCAAAAAGTCAAAATGGAAATTGTATTCATGCACCCTATGTTAACTTTTAACTATATTATCCTATAGTTTTATAATCATATCAACCTAAGTTGATTTAGGTTGTGAATCCAACCATGGACTTACTCTATGGCCCCCACAGTGCACAATTCATTTTCTTCAAGCTAAAGAAATGCTCATTGATATTGGGAGTAGTTCATTCTTTTTCCCCACACTTAAGAATTATTCATTCATATAATAATTTGTGGATCTTAAAAATGGCAAGAAAAACTGATGAGATTGAGACTTTGCTCACTGATGAAGGTAGGTCTATCTTGGAATTACTAGTCCCTTTCAAGGAAGTATGGGAAAAATATTGACTTGAACAAAAATTATTATTCCTGATGTTATTCTCTATAGTTATTCTCTAAAAAGGCTCAGATATTCAGGCGCACACAATCTCAACCTATTTCCAGAAGTTCTGGATCAAAGTAAAGCTTAAATTCATCTGTTTGGGGTTCTAAAACTAAAGTAAGAAATCTTATGTACTCTAGAGTAGGAATTCTTAATCTGGGTCCATGTTTGGGACTACTCCATGGGTAGATTTGAAAAGGGTCCATTCCATAAACTTAGATGAGAAAAATATTTATTTGTTTACATTAACCTTTAATAGAAACTTAAAATTTTTTCAATTATTTAAAATCATGATTCTGAGCAGGGATCCATAGGCTTCACCAGACTGCCAAAAGTGTTTATGGCCCCAAAAAGGTTTAGAACTCCTATTCTAGACTGAGGTAGAAATAAAGGATCCTAGAACAATTCCAAGACCACTGTAAGTAAGAACCAAATTGTTAAATTCCCTACTGTGCCCTAACCACAGACTTTGGACAAACACAGGGTGCACCGTGTTTTTTTGTTTTTTTTTTCATATTAGATCATATTCTCTATTTTGGACATCTTGATTTAAACATCAGTTAATAAGTATTTATTAAACACTGTTTTACAACACTATACTAAGTGATGGTGATACAAATAGAAATCTGTACTGTTAAGGGATTTTATTTCTATTGGGAGATAAGAAATATTTTCAAAGAAGTAAGTGAAGGATATATACAAAATATACATTGATGTATACATTTTTTTGCAAGTGTATGCATATAAAAATGGGGTCCTAAGAACTGGAGTAATTGGGAAAAATATCAAGGAATTGGAATTGAATTGAGCCTTTAATGGAATTATGGGGTCCAAAAGGCAGTAGTTTAGAGGGAATGTATTCTAGGCATGGAGGATAACCTGTGCAAAGGTATGTAGGCAAGTGATGAGTGTCCTATAGAGTAATTTAAAACATGTGAGAGTGAATAATATGTGATGATCCTGGAAAGAAAAATTGGAGCCAGATTGCAGATGGCTTTAAATGTCAAACAGAAGAGTCCGAATAAATAAAAAAAAAGATAATGTAGAGTTACTGGTCTTCTGAAGTAGAGGAGCTGACATAATTAGAGCTTTACTATTGAAATACCAATTTGATGATTAATAAATGACGGATTATAAAGCAGAGAAAATAGATGCAGGGAGGTCAAACTAGGAGATAGTTACCATAATCCAGACTCAAAATGAGGGACTGAAGAAGTGTAGTTGTGGTATAAATTAGAGCTAAGGGATTTTAGGGAAGTTGAATTTACAAATTTTGGCAAGTAATCTTGTGTACTTTTTTGGTGGATGAGATTCTTTCTCAACTGTCAAGGAACATAGGCTAAGAAATTCCCCAATACATCATATTTAAGTAAAAAAAAAAAAAAAAAAAAAAAAAGACCTTTACATAAGATTATGAGGTCATATAATTAGAGAATTAAGGGACCCTAGAGGAAATCTAGTCTATTTTTTTTACAAATGAGGAAACTGAGACCCAGAAATAAGTGACTTGTCCAAGGTCACAATATACTGAGACAGAGAGAGTAGTTAAACCCATTTTCTCTGACTCTAAATTGGTGCTATACACACACACATACCCCCCATATGAAATTGTGTAAGTTGAGAAAGGTCACTCATTTAGGTGTATGACATCTATTTACCCAGGTATGCTCATCACCAGTGAATATGGCAGATGGGATCACTGTGGGATCCTGGGAAATGATTCAAAGGTAGGGGGACTCTTCTAAGGAAATGAAGGTTGTTTGAAAGCAATTGTTTTCTACATGATCCCCTTTATATTGATTCCCCTGTGCTTGTTCAACAATGAACATGTTTGAAATTATTTTTACGGATAGTTTAGAAAGGCACTGAACACAAAATTCATCTCAGTTGAATGAATACTTTTATGCTTCCTGTTAGGAGAGCCAGCTGGAAAATTACAACATGAGTCATTTAAGAAACAAGAACAGGGGTACTGGCAAGGAAACTTTAAAATGCTCTGAAAGACCTACCTGAACTTGTGACCAGAAAATGATCAATAGGAGCCATGACCAAAAGCAATCAATAAGTGAATGACCTCAATCCTACAAGGTTACTTTTGGGAAATAAATATGCCTGGAATACTAAACTGTTGATCCATAAGGTCAGCATATGTTATATGAGGTAATTTAAATTGGATCGTGTGCATCCCAAAGAGGATAGAGAGCTTATTTATATTATGAAAACATGCTCTCCATATGTCTCTGTCAATTGCACATTCCAGATCTTTACCCCAGTTTTATCATAGTTTCTCTAGGGAACAAAAATGAAAATGATTAACATCACCACCTCCCTTTTAAAAATTTCCATTTAATGCTTTAACTACTGCTTCTTTCTCATTGAAATAACCATATTGGATTATCAGACAATCTCTCCCTCCCCAACCTCATCCCTCCCCAAGTAAGCAACCATTCCAAGTGAAGAAAAAAGAAATGAATTGGGCATAGAGATTTACCCACCTAAACTTTCTTAAATGCATGGGATATGGTTTCTTTTTTATGTAGCTCTATGCTTTTGTTCAAAGTTTTAATGCCTACACTTATCTCATCCCTCCCCCACTTTCTCATACTTTCTTTTAATTCATTTGGCTGGATAAGCTGAAGTGAATGAATTCAATGTATTATTAATTTATCAATCCAAATTACCTACCTGTGCTGCAAATTGAAGTGTCTCATACATCAAATGGAATCAAGTTGAATCCACAAGAGGATACCCAGGAATATTAAAAATCATGATTTGGAAAAGGAGAGAGTATGAGATTTGAACCCATTTGAAATAACTAATAAAATAAACACAAAAATAATAATAGCTAGTATTTATATTTATTTAGCACTTTAAATTTTTCAAAGTGCTTTGCTATTTTATTTGAGATGATGGCAAAGGGAAAGTCCAAAGATCAAGGTTCTAGTTATATCTTTGCCACTAGCTGGCTTGAGTAAGGTAAGTCCTTTAACTTTTTCAGGCCTTGGTTTTTAAATAGTCATGAAAATTTGGAGTTAACTAGATAATCACTAATGGCCTATCCACTTCCAAGATTTAATTATTTCAGATGGAATGGAAGCTATTTTGTAAAATTTTTTGGGTCAGGGTACAGTACTTAATACTATATAGTAGTGGAAGGTGGAAAGGGGGAAAGAATCTTCTCCTCCCCTCAAATAAGCAACAATAAGATAGGGGCTGCATGATGTACAGCTATGTTTCAAAATACAAATAATGAATCCCATGAAGTGATCACTATTTAAAGTTTAAAATTGTAAGTATGTAAAATGTGGTAATTGGTTCTAGCCCACTGGAAACATTTAATACAAATTCATATAATGTGACCATTTCATTGGATTCTGTGACCACACTAATTACAAATGACCTTAAGGGAAGGATTAAGATATTAAAAACAAAAAAAACAAAAAAACCTTGTTCAAACACAGAATCTCCTACTTAATAATTGTGTGACTCATGGAAAGTCATTTTATTTTTCTGGCCCTAGGTATATAAAATGAGGAGATTAAGCTAATGTCCCTTTGAGCTCTAAATCTATGATTATACTTCCATGTGGGATTCCTTCCTTTCAGAAGGGCACTGTTCTTGTTACAAAGTCAAGATATAATACAACTAAGGTGGTAATTATAATATAAGGTAGTTTTAAAAAAATTGATAAAATAGCAAATATTCTAAATCTTTCTAGGATTTACAAGCAAGATAATTTTCATGAGACTTATTTAAGGAGGGTTGGAGATTCTGGTTTATGAAGAATGGGTAAGATTTTATTGAGAGAGCAGGCATTTGGAACAAGAGAAATAGCACTGCCATATTCACAGTAGAGGTAAGGCCCAATACATGCTCAGGGAGTTTTATGAGCAAGGTAATGTTTTGGAAAGATTAATGTGGCAGTGAGATGGACGGAAAAAGGAAGAGACAAATAAGAGCCTCAAATAAGAAGCTACTAAAATATCCTAAGTGTTGTGCAATTAGGAAGTAAGAAATAGTAAGAAATGTAATGGGAGAAATATTCTAAAGAAAAAACACAACAGATTTAGTCATTGATTAGATGTAGTGAATACAGTGAGAAGCCAGGTAAAGTCTAAGATGTCTTTCTAATGTAAATTCAGATAAATGGAGATACAACCAACAAAGATAGGAAAGTTTGGAAGAAGGGAAGAAAGTAAAATATTCACTATTTGAAAACATAAAAAGTTAAGTCCTGGGAATAAATGGGATTTCCAGAGGACAGAGCTTAATAACATATGAGCAAATAATTAAGAAGAAAGCTTTAAAGAACTCTTGTCAGAATTGACGTGGTGAGAGAAGAAGAGAAAAATGGGAAGGAAATTCAGAAGAATCAATAAAGGTAGAAAAAGTCTAGAAATTATACAGATTTCTATTCTTCAACATGAGATTTATTAAGTGCTTTTAGGAGAGCTTGTGAACTTAAAAAGGATCAAGAATATCTTTATTTTCAGTAACCTATCATGGAAATTTAGCATTTCTTTTAATCATTTAAAAACATTATTCTGAGAACCAGTTTATAGATTTCATCAGACACCAAAATGAGTCCATATGAAAGAAGGCTATATGGTCCTAGAAGCTAAATTAGGAAACTGTTCTCAGAATGAAGGGGATGATCATTAGTATAATTTCCTCCAGAAAAAAATCACAACTAAAATGGAATAAAAATAACCATTAGATTATTTTTTTATGGAGTTCTTGAAAAAGTATAGTTTCCACTGAGAAGAAAAGAAGCTAGTTTGCCAAAACAAATCATTCAAGAAATTTGACTATGAAAGGAGTAAATATAGAGTGATGGGTGAGAAGACATAAGAGCCAAGTGAAGGATATTTTATTTTTTAAGATGGGAAAGCATTGTGCATATTTGAAGGTATAAAAGAAACTGCTAGTGGAATGGGCTGTCTCATACGGTTGTGGGTTCTCCCACCTTGGCATTCTTCAAAAAGTCTGGATATCTACTTGTCTGGTAAATTATAGTGAAAATTCTTTTTATTCATGAGTTGGACCATATGGCTAATGAAACCTCTTCCAATTCTCGAATTCTCTGATTCTGTGATTCACCAAACCAGAAAAAAAAAAAAAAAAAAAAAAAAAAAGATATTTTCTTTTCTGTACTGGCAATAGGGTGGCAATACCATCTTTGTATATAATTAAATTTTTTTTTCACTTTTGAGGGGGAGTTTGGTGCTACTTTAGGATCCACCCATTCATGACTGCAGGCAAAGAACACCCTGATTGTTCCTCCTAACTAGTCTTTATCTGACTAAGGATCTTAAGTTTCATCCCTTGCATGATAAGTAGGTCAAGGATTAGTTTCTGTGTAACATGTCAACTCTATCCCATCCCATTTTTGTATCTGCTTATTTGACCTTATTCCCCTTGTGTCTCCTAATTAGGTGCCCAACAGTACTAATTTTTTAGTGTTCAGAAACCAAAGATTTTTTTTTTCTTTCTGCAACATGGAACTTAGTTTCTTTAAATGGGTAGAGAATCTCCTGCAAGCTTTAAGAAGGACTAACAGGGGAGAAATGGACCACTTGCTATTTTCCTTCTAGGAAGAGAAGCATCTCAACTAACTTATTTACTGCAACCTATTGATATGGGTCACATTGTTAAGTTTGTTAAGGGTCTGATGTTATAGAGAGAACATCTGTGAAGAATGCTTTTAAATTTAATTTGGCTTTTAAGGCTCATGAATTGGAAGTTGATATCTCTCCAACATTCCTTGATGTAATAGTGCAAAGACAACTGAACTGAGACAGAGGAGACCTGAATTTCAGTCTTGACCATGCCCCAATCTATTGGGTAACCTTGAATAACAATAGCAGTAATAGTTATCATTTGTACAGTGCTTATTATGTTCCAGGCTCTATGAGTAAGTGCTTTGCAATTATTATGCCATTTGATTCTCACAACAATTTTGAGAGGCAGGTGTAATTATTATTCATCTTTTACATATTATTTCTATTTTACAAATAATTGAGGCAGTTATTTGTCCAGAGTCCCACAGTAAGTGTTTGAGGCTTCATGTGATCTCATGTCCTCTGGACTCTAGTCCTAGAGCATGACCACTGCATTACCATCTGCTTCTCTTTTCCTGTGTTTCTGTTTCCCCAACATCAAAAAGGATTATATAATATCTAAGGAATTGTATGATTTCTTAGGCTTTATCTAGTCTAATTTCCTACCCAAAGTAGAAATTTATTCTTCCATGCACTAGACAAATTGTCATCTCTCCTTTGCTTGAACAAGTTTTTCTAACAACAAGATCACTACTTAGCTTTCATTGGGTCTTTTAAAACAACAATAAAATAAAAATAAAAAATTGGAAAGTTGAGATTATGGAAGCTATTTTTTGTTGAATCTAGCTAAATGTAATATATTTCTATGCAAGAATCTGACATCTTAAGGTAGAATGTCAAACATCAAAAATTCTGGAGTTATTACAGTAGATGGCACTGCAGAGGTTAAAAGGGAAAGTGAATGGTTTTCTTTAATTAAAAAAGAACATTAAAAACTCTAAGCTCTGGAAAAGGCTTACAAAAGATTTTTGGATATTTTTTACTATTTATCACATAGGTCTTATCTAGAATTGGTGAAAAGGAAGAGAAGGAAGAACAGGAGGAGATGGAGGAGGAGATAAAGGAAAAGAGGAATAGGGGAGGAGAAAAGGAAGGATGTTGAGAAGAAAGAGGAGGGGAAGGAAAAGAGGGAAAATGTAGTGGAGGAAGAGGATTAGAGGATTAGGAAATGGTGAGGAGAAAAGGAAGGAGGAGGAGAAGAAAGAGAAGGAGAAGTAAAAGAACGGGAAGGTAGAGGAGAGAAGGAGGAAGAGGACAAGGAGTGTTTCTAGGCTCTAGAGAAGTAAAAGAGGAGAAAATATTTTTCTGATTCTAAAAGCTCCTCTTCTGTCTAGCTGTACAGAATGACAGAACTGTGACTATTTTCATATTTTGTTTTGTGTATATTTTTATTTTTATTCCTTATACAGTACTGAAAATGTTATACCAAATTTAACAATTAATCTATTTATCTCCCAATGTCACAGAATCAATAAATTGCAAAGTTGGAAGAAACCTTTGAGACTATCTAGTGCAACTCACCTCTAAAGAGAATTCCTGCTTTAACATATGTGACATTTGTCTTTTGCCTAAGGACTTCCAATTAGAAGAAACTCCTACTTGCCAAAGAAAACCCATTCTAAAACCATTCTCCAATTGATAAATGGTCAAAGGATATGAACAAACAATTTTCAGATGAAAAAATTGAAACCATTTGTAGTCATATGAAAGAGTGTTCTAAATCACTTTTTATCAGAGAAATGCAAATTAAGACAACTCTGAGATACCACTACACACCTCTCAGGCTAAGATGACAGGAAAAGATAATGATGAATATTGGAGGAGATGTGGGAAAACTGGGACACTGATGCATTGTTGGTTGAGTTGTGAACAGATCCAACCATTCTGGAGAGCAATCTGGAACTATGCTAAAAAAAAAGCTACCAAACACTGTATACCCTTTGACCCAGCAGTATTTCTATTGGGTTTATATCCCAAAGATAGGGAAAGGGACCTGTATGTGACAAAATGTTTGTGGCAGCCCTTTTTGTAGTGGCTAGAAACTGGAAAATGAGTTGCAGAATGACTGAATAAATTAGGTATATGAATGTTATGGAATATTATTGTTTCATAAGAAATGATCAGGAGCATGATTTCAGAAAGGCCTGGAGAGAGACTTACATGAAATGATGCTGAGTGAAATGAGCACAACCAGGAGATCATTATACACAGCAACAGCAATACTATATGATGATCAATTCTAATAGACGTGGCTCTCTTCAACAATAAGATGATTCAATCCAATTCCAATTGTTCGGTGATGAAGAGATCCATCTACACCCAAAGAGAGGATCTTGGGAGCTGAGTGTAGAACACAACATAGCATTCTCACTCTTTCTGTTGTTTGCTTGCATTTTGTTTCCTTTCCCAGTTTTTTTTTTTCTTGATTCGATTTTTCTTGTGCAGCAAGATAACTGTATAAATATGTATACATATATTGGATTTAACATATATTTTAACACATTTAACATGTTTTGAACTACCTGCCTTTTAGGGGAGGGGTTGAGGGGAAGGAGGGGAAAATTTGGAACAGAAGGTTTTGCAAGGATCAGTTTTGAAAAATTACGCTTGCATATGTTTTATAAATACAGAGCTTTAGTTTAAAAAAAAAAAAAGAAAACCCATTCCAATTTTCTATAATAATGAGCATTAGGATACTTTTCCATTATACCATGCCCCAATTTCCCTCTTTGTAACTTCTACTCATCTCTTGGTTCTTTTCCCAGGTACCAAGCAGGGTAGAACAATGTAATTCCTACCTCCTATAATGGCCCTTAAAATAGTTGAAGACTGATATTAAGCCCACTTTGCCCTCCCCCATCAAGCCATACAGCATCTTTCTCTTCTCTCAGATCTTCAAGTAGCATGTTGTCTGGGACTCACCACCCTAGTAGTTCTTTAGCTCAGTAGTGTTAAACTCAGATAGAATAATTTGTATGTAATAATAAATTGCATGTACGAATGGCTGTGTGCCACTTTTTGATTTGAGAAAACATAGTAACATTATTAATGTTTTATTATATTTTATTTATTTTGTTAAATATTTCTCAATTACATTGTAATCTGCTTTGAGACCCATTTGGAAGATGCTTGTTTGATACTTCTGCTCTGGCTTATTCATGTTATAATTTGAATGAAGGTAATACCAGAGGCTAGTCAGACAATAAGCATTTATTTTAAACAGTACTATGTCTCAGGCATTGTTGTAAGTGTGGGGTATACAAACAAAGGCAAAAGACAGACATAATACATTGAGGGAGAATAGGCAAACAATAATGGACAAACAAGATATATACAGAATAAACAGGAAATCAAGACAGAGGAAACACTAAAATTAAGGATTGGGAAATGTGATCTGAGGAAAGCAAAATATATTAGCAACATCACTTTTATTGGATCTGTACATTATTTCTCTTTTATAGCCATATAAGATCCCATTTGATTTTTTCTACTATCACAGTGTTGACTCACAGTTTTTCAATCCACACACAAAAAAATCCAATCCCAAACCAAAACAAACAAAAATCAAAACTAAAACCAAGAAACCAAGCTAAAAGAAAAAAAAAAAAACATCTTTTACATAATATTACCTACCTTATATTCATAAAGTAGATATTTTAAACCAATAGGTGAAATTTTACAACTTATTCCGGAAAATGCAATCTTCAATTTGCCCCAGACAGGTATGTTTTTTTGGATTCTGACTCTGTCATCCAAAACTAGATTTGACAGAAGTGACTCTCGAGTTAAAAAAAAAAAAAAAAAAAAAAGAAAACTTGCTGGAGATATTTAGTGGCTATCTGAATGGGAACCAAGGCTTTTATACCTATAAAATAGGCATTATTAAAATAAAACATTGTTATGTGATAGAGGTTGGGCATAATAATTTTAATGTAGAGGAGACTTAATGTAAATCAACACATGCTATGTTCTCTTCTTTTTTCAGGTTTTTTTTTTTTTTTCTTTTTTTAATCTCTCCCATGGTTGTTCCCTTTTGCTCTGATATTTCCCTCTCAACATGATTCATAAAGCAATGTGTATTAAAATAAATAAATTTATTAGAAAAATGATTTTAATGTAGAGACTATTCCCAAATAAGGAAACTACCAATTAAAGCAAGCAAGTTCTTTGCAATTTCTAGCCTTATAAGATGCATAGGATGCTGAGAGTTTAAATTAATTACCAGAATCAAAAAGACAGTATGTATCTGAGTCAGGACCTGATTCCCAACTTTAAGGCAAGATTTGTGCCTTATAACATTATGCTTTTCCAAATCTCTATTTAGGAATGAGCCATTACTAACCAATATATTATCTCTAAATCTCAGGCTCATTCTTGCTTCTTGTGATTGAAATATATGTGCACTGTATGTGCAAGAATGTTTGTGGCAGCCCTCTTTGTAGTGGTCAGAAACTGGAAACTGAGTGGATGCCCATCAACTGGAGAATGGCTGAATAAATTGTGGTATATGAATATTATGAAATATTATTCTGTAAGAAATGACCAATGGGATGATCTCAGAAAGGCCTGGAGAGACTTACATGAACTGATGCTGAGTGAAATGAGCAGGACCAGGAGATTATTATACACTTCAACAACAATACTATATGATGATCAATTCTGATGGATCTGGCCATCTTCAACAATGAGATGAACCAAATAAGTTCCAATAGAGCAGTAATGAACTGAGCCAGCTACACCCAGCGAAAGAACTCTGGGAGATGACTATGAACCACTACATAGATTTTCCAATCCCTCTATTTTTGTCTGCCTGCATTTTGGATTTCCTTCATAGGCTAATTGTACACTATTTCAAAGTCCAATTCTTTTTGTACAGCAAAACAACTGTTTGGACAGGTTTACAGATATTGTATTTAATTTATACTTTAACATATTTAACATGTATTGGTCAGCCTGTCATCTGGGGTGGGGGGAAGGAGGGGAAAAATTAGAAAAAAAGGTTTGGCAACTGTCAATGTTGTAAAATTACCCATGCATGTATCTGGTAAATAAAAATCATTAAATAAAAGAAAGAAATATATGTGCATATATATGTGTGTATATATATATATATACACACATATATATGTATATATATATATATATATATATATATATATATATATATATATATATATATATATATATATATATATATATATATATATATATATATATATATATATATATACATACATGTAATGTTTGGGCTAGCTTTCTGGAGCATCTCAGGACCAGCCTTGATCTTAGCAGAGGAGTGCAGAAGGCAGGAGAGCCATCAGGAGCATGGTCAAAAATGGAATGTCTCATTTCCAGCCCTCTCAGCCCTTAAATACCTTGATATGATTACATCATTACTGCATACTGAATATGTGTGAATTAGAGAACCATTACATACCATGCTAAGTACTAAGTATATGTATACTAAAGAAACATCATCTCATCAATTCCACTGAGTTAATATCTTGTTGTAAATATCCTCGTTTCAAGTATACTTCTCCAGAGTATCTGGCCCTCCACATATACATATACCATATGCATGTTTGAGTATACACATATATATGTATATCCATATATAATTTTTATTCAATGTAATAATCAAAATTCAGAACTATGTGATGTCTAGAGGCTCCCCCAGAGAAATTAATTTTTTTATAGAACTTGTTTCTGAGTAGGCTTTTGTGGGTAGTTTGATAGATTGTTTGGATATTTTTATAAGCCTCATTTACTCCCTGAGTGAAACATCTTTTCATATTCTTCTTTGAGAGAGAGGATGAAGGGAAAAAGAGCAGGTTAGCAGAAAGCAGGAGCATAGGTCAGGAAATAAATAGGTAACTCTAGCCAGAATTACTGTGCAAGATTAACATCTTTTATAATAACTTAATGCTTGCATCTTCACTGAGGAAGAGTTGACTTTATGACTGTTTCCCTTGTTAACCCAGAAGGATTCCTTTATTATCATTTCAAATTAGATGAGAATTTTTTTCCTAAAGCCACCTTCTCAAATTTTCTATACTAAGCAAAAAAAAAAAAAAAAAAAAAAAAAAAAAAATCAGCATATTTGGTACCATGATGCAGAATAAGATGACAGACAAAGTGTACTTCATTCTCATCCCTGGAGTCATCTATGAATCCATGAGAAAGTAATTTAATAAAATTATAGAAATGATACATATTTAAATAAGCACAGATTTTGCAATGAACACTACTTTATGTTAACTTATGAGCTACAGTACTTAGAGAATTCATAAGAGAAAATTTAAAATGATTTTCTTTGAGTCATAGAATTTTTATTCTTTTTCATATCATCCTCCATTTACCATTTTGTTCTTCTGGAGATGGACAATTGGGACTCAAAGTTTTGCAGAATTTTAAAATAAAATTATAACTTTATGCTTATTACATTGCTCTTAATGATTACAGCTATAAATACACAACAGATTCTGCTACTGAATTTTGTTGTAGTGGTGGTTTTAAACTGTAACAATCTCCTTTACTTTCCTGCAAACTGGGAGCCATATGCCATCTAATCCAACATCTAGATTAATATTCTTAGAACTAAAGCTGAGAGGGACTTCAGAGACTATCTCCTCTCAGCTGGGCAGCTATGTGGCACAGTGAATAGACTCATGAATAGACCATGCCTCAGAAAGACTCATCTTTATGAATTGAAATCTGATCTCAGATGTGTATTAGATATATTCCAGACAGATCCCTTAACCCTGCGGGTCTCAGTTTCCTCATTTGTAAAATGAGTCAGAGAAGTAAATGACAAACGTATCCAATATCTTTGCTAAGAAAACTCCAAAAGGGTAACACACAACAGAAAAATGATAATGCAACACTCTACCTCATTTTATAGATGAGGGAATTGAAACTCAAGAGGCATCAACTGACTTGCTGAAACTTTAGACACTAATGAAAAAAGAAGGCTATGTCTGGAGCAATGAAGACCTCAGTTCAAATGTGGCCTTAAATCTTAGCTGTGTGACCCTGAAGAAGTCAGTTGGCCTTTTTTAGCTCAATCTATTAAATGGGAAATGTAATAGTACCAAACTCCAAAGGTTGTTGTGAAGATCAAATGAGATAATAGTTGTAAACTGCTTAGCATAGTGCCTAGTTCATAGTAGGCACAATTATTAATAATACAAAACAAATAATAACAGTTATTATTATTATTGATCTCATTGAAGACGCAAAAGTGGACATGTCTTTGAAGGGCCTTAATTGACTATGTCTTAGATGAGTTCACATTTAAAGGAGGCCAAAAGAGGAAACAGGTACCTGAAAGGGATCCAGACTTCTTACCTCAGTGATTATCCTTTCTCACCTGCACCCAAAGCACATGATATATATGCATTCTGTTGTCAAATCTTGTCATTTTTGCTTTCAATATATATATATATATTTTTTCACTTCAGACTCTAGCTGAATGTCAAAACAGATGGAGAAAAAAAGTATAGAAAATGTTATCTACTTAGCATTGAAGATTATACTATGAATACTCATTTGTATTATTTTTCTGAGTAAAGCTGAGAATTAAATATAATTTTACAAATAAAAAAGTTACTCATAGCTCTCTACTCTGGTAAGGGGTTAGCAATTAGGAGGGAAAGTTTGTACTTTTCATTAAGTATGTTATAGCTGAAGAAGCACAGCATGGCGCAAGAAGGTTTGAGTTTCTACTCCAGCATTTATTAATTTAATTTCTTCATCTCTCAGAGTCTTAGTTTCCCAATGTGTAAAATTATAGGAGGCCTATAATGAGGAGTTCTTAACTTGTGTTTTAAAAATATCTTGAAAATTGTACTCCAATATAAGTGATTTTCTTTGATATTCTATGTATTTTATTTTATGCATTTCAAAATATTATTCTGAGCAAGAGTCCATAATACAAAAAAGGTTAAGAATCCCTGGATTATATAATCACGGTTGCTCCTAACAATTTCTTTAGAGCATCTGCTATTTTTTAATTAGTCCAACTTTTATTTTCACATATTTAATGTTAATCTTTGCTTGGCAGACAACAATACTGCTTCTATTTCATCATATGTTTGCATTATCATGCTGTGTTTATATGGCAAAATTTAAACATTTTTCATTCAATCTATCCCTAAAGTCAACTTATTTTTGAAGCAATTAAAAAGAAGTTCATCTGTTTCAATTGGACAAATTAAACAAACTACAAATTTGACAGTTGGCAATGGCTCTCTTTTTTGCTTTCACTTTACATTAAAATTTCTATGATGTAGAAATGTGAATGACACCATGTCTTACTAGTAAGAAAAAAAGAGAAATCTTTAAGAAAATGAAATAGTAAAATTTTTCCACTATGCTTATGAGAAATATAATCTTATTGATGCAAATATTCCTTCAAATGGTGAGGATCATGTTACACCCACATCTTTATATCCTATGGTCATGTCTTCCCATAAACCTTCCCAAAATATCTATCTAAAATGCTGGAGACTTTCCTCTAGGAATTTAATCATTCCAGGACTCAAACTGCCTGTGATCACATATTGTTTTTGCTTCATGGCTAACTTATCTCCTTTTCCTTTAGAAACTTCAAAATAGTTTTGAACTCCTTTCCTCAAGTTCTTAATACAATCAAGGTAACAAAAAATAAAACAAAACAAAACAAAAACAACACTGTGTAGCTGGAAAGGTGACTTTCAAGGATTTTTAATGAGCTAAAAAATAGCTCATTAGGATTTTATTACAGCATTTTAAACTTATTTTTTCTAGTTTTAACTTAAGAATCATTTATCTGTTAGAGGCCTTACTTACCCTAGTTCTGGAAAGCCTCCTACACAAAACCTTGTTATTTACACATTAAAAATAAATAAAAAAGCCAACATAGAGATGTTTGTAAGCTAGCATTTCTTAATTAAATCTAAGCTTTAAAAAATATTCCCACCTACTTAACCCAGCCCAAATAAAAATGTACATCCTACTCAGTCCTCAATGAAATTGTCAAGTGTATAAGTTCCCCCTTATTGCGCACATGCTTATGTGTATGTATCATTGCTGGTGTGTTTGTTGGGGAAAGAATGATGAATGGGCATTTTTCACTGTTGGAACAATAATAGTGGTATTGGTGGTGGTGGTGGGGAATGGTAGTACCAATTCCAAAGAAGGTAGGTTAAATGATCTTTGGGGCTAAAAAAGAGTAATAGGAAATCTTTTTTGACTTCCCTGATGTTTTGGGCGTTGTCAATTCTCTTCTCTTTCTTAATGATGGCACTAATATCTCATAGTTCTCCTGACATCCATCTCACTGCTCCTTCTCAGTCTTTTTTTGATATATATAAAGGCCACTTCTACTAATTATGGGTTGTTATAGGTCCTTTCTCTTTCTCCTGTATTTTATCTCACTTGTTGACCTTTCATTATCTTCCATTCAATTACTTTCTAATCTCAGACCCATAAATTCAATTCTAATTTATCTTCCGGATTCTAGTCTCACATCCTCAACTGCCTTTTTGATATTTTAAATTGTATATCCCACAGACATCTCAAACTCAACATGTTCAACAGAGAGCTCATTATCTCTGTTAAACTCTTACTCATCAAAATTTTTCCTATTCTTGTGCAATGTATCCCCACTCTCACCCAGGCTCAATACCTCAGTATCATCTTTGATTCCTAACTCTCACTGATTCCTCATAGTCAATATGTTATCAAATATCCTTTGTTCTATCTTCACATCTTTCTCTTAAATCTTCTCTCTACTTACCACCACCTTAGAATAGGCCCTTATCATCTTTTGCCTGGAATTATTGTGATAGGATTCTAAGAGGTGTACCTTTCTCAAGACTTAACTCACTTCAAACCATCCTCTATTCATCTGTGAAAAATTATTCGCCCTCCTTCTCAATGATTTCAAGTAGTTCATCATAACCTCCAGCATTCAATATAAAACTGTCCTATTGGAATTTAGGCCCTTAACTATCTTGCCCCTTCTTACCTTTCTATTTTTTTCCATTTTATCCCCTTTGCACACTCTAACCAATTACATTGGCCTATTTGCCAATACACAGAACTATATATCTCCTGATTTCCATGCCTTTTTATTGGTTCACTTTCTCTCATAAACAATATATTTTCACTATTCATTCATATGCCCTGAATTCTCTAGTTTTCTTCCATACTCAGCTAAAATCTTACTTTTTGCACAAGCCTTTTTATGATCTTTTCTACCCCCTACTTCCAATGCCATCTCTGTGGAATTACCTTTTATTTACATGTGCATGTGTGTGTGTGCACATGTGTGTGTATGGAAGATGGTATACATATATAAATAAGCCACATATGTGCATATGCATATATTTTATCTATAAAGCCACATAAACACATATGCACACAAACACAAACTCAAACTAACATAGAAAATTGAAGTTGAATAATTGTACATACAGCTGACATGGAAAGAAAAGAATTTTTGTACCATGTCAGATTAATCAAATATTTATTAAACATCTCATATAAAGGCATTATGCTAGGTTTCAGGGACATAAAAATAGGATAAAAAACTTTGATTATACATAAAGTTTGATAGAGATATTATGAAAAGCTTTTTTTTTTCCCCCCTGAGGCTGGGGTTAAGTGACTTTCCCAGGATCACACAGGTAGGAAGTGTTAAGTGTCTGAGACCAGATTTGAACTCTGGTCTTCCTGAATTCAAGGCTGGTGCTCTATCCACTGCGCCACCTAGCTGCCCCAACAAGTTTTCACATAAGTGTGAAACAACTTCTTTTAACTTCTGTTCCATATATTATAGAGGTAAGCTGCTTTAGTTTCTGTGTTTATTTTTGAAATAATGCATTATATCTATTTATAAAACAATGATATTTTATATTGTTTTTGAAGACAGTTACTTTGCTAGAAACAGCTTTGCAAAGTACTCTTTGGTATATGCCTCCAACACTTAATTTCTACTTTATCTAATCCACCTACATCCACTATGCAAATGTTTGGTCCAACAGATGGGCTTTATATGCTACTTAGTCAATAATTTGAGTGCTACTGGAACAAAGGGGGAAAAGTGGTTGGTTTCATGATAAAATATTCATGCTCTGTCTTATACTCAGAGAAACTTAAGAGTTGGAGGAAAACTGGGGAGAGAAGTTTTATCTAATTCAGGTACCCCACCAAATATTGTGATTTCTGCTGCTTTAGTTAATATTGTAAATTTCAAGGAAATTACTGTTTGCCTGTCACAGATGGTTCCATCAGATGAACAATATACATTAGATGTTAGCCATTAAGACAAAGTGGCCAGTTTCAAACATTTAGCATTTTTTAGTGATGCTTTTCTTTAAGTCATTGATCAATCAATGGACAAGCATTTATTTTATGTTATGTACCAAACACTTTGCTAGGCACGAGGGATAACAATGAAACAAATCCTTGAACAAGTTCTTATTCTAATGAATAAGATAAATATCTAATAAATGCACACATGTTTATAAAATATATTTCACATATATAAAACCTGTAAGAATATATGTATGCATATATGTGTATAATAGGAGAGATACAGGAAAAAACACACACAGAAACAGATTCAAAGAGTGAGAGACATACAAAGAGACAGAGAAATAAACATTGAGAATAAGCAAAAAGCAATTTTGTGAGTGTTTTGCTTTAAGTGAATATCTGAAAAATATAATAATGAGATATAGTAGAAAGTTGTCCTCAGAATCAGGAATATCTAGGTTTAAGTCCCATTTTCTGATAAATATTATCATCTATCTAACCTTGAGCAAGTCATTTAATCCCATTATTCCACCTTGCAAACTTATAAATTTAAGAGAAGGAGATCAAGTCCATTGATAGAGTTTTCTGCACTGAGAATTTCTTAGGCCAATGAAATTACAGATCTAGCCAATAAAGTAGTTGTCTCAGAACTAAGACTGAAGAATCAGAATATTCCAGGCATAGAGGACAACTACAGAAGAAGCATGAAGCCGAAGATGAATGCCATATACAAGCAATAGCAACAAAGTCAGTATTACTAGATTTTAGATTTATAGAGTGAAGATAAAGTAGACTAGAAAGGTAGGATGAAGCTAAGTTGGAAAGGGTTTTAAAAGGGGGCAATTTTATAGTTGAACTTTGAGGTAGAGGGATGCCATTGGAGTTTTGGGGAGATATGTGACAGTGAGACTTTCACTTAGGAAGCTAACTTTGACAACTGTGAGGCGGATAGATTGGAGTACAGAGAGACAATAGGGAGTACAACCAAAAGGTTATTGCCTTTTTTTTTTTTTTTTTTTTTTTTTTTTGCAACAGTCTAGGCATGAGGTGAAGTTGTTTTTGAGTCATCTCAGTTGTGCTAACTCTTAATGAGCCCATTTTGGGGTTAGATTGGCAGAGATACTGGTGTGGTTTCCCATTTCCTTCTCTAGCTCATTTTTTTCAGATGAAGAACTAGGGCAAACATAGTTAAGCAACTTTTCCAGGATCACACAGCTAGTAAAGTGTCTGAAGATGGATTTGAACCCATGAACATGAGTCTTTCTCATTCCAAGTCCAGGGCTTTATCTGTTGTGCCACCTAGGTGTGGTCATGAGTTGAGAAGAACCTGTGTAAATAGTACAACTCTGTCAGAGATGAAAAGGGGACACGGATTAAAGATGTAATGAAGGTGGAATAACAAGATCTAGCAATAGATGGCATATGGATAGTGAATGTGAATGAGGAAGTGAGGATAATTTTGAGGTTGTGAGCCAGGGTGACTAGAAGAATGGTGGAACCCTCAAGAATGAAAGCAAAATCTGGAAGATGGAAGGATTGGTCAGAAATAGAATTTTCAAATTTTGGACATATTGACTTAAAGAAAGCTATGAGACATTGTTTGAGATGTCCAATAGTTAAAGGGGAATGTGATACTAAAGATCAGAAAAGATGTTATAGATGCCTTAAGGAGATCTGAAAATCATCTATATGTAGATAATAATTAAATCTATAGGTGCTGATGAAATCATCAAATAAGAGTGCTGAAGGAAAAGAGAAAAAGGAAATATAGTACGTTGGGCCCTCAGTTAGCTAGAGTGACTTGGAGGAAGAACTAGCAAAGAAGACTGAAAATTAGTGGATATGTAGGAAAAATAGGAGAAAACACTGCCATGAAAACCTAGAGAGAAGAGAGTATCCAGAAAATGGTGATTAACAGTGTCAAAGGAAGATCAAAGAGAATAAACATTTAGAAAAGGCCTTTATATTTGGTAACTAAAAGTTGAATGGTAACGTGGGAGAAAACAGCTTTATTTGAATGATATGGTTAGACACTAGATTTCCAAGAAAAAATAAGACCATAAGAGCAATAGAAATGTTGGGATCCTGGATCTCCCAGAATCAGCTGGAGTCAGGATAATCAAAAGTCTTTATTCTTGGTCTTTTGTGGTCTCAGTCAGGGGAATTAGATCTAGCAATCTCCATACCTCCTTCCTCTCTCCCCACTGTCAGGAGAATGCCTTAATTCCTTCTCCTACTCCACCCACTCATGTCACTTCCCCTTCTTTTTCCACACCCACCGATCCAGCCAGCACAGAATAGTTGCAGAGGGTCATCCTTCAAACATGTTAATCGAGAATTGTCCAATTGGCAATTAGTCTCCATTATCCAAGTGCATTTGCCTAGTTCTAGCCCTTTACATCTATCTCCATATTGAAGGTAATATGGTTTGGAGATCATTTTATTATGGAGAGAGTGAATCTATAGACATGGACAAAACATCAGCATATAAGAACAAAGGAATAAGAAATCAAATGGCAAAGGAATAAGAAATCAAATGGCCTTCTTTGGTAAAACAAAGGTGGGGAATAAGTAGGTAGGAGGAACATTGAAGAATATAGAATGTCAAGAGATGGTAGGGCAGTATGGCTGTAAGTGGAATGTAGTAAGTTTTAAGTGAAGCTTAATTTAAAATTTAAAACTTTAATTTTAACTACACATAATGGAAAGATCAATGTCTATAGAATCATAAGACTCAGCTATCACACCATTTCTGCCAGTTGTTATTTGGGGAAGACATTTTTTTAAGGGCTTCAGGTTTTTTCTCTTAAAAATGAGAGAGGGTGACCTCTAAAGCTCCTTCTATTGATAACGTTTTGTGTCTAATGCTCCATGAAATGCTCCAAAGTATCACATTATCACATTCTGCTTTAATATATAGCACTTCTATTTTCCAAACCATTGTCAATAATTGGAAAAAAAATCAACATGCAATGGGCAGCAAGATAGCATTATGAGTATAGCACTAGGCCTGGAAACAGGGAAATTCCTACAGAATCTAAACATGAGTTTAGATTTGGCCTCAACTCTTGTTAGATGTGTGATTCTGGGCAAGTCATTCAACCCTGTTTGCCTGAATTCCTTATCTGTAAGATGAGCTGGAGAAGGAAATAGCAAATCACGTCAGTATATTCACCAAGAAAACCCAACTGTCATGAAGAGTCAGACATGACTGAAAGAAATGAATGTTCAAAGACTTTTGGTCACCCTATTTAGTTTTAAGAAGAGAAGTGGTAAAAACTGAATATTTGTGTGAATATTATGTGGACATTAGTGTTTTGAAAGACCAAAAAGCTAGACAGATCAATGAGGAAACCACTGTAAGAATCAGAATAAGGGATTATCAACTCACAGATGAAAGTGTAGATCTAGTGCAAAAGAAGACAATATAGATTAAATAAAATTCTATCTTTACCAAGAGAAAGAGAAGAAAAAGTATCCTTAAGGACTAAAAGAGTTGTGGGAGGAAAGATGAAGATATATCTTTATCTATACATGCACATATATATACATATATATATATATATATACACACACACATACATATACACATAGACATATATATGTGTGTGTATATATAAATTTAAAATTGGGATTAGAGTTTTTACACTTCTGGGTAATCTACCAAATATTCAGGGGTGTTCAAGATAAAGTGAATGGCCAACACAATTTTAAAAGGACATAGACATAATAAAATCGATTAAAACAATAAGTATTTAAATAAAGAAGAAGATGAATGATTTTCTATATATCATTAATTTATCACCTAACAGAGGCAGGAATTTGAGTTTTTCTATTATCTATTTTCTACCAACATTAGCATTTGTCAAATAAAGATCGATCCCTGTCTGAAAGGTCCCTTGTCTCCAT
Source organism: Sminthopsis crassicaudata (assembly GCF_048593235.1). NCBI lineage: Eukaryota > Metazoa > Chordata > Mammalia > Dasyuromorphia > Dasyuridae > Sminthopsis > Sminthopsis crassicaudata. Next base: position 124,434,247 of record NC_133621.1, read on the forward strand.
TACATCTCAATCAAGCTGTCAATCTTGTGCTTCTGTGCAGTCTAGGATTCAATACCAAATGAACCTCAACTGTCCTTTGTTTTGGCATTTCCATTTATTAACAAAAGGAGGAATCTAAAATCATCTTTAAAAGGAATTTAAACAATTTGATGTGAGAAATCTCAATTTGGGATTAAATAATTAAGAGTATAATTTCTTAATGATGGGAAAACCTTGAAACTATCCATTCAGCAGCTATTAATATTTGTTGAACTGGAGTCAAGTTTTTATTATTATTTTTTCCTCTTTAATTTAAAATCTTTTGGAAGTCTAGAGATTTCTTTGTATATCCAAGAGTTCCAAATTTTGATTTGTTTCACTAACAATGTCTCCTGAAGTGTGAGAAGTACTTTAAGTGATTATATTTTATTTATATGAGGTAAACAAGACATAATTAATGTCATTTTAGAGTCAACAAATACTGAGACTAGTCATATAGTAGCTGGAGGGTACTTTATTTTCCTTAAAATTAATTAAATATAGCATGAAATTAACCTATTTGGTTGGTAATGATATTCCTTGTGACTGATGGAAAATTGCAATGGAAGGAAACAATATCACCATCCCAGAAATAATAAGTGCTAGACTTAGTGTCAAAAAGACTTGGACTATTATCCTACCTCTGACTGTTTATTATTTGTGTGACCCCAGCCTCCCTATTTGACATGAGCTTCTGTTTACTTATCAATTAAGTGAAAATAATACCTCTATTATAGAGCTATAAAAAGCACCATAGCTTAGTGGATGGAGTGTCTACCTCAGAAACAACAAAAAAGGAGTGCAAATCTTTCTCTTTTATATATACTGCTTTCTCTCTCTCTCTACCTAGATTAATTGATAGATACATAGATAGATATATAACTATCTATCTAGATCTATAAATCTCTCAGAATAATTTGTCACATTACTAAGATTATAATTTGCAGAGAAATTGTTGACCAATATTAATAGTGACAGCTCCTTACCCAAGAGTTCTCTTTACTAATGAATTCACCAAAGAACTCTTATTTTCTATGTGTCCCATAAGATTATTGTGGAGCTCATACAGGATAATATATAAAAGGCTTTGCATATCTTGAAGCCTTATTCAAATATCAGTTATTATCATTATTGACACAGCATGAATAAATCTCAAATTCTCCTAGAAATCAATGTTTTCAATATCTTCAACTTCGTTCAAGATCAATCTTTTATCAAAACAAGCAACATATTAACAAATTATAATTTTCCAACTATTCCTTCCTTTTTATTTTTTGTCTTGTGTAGATACTATTAAGCAATGAAATGGTCAAAGTAATAGAAAAGCAGATGGGGGGAGGGAATGCTCTAGATAAATCACAGTCTCTCAATAATCACAAATTTGCCATAATAGAATTTCCTACTTCTGATTGTTAATTGTACCTTGAAAGTACAATTGGAACATCTGCCAGATATCCTGAATAATTTTTGAAAAATCAGGATTTGCATTTAACAATACTCTCTCATCATATTTAAATGCAAATATACTTTAGGAGGAATACATAATCCTTGAATTTCTTATCCCTTTCCAGTAGTTTTGAAAGACTTATTTGATGTTCAAGGAGACTTTTGATCTTACTAATTAGTTTTTTCCCCCTCTTAGTTTCTTTGGAATCTATATTTTGCTAAGTATAAATGAACATCATTCAAAACTGTTCACAATTAACTGGCAACTGAGAACATATAAGTTCAAATTACTTATTAATTCATCAAAAATTCTCATTAATTCTTATGTCTATTAGTCTTAATATAAGAAACTATCTTTTTCTGTTCCCCACCCTGACTCAACACCACTGATGTTTATATGGTATTTTTTTGGTACTCAGAAAAGTGCAGTTTGCTGATTAATACATAATTACTGACCTCTTTTCCTGGGAAAAACAGGGACTTATTTAAAGCTTTCCTGATGTAGATCCTTATTGGTAAAGGGCCTGATAGGAAGCAGAATTTTTCCTAGAGGGGAAAAAGTATGGAGAAGATGATAGAAGGCAGAAATTGTAGAGGACTGGATTTATGTGTGTGGGGTATATGTGGGATGAGGTGATACTTTGGAAGTCTGAGGAGAAGGGAATGGTATAAAGACACCCTAGATAGCCAGCAGCAGCAGTCATTAATTGCAAGTGAAAGGTGCTGCTATAACCAACTGAAGACTCTTTTGTATCCCTGACCCACTTAAAAATGATCTTGTTTTCTGCCTATTTCTTTTGGGATCTGTTGGATTTAGCCTCATTAATTCTTCTTATTCCTTTCTTGTTCTTTTTGAATTGGCATTACTTAATCTTAAATCTTATTCACCATTTGTACTTTTTACAATGTGTTTCATCTCTAGCTAAACATAAACTGATTTTTATTGCATTGTGAATGTTACAAATGAGTGGGTCATACTATAGGGACTGACAAAGAGGAAATTTGGGACATAGACTTAAGTTTGAAGGTTTCTGTCTGAATAGAAGCAGAGACTTTGATATTCACTGATATTATTGGAGCACTGAAGACTGTTTTTCCTTTCCCTCATATCCAAGAATTAGAACCTCATGGAATAATAGTGATAATTTATAGTAGAAGTCAAAACTAGATCATGAATCCAATATAATAAAAATCACCAACAAATGCTTCTACTAGAAGAAATGGGATTTCACTATTCTGAATCTGATATTTCCAAATAATAGATTTAACTCTCCTCTTCTCAAGATATCATATTACATTTTTGAATAGTATTAATTTTATTTATTTATTATTGTAGTAAGCTTATTTATTTTTAATACACATTGCTTTATGAATCATGTTGGGAAAGGAAAATCAGAGTAAAAGGGAAAAACCATGGGAGAGAAAAAAAAAAAACAGAAAAAAGAAGTGAATATAGCATGTGTTGATTTACATTCAACCTCCTTAGTTCTTTTTCTGGATGCAGATGACATTTTCTGTCCAAAATCTATTGGGATTGTTTTGGATCACTAAACTACTGAAAAGAACCAAGCCTTTCATAGTTGATAATCCCACATTCTTGCTGTTATTATATACGACTTCCAGAAAAACCAACAAAGATCATTACAACAATGTATTCTTGGTTTTCCTTGTTTTTTTCAGCATCAGTTCATGTAAATCTTTTCAGACCTTTCTATAATCAGCTTGTTCATCTTTTTTTTTTTATAGAACAATAATATTTCATTACCTTATGTACCACAACTTGTTCAGCCATTCCCCAATTGATGGGCATTCATTCCTTTTCCAATTCTTTGCTACCCCAAAAAGAGCTGCTACAAAATTTTTACATATGGGAGTGCTTTAAGCTCCTTGATGATTTCCTTGGGATATAGATCTGGCAATACTGGGTCAAAGAGGAGGCCCATTATAGCACTTTGGGCATAGGTCCATATTGCTCTCCAGAATGGTTGTTATTGTTTCTTAAGTAAACCAACAATGCATTAATGTCTCTGTTTTCCCACATCCCCTCCAACATTTATCATTATCTTTTCCCATTATCTTTGTCAATCTGAGAGGTATCAGGTGATACCTCAGAGTTGTTTTAATTGCATTTCTCTAATCAATAATGATTTAGAACATTTTTTTTCATATAACTACAAATGGCTGTAATTTCATCATATGAAAATTGTCTGTTCATATCCTTTCACCATTTATCAGATGGGAAACGACTTGCATTCTTATAAATTTGACACAGTTCTTTAATATATTTTAGAAATGAGACCTTTATCAGAAATACTGGTTGTTAAGATTTTTTCCTAGCTTTGTAATTGTCTTTTAATCTTATTCTGTTGGTTTTGTTTGTGCAAAACCTTTTTAATTTAATATAATCCAAGTTGTTCAATTTACCTTTCATACTGTTCTCTAGTTTTTCTTTGGTCATACATACCTCCCTTTTCCAAAGATCTGATAGGTAAATTAACTCTTGTTCTCTTAATTTATGCTATCCTCCTTTATGCTCAAATCATGTATCTATTTTGACTTTATTTTGGTATGGGGCTTGATTTGTAGGTCTATACTAAGTTTCTGACATATTATTTTCCAGTTTTCCCAGAAATTTTTGTCAAATAATTAGCTCTTATTCCAGAAGCTGGAGTATGGGAGTTTATCAGATACTAGATTGCTATAGGCCTTCATTATTGTGTCAATGTATCTGATCTATTTTAATGATCCAATACTCTATATCTTAGCCAGTACCAGATAGTTTTCATGATGATCCTTTAAGATATAGTTTTAGATTTGGTACTGCTAAGCCTTTGTATTTTTTTTTATTAATTTCCTTGATATTCTTGACCTTTTGTTCGTCCAGATGAATTTTGTTATTTCTAGTTTTATAAAGTAATGTTTTGACAATTTAATTGGTATGACACTGAACAAGTAGACCAATTTAGGCAGAATTGTCATTTTTATGATATAACATGACTTAATCACGAACAATTGATATTTTTCTAATAGTTTAGATCTGATTTTATTTTCATTAAAAGTGTTTTGCAGAGGCAGCTGGGTGGTGCAGTGGGTAGAGCACCAGCCCTGAAGTCAGGAGGATCTGAGATCAAATTTGGCCTCAGACATTTAACATGTACAAGTTGTGTGACTCTGGGCAAGTTCCTTGCCCCCAATTGCCTCAGAGTGGGGAAAGTGTTTTGTAGTTATGTTAATATAGTTCTTGGGTTTGTCTTGGCAATAGACCTTCAAGTATTTTATATTGTCTACAGGAATTTTAAATGGAATTTTTCTTTCTATCTCTTGCTGATGAGCTTTGTTGGTAATATATAGAAATGCTGATTATTTGTGTAGGTTTATTTTGTATCCTGCAACTTTGCTAAAGCTGTGAATTGTTTCCAGTAGGAGTTTGAATGATTTTCTAGCATTCTCTGAGTATAACATCATATCATCTATAAAGAGTAATAGTTTTATTTCTTTATTTCCTATTATAATTCCTTTTTTTTTTCTTTCCATGTTGCTAAAGCCAACATTTCTAGTACAATGCTGAATAATAGTGGTGATGATGGGCATCCTTCTTTCACTCCTGATCTTATTGGGAATGCGTCCAGCTTCTCTCCATTACAAATAATGCTTGCTGTAAGTTTTAGATAGATATTGCTTATTATTTTAAGAAAAGTTCCCTTTATTCCAGTGCTCTCTAGTTTTGTTTTTTTTAATAGGAATGGATGCTATATTTCGTCAAAAGATTTTTTTCTACATCTATTGAGATTATCATATGATTTCTGTTGGTTTTATTATTGATATGATTGATTATAGTAATAGTTTTCCTGATATTGAAACAGCCCTGAATTCTTTGTATAAATCCCCCTATTGAAAAGTTGTTGTAATCTCTTTGCAAATATTTTATTTATAATTTTTGCATTAATATACATTAAGGAGATTGATCTGTTAGAAACCCTTCCTGGTTTAGGTATTAGTGCCATATTTGTGTCATAGAAGGAATTTGGGAGTACTCCTTCTTTACCTATTTTTCCAAATACTTTACATAGTATTGGAATTAATTGTACTTTAAATGTTTGGTAGAATTCACTTATGAATCCATGTACTCTGGAGATTTTTTCTTAGGGAGTTCATTAATGACTTGTTCAACTTCTTTTTCTAAAATGGGACTATTTAAGTATTTTATTTCCTCTTCTCCTAACCTGGACAATTTATATTTATGTAAATATTCATCCATTTTAGATTCTCAAACTTGCTGCCATAAATTTGGGCAAAATTTCTCTTAATTATTACTTTAATTTCTTTTTCATTGGTGGTAAGTTCAGCCCTTTTATGCTGCTTTTTTTCTTTCCTTTTTCTTATCAAATAAACCAAAGGTTTATTTATTTTATTAGTTTTTTCCACAAAACCAACTCTTAATTTTGTTTATTAGTTCAATAGCTTTCTTAGTTTTTATTGTTTTTAATTTCTCCTTTGAGCTTCAAAATTCCTAATTTGATATTTAATTGGGGGGTTTTAATTTTTTGTTTTTTTCTGGAAGATTTGGGTTAAAATATAGCCTCAGATACTTACTAGCTGTGTGACCCTGGAAAAGTCACTTAACCTTCGTTTACTCAGTTTTCTCAACTGTAAAATTGTAATTTTCTTAAACATCAACTTCCCAGGATAGTGGTTGTTAGGACCAAAATGAAATAATATTTATAAAGTGCTTAGTTCCATGCTTGGGACATAGAAGGTACTTAAATGCTTGTTGAATAAAATTGGATTTTCAAGAACTGCAAAGTTATCTGGCTCCATGAGGATAATTTATACCCTTCATTTCCTCCATTGCCTCTGTGCATTGTGCTTTACTTGCCAATTTTTTCTCCATGTTATTCTTGTTTCTCTTTGTAACTTCTGCTTTTACATCTATAATTGAATACATTCCTAGCTTCCCTTGCTTATTCAATTTAATGCCTTCTTAGTCTGATAATTTAAACTTCAAGTAAATATACCCCCCCCCTCAAACATAGTTTGCCCCCAGCCAGGATCACCATATTTATTTATGTTATTCCCTGATGCAGAAAGGGAAAGCCTATCAGTAACATCCTAGACAACTACTCACTCCCCAAGTGAGTATTTTATTTCCTCTTCTGGAATTTTACTTTTAGTTGACAACAACTATAAACATTTTCTATGCCTCTTTGTGCTTTTGTTCATGTCTTCTTCATCATCAGAGGTTCTTTGTTGGTTCTTTTGGACTGTATCATTTGTTCCTGTATGGTTTGTCAGTAGTGGAGAGCAACCCTCACATCAGGCAAAGGTCTGCATATCCCGGAAAGGAAGTAAACTTCTCAATTATACCTATCAGTTCAATACATTGTTATCTCTATAACTGTTAGCAGGGGATCACTTATCTCAGCATATGCCTCTATGCTTCTCCTTTCCAGTACCAAAAGTAGATGCCTAAGCTCTTGTTGGCACTTATGAACCATTATTTTCTTTCTAGTTAATATGAGAAGCTGCTTTCCCCCTCCTTAAAGGGGATTCTATAATCATTCTCTATAGAAATTACCTCTCAGCTTTTATATAGTTCTAACTGCCCAGTGAGTGATAAATACTTTGAGGACAGAGACCATGATACTTTTTATCTTGATATGATGAGGGCTTTGAACCATGTCTTAGACATAATCACTACTTAATAAATACTTGTTGCAGAATGCCATTCTGGATCCATTCTTACTATCTCACATTCTTTATTTTCCAAATGACCTTATATACTTGGTTTAGATTCCCATTTGTCTCCTTATGGACTTTATTATCTTTGTTTTGCCTTTGAGTCCACCAACCTAATGAAGAACACTCTATTCCCCCTCTCTAATAAGCTGGAAAACATGGAGGTAATTCTTTACACCTTTTGCCTTCTCTCACTAAAGGGAGATCATTTTGTACCTCATAAACCCACACTTGTTGCTGAATGCCACTGGCAGAAATATAAGTTTGGCATAGTCACTGTAGGCCATTAACACGGTTCCTTACTCCTCCACACCTGCTGAAATTGAGATCCTTTGTGATTTGGGACTTCCAAATTGCTGTTAAGTTTAAAGAAAAATTTCCAATTGGTTTCATCTGTTTTAGGAACCTCTATTTTTATAAGATCTCAAAGTACTCATTCCAAGTGGGTGGTATTACAGACATGAACAATTCACTTGTTTCCCAAAAGATTTCCCAGAAAAAAATTCAATTCAGATCTTCTATTTGTCCTATCAGCTCACTGGGGTCTGCCCTTGCATATGTAATGTCTCTTTCTATAAGTTCTAACATAGCTAATAAAAAAGATTTTTAAAGACAATACTTAGGGAAGAAGATAATGTTTAGGATGGTATGGTTGTTATCCAAAGTTTATTTACATATTTCCCTAGCCTCAGGACATACTTCTGTCTATAGGAAGGGTGTTTATAGAATTAAGTTTTCCCATCTGGCGGTGGAGATATTGTGGCAATCCAAGGGCTAGACTTGTCAGATGTCGCTTAAAGTGAGGAGGATGGAGGAGTTTTCTTTTCTCTCTTCACTTGACAGATTGATAGCATTTATTTATTTGTGTTAGCTAGGTAGCAGAGTGGATATAGCATTGGGCTTAGAGTCAGGAAAACTTGAGTTTTAAGTCAGCCTCAGATAACTACTTGCTGTGTGAACATGGGCAAGTCCTTTAATCTCAGCCTCAGTTTCTCCAATTGTAAGATAACAAATAATAATAGAATCTATCTCAAGTGATTGCTCTAAAGATCAAATAAAATATATGTAAAATGCTTAACAGAGTACCTGGCATGTAGTAGGTATTAAAAAAAAATGATTGCTTCCTTTTCTTTCCTTCTTCATGAAAGGTAAAGTTTGTTTGGATTAATTAATTTTGAGCAGGAACACAGCAGAGCAATGAACTTAGTATTAGAAAGATCTGGATTCAAATTCCAACTCAGTTAGTTAAAAATTGCTTGGCACTGGGCATACCCCTTTGTGAGCCTCAGTTTCTGTATTTATAAAATGGAGATAATAATAAGCATTTAATTCAAGGGTAAGTTGATAGGCTCAAATGAGATAACATTAAAATATTTTGAAAACCTTAAAACCCATATACATATGAGCTACTATAATGATCTTAAGATATTCTTAATCTGTCTTGTTCAGAGACACATAATTGATCATTAAAGTATCCCTCTTAGGAAAGGGAGCCAAACTATACATGACAAATTTTATTTAGTCTTCTTTAATATTGTCTTAATTTTATGACAGTAGCTACTTCACTTTGAGTTGCTTGGCCAGTAGAAATTTTGCCATTTAAAGGTAGTCACAGACTCACACAGTTAGCATATAGAAGACACAAATTAATATTTTTTTTTTTTTTTTTTTTTTTTAAATTTTTTATTTTATTTTATAATTATAACATTTTTTGACAGTACATATGCATGGGTAATTTTTTACAACATTATCCCTTGCACTTACTTCTATTCAGATTTTTTCCCTTCCTCCCCCAACCCCCTCCCCCTGATGGCAAGCAGTCTTATATATGTTAAATATATTACAGTATAATTTAGATACAATATATGTGTGTAGAACCGAATTTTTTGTTGCACAGGAAGAATTGGATTCAGAAGGTAAAAATAACAGTTTACATTCATTTCCCAGTCCTTTTCTGGATGTAGCTGGTTCTGTCCATCATTAATCAATTGGAATTGGATTAGCTCTTCTCTATGTTGAAGAAATCCACTTCCATCAGCATACATCCTCGTACAGTATCATTGTTGAAGTGTATAATGATCTTCTGGTTCTGCTCGTTTCACTCAGCATCAGTTGATGTAAGTCTCTCCAAGCCTCTCTGTATTTCTCCTGTTGGTCATTTCTTATAGAACAGTAATATTCCATAACATTCATATACCATAGTTTACCCAACCATTCTCCAATTGATGGACATCCATTCATCTTCCAGCTTCTAGCCACTATGAAAAGGGCTGCCACAAACATTTTGGCACATACAGGACCCTTTCCCTTCTCTAGTAGTTCCTTGGGGTATAAGCCCAGTAGTAGTATGGCTGGGTCAAAGGGTATGCACATTTTGATAACTTTTTGGGCATAATTCCAGATTGCTCTCCAGAATGGTTGGATTCTTTCACAACTCCACCAACAATGCATCAGTGTCCCAGTTTTCCCACAGCCCCTCCAACATTCATCGTTATTTGTTCCTGTCATTTTAGCCAATCTGACAGGTGTGTAATGATACCTCAGAGTTGTCTTAATTTGCATTTCTCTGATCAATAGTGATTTGGAACACTCTTTCATATGAGTGGAAATAGTTTTAATTTCATCATCTGAAAATTGTCTGTTCATATCCTTTGACCATTTATCAATTGGAGAATGGCTTGATTTCTTATAAATTAAAGTCAATTCTCTGTATATTTTGGAGATGAGGCCTTTATCAGAACCTTTAACTGTAAAAATTTTTTCCCAATTTGTTACTTCCCTTCTAATCTTGTTTGCATTAGTTTTGTTTGTGCAGAAACTTTTTAATTTGGTGTAATCAAAATGTTCTATTTTGTGATCAATAATGGTCTCTAGTTCTCCCTTGGACACAAACTCCTTCCTCCTCCACAAGTCTGAGAGGTAAACCATCCCATGTTCCTCCAATTTATTTATGATTTCGTTCTTTATGCCTAAATCTTGGACCCATTTTGATCTAATCTTAGTATGTGGTGTTAAATGTGGGTCCATGCCTAGTTTCTGCCATACTAATTTCCAGTTTTCCCAGCAGTTTTTGTTAAATAATGAATTCTTATCCCAAAATTTGGGATCTTTGGGTTTGTCAAAGATTAGATTGCTATTTTTATTCACTATCTTGTCCTGTGAACCTAACCTATGCCACTGATCAACTAGTCTATTTCTTAGCCAATACCAAATGGTTTTGGTGACTGTTGCTTTATAATATAGCTTTAAATCAGGTACACTTAGACCACCTTCCTCTGACTTTTTTTTCATTAGTTCCCTTGCAATTCTTGACCTTTTATTCTTCCATATGAATTTTGTTGTTATTTTTTCTAGGTCATTAAAATAGTTTCTTGGGAGTCTGATTGGTATAGCACTAAATAAATAGATTAGTTTGGGGAGTATTGTCATCTTTATTATATTCGCTCGGCCTATCCAAGAACATTGAATGTCTTTCCAATTATTTAAATCTGACTTTATTTTTGTGGCAAGTGTTTTGTAATTTTGCTCATATAATTCCTGACTCTCCTTTGGTAGATATATTCCCAAATATTTGATACTATCGACTGTTATTTTGAATGGAATTTCTCTTTGTATCTCTTGCTGTTGGATTGTGTTGGTAATGTATAAAAATCCTGAGGATTTATGTGGATTTATTTTGTATCCTGCGACTTTGCTAAAATTCTGAATTATTTCTAATAGCTTTTTAGCAGAGTCTTTGGGGTTCTCTAAGTATACCATCATGTCATCTGCGAAAAGTGACAATTTGATTTCTTCATTTCCTACTCTAATTCCTTGGATCTCTTTCTCGGCTCTTATTGCCAAGGCTAGAGTTTCTAGTACTATATTGAATAGTAATGGTGATAGTGGGCAACCTTGTTTCACTCCTGATCTTACAGGGAAAGGTTCTAGTTTATCACCATTACATATGATGTTTACTGAAGGTTTTAAATATATGCTCCTTATTATTTTAAGGAATAGTCCATTTATTCCTATACTCTCAAGCGTTTTTAGTAGGAATGGATGTTGGATTTTATCAAATGCCTTTTCTGCATCTATTGAGATGATCATATGGTTTTTATTAATTTGATTATTAATATGGTCAATTATACTAATAGTTTTCCTAATATTAAACCATCCCTGCATTCCTGGTATAAATCCCACTTGGTCATAGTGTATTATCCTGGGGATGATTTTCTGAAGTCTATTTGCTAATATCTTATTTAAGATTTTAGCATCAATATTCATTAAGGAAATTGGTCTATAGTTTTCTTTCTCAGTTTTCGATCTACCTGGTTTAGGTATCAGTACCATGTCTGTGTCATAGAAGGAATTTGGTAGGACTCCTTCAATCCCTATTTTTTCAAATAGTTTACCTAGCATTGGAGTTAGTTGTTCTTTAAATGTTTGGTAGAATTCACCTGTAAATCCATCTGGTCCTGGGGACTTTTTCTTAGGAAGTTGGTTAATAGCTTGGTCTATTTCTTTTTCTGAGATGGGACTATTTAAACTACTTACTTCTTCCTCTGTTAATCTGGGCAAGCTATATTTTTGAAGGTATTCTTCCATTTCATTTAAGTTATCGAATTTATCGGCATAAAGTTGAGCAAAGTAGCTCCTAACTATTGTTCTAATTTCCTCTTCATTAGTGGTGAGTTCACCCTTTTCATTTTCAAGACTATCAATTTGCTTTTTCTCTTTCCTTTTTTTAATCAGGTTTACTAAGGGTTTGTCTATTTTGTTGGTTTTTTCATAAAACCAACTCTTAGTTTTATTAATTAATTCAATAGTTTTTTTACTTTCAATTTTATTAATCTCACCTTTTATTTTTTGAATTTCAAGTTTTGTGTTTGTCTGGGGGTTTTTAATTTGTTCCTTTTCTAGCAATTTTAGTTGTAAACCCAATTCGTTGGCCCTCTCTTTCTCTATTTTATGCAGGTAGGCCTGTAGAGATATAAAACTTCCCCTAATTACTGCTTTGGCTGTATCCCACACATTTTGGTATGATGTCTCATTATTGTCATTTTCTTGGGTGAAGTTATTAATTATGTCTATGATTTGCTGTTTTACCCAATCATTCTTTAGTATAAGATTATTTAGTTTCCAATTATTTTTTGGTCTATTTTCCCCTGGCTTTTTATTAAATGTTATTTTGATTGCATTATGGTCTGAAAAGGATGCATTTACTATTTCTGCCTTACTGCATTTGATTTTGAGGTTTTTATGCCCTAGTATATGATCAATTTTTGTATAGGTTCCATGAACTGCTGAGAAGAAAGTATATTCCTTTCTGTCTCCATTTAGCTTTCGCCAAAGATCTATCATATCAAACTTTTCTAGTATTTTATTTACCTCTTTGACTTCTTTCTTATTTATTTTGTGGTTTGATTTATCTAATTCTGAGAGTGCAAGGTTGAGATCTCCCGCTATTATAGTTTTGCTATCTATTTCCTCTTTCAGCTCTCTTAATTTCTCTTTTAAGAATTTAGATGCTGCACCACTTGGTGCATACATGTTTAATATTGATACTGCTTCACTATTGATGCTTCCCTTTAGCAGGATATAATGCCCTTCCTTATCTCTTTTAATTAGATCAATTTTTGTTTTTGCTTGATCTGAGATGAGGATGGCTACTCCTGCTTTTTTGGTTTTGCCTGAAGCATAATAGATTCTGCTCCACCCTTTTACTTTTAGTTTGAATGTCTCATCCTGTTTCAGGTGTGTTTCCTGTAAACAACATATAGTAGGATTCTGACTTTTAATCCAGTCTGCTAACTGCTTCCTCTTTATGAGGCAGTTTGCCCCATTCACATTTATGGTTAGAAGGACTAATTCTATATTGCTTGCCATCCTATTAACCCCTGCTTATGCTTTTCCCCTTTCCTTCCCTTTTACCCTCCTATCCAGTATTAAACTGGTAAACACCACTTGCTTTTCACAGCCCTCCCTTTTTAGGATCCCTCCCCCACCTTAAAGATCCTCCCCTTATTTTACCCCTTTTCCTCGAAATTACTGTATTCCCTTCCCCTTAGCTTACTCCTTCCCTTTCACTTTTCAATGAAGTGGAAGAAGTTTCACCATAAATCGAATATGTCTATTGATACACGCTATGTTCATCTCCCTCCTTTCTTTCTCTCAGATATAATAGGTTACCTTTGCCTCTTCATGAGATGTAGTACCACCACTTTGTACTTTTTTATGATATAATCTCCTTTCCACCTCTATTTTCTAAGACAAATTGTACATATGTTCTTTACATATTTTTTTGACAGAAGTATAGTTCTCAAGATTTCTTTTTACCTTTTTTAGAAGTCTCTTGAGTTCTGTATTTGAAGATCAAACCTCTTATGTAGGTCTGGTTTTTTCATCAAAAATAGATGGAATTCATTTATTTCGTTAAATGTCCATCTTCTTCCCTGGAAAACGATGCTCATTCTTGCTGGGTAAGTTATTCTTGGCTGCATACCAAGTTCCTTAGCCTTTCGGAATATCATGTTCCAGGCCCTGCGTTCTTTTAATGTGGACGCTGCTAGATCCTGTGTTATCCTTATTGTGGATCCTCCATATCTGAATTGTTTTTTTCTAGCAGCTTCCAATATCTTTTCCTTTGTCTGATGGTTCTTGAACTTGGCCACTATATTTCTTGGCGTTTTGATTTTAGGGTCCCTTTCAGTAGGTGATCGATGAATTTTCTCAATGTCTATTTTACCCTCTGTTTCCAAAACGTCTGGGCAGTTCTCTTTGATAATTTCCTCGAAAATGGTGTCCAAGCTCTTTTTTTCCTCCCATTTTTCAGGGAGTCCGATTATTCTCAAATTGTCTCTCCTGGATCTGTTTTCCAGGTCTGTTGTCTTTCTGGTAAGGTACTTGACAGTCTTTTCAATTGTTTCATTTCTCTGGTTTTGCTTGACTCCCTCTTGGTTTCTCCTTGAGTCATTCATTTCTACTTGTTCCAGTCTAATTTTCAATGATGTATTTTCTTCACTCACTTTTTTTATATCTCTTTGTAATTGTCCAATTGAGTTTTTATCTTCTATGGAATTTTTTTCCATTTTATCCGTTTTATTTTTTAGAGAGCTGATTTCTTTTTCCAGCTCACTAATCCTGTTTTCCTTGGAGTTGTTTACCTTTTCCAGCTCACTAATCTTGTTTCTCAATGATTTGATTTCTTTATCCATTCTGTCTTTGAATGCATGGGATGACTTCTCCAGGCTCTCTTGCCAAGCTTCCCTTTCCTTTTCCCATTTCTCTTCCAGCTCTCTTGTGAGAGCCTTTTTTATTTCCTCTATGAGGTTCTTTTGTATTGAGGAGCAGCTTATATCCCTCCCAGGGGATACATCTGGGGACATTCTGTTCCTAGTCTCCTCAGCATTTGAAGTCTGCTCCCTCTCCACACAAAAGCTGTCAATGGTTAGAGCCCTTTTGAATTTTTTATTCATTTTGTCAGAATCAAAGAAAACAAACTGACAAGAGAAGCAATTGGTCTGTTTTGCGGGGGATAGGGCTGGATGTTATTAATGGGCTTCCTCTACAGACTGGGGATAGGGCAGCAGAGAGCCACTAACAGAACAGCAATGACTGTACTGAGTCTGCGCTCTGAGGCTCCGAGAACGCACCGAGTCAGTCCAGGTGGGGGTTGGGGGTGGCCGGGCTCTGAGAGACGCTGGCTTTCTGGGGTTTTAATCTTCACCTCCGGTGTTTACACCCTCTCTGCTGCTCCTGGCTTGCTGCCAAGACGGAGCATCCACACTGGGGCAAAAGCCCTTTCGCAGAAACTGCAGAGATCACACCCCTCCCCCTCCGGTCTGAGCTGTGTGAGCTGCCTGCCTTGCTCTGGCTGTCTGCCCTCAGTCTGCGCCCAGTCTGATTGACCCTCCCCCGAACAAACACAGACCTTTTCTGGCGACTTTCAAGGATGTCTTCTCTTGGTGATAATTTGTGGATTTCTTTCTGGGACAAGCATTAAGTCAGAGGCTTGTCATGAAGTAAGTTCTGAGAGAAAGCGAGGAGCTCAAGCAGCTGTCTGCCTCCACGCCGCCATCTTAGCCGGAAGTCCCACAAATTAATATTTGCTGAATTCAACTGGATTGTGCTGTCGTGGATGGCTAGTTGGAAGTCAACTAGAAAATTCATCCAACCCCTCCAAGAACCAGAAAGGTTTGTCTTATGAGAATGCTTCAAAATTTCAAGCCTTCAAAGATATTGCAAGGGTCAGCCACAATTGGCTACTTCCTTTAGAAGAATTGAGAAGAAAAAAAATCTTAAGAAAGAGGAAAAAATGAGGAGGTGGGAGAGGAGGGGAAGGGAGCAGAAAGCTGTTTTCAGGTATTTCAAGAGATATCTTGTAGGATGTATTAGATTAGTTTTACTTAGCTTCAGAGGAAAGAACCATGGATTGGTGAAAATTACAAAAATGCAAATTTCAAAAAGTCTGAAATAAGGGAATAAAAGAACTTCCTTACAATTAGAATTGTCCACAAGTAGGATGGTCTTCCTATAGATATTACAGGTTCTCTTTCCTTGAGTTCTTCAAGCAGAAATTGGATAACTACTTATGCTGGACTCCCACTTCATTCTACTTTGCATCCTCTGTTCTGCCTTTGGATATCACTGAACAAGATGTCCCTTCCAAGATAAACTCATTACTTCTAAACTCACTACTATGCTGATAACTCAAACCTTGATTGATATTATCTCCCTCTGATTGGAGGACAGAGTACTGAAGGTACCAACACCTTCCTTTATAGAGAATAGAGAAAAAGGCTTTTAGCTGACTTCCCTTTGCTTCTCTGTTTAGTTTTAACTTGACAGAACAGCTAGTCCTGATATAACTTCCCCACTTCCCTACTTCCTTTTTTCTATTGTCTCTTTTAAATTGTGAACTTCTTGAGAATAGAGATTGTCATTCTTTTCAATAATTGTATCCCCAGAATATGCCACAGTTTTTCCCAGATATTAAGATTTTAGCAAATGTTTATTGGATCAAATTGTAGTAGGGATTTTTTTTTCATGGATAGATTGGACTAGATAGCACTTCTGACTCTCAAATTTGTGATTCTGTTGAGAAAAAATTAAATAACAAATTAGTGGAGAGATTCCTGATCTTTCCCAAAAATTTTACTTCACCTACACAATTTTATCTATCTTATTTTCTCACCCAATTAGAGAACCTTACAAAGAATTTAACCTAATGTAAATTCCAGCACATTGTATTCCTCTCAGGGAGATGTGGGCAGGGATGTAGATTCTTTACCTAGATTACCTAATGCTAGGGATGATTTGGAAGTAAGTGACATGGTCAGAGTCACTATTCCCAGAGCCCCTCAGTAGAATAAACCCACCTCTTACTATAATCATTCTTTTCATTAATTGTTAACCAATCAGAATCAATTGCCACCCTTAAGAACAGCCACTCTTCTAAGGGCATATAAGCACTAAGTAGGTTCCATGAAGGATCTCTGACATTTGAGAATGCTACTTTTAGTAACTATTTATTTACTAACATAATTAATAAAATGACTAATTATCCCAAAACTATTCTCATGAACTTTTTATATTTCACACTGTGAATTATAGATTTACAATTAAAAAAGAAACTTAGTCCAACCTCATCTTGGACATGGGGAAGAAAGGAACTGGAAAAATTGACTTACCCAAGATATTATTATTAATAAATAACAAACTCAAGTTTTAAATCCTAGTTTGCTCATTCCAAATGCAATGCTATTTCCAATATTATGCTGCCTTTGCCTCCTTGCATTTTGGCTTTGGTGACTTGCATTCCTTACTTCTCATGATTGCCCTCTCAATTTCCTAAGAAATGACTGTAGTTCAAAGAGTTCTTTTGGTCTGCTTCCATCAGCATTTGGTAATCTATCTTCAGTGTTGAACAATGAAAAGACATAAACACAGCTCAGGCCCTGTTACTATTATGGTCTATTGCCCCCAGGTTATCAAGGAATGTGACACTCAAGTAGTAATGAAAATCTATGCTTTTCTGATCTAGTACAAACACACACACACACACACACACACACACATACATATATACCCATACACACATACACACACAACCTCCCAACTCCCAGAATTCCCAGAACATTGTGGTGTTTTGTTTTGACCTACTTAATACATTTACATGGAAAGACACATACTTTAAAGATTCTTGGACATTTCTTGAACTAGACAAAGAGTTTCAGATAGTTAATCAATGCATAATTTCATTAAGAATGTAAGTCTTCAGCTAGACAACTCTGTACTTATCTGCTATATAAAGCTCTTTCCGAACTATAAATTATGAACAATATCCTACACTTTTTTCTCCATCTAGAAATGGAAAACTTTTTTTAGGTAACAAATGCTTAGATTACAACATAGCAAAACTACCTGAGACATCGATTTGTTTCTGAAAGGAGATATAATAAATATAAATTGCATACTCTATTGAGATTGCAAACTTTTGGAATATTATATGAGGTATACTCAGTTACACATGTCTATCTATAAACTTGGGTCCTGTGACACTAGTGTAAATGATTTTTAAAAGGATGTTTTCTAGTAAAGAACATTCCTTTTCCCTTATAATAAAACCTCAAGACCACCAATCATTTCAATTGTAGAAGAGATGATAAAAGGGGTGAGATAAATGAACTTGGGATAATGTCAAATTGTGAACACAGATAAGCACATCAGGGACCTTGTGATTCTGCTCAAGTGATATATTCTTTTTCTCCAGTGGCTAGCAATTTTAATAATAGATGTTTTAATGAAAAATGGTATCCTCTTTCTTAAAAAAGCCAGCCAGATTCACATGTAAATTTATATATTAATTTTGATGACTGCTCAATTTGGTCTTCAGGAATATAGAATCATAATTTATGAAGACTTGAAAGGAAACTTGGATAATTACTCTACAAAATAGTAGGTTAAAAAGTATCATTCTGGTTTTTGGAAGTATTTTGGCAAAACAAAACAGAACAAAAAAACCCAGACTCAGAAGTGTAGTCAAAAATGGGCTTGATTTTTTCAGATTCATATGTACATATGAAGCTCACATTTATCTAAAACTGCTATTATTATAGTAATAAAATATTGACTATAAATTTTAGGTGGGAACTACTTATTCAAAGCAACTCAAGAGAGCAATAATAATCATAATATTTTCTCTATACTGCTTCTAAATTTGACATGGTTATTATTTGCTTGACTTTTTGAACTTCAATGTTTCTGCCTGAAAGAGGAATATGAATAATTGCTAATTTTTGCTAAATTATAGGAAGCATTTTGCAAGATATTATAAGAACATTAAGTCAAGATTCTTTTTTCTCCATCTTCTCAAATTTATGGCTAATGCCATTTTTTTTCTGTCCAATATATCCAAATAAAGTTTGTTGGGAAAATGCTATGAGCAAGGAATTAGCTCAAATCATCTTTTCAGCTTCTGAATAAAGGTTTCTCTTTTTTTCCATTTTTCTTCTTCCCCCAATACCTTCCCTACCTCTGAAATCATTTTCCATTTATACCATATGTCTCATTGGTATATGTTTACATTCTGTCCCACCTATTAGAATGTGAACTTAAGAGAATCATGAAGGCAGGGGCCATGTTTTTTCTTTCCTTTGAACCATCAGAACTTAGAACAGTGCCTCATACATTGTAAAGACATAATAAATGCTTCCTCATTGTTTCTGACAGTTGAAGAGAGAAAATACAATAGTGCCAATATTACAAATACTCAACATTTGTTCTCTTCCATAGATATTTAGTGAAACTGTTTGGTAACATAATTAATTATTTTTCCCTTGAAAACCAACCTTACATCCTTCTTGAAAGTTCAAGAGTTAAGTCTTTTAATTTGGCCTGATAAAAAGGATGACATGATATAATCTCTGAAAACAGATATAATACAGAAGAGGATGATGTAGTAGCTAGAATGCAGATCTTAGATTTAGGAAGGATTGCATTCAAATCTGGACTTAGACACTTACTGATTGTGTGATCTTAGGCAATTCAACTAACTTTTCTTCATCTCAAATTTTTTTATATGTAAAATGGGGGGTAATAATACCTATCTCACAAAGTTATTGTGAGTATTATATGAAATAAATCTTAAAGCATTTCATAGCAAAGTGCTTGGAATATTGTAAGTGTTTAATATATGATTATTCCCTTCTCTTTATTTATCCTTTCCTTATTCTTTTTTCTTCCCCTTAGTCTAGTAATCTCTACATTCATATTTCTTCATGGTTCTCCATTGACTTCCAGGTCACTTGGTAGAAGAAGCAAACATTCTCTAGGGACAATCAATAATGTTTCTTGCTCAATTGAATATATTATAATCATTTTTCTGTTCACTTTGCTCTATTATAGCTCCTTGTTCAGATTTCTTTCCATCCAAAAGTATGATTTACTATAACTCAAGCTCACAATATAATCACAATAAATACATAAATGAATTTTCTCAATCAATAAAAATAGAGGATCACACAGCATAGACTTAGATGTTTTTCATTAAGGAAAATTCCCTTCATATGTCCTTAAATTGTATTTAATGTTTTCTCTTGTTCCATGATAAAGTATAATTATTTTTCATGTCAAAACATTTTATCTTTTCCAACTCACCTCCAGTTGATCAATGATGGACAGAAACAAATACACCCAGGGAAGGAACACTGGGAATTGAATGTAAACTGTTAGCACTACTATCTATCTATCTAGGTTACTTATACCTTCGGAATCCAATTCTTAACGTGAAACAAGAACATGGGATTTACACACATATATTGTATTTAGGTTATACTGTAACACATGTAATATGTATGGGATTGCCTGACATCTAGGGAAGGGAGTAGAGGGAGGGAGGGGAAAATTTGGAAAAATGAATACAAGGAATAATGTTATAAAAAATTACTCATGTATATGTACTGTCAAAAAATTTTTTATTAATTTTATAATTATAAAATTAATTTAAAATTTATTTTTAATTCAAAAAAATTTTTTTTTCATCACATCAAAATTTTTCTTTTTGGGCTCTACTAAGAAAAAGAAATAGCTAAACTATAGGAATTGAAGAAGTCATTATATTTACATGCACATGTACATACAAACACATATATGTGTATATATATATATGTGTTTGTGTGTTGAAAGTTGCTTCTTATTAAAATAACTTTTATATCAAAAAAGCATTTTATATCAAGTCATTTTCAGATTTGATTACATTATGCCCCTTCTTAAAATCCAGTGGACTCTACCTACCTCTAGGAACAAATATCTATGTCTTTTTGTTTGACATTTAAAGCTTTTTATATCCCAGCTGAAAAATATTTCTAACTTTATTAAATATTACTTCCTTCCATATGATGAATTTACCTTTTTTTCCCCCCTTATACATGTCACACTATCTCCCTTCTTCAATTCTTTGTATTAGATTACCTTCCCTATGTTTGGAATGCTGTCTCTTTTCACTTCTAGTTTCCTTTAAGATTCATTTCAAAAACATCATCTACAATAGAAGTTTTTGTACACCAAATCTATGGTTTTGTTTTTTTTCAGAAATTGATGCCCAAAAGATTAAGCAAAGTCACATAGGTAGGATGTATCATAAAATACTAGATCACTAAAATTTATCCTGCACTAATCTATATGTGTAATAATTGCTAACACATTGCTACACTTAATAGTGTAACTTTGGGCTAGTTACAACTTCTCTAGGTTTTTTTTTCATGTCTATAAAATTGTTAGACAAAATCATGAATTTTTTTTCCCTCCAGCTTCATAATCCAGTAATTTAGCTGTGTAACTGAGAGAGAAAGGGAGAAAAGAAGAAAGAAGAAAGAAGGAGGAAGAGGAGGAGGGGGAAAAGAGTTGCAGGAAGTGGAGAAGAAGGAAACAAAGGAGGAGAAAGAGGGGGAAGAGAAGGAAGAGAAGGGGGAAGTAAAAGAGGGGAGGGAAAGGGAGGAAGAAGGGAAAGAGGAGGAAGAAGAGAGGAAGGAGAATGGGGAAGGAGGAGAGGAAAGAAGGAGGAAAGGGGTGGGAGGAGGAAGCAAAAAAAAGAAGAAAAGAGACTAGAGGAAGGAAGATGAAAGAAGGGGAGAAGAGAATGGAGTGGAAAGAATAAGAAGAAAGTGAAAGCAAGGAGAAAGATGAAGAGAAAAATAGAGAAGAGGAGAGGATTTAGAATTTAGAGTTTAATTAAACTTCATGTGGATATTTTGAGACTGTCAGAATTAAACTAATAACCTCTGATTTTTCAGCCTGTTTCTTAGCTAAATGAAATATTCTGGTAAGACTGCATTTTCTAGAATCCATCACCTTTATATCAAATTCTGTAAGATTTTCATGTTTTGGCAATTTATTTGCATTGGATTTAACCACTAATCTCAATTTTTTCTTCCTCCATTCACAAATGAAAATTATTTTACTTTAAGCTTGTAACCATATTAATGTTTTGAACTTGTTCCAGAAAAGGGTTCTACAATTAAACGAAGTCTAATCATTGAAGATGTTCTAAGTATTTAAAAATCTGCCACTTAACAACACTTTATTGATACTTTCCCTTCCTTGTTATTTGATTGGGGGTTT
This sequence comes from Sminthopsis crassicaudata, assembly GCF_048593235.1. Lineage (NCBI taxonomy): Eukaryota > Metazoa > Chordata > Mammalia > Dasyuromorphia > Dasyuridae > Sminthopsis > Sminthopsis crassicaudata. The sequence goes on from NC_133621.1 coordinate 124,456,048, forward strand.
TCTAAAAGGCAAAACATTTAAATCAAAATTGATTCATTGATCCACTTGATATAGCAAGGCTTTTAAATGTTACTTTTTAAACTTCTGAATGCCTAAATTTTCTTCTACTGTTGAATAATTTGTGGCATGCTTTTTTATAATAAAATGCTTTGCAAAAAATGATTTCTAGGACCCAGGAAAAAAAGATTTTCTTGTAGAAAACAGCAGTGTTTATAGCAATGTTGAATTATTTATGAGCTAGCTTTGCTAACGCTAAATTTTGACTGAGAATGAGGAGAAAAAGTTTTTGGCCCAGATGTATGCTTAAAAAAATGAAAAGTGTTATTCTATCAAAGACAGTCACATGCCGATTTGGGAAACAAAATAGGACAGCTATTCCAGTTTCATCATTTTTATGAAAGGTTAATTTCAATCCATTGGTAAATAGTTTAAATGACCATATTTTTTTGCCTTTCAGTATAGAAAAACTTTGGGCCTTTAAAGTTTGATTTAAAAAAAAAAAACTCATCAATTAATTCATTATAGAAAAAATATTATTAAGATGACCTTTATTAATTTTCAGATGCTTTTCATTAGATAATAAGTTCAAAAATTTGCTCTTTGATGGGTAAGTTTAATATAAACTTTTAAAGATTAGAACTCAATATATGGAGAAAATCCATTATGAAACATCTTGCTCTACAATAGCATGTTTCCCATGCACTTAAATGATATTGTGCTATAATTATCAAAATGTAACTAGCAAATCTTCTTAAGAGTATAAAGTAAAGCTTATCCTTCTTCCTCTACAACAATGTTGTAATAGATTCATCTCAAATTTAAAATAACTGACTTAAGAACAACACCAAAGTACTAATTATATCTCTAGACCTAGGCTTTTGCAAACTATAGTAATCTGAAATTTTTGCTTAGTGATTAGCTATTTCTGGGACATCTATATGGATTTTACCTCTCCTTCCTCCCTTCTCTCCCTTCCTTCCTTCCTCCCTTCCTCCCTTTATTCTTTCCTCCCTTCCTTCCTTGTGGCACAACGGATAGAGTACCAGCCCTGAAGTCTGGAGGATCTGAGTTCAACCCTAACACTTCTTAGCTGTGTGACTCTGGGCAAGTCACTTAACCCCAATTGCCTCAGGGGAAAAATTGACTTAGCTATTCATTCAACAAGCACTATGCTTAGCCTCCGTAAAAATAAATCCCTGCCCTCATAGAGCTTAAACTCTCTTGGGATGTAGGAAATATATTGTACTCAAATACATTATAAATATTAAACAGCAAAGAATTAAGGAAAACTAGATTCAAAACATAACCTTGACATTATCTTTATGATCCTGGCCAAAAATTTTAATCTCTCTGGGCCTTAGTTTCCTCTTCTTTCATAATATCTTTACCTAAGAGGTAGCAAGGCACAACAGATGGTTAAATACCTTTGGGTTAAGTTTTTGAGGCTTGATAGCTCTGTGACCTCCTAACCTTTCATAATATCTACTAAATAGGAATAGGATCTGTTTGTGGAAGGATTCTCTCTATTATCATTGACATCTGTATGACAATGCATCATGTGTAACAACTATTATTATTAGGTATGCAAAAGAAAATAAGATAACAGTGAAGGCATATCTTGTTAGTCTAGGTCCATGAAGAAAGGAACTTTCCTTTGTTAGAAATGAAAGTGAACTGCATTTATACTAGCATTATTTTTTAATCATTTATTGACTTATATGCCTTAAATTCTAAGGGTCTAAAAACTGGTGGTCTGTTTTTTATGTCCTGATCTTTTCCCCAACACTGTTCTGCTCTAGTGTTCTAGAAGATGTCATCAGTCACTATACTATACTCCTGTCTATAGAGTTAAGGAAAATGGACAGATAAATTAATAATCTATATTATTTGGAAGGGAAAGCTTTGAATGTGGGGATTTGAGGCCTGAGTTATTCTAATTATTTGCATAGCCCTAAGTAATCGTCTCATTGAATTCACAAGCATAAAATACAATTAACTCAATCTGTTAAACCATAAATATTAGACCATTATTTTCAGTGGGAGGAACATCACTCAAGTGAAGATAAGAGTCAGAGTAATTAATGACTTTTCCATATATGTCCAATATAAACATCCAAATCTTCCTGGAAGAACTGAAATAGTGAAATTCTTAAATATAGTTTAAATTGAATGTTCAGCTGAATTAAAAATATTAAGGCTTCCTTCCTACATTTCTGGGGGTGAACAGAAATAGGGATATATATATCCTACACAGTGGAAATATATAAAGAGGAGGAGAAAAATGAATCTGACAACTCATGTAAATACTTATATTAGTAATAGTTGGCTTGAGATAGTTTCAGATTCATATATTATCTAATTCTCATAACCTCAGGTAAAAGTCCTCCCTGATGTAGAAAGTATAATAATTATTATTAATAGCTTCATTTTACAGATGAAGAAAATGAGGCCTAAGAAAGGTTAAGTGGATTGTTCAAAGTCATAGAATAAGGGACAAAATAGCACTGGACCAGTTATAGTAAGGTCTCTTTCCTCCTTCTAGCTTTTTCTAGAACTATCTAAACTTGTAACTGTAGGAATATATGAAATGCCATATAGATGGTAACCTACACATACCTGGCTATCCTGAGGGACTCAGTCAGGTCATAGAACATATATTTAGAGCTGGAGTGACCACTCACTTTACCCTGTCCCATCAGCCTTCATTGTACTAATATAGACATGAAGACTTAGAGAAATTCACTGATTTATCCATACTCTTGGATGATAAGTGGCAAAGGAAGATTTTGAACCTAGAATTTTTTATTTTAAACCCAGAATGTTTTCCATTCTTCTACATTATCTCAACTTTTGTCCTTCTCCCACAAATCTGTAATAAAGAGTTCACTTGTCCTGCTACAGATCTTCCTATTGATCTCTTGACATTATGTGGCTATTGAGGGAGCATGAGGGTTACCTGCTAATTATCTCCTGCTCTTGCCACTTTATGGATTCCATGTTTCTCTTTTGTGCATTTATCAGACCACTAAATTCAAGTTATTTTTTTCAATTTCTTCTTTGTAGTGAGTTGTGGTTGCTTCATGAACAACATGACCTCTCCATTGCCACTTGTAACACCCTCAACGTCAAATCTTTAGTGATTATCTCATCCCATTCTTCTAATGAATAATCTGCAAAGCGAGAAAGATAAACTAAGCCCTGTGTTTAAGTAAAAAATACTTCTTGGGGAAGTTATCACTTATAATATTCAACTAAAAAACATTGTTAAATTCTTTTTACATAACTACAATTTAGTTTGTTATCCCATGAGATCTTAGTGTGTTCTTTAACTAAAATATAGTCAGCCTTTGCCTCTGGAGGTGAATGTTGAAAACCCTTGTTTTTAAGAGGTTTTTTTGTACTCATTGAACATTTTATCAATAATAAAGCTGATTTAGGTAAAAATGAATATTCCTAGTTATATAAATTCCTCAAATTATCTTTTATTTGCTTTTCTATATAAATGTTCCATATCCTTAGGACAGTAGGAGCCCATTGTAGTTGCATCCCTAGGGCTTAGCACAGTGATTTCTTTAGACATAGTAGGCACTTAAAAACCTTTGAAATTGAATTGTTAAATCAAATTTGAGTTTGAAATAAAGTTGCCTCTCAAGAAATAATTTGTAATTTCATTTTTAAAGTACCCTGTAGTTGGCAACTATGAAACTATAGGCACATATAATAGAAATGCTACTCCAATTTTTGAATTCTCTGTGGGAAAATTGCACTTTTAAAAAGGTAAAATATTATACAAATGCCAGATAATAAAACAGCAATGGAAAATATTAGTACCATTTAAGATGGCAATACATGAAAAACTCTGGATGGAGTATCTTCTTGTTCATTTTGGTAAAACATAAAGAGAACTGATCTTTATATAAATAAGCTGTCAGAAGACTAGTTCAATGCTCAGCTCTAACAGTTGCTGGCTATGTGATCCTAAAAACATGTAACCTTTCTGAGTCTCATTTAGTTTCCCCATCTTGTTGGCTCATTGTTTGTTCCTTCCTTTCTTACTTATCTACAAAAGGAAAGCTAGAGAGGCTGTTTCTAGCCCAAAGACGAGAGGATCAGAGTTGGAGTGATGAAGAGTCAGCATTCAAGTTTAGCTTCTGAAATGTACTCTCAGGGTTGCAGGCAACTTTCAAAGTATAAGAGACACAAAGAATGATCAGTTCTCTATATAGAAGAAAACACAAGCATGAATGATACCTCTCTACCCCCAAAAAAGAATACAATACTGTTTGTTCTGTCTACTTCACAAGATTGTAAGATAAGTACAATATTTATTAAGCATTAGTTATATAAAATGAATTGATATCATTAGCTTTTATTATGATTATGCCTATTTGCAGTACAAGCAGAAAATCTAGACCTGTACAGTTGAGTTAGTTAACTGTTCTGATCAATTAAATCAGCCAAGGCCACTCAAGTCCTTCCACTTGCAATTTTTCTTCAAAGTAAAAATTTTTAAATATAATAATTTTCAAACTGTGCATGCCCTTTGAACCAGCAGCACTACTACTGGGCTTATATCCCAAAGATATTTTAAGAAGAGAAAGGGACTTATATGTGCAAGAATATTTGTGGCAGCCCTCTTTGTAGTGGCCAGAAACTGGAAACTGAGTGGATGCCCATCAATTGGAGAATGGCTGAATAAATTGTGGTATATGAATATTATGCAATATTATTATTCTGTAAGAAATGACCAACAGGATGATTTCAGAAAAACCTGGAGAGACTTATATGAACTGAAGCTGAGTGAAATGAGCAGGACCAGGAGATCATTGTATACTTTAACAACAATACTGTATGATGGACAATTCTGATGGATGAGGCCCTCTCCAATAGTGAGATGAACCAAATCAGTTCCAATAGAGCAGTAATGAACTGAACCAGTTACACCCAGCTAAAGAACTCTGGGAAATGAGTATGAACCACTACATAGAATTCCTAATCCCTATATTTTTGTCTGCCTACATTTTTTATTTCTTCACAGGCTAATTGCATACTGTTTCAAAGTTCGATTCTTTTTGTACAGCAAGATAACTGTTTGGACATATATACATATATTATATTTAACTTATACTTTAACATATTTAACATGTATTGGTTAACCTGCCATCTGGGGGAAGGGGTGGGGGAAGGAAGGGAAAAGTTGAAACAAAAGGTTTTGCAATTGTCAATGCTGGAAAATTACCTATGCATAAAATTTTTGTAAAAAATAATTAAATAAATACATTAATTAAAAAAATAAAAATAATAATAATTTAAACCCTTAAATTGTTTTAAATGTTAATCTTACTTAATCTTAATCACTTGTAATTTTCAAAATGTCAGAATAAATAATAGAAGTAAAATCTGGTTCAGGTCCTACTTATGAAAATAATAGCCAAGGCCCCCATGACAAGTCTATTAATTAGTGCCCACAGACAGTTCTTTAAGACTATAATTTATATGAATTGCTGACTTTGACTGGTAAAGGAAGATTTCATATTGGTAAATTCAAATTGGTAAATTCATATATGAAATTATAGGTCAAGGTCCTTTTATTTTCCCTTCCACTCCTGTTTGCCCACATATTTCACTATATCTACACTTGATTTCTTCAATGGTGATATAGTCTATCTATCACAGAAAACTTTGAAAAGGACTTTCTCACCAGGTCTATATAACCCAGTGTAGAATTCAATCCAACCCAACAAATATTTACTGAGCAACTATTACTATAGACTAGCATTATGTTCAGTAATGTAAAGAATGCTATGTCAATGTCCAAGATTGCTTTTAGGCTTATTGTAGAGAGAGGATTTGCACATTTAACAGTGAATAATTTAAGGTGATATGAGATTAAAATGCTAAAATGAATGAATCAGTGATTTAGTTCTCAAAAGAGTGAGAGGGAAATCTAGGCTAGAATAGTCAGGAAAACACTGATTAAGCTGATAATAGAAAGACGGCTAAAATTAACTGATATTTATATAGTGAGTTAAAGTTTGTAAAGAGCTGTAGATATATCCCATTTTTTAGTGAGGAACTCAGAAATATTAAGTTACTTGTCCAAGGCCACATAGCCAGTAAGTGTTGTAGATAGGGTTTAAACTCAGGGGTTCTAGATTCCAAGCCTAATATTCTCTCAGCTCTCAACATTTCTGGATAAATAGAGGTAAAGGGGCAGGCATAAGAAACATGCAAAAGGCAGCAAGAGCAAAATAAATGATTTGAGAATAAGAATGGCCTAAGTCTGCAGAGAATGAGATTGGACTGGCTAGGGCCAAGGACTCTTTATGGTAGGGAGAAGTGAGAGATAAAATTGAAAAGATAAGAGAATGAAAGATTGGGAATTTTCTAGACCAGACAGCCCATTCAAATGATTCAAGATTTGGAACTCTAGATAGGGGAAAACACACACACACACACATACACACACACACACAAAATTGGGGATTTATATTTTAATAGATTTGTTCCTTTCTAAATTTGCCTAGAAAAATTTTGCAAAAAACGTTAGAATGGATAATGCCATAAAATTCCTTTATTGAGGTAAGAAAGATGGAGAGACTGATTACTAGCCAAATTCACTCACTTTCATGTGATGTTAATGTAAAATAAATTCCTGAGAATGATTTATATTTCATATCTATTATAAAGGTAAATCTGTTTTATTAATATTGTAAGTCTAAGTAGATTGTCTGCACATATATATATTTTCCAGGTAATCCTGTTTCTTAGTGCATGGGTGCAATAAATCTCTAACTTCAAAATCTATGCTTTAGTGGTAGTGAGTGCTCATCCTGCATCCCAATAAAGCAAAATGTCACAGCGAATAAAGTATTATAAGTATAGATCTGATAGCATTCTAAAAGGACCTGCCAGGAAAAGTCTTTGAAATACTGATAAAAGAGAAACAAATCTTGGCTAGAGTTCTACCCATTCCAAGAGGAAATTACTAAATTATGAAACAGTCTCCACAAATTCAGGCATCTCTGTGATCTCCTTGAGTCAATTACACATTCTGCTCTTTTTGACAGAAAGCTTCACACTGGTTTCTATTTGCCTCTTCTAAGAGGAACAAATGCATAGAGTACCAAGCCTGGAGTCAAGAAGACCTGAGTTTAAATTTAGCCAGAGAAACTTTATTGACCCTGTGATCTTGGGCAAGGACTTGATGGGGATAGTTAGCAACTACTTCCTATGCTGGTTGTGAAGACCATTATTCCTGGTATATAGTAAATACTTAATAATTGCTTATATGGGACAGCAGTTAACCTTTCTGAATTTCAATTTCCTTGCCTGTAAAATTTGGGGCTTGTATTACATGGCCTTTCAGCTCTAAATCAACAATCCTACGATTTATATTGGAATAGATTACTTTATATAACTTTTAGTTCTTTTGTTGTGACCTACTTTTTTTTTTTTTCCACTAAATATTTTGATGGACTTGAAAGAAGAAGGAAGGACCTATTTCATTTGGCCAATCAGAAAACTCCTTTCCTACTTCTGTCCAATGTTATGCCCTGATTTTATAATAACTGTTTTTGGACTTAATCCCACATCTTGCTTATCCAGCAACCCAAACAGATCTTACTTTATTGGCCATTGTTAATATAATTTCTTCTACTTTGTCCTTTTGTTATGTGAATTGTACCGGAAGCACCATTTGTCCTTGAAAACCCTTATAATATCTGAAGGCTTGTTCCTGAAAGAGACTTAGAAATTATTCTTGCAATTATCAACTGACTTTGTTAGAGATAAAATATCTGTGCTTCAGAATGCACTTAGCTTCAATGGTAACTGAAAATTTCATTGTGAAAAAATATACCTTAGACATATTGAAATCACAATGTCATTATTGACATAATTAATATATGCTACGATTGGAACTCAAATAGACAATGAAGCATATTTCTTTGTAATCACAGAAAGTCCTCTACCTCAATTATTTCAATTCTCTAAATTCATAGCAGATATAAAGTTGAATATAAAATATAAGAGGTCAGATATGTTTGAATTAATACTGCCTAATGATTTTCATGGGATGTTCTCACTGTTTATGACTATAAGTACATATAAAGGATGAGCATATCTCTCAAATTAAAAATAAAATTATTGCAAAAGTTCTGAGACCTCACAGAAAAAGCTTTGTTTTTAATAGTATTTCAAAAATCAATAGTGGGGGAGGCATTCTTAGGCACTAGGGGGCAGCAGAGACTAGGGATGTGAATCATTATTATTTCTGACAACCAAAAAAAAAAAAAAAAATCCAAGATTTCAGATAGTTCAGTAGGACTAGAACATATTTCAAAGAGGAAACAGGGGCTGGTGGAAAGACTTCAGAGTTCATCCAGTCCAAATATCTTATTGTACAAATGAGGAAACTGAGGTTCAGTGAGAATAAGTGGTATTTGTTAGATTAATATTAACTAATAGAGATGAGATTTGAAGCCACCTTCCCTAAATCTACATCCTTTACTTATACTATACCATGAGATGATTTTTCCTTAGCATGACAATAAAGTGTGGTCATATTGGGAAGGAATAAAGCCTTAGAAGAAAGGTTAAAGGGAAACTTTCAGTCTAGACTTATAAATTCATAGAAGAGGGGTGTGGAATAACTCACCTTGGTCTTAAAAAAGGATGTATATTACAATTGCAGCTATGGAGTTGAGGCCAATAGGCAGATTTCTATTTTGGAATCCATCAATAAGAATTTATTGAATCTACCAATCCCAGACTCTGCAATTACAAAGTAAAGGAATAATTGCTGCTATGAAAATATTACATTAGAAGGAATAAGAACATAAGCACACACGCTGTAGAAAGTAGTGCAATACCAGAAGTTGGGGGAACTTAGAAAGGGCTTTCTCTAGATGGTGGTGCTAAAACTGTCTTGAAGGAAGAGAGGGAATTTATAGGGCAGGGGTAAAAATGGAATGTATTCCAGGCATAAAGAAGGGTCAGCAGAATCAGCAAAGAAATGAATGGTGGAGTGGAATGATTGAAGAAAGGAAAGAAGGTAAGTTTTGCTTCCTTTCAGAGTTCAGAAAGGGGAATGATTTATGAGTTTGTAAAGATAAGTTGGGGCCAGTTTGTGAAGGGCTTTAAAAACTAAACAGAGGAATTTATATTTTATCCTAGAGACAACACAGAAACTCTGGAGACGATTGAACAGAGCATGATATGGTCAACTCTTGGCTTACGGAAAATCACTTGATCAACAATATGTAGTATTTTCAGGAGGAGTGTATTAGTGACTAAGGACAGGGAAGTCAATGATTAATAAACAAGGGGGAAAATGATGAAAACTTGAACTAAAACATTAGTTTTGTAAGTAAGACTAATTGGATATAGATGTTGATATGGAGTTAGAAATGGCAAGATTTATCAACTGATTGGATGTTTAGTGTGAGAAAGAGTGAAGAGTTCAAAAGTACTGCAAATGGAGGATTGAAAATACAGTAGTACCTTTGACAGAAATAGAGAAGTATAGAAGAGATGAGTATTTGGGGGTTTAGCTGAGTTCACTTTTGTTCATATGAGTTTAAGATATATCTAAGATATCCAGTTTGAAATGTCCTAGAAGCAACTGGTGATGCAGAACTGAAGCTTAAACTGCAGAAACTGTATCTAAATCTATATTATATGTCTCATTTCAATAGAAATGATCATTAAGTTAATGAAAGCTGATGAGGTTATCAAGAGAAAATGTATAGAAAGAAGAGAATAGGGTCTAACACAGAACTTTGGGCAACATAGACAGTCAAGGAGAATGATATAGATGATGTAACAATAAAGGAGATGTAGAAATAATCTGATAGGTATGAGGAGAATAATCAGACTCATATCCTTCTCTCCCTCTCTTCTTTCCCCCCTTCCTCTCTCCCTTTTTCTCCCTCTGTCTCCCCTGCCCTGTCCCTTTCCCTCTCCCTCTTCTTCTTCATTTGCCTCTCCCTCTTCTTGTTCTTCTTCTCTCTCTCTTTGCTGTCTCTCTATGTCTCTGCATCTCTCTTTCTGTCTGTCTGTCTGTCTGTCTGTCTCTCTCTCTCTCTCACACACACACATGGGTAGACTTTATTTAGAAGGATAAGGTAGTCCGTATGTCAAATGCAGCAGATTAGGCTAAAGCTGAGGACTGAAAAATGAATAATAGAATAGGCAATTAAAAAATGGTTGGTAACTCTGGAGAGAAACTGATGAGATCCTAAGCTAGGAGACTTGAGTAGTGAGTGAGAGAGTTAGAGGGAAGCAAGTGTAGACATATTCTAGGACTTTGTTATTTTTCCCTTCATATTCTAAAACTTCAGTAAAGAACTCTTTTGGAGTAGGCAATTGAATTTAAATTTTATAGGCTAACTGACCTGTTTGTCATTGAGTTTCCTTAATTTTTTTTTACTCTTAATAAACCTTAAAGTGACTGATTATTGGGCTTTGCTGATGCCTGATGATTATTTATTTATTTATTATTATTTTTTTTGATGTGTCATTTAGTTCCTCTGACCTTTTTTACTGAATAGCTGTAGAACATCAAACCATCAATAATCCACATGTAAAACACATTAAATTCAGAGAATCATGTTAAAGGAATCTTGTCTTAGAATAGAGAAGGCATTTTGAATTTTGTGCTCTCTATGACTGCCCTGCTCCAACTTTACATATTCTCTGCAAATTTTATTTAGTATTCTGATATAATGAACATTTTATTGGCCTGGTATGGGTCAAGTCTTGTCTCTGGGCTCACACGTACATCAAATTATCCCACATTTCAATTTCCCCAAAATAAAATGAGATTCCATGCCAGCTCACAAGATCACTTTTTCATATGTGTGTGTAAATATAAATAAATATACATATACATATATATATATATATGATATATTTAGTACTCCTTTGCAGGAAAATTAGTGAACTCATGATTATTGAAGATGGTTTGTGGTAGCATAAAAGATACCATGAAGGACATGTAAAAGAATATAGAAAGAATATAGATTAGTAAGAAGGGGAGGCATAACAGATTCACATTTAAGGTAGAATGCTATATTACCTTTTTTAGGATTCAGTTTCCTTTTCATCAAAAGAAAATGTTACATTAGATGACTTTCCAAAATCCTTTTCAGATTTAAATCAATAATAATAATATGAAGAGGAAGAGGATGAAGAATGAAGGAGAAGAAGAGAAGGAAAAGAAAAAAAAAAGCTAGCTATTATATACTTTAAGCCTCGAAAAGTCATTTACAAATATAATGTCTCTTTTTATCCTCAATCATATGAGGTCAGTGCTATTAACATTCTCATTCTATAGATGGGGAAACTGAGTTTGAGAGAGTGTGATTGACCTACTCCATGTCACATGACTAGTAAGAAACTGAGGCAGAATTTGAAATCAAACCTTCAGAATACAAGTTTAGAATTCTAACCACTGGGTAAAGCTTATAAGACTATATTGAAAGAACCAGAGGCAGACCTCCACTATGCAGTTTGGACCATCTGTGGAACACAAGAATTACACAGGTTATTGCAATCCACCTCTGGAGGGACTTAAGTAAACACTCCAGTGTGCTTACTGATTCATCTAAGTACTGATGTGATTTTCAGCAAGTTTTTTTTTTTTTTATATTGTCAACATCAACAAATATTTACTGGAACATTTTATATATGATGGAGGATGTTAAGTATGTGGAATATAGCAAGACATATTGTAAGATGACTCACGATAATATTGTAAGTTGACTCTCTTGCAACTCAAGAGACCTGAGACAAGATATGTACAAAAAAGACAAATTCCATTATAAGGTATCATATGCTAACTGCTCAATGACATTTAATAGATAATATGTTGGAAGAGTTATTAGGAAGGTCTAAAGGGGAGAAAGATATCCTTTAGAAAAGAGGATTGCTCTTGAAGTGCTGAAAAGTCTGAATTTTAAGATTTTTAAGGAATGGAGCTTTAATACTTTTATATACATAATAATTAAAAAAAAAAACTATTACCCACTAGAGGTCCCTAGGGAACTTATTTTGATGAATAAGAAAGGTATGCTATTTTAACACATCATTTGCATTCAAATTAAGATTTTCAAATTCTTAAGGAGGATCAAAAAGTTTGCTATATTAAGAAGTTAAAAGATTCCAATATAATTTTGTGTTTTCTTTGCCTTTCTGTTATAGAATGTTATAGAAAAACATTAATTTCTATCAGCACATTGAAAGAATTATTAAACAAATTAACCCAAAACAACAAAAGCAAAAACAAAATCTCTAAATAAGTAGGAGAGTGGGAATAAATAAGTTTTTTTGTCCTAGAAAATAAATATGTAGTAAATATGTAGCAGACTTTATAATCTTCACGAAGATGAAACCCTTGTATCTTCATCTCTCATTTCCTTCCTGACCCCCATTCGAATCTTCATTATCACCTGTCTTTTGGATTTTTTAAAAATGGAAGTCCAGTAGGTAACTTAAAATCAACACATCCAAAATAGAACTAATTATTTCCCTCCCTCTCCCAAACTTCCCTTTTAACATTGAGAGTATCACCAGGAAATCACCTCTTTATACTGAGAGCTAGACATTTAGGTTCATAGCCTTGGTGTCATCCCTTACTCTCAGTTACCTCACACAGTTAATCAGTTGCTAAATTTTGTTCTTTCCATTTTTATGATTTCTCTCACACACCTCAAGTTCTCTCTCCTCAAATAGCCCTCATCAGGCTGTCAGGCCCTCCTCATCTCTCATCCTGACTATTGAAACAGTTTCCCTGAAGTCTTTTCCTCACTCCATGCTATTCTGCATTTGGTTGCCAAAGTGATTTTCCTAAAGCGTAGATCGGGCTCAAATCACCTTCCAACTCTACAAACTCCAAAGTCTCCCTAATACTTCTAAGGGTCAAATACAAATTATCTTTTTTTCTTTTAAAACTGTTTTCAATTTGGGCCCATCTACCTTTCAAGTCTTAATGAACATTATTATGCTTCCCATACTCTGAACTTCTCTTTATTCAACTTATTATATCACATCTTAGAGTATAAGTAAATTTAAAGCAATTTTCTAAAACTTTATGTCTAAGCCTAGGGTAATGCCTTGCATGTTGTAGGTGCTTGTTCAATTGAATTGAATTAGAAAACTTTTGGATGCTATTTTCTAGCTATTTAATCAACAGAATTCCATCTCTTTTTGAACCTCTTCATTATAAAGACCTGAAATAATTCTCCAATATTGGCCTATTCAGTGCTTAACATAATGGAAAGACCAATTTACTGCTCTGAAAAAATGGGATAACAGGCCTTCTGTGAGAAATGTTAATTTAAAATATTTCCTTCACTAACTTTATTCACATGCCCATCTGAATGGGAAAATCCATATTAAAATGCACTTTTACTTTACCTCTGTCCTCAGAATTCTCTGTATGTCTCCCATATAAAAGTTCTGACATAAAAAGAGAAGTGTTTTTACTGTAGAGGCCCCCAGTTAAGAAGGCATATTGTATCCTGAAATAGTACCCTAGGGGACTGTAGGAGTATATGTGAATGCAAAAAGCCAATGGTTGGCAGCAAAATGTACCCAGTTTCATGAAATGAAAGGAAATTATGTCAAGTTAAACCTTATCACAAGAATATATATATATTTTCACACACCTTGGAATTTGACCAGTTTTTCATGATTAAAGCTTTTTTATTGCTTTGGCCTGCCTTTTTATCCTCCTACCTTTAAGAAAAGTGATGAGTGGAGAAATTCTCCTAAGATTGTGTAGAAAGGGTATAGGGCAGATATCTATATTATTTTGGGCCTCTGACAATGACATTATCCTTCAATATTTATATCCACAATTTCTCCATTTGTAAAATGGGGAATAAAAATATAGCTTTGAGGATCCAAGATGGTACCATTCACTGTTATAAGGATAGGAATGTTCCTGATTACAGCTGATGAAAATTTGGGGTGAGGAGAATATTTTATGTATAATATAGGAAAAAACTAGGAAACAGGCTCACAAGTTGATAATGGCCAATGTAAACTTGACCTTTTCTTTGTGAACTTCTTGAACATACATAAAAACCTAGGTAAAATACCAAACTAACACAAGCAAACAAACAACAACAAAAAAAAAAACTCTTTGTACAAGACACAGAGCATAAATGTTAGGTGTTGTCCATTCCATTGGAAAGTCATAGTCTCAGGTCAGATCAGATTTATTCTATAGTACTTTGTAAAAGCAACACAACAGAAAAAAGCAGTGTTATTCCAACCCAGGGTAATCGAATTACGCTAATCCCATGCAAAATTCCATAATAAAATCTATCTTCAGAAGTAGCACCAGACATTGAAAGGGAATACTCTATTTGAGATAGTCTTTTGTAAGCATCCACATATTAAATTACAAGAAAGCCAGGTGATGTAGTAGAGTTCTGGGCCTGAAATCAAGGAGACTCATCTTACTGACTTCAAATTTGGCCTTAGACATTTACTAGCTGTGTGACCCTAAGCAAGCTGCTTAACCATATTTTCCTCGATTTTGCATCACTAAAAAAAAAAAAAAAAAAAAAAAAATGAGCTAGAGAAGGAAATGGCAAACGACTTCATAATCTTTGCCAAGAAAATTCCATGGGGTCATGAAGAGTCCAACATGACTGAAATGACTGCACACTATCATCACAAAGTGAAATCACACATCTATCCCTGTTCCATATCCCCATTCAATTGTGATGAGCTGCAGTAAAAATCAGATAGCCAAGTAGATGAATTTGTTTTGTTGGTTCTTCAAATCCTCCAGTTAATTGCCTCCCATGGAGGTAATAAATATGGAGATAATAAATGAGTTTCACACCCTACACAGTTCATCTTCTTTAGCCAGGCACTTGCATCTTCAAATTCTCTTGATCTCACTAAAGCAGAACTAGCTTCATCAGTAGTGAATGCTGGTAGTTTGGGTACAAAGACATCTGTTGTTTTTTTGTAGACATAAAACTAGATTATCAAAAAATGGCTCATTTTCATCTTATGAGGTATTTCCAAAAGCTGTCCTCTCTTGTTACCAGGAAAATAATCTGATTAATTGATTACACTAAAATATTAGGGAGTTTTTAAATTTTTCTTTCTTCCTCTATAGTTTAACAAAAACTCAATCTTAAATTTCAGACTCTGGAGAAGTTTATGAATCAATGAGATCTATATTCAGGAATCCCTTGAATTTCATTACATGAATAACTTCTACTTCAATGCCCAAGGTTAACATTGTATATGAGATTATATATAGGATAGAAGTTTCTGTTTTATGTACTATCTTTTCCACCTGGTACTCTTTGTTTATCCTTATCCCCTTTACTGATTTTCATAGGTCACTACTTTGTGAAAGAGGAAACCTAATATAAAGAAGAAAAGACTACCCTTGGGATCTGGATTTTGTTCTTACTGGATTAATCTTTTAGAATCTTAAGACTCAGTTTCCTCATTTGTAAAAATAATGCTAATGAAATTTCTATTATTGACCTCCTCTTCCTCTAAAGGTATGTGTGGTAACAATGCTTCAGAAACCTTAAAGCTCTAAATATTTAAATATAAACATAATATCCATTTGCTTTGTCATTACTGATAGAGTAGTGCATCAAATGATGTAATCTTTATGGTACCTGAGATTAAAGCAACAATTCTTTTTGAGAGTAGTTATTCATAAAGAAATATAAAGAGAGGTCCTTCTTTCTGCCAGTGCATGGAAAATTTGTTTAGGCAATTCCCATTAATGTTAATGGAAGCTAATCGGCCAGAGAATAAACATCTTATAACAGGTTACATTTAAAACTCAGCATGAGCTAAAAAGCAGGCTTTTTACTCAGTTAGCAGGATGGATGTTTTTAAAGAAAAGGAAAAGCTTACTATTGAGCTCCCAATTCCTCTAAGTATAAAGAAAAGAAATTATTATAAGAGTAATTTGTATCTATAATCTACTACAGAGCTCTAGTAAGGGGATGCTGCAATTTCTTGCCATGTGAAACTGCAAATGCTCTAATCAATGCACAAGCATCTTGGATATGCAAAAGCAAGGAAATCAGCAGTGGTGTCTTTTTGTGCTTGAGTTCTTAGTCATCTTGTCCATTTCTCCCTCTCATTTTCATCTTTTTTTTTTTTTTTTTTTTTTTTTTTTTTTGTTGGTTGTTTAGAATACTTATCAACCTTTGCTTTTATATTTTTGATGAGGCAATTGGGGTTAAGTCACTTATCCAAGGTCACATAGCTAGTAATTGTCAAATGGTCTGAGGTCAAATTTGAACTCAGGTTCTCCTGACTTCAAGGTTGATGTCACCTTGCTGCTCCCAAAATGGTTTATTTTCTATGAAGTATGATAACTGATATATAGCAAGAAGACTTGGTACATTAAACAAAGCCCAAAATGGGTGAATTGCTTCTTTTAATTGACATTTTTTCTTTGTATTCTTCATGGAGTCACATAGGATCTCAGAATTAGTTTGGATCTCAAGGTTCATCTAATCCAAACAATATCTAAAGTAGAAAGATAGGAAGTGTTAAGTGTCTGAGATCACATTTGAACTCAGGTACTCCTGACTTCAGGATTGATGCTCTATCCACTGCACCACCCAGCTGTCCCAAATCAAGACTTTTTAATGTAAAAAGAAGTTACAAAATGTGTAAGTTGAGATAACAATTATACATTCCCCTCTCCCCACATCACAAAATTGAGATATAACTGAGCTTAAGTCTAAGTTATTTACATGTTGTTTCTTGTCCTTGACTTTGGATTGGTGGAGATAATGCTATCATTATCCATGGTTATATAAAGATTAGAATTAGTATGAAAGTTTTTGGAGAAGTCACTTTCAGTGAGGAGAGCCATGGGGTTCTAGACATTTTTTGAGACTGACTTCAGGAAGGAGTAAGAGAAACATTGCAAATTGTAGGCAAGTTAAGGAATTGACTCCTCCCTCCCGCCACAAGTCTGAACCATTCAAAGTCTTTCTCTGCCCTCTTCCCACATCCTCTCATTGATCCTGAAGGCTTAGTGCCAAGGGTATCTTTCTCTCTGTCTCTGTCTCTTTCATATACCACAGAGGCCTTACGTTTTGTACTATTATTGTCTCTATCAAATAAAAGTTATATTATGAGCCCTGTCCTTCTGAAAATGTAGCAGTATGCAAATTATCCCAACTTCAGCAAAAGTCCATTTATATAAAAAATTACATACATACATGTATACAGGAAAATGTATGTAATATATGCATATGTATTTATATATATTACAGAAATAAATGTCATAAGTATATATTCTTTGCATATATACATATACATATACATGCATATGTACATTCTTAATTCCTACACTTAATTTAGTTTTTCTTCAATCATTAAGGATTTATTTTGTGCATTTATATTATAAATGTATTCATTTTTAAACTTTATATATAACAAAATTAGATTTTAAGGAATCTCAGTAACTATTTAGTAAATGCACAGCCATCAGGAAACCTGAATATAACATACAAGGAAAATGGTCATCCAATCTCTGATTGAACACTTCCAGTGAGGGTTAATCCATCATCTCATTCCACTTTAGTATGGTTTTAATTGTTAGGACATTGTCCTTGACATAAGTCTAAAATTGCTTCTTTTCAACTTCCACCCATTACGTCTCCTTCTGCCCTCTGAGGCCAAACAGAATGAGTCTAATAAATCTTCTATGTGATTGCTTTTAAAATACTTGCAGACTGCTAATCTCTCCCTTTACCCTACTCATCTTTTTCTTTGCTTTTTGAGTTTTTTTGCTATTATAATGTATCTATTAATATCTTTGTTCAAGTAAAGGCACAAATATTTGTACAAAACTATAAATGTCTATATGTATGTTTGTCTATATGTATTTATATATGTGTATATAAATATATATATATATATATATATATATATATATATATATATATATATATATATATATATATATATACTTAAGTGTATATGTAGGTATACATAGATGCATATGCAATTTCATGACTTGTGAATTGACTGATTTCAATCTAGAAAGAGAATTCCAATTTTGCAAAAATGGTATTGGTTTTTAATCTCCACCATTCAACTAAATATATTGCCTG
Organism: Sminthopsis crassicaudata; assembly: GCF_048593235.1. Lineage (NCBI taxonomy): Eukaryota > Metazoa > Chordata > Mammalia > Dasyuromorphia > Dasyuridae > Sminthopsis > Sminthopsis crassicaudata. The sequence continues at coordinate 124,474,179 of NC_133621.1, forward strand.
AAATGTGTTCCATCTTCGGGATTCCTGACCTTTAGCTCACATATTGATCTGCCTACTACTTATATAATCAGAGAATCAAAGCCTATTAGAGTTGGACGGGATTCCTAGGTTCATCTATCCTAGATGAGTCAAACACATGGCCCATAACACTCTTGGATATAATTGAACAGATTATGATGTAATTGGAAAATATTTAATAAAACAAAAATACAATAAAACAAAATCATAATATATATTTTTCTACATCAATATGCTCCCATAGGGATCTTTGTGGACAGTTTTGTGGCTCCCATCCCGATTTCAATTTGACACCACTGATTTTCATCTCATTTTACAAAGAAGACAGAGGTCCCAAGAAGTGAAATGAATTGCCTATAGTTCAAAAAGTGCCATATTTAGTACTAGAAATCTCTTTCCTGGGTTGAACAAGAAGCAGTATTTGGCTTATGATCTATATTCTATGTAATCCTACTTTAAACTCTGGAACCAGCTACTAAAACTAAACTTATTTAAGGGATAACATAATTTTAAAACTAAGATGAATAAAGGAATGCAATATATTTTGTAATGATGCTATTGGAACAAAATTTTGTCACAGAATCAATGGGCCTGATTTTCCTGCAGGGCCAACTGTAGGCAAAATTGTGAAATAGATCAAGTTTTCATTCATTTATTCATTCATATGCTTCCTGATAGAAAACTCCTTTCTATCCTATTCAGTCTTTATTGTGAACAACCTTTCCTACAACTAATATAATTTATCTGTTTAGTTTTTCATTTTCTCTATGAGCAGAGTGATCATTGTTTATTCTTTGGATACCATAAGTAACTGCGCAAAAGTCAGAGAGAGAGTTTTCCCTCTCTAGATGAAACAAGGCATGCAAAAATGTTGTCTTCTTTCTGTGTACACATATTTAGAGATGAAAGGTCCTTTCATAGATCAACTAATCTAAACTTTCTTTCCCATACAGCTATCTTATAGGTAGAGAAATTGAGGTAGGTTCTGAATGGCACACATTTGTTCAAAGTGAAAAAAAAAAAAAGTGAATTCTTCATTATAACAACAACTTCTGTCCACACAGAGAGAGGATGTATTGCCAGATTTCTACAGTATTCAGAGGAGTGAATTGGGTCTGTGATATCCAATTATAAATGTACTGCTTTAGGTACAAATCAGTATTATGGAAATTTCTGTAAACTTTAGCCTATTGTAGCTTTCTATTCTACTACTTATACTGTTAATAAAGAAGAGGCAATCAGCTCTCCTTTTCACTTAACATTTTAAGAATAATATTTCAAATAGAAACCAAAAGAAGAATTCCTGCTTATTAGGAGTCATTTCAATTAAGGAAGGCACTTTTTAGAAGGAGTGAATAATTTATCCCCTTCTTAGCCTGGCTACATAATCCACAGTATTACAGAAATGGGAAATCAGGACTCTTTAACTGCAACAGAAGGGAGATTTCTGAGGCAACAAAGAGCACTAATATTTCCATTAGAACTACAACAAGAGCATCCTTTGAGTTCGTTATTTGTCAAGTTGCCAGAGCAAGAGGCTAGTGAGGACTATTCTACAAGTAAATACCAAAAAGAAAAATGGTAAGAATAATCAGGGGCAACCTGACACACATACAAATAACCAACTTTTCCCTGGAAATCAAAATCATAGATAGGGCATCTCCAAGCTATTAAAGGCTGAGTATAATGGAGAGTGATTGCAGTCATTTTTACTCAGTGGACTCTCATTACATTCTGTGATATTAAAGCTACAGATATAGGTCAAAATACTCTGAAATTGACTAGTCATCGACAATCTAACACTGTTCTTTAGTCCTTTTAAATCTCATCTTTATTTAACAGAAAGAAAATATACAATTATATATAACATTTAAAATGCATAATATATAATTAAGTTTAGGCAGATCAAATGGATTAAATATAATTGTAAATTCAATATATTTGAATTTATACTTAACTAACCATTCTGGGCCTAGGATTTGGTGCACATGGCCATTCAAAAACTTTGCTTACAAGCCAGGTATTTTCATTTCTATTTATGCTAAATATAATAGGAACACTGGATTTTAGAGTAAAATCAGAAAGAAGAAATGATTGAGCAAAATACAGTTATCGTCATTAAATATTTAGAGAATGCTTTCAATCTTTTAGACATTGTGTAGAAAATAAAAAATATATGCTTCTTTTTATTGTTTATAAGTGAAGTACCTCTAATTGTTATATATTTCACAACATGCATATATTCACACTATATGTGTATATATTATCTCTATGTATATTACTCATTTTTAAAATACACCAAGAATAACAATTACTCATTAAATTAGGTATTGCAAGTATCTAAATACTCTAGAATCTCCTCATAGTGTAGAAGCCAAGTAGGACTCTTTCTACTGCAGCACATTGTTTCATTGGCATTTTCTGTTGTGGGCCACACTATAACTTATAGTTGTAATAGCGATTACATTTCCATGAAAATAAATAATTACTCTTTTAGCACTGAATGAATTATATATTTTCCAAAAAGTTAATCAGGCCTTTTTACCAATCTGTAGTTTGGGAATTGAGCAATTATAAATGTATGGAGAGAACATATACAGAGAAATGTAGAATTAATTTCCTTTCTTTGCAAATACAATAAAAGAAGACTTTTCTATGGCATCAAAAACTTCAGAAATTGTTGTTATATTAAAAAAAAATAAAAGTTAAATTATAACAATTTCAATCATAAAATTTCATGTTTGGAAAAGACTTTTATAAGCTTCCTGAGAACAGGGACTATCTTTTGCCTCTTCTTGTTTCTTCAGCACTTGTGCAGTGTTTAGAAAATAGGAAGCACATAAAAAATAAATGCTTATTGACTAATTTGGTTCAAATACACAAATACAGATTGTGATCTGATAATATACATATTCTCTAAGACTTCTCTGGCAAGTGATTGTCAAACTTTTAGTTTCACATTTCCAATGATGGAATAGTCAAGAGTTTCTAATAAAGTAGACAGCTCATTCTATTTTCAGACATGTCTAAGGATTAGAATTTTCTTCCTTATATCCAATGTTTTTCCAATAGTGAAATAAATTTATGACCTTGTTGATTTGCGCATTCTCATCAGTGACAGAGATCAAAACCCATTCATCTTGTCTATGTCTTCCCACATCCAATGTAATAGAGGCTATCCTTGCTGTTTACAAATATTGTGAAGATACTAGAATTGCACTCTGGTCATCTATTCATTCTTCTTTACCAGATCTTTTTTTTTTTTTTTTTTTTTTTTTTTTTGTTATACAGTTCCCCACAGTAAACCAAAATGTCTCCTCATCACTTTTGTTCTTTGTTCTGAGCTTTCCTCCCTTGAGAGCAGCAAGTTTCATTCCTTTTCCACATGAAAACTCATCAAACCTTTAAAGAGAGCTGTATGTCACTTTAGTCACCTTTTTACTCCATGTTTCATGCTGGTTATTTTCATTCCATATTGCCCTCCCACTGTTGCAGCAGGCTCAGCTGCCACTCAAACCTCTGCCCTGAGGCTAATATGTCCTGATTGGTGAGAGTCCATCACATCTAGATGGACCCAGATCTCTAACCATCATCTTCTAGACATGCCAGTCATGTACTCAGTCTCTATCTATATCTCTCTTTTCATTTTTTTGCTCTGGGAGAAGTAACTGCATCAATAATACCATAGCTTTTATAAAAGTGTTTCTACTAATTAATTGCCTTCCAATTACTGGTGATTTTTCAGTCCAAAATTCCTTTCTCTCAACATCCTTTTCCAATATTTCTGGTTTCCCTCCATTAGGATATCAGCTCCTTGAAAGGAGCTTTTGTATTTTCATGCATAATGTCTATTAAAGTACTTAGTCCATAGGAAGTAATAACAACTTAATGAAGACATTTAGGTGGTTCATTGGTTAGAGTCCTGGACCTGGAGTGAAAAAGGCTTATCTTTATGAATTCAAATCCTGCCCCCAGACACTTATATCTGAGTAACTATGAGCAAGTCACTTAATCCTGTTTGCCACAGTCCCTTATCTAAAATGAATTGGACAATGAAATGGCTAACCATTGCCTTATCTCTGCCAAATGGGGTCACAAAGACTAGGACATTACTGAAATGGCTGAAATGAATGCTTTTACATTCAATCATTTACTCATTCTTTCTTCTCTGTATTCCCAATTTCATTAACCTGTCTTGATCAGACAAAGTTTTATGTCTTCCTTTTTGGGTGTTGCTTTACTAGATTCACTTTTGCTTGTCAAAATAATTAAGAACAACAGTAACAGCTTGCATCTACATAGTACCTACTCTTTGCCGGGTATTGTGCTAAGTACTTTACAATTATTAATTCATTTAATTCTCACAACCACCCTGGAAAGCAGGTGCTATAATTATCCCCATTTTATAGATGAGGCAAACATATGTTAAATATCTTGGTCAAGATCATAGAACTAGTATATCTTTGAAGACAGATTTGAACTCAAGTCTTTTAATTTCAGGCCCAACATTTTATACACTATCCAACCTAACTACTGTCATATTCATCTGATTGCAAACATATGGTGTCCAGAAGAGAGTTTTTTTTTTTTTGTTTTTTTTTTTTTCTTTTTGCCTCACCTATTATACTTGCTGACTTTCTGAGAAAATATGAGAAATTTAATCTCTTTACTGGTCTTCAACTTTTGCTAAATATTCTAGAATCTCTTCATAGTGTAGAAGCCAATAGCAGACCAATGAATGTCAATAACAGGTCAATACGAACTATGGGAGTTCTTCTAAACTGATGGGTTTTTTTTAAGAGTTTTGATGTACTAGAATGTATGTCTGTTGCCTAGTCAGTCTGGAGAGATTTATCATTCAAGACTTTTTATCAAATAGTACTATTTCTTAGCCATAGCAACTTGTGAAAATCACTTATAAAGTCTCAGATTATATTTTGCATTGGTGGGAGGATCTACACTGATGAAAGCATAGCTCTTTGAAATTTTCATATAATTTCAATAAATTTTAGAAATTAGTCAGAAGGGAATTGTTTTTCTAATTTTACTGATAAAACTGAATTTCTATGAGCCGAAAAAGCTTAACCAAGATTACAGAGATAGTTAATAAAAAGATTGAGTTTATCATTTTTTCTAACTCTAAATCTAGTACTCTATCTCCTATAGCAAGTTTATTTTACAAAATGAAATACACTTTCATGATGTGGTTATTGAACCTACTGATAGCAATGGGGTTAAAGTAGGCCCCCATTCTATCAATAAATAGTATTCTATAAAAAAGGAAGGAAAAAAAAGAATAGATTCTTATAATGACTTGGGAAATTAGTGCTATTATTATCATTATTTTAAATTGAAGAAACTGAGTCAAGCAGAAACTAAGTCACTTGCTCAGGTCACATAGCTAGTAAAGTGGCTAGGACTGGATTTCAACTTAAGACTTTTTGACTCCAGATCCAGTTGATTGAAACATTTAGTAAGTGAAAGGAATATTTATTTACTTCTATCTTGTCTAGGTCGTTTTAATTTTTAGGATCACAAATTTTTGCTTACATAATCATGCAAATTGTCAAATTGACTTTTTTTCCCCTTCTTGAAACACATTTCTTCGTATGTGGTCAGCACACAGACTTATGGAAGCTGACCTTAGTTTCCAAAATCATTGCCTCTTGAGTTCTAATGGCTTACTGGTATAAGGGAGATTTATATTTAATTGAATTTTATAGGAGCAATGGTGACCAAGCAAGACCAAGATCAAGCAAACTCTTCACTGGATTTTGAGTACTTTCTTTTTGAAAGAGACAGACTTTCCCCAACTATTTTGAAATATCAATTATTTGTGAATTGTTTGCCAAGTCCAGTAAATTTGAAATTGTACTTCTCCTTTTTATACAGTCAATGTTTGTTGATTAAATATAGAGAAGAATATGAAGAAAGATCTGTAATACTACAATGTAAGTAATGGAGGCATTTTCATTGTCAGTGTAGATTGCAACCCAACAAGGTCTGATCATTCTGTGTGACCTTTACTTATGTTCTCTGATAAATCTATGAACTATGATCCATTTATCATTTTGGGGATCTTTTCTGAGTTTATTGATAATGTACTGATGCCAAATCAGATCACTGACTATCCATCTTATAAGTTGCCCACTTTTTTTCCAATTTATACATTTCTTTGAAAGCATTCTTTACCCCATTTCATCTGAATAATTTCTTATTTGTAATGTTATAGCCTATTTCCACTTGTTATATGCCTCTCCATTAACTTTTGGGTGACCTTAAATTGTAATTCTAAGGAAACTATCAGATGCCATGGCATGTCAATTTGATTGTTTTACAATTCTATTGATATTTTAAAAATAGCAAGATACTCCAGTTGAACTAAAATCAGTAGGCAGAATTGAATATGCAAGTAAATTCTTGCATGAGAAGTCTTGATTATCTCAGAAATGGTCTAGTATACTATTCACTATTGGCCAGAAGGCAATACATTTTAAAGATAAAGTCTGCAATCAGAAAAACAACAAACAAACAAACCTTTTTACTCAATACTCTAGTGTATAAAATTCTTTTTTCTTTTCTCTAGAATGTTAAAATAATCCTGGATTCCCCCAGTTCTGTCTTTTTTCCCTTTTCTACAACATGTGACTTGGCTCCAATGGGACAGATACAAGGTGGGGATTGATCTGCCTTTTGTTCTGTTCTAATATCATCGTCTCAGTGCCTGGCTCCTACTGTGACAGGCACTGGAGAAATGCAGAGATTGATAGGTAGGAAATAGAAGTAATTTCTGCACACAATGACAGTATGAATCAAGTTTCCTTTACCAGAAATTTTTCTTTGAAAGAAATTTCCTGGGCTCACAAACTAAATATTTATACCTATGTAAGCCTCAGTAGGGGAGAGAGAGGTACACTCAAAGAGACAGAGACAGAGATTGTGAGAGATAGACATAGAGAGATATTCAGAAACAGATACACACAGAGTCACAGAGCTATAGAGGAAGATCCAGGGACAGAGAAAGACTGATATATAGACATGAATGGCAATATTCAATTTCAATTAGCAATGAGAGACAATGATATCAATATCTAAGCTAATTCAATTGGCCACTGAAAAATAGGTGTCTTTCTAAATGGGAACTTCCTCCTTTCTCATTTTCAGGACACCACTTGACAGTTTCATGGTCCAAATTAGGTTAAAATATCACTACATCTCAGATTGCATGTACTTCATGATAAGAAAACCAGTTGGAAAATATACCTTTATAGTCTTTCCCGTTCTAGATAATCTGTTAACAGTTTTGTATATGTTTTCATAGTATCTTTTTTACCTTATATTCCTCAGTTAAGAAAAGTAAAATCAACAAGCACATATTACAAAGCCATGCTATGTGTCAGCCATGCTTTGTGCTAAGAATACAAAGAAATTCACAAATAATAGTCTTTGCTCTCAAAAGGCCTTTTGAAATCATTGGGATTTAATCTGAGTCTTGAAGGAATTCAGGGAACCCAGGGAGTGGAGATGAGGAGGAAGAGTAGTTCAAGAATGGGGGACAGTCAGTGAAAAGGTACAGTCAGGAAATAGAGTGCTGCGACTAAGGAAGCACAAAAGAGCTAGTATCATTGGATCACAGACTATGTGGAGATCTAAAGGTAAGAAAACTGGAAAGATAGGAAGGAGTCACATTGTGAAGGGTTTAAAAAGACAGAGGATTTTGTATTTAATCCTTGGGGTATTAGAAAATAATACTATCTAACAAGGATCTACTTTTGATCCAGTTGTAGTAGAATTCAAGTACTTCTGAAGGGAAATTTGAATTTCTGAGGACAAAAAAATGAGTTTAAGAAATCATTATGATAATATATAAAAAGTTTCCCTTAACCTGTGGAATATACATATATTTTCTTTATCTGTATGTCTCTGTTTTTCTGTCTATCTCTCCCTCTCTGTCTCTATGTTTGTTTAAAATCATTTCTAGAAATATTTAGCTAGTGATGCAGTTCATAAGGAAAGGAAGATATTCCCTATGTTTGTGGGGGCCATAAATAAGACCAAAGGTTTAGTACCACACATTAGAACAACATCAAACTCTCTGACCATGATAAAGATTAGAGAATAGCAACTCATATTCTCATAACCCTTTCAGATTGTTTCAGTCATTAATGGCTATAAAGATGGTAGAACAAAAATTATTCTTCTTTTGCATTTGAGGAAATTGAGGATCAGAGAATTTTAAGAGAATTGTCCATTCATGGTCAGGAACTGTCAGAGCCGGGATTTAAACCTTTTGCCTGATATCAAATGCAATACATTTTCAACTAAACTATGTCTTTTTCAGATAAACATTGTGGTCACACACAGCCTAGTATTTATTAGCTAGATCAAATTTGAAATGGTTATTTAAATTAGGGATAGGTAAAAGGAAGCACTTGATATTTTGGCATAGGTAGAATTCCCAATATGGAAATTTTCACTACTGGTATAGATCAGGGATATAAGTGTTTCTTTGGTAGGGTTTTAGCCCAATTCTTCCTGATTCTAAGGTGGACCTCAATCAATTATGTCATGCTGTCTCTCTTTCTTTATCATAGAAGATTAAATTTCAACAATCTCATGAATCAACTTAATACAAGGTCAATAATTAAATCAATAAACATATATTAAGTAACTACTACATACCAGGTACTTATCTAAGCACTGAATTACTAAATTTTGATTCTTTGTCTCCCATTTTGCTATAGGATTGTAATAACATGAATAGCTAGCAATTTATATAGTACTTTCAGGTTTGCAAAGAGCTGTAGATTTAACATCTCTTTTGATCCTCAAAATAACCTTTTGAGATAGGTACCATTTTCATTTCCCCTTTACAAATAAAGAAACTGAGGTTGAAAGTGAATAACATGATTTTTTTCCTACATCTATCTAGCTAATGTCTGAATCAGGATTTGAACTCAAGTTTTTGTAAAGGCCCAGTACTCTTGCTCACTGTACTACCTATCTTCCTCTAATGATGATAACTCTACGAACATTTGTTGTAATGAGATATACATTAACACTTAAAAGTTATTTCCCTAGGCTAACTTTGAAATAGGAAATAAGAAATTTAATGGCTTATGTTTTCTCAATACTGTGCTACCTTTTAAAATTACTCAATGGACACAAGCTGATCTCAACAAAATTGTGCTCTTACTTAATAATACAAATTACAAATCTTGTCTGTTGTGATTCTCCTTGTCTACTTCCACTCACAGACTCTTTGATAATTTAGCACCATTAGTAATGTAGGTCCTTTGGAGGCTGAAATGGAATCTCATTCTACAGGCCACTCTCAATTAATGCTTCCATTATAGTAAGCACATTCTGATCATTCAATGCCTCCCTAGAAATCCTAAAATTATTGCTCATCTGTGTTTTAAATGAATCATGAGAATGATCATTGTTTTCAATTCTTGTTTTCTCAGTTTTCAGAGGGCCTTATGATGTATCTCATTCATGACCCAGCTCACTTTGTGCCAGTTTTTGAACTTGTAGAGAATCTTAAAATGTGCCTCCCATGATAAGAAGAGCTCTGGATTTAGAATAATAGAACATAGTTTTATATCTTATCATTATTACTTAATACCCATATGTCCTCAGGTGAGATACTTAACTCCTCTTACCTCCATTTCCTCAAATGTGAAAGGAAAGCATTAAACCATATGAACTCATTGTAGTGAAATCTATGATACTGTGAACATAGATACAGTAACATTGACATGAAAATTATCCAAAATAAATGACTTAAAAGTCAGATTTAGGGGGCAGCTAGGTGGTGCAGTGGATAGAGCACCAGCTCTGAATTCAGGAGAACCGGAGTTCAAATCTGGTCTCAGACACTAAATACTTCCTAGCTGTGTGACCCTGGGCAAGTCACTTAACCCCAGCCTCAAAAAAAAAAAAAAAAAACAAAAAAAGTCAGATTTACTTAAGCTAAAACATGTATTTAAGCAAATTGTCCAACTTCTCTTGCTCCAGCCAGACAAACACAGATGATGGATAGAAAAATAGATTAGATATAGGTTGATATAGAGACAAATAGATATATAGATGGATGGATGGATAAAAACAAGAGAATATGATAGTAGTAGAGATGAAGTATACTATTGCATGATAATAGGCCAACTCCAATGAACCATTTGTTTGATATGTGCAATTGTAATAGCCAGCATCATGTATCACTTGATCTGTGGATGGCCTGAACATGCCTTCAATATTAGTTAGGAATGTAGGTTCTCCCAACTGTGATTAATCAAACCATATCATAATACATTTCTCAAATACACATGAGATCTGGGGGGAAAAGTAACAGTTTTTAGAACTTTAGAACCTAAGCATTAGTTCTTATTCATTCAATGATATTGCTATCTTTATTATTAAAAGAAATAGCGGGATAATTTTCTTATTTCACTGGCAATTGTACAGGACCAAAGAGTCAGAGACCTTTGCACTGTTTGGGGAGGGGATGAACTGAGTCAATTTCTTTGAAATTGATTCAGCCCTTTCAGATAACATACTAATTAGCCAAATAAGGAGCTTTAAGTGTTGTTTCTATCCCCCCATCAAGTTATAAAAGTGATTTAAAATCACTAAAAAGGGACTGACATTTGCAAATGAAACAAATTTATTCTACATCTGTTTCTGAAATATTGCAAGAGCTCTGAAACAAGCTAAATCTAATCCAGTCCAGTGATATTACTATTTGATAACTGACTGTCTATGATTTTTAATGCATTTCAGATACCAGAGCTTAATCCTAAGAGCCTAAAGTTTTGAGTTTTATTTCTAGCTCCATTAATTCAAGTAGTCCTGTCAAGAAAACAACTTGACCTACTTGTGTTATAAAATAATAATGATATTTGTTTGAAATATTTAACTTAAATATGGCATGTAAACATCACATTATACCAATATATGAGCTATAATGTTGGGAACAAATGTAAAATATAAATTCAAAGCTTTATAGATGACTAGAAGACCCATGTGGTATAGGATATAATATACATTAAACTTATTGGGTGAGGCATAGTATTCTATTAAAATCTATCACATATATACTTATGAATGCATATCTATTTACTATACATGAAATTTGCATGCTATGATTAGCAATAGATTGCTTCTCTTATTTCAATTTAGGGAAATAGTAGCAGTATCTTTCTAGGCAACAAGGGAAAAAGCCTTCTTCTATAATGCTCTCCCTTTTTATCTCTCTCTCTTTTTTTTTGTCTGATATATATCCAGGCATATGGGTTAAAGGCAGGTATAAAGGTTAATCTATATCTGTGGCTGCCAATTGAAAGACCTTATTGTTAGAGTTGCTCTAGAATATGCATTTTCCCCTGTAAACTTCTGAATTTCTCTATGTTTTGTTTTGTTTTTAGCTTTAGAATATTTGTATATGTGTGTGTGTGTGTGTGTGTGTGTGTGTGTGTGTGTGTGTGTGTATGTGTTCACGCACTTTTATGTCAAAATTCAAGCTCCAATGGGTGTAGTAATGGGTGGACAGTTCAATCTCTAAATCCTTAGAGCAATAGTATATGTCTCATTCCCATTAGACAAATGAAATCATCAGCTGTTCTTTTATCCTAACTAGTCTGGCTGCCCAAAGATAAGTGAATTGTATATGGTACCACAGCTACTATATTTGAAAGGTACAATTTGAACCTATAGGTTCTTGACTCAGAATCCAACATTTTCCATACTAAACCTATTATAAAGGATCAATAATTTTGCCAAAACAAAACAAAATAAAAAACAAATGAACAAAAATCCAACCCACTTAATATATTCTTAGAATCATTTATCTTGAGAATGTAGCATGTGTCTTGGAATTAGTTTTGAGTGAACATTGCCATGTCATTAACCAATAAAATAGAATCTAAACTGAGTTTGGTTGCTTTAATTTGGCTAAATTCTATTTTAGTTTAGGAAAGAACAGTTATGGGGAGAATGTAGAACAGAAGTAGAGATGATAAATTAGAGAATGCTAAAAGTGAAAGTATTAGAATCTCTTTAATTATTGAATCATTGTTCCTATCACTTTTTATTTCTTAACTTTTAATCCATTTTAAAAGTTGATGTGGACAAGTAAGATGTTTCACGTGAAAAAGTTCAATTCATAAAAGCAATTAAAATTATTCCCATTTTTTAAAAAAATCAAACATTTTCAATCTCTGGTAAGGAAATCAATCTTGTCAGTTTAAAAACAAAACCTTTTTAGAAAGACTTGATTGATACTTTGATTTATCTGTCATAACAGTTGACTCACTTGCATGTAAAGACATAGTCTGACTACAAAGGGAACAGCTTCCTAAGGAAAACTTAGGTAGATTTGATCAAGAAACATGTAAAATATTAGCATGACTTTTATGAATATTTATATAAATTTATCATTTTGTTGTTATTCAAATATTTGAAATTTCAATTAAGAAAAATCCTAAGGTCAGTCCTATGTCTTGATGAGTTTTTAGAACATATTCAAATTCAGAATATCAATAAAGTGTGACAAAAATGCTATATATCGAAGCTTTCTGTATAAATAAACTACATTTAAATTTCTGCACTAAGAAATGAAATTGAAAGCCATTAGAAAAATGGATATTGAATTTATATACTGATTCAGGATATACATACTCAAAAGTAGTTTAATATATAGAATAGAGGTAGCTTTAGAGAAATTTTGATAGTTTCATATAATCAGATCACTTAAAGATTTTTTTTTTATTTTTGTAACTTGGTTTCAGTTTTGAAGAAGTACACATTTTAAAAAATTATAACGATGCAGAAAAGATTCCAACTAACATCTACACTGAAAATTAAATTGTCCTTTCCATGTCCCTATATATTATATGGAACATAATTATAGAAATTATTTAATTATGCTCAAATATGCATATATGTCCATATATCTATATCCATTTTCCTAATATATAATATCCATAAACTTTTACCATTAAATATAACCACCTTGGGTTAATTTTTGACTATCCAATTTTTCAGAAATATTTTATTGCTATGAGTATCTAATAATATTACAGAGCAAATATCTAGAAACTACACTAGATTTTCACTAGTGCTGTCACTAACAACATCCTACCCCACATCAACATCACCTCTACTATTACTACTACTACTACAGCCCTCTAATATATATATATATATATATATATATATATATATATTATTTTAAATTTGAAAAGTGCTTTATTCATGTAGCACAAGGTAGTAGGGCATTAACCTTATCCCTCCAATTCTTGATAACTTCTTTGTTCCTGAAGTAAAGCTAGCTTATTCATCCTATCAGCATTCACACTGGCAGGTCAAAGTAGTTTGCTACAGAGAATAACCATAGGCTCTTACAATCATTCAGAGACCTGGAGGCATACATGCATATTGTTCTAAGCTATGGTTTCTAAGCTTCTACTAGTGTCATTATTATGTAAATGTATCAGCCAAAACGCTAAAATATACTTTTAAAATGAAATATTTTCTAAGAGAAGCAGAGAAAAAGAAATCATAATGTAAAAGTCTTCCAATAGACCTGGGTCATACTTACATTGTCCTTAGGGGACAGTGGGCACAAATTTGAAGAAAAGTATCAGTGAGGTATATGAATAGGGAAAATCATATGTCTCAGTTAGCTACAATTTAGGACCACAGGCCTTGATGCTCTTGGTCTCTTTAGGGTGTAGTCTACATCACATCTCACCTAAGGAATGGATTGTATCACATTCCTGGGCCATTCAAGTCTCATATTGGTTGAAGCTTCTTTGCTGTTCTTTGCCCATTGAAACATTACAAAATGCCTTGAGTTTGGGATGAGCAGAATATCCTAACTTATCTTTCTTTAGTTAGGTGCTAAGGACATGTTACAGTCAGCATGAAAAGTGATTCCTTTAATTGTAGAATCTGAAAAGCTATTCAGATCAGCTCTGTCAATCCACAGAAGGTAGTATAGGTTAATGTAGGCATGATTATCTAAAGTTTGCCCTTTTTTAATCTGGATAGTGCCAAAAAGCAAGGTGATCTTCCCCAATTCTTCAAACAGCAGAGGATTTTGCTTTTTCCAATAAGCTCTTAGCATGAGGTTTCCATCAATCAGATAGTTGTCTATCTTATGTATGAACTCCAAATCTGTCTAAATCTGGTTAAGCTGGGTCATGCTTTTGCTAGGTTGGCTTCTGTATTCTGTTGTCTGGCTTCTGATGTGCTAATTTCTATAAGCAGCTTTCCTCAACAGTTTCTAACTTCAAGTTCTCCAGTTTCTTATGTGACTTCTAAAGTAGCTTCTAATGCCTTAAATCAGGGATACCACTCTTATGGTGTGAAAACTCAAATCCATATTTCTGTCAGATATGATAAAATAGTAAATATATAATTTTCCCAATAGTCCCCAAACAGTTCTTTGATTCTGTATTTCCTAGTAACACACTTCAAAATCTTAAAAACAGACACATGCAAATTAGCTACTAGGAAAGAATGCATTGTAGACATCAGTCATTACTTTCACCTCTAAGGTACTGTATCCACTCAGACGTTCTTCATAAACTCTGTCTCTCTTCAATCACTTGTATCTGAAAAGCTGTTCTCTCAAGTACACTCAAGCTTTTGTGTATTTTTCTCAAGCTATTTTTTCTTCTGTATTTCTCATACAAATGTTAATTTTCTGTCCCCCCTTAATAAATAAATCATCCACATAAGAAAGAGGCAGTATCTCATATGAACATCATAACAACATTGTACATTTGGTATCATAAGTGTATATATATGTATATATATGTTATATAACATATTATATAAATAACATATATATACTATATATATATATATAGTGTGTGTATATATATATATATATTATATAAGTATCTTTGTTTTACAAATGAGGAAACTGAGGCTGAAAGAAGTGAAGTAATTTATTGCTGCAACCACTAGGTATCACTGGTGGGATTTTAACACAATTTTAAAGTACAACATTCTGTCCACTATACCATACTGTCTTCCATTTTTTAAGATAATAAAGGAATAGAATTATATAAGTTAGATAAAAGAATTATAGATTTTCAAGACTTTTTCGTGGTGAATCATGGATATACTATATTCTATTGAAAGTCTTCTTGCTGGTGATAAGACATTGGTTTTCCTTCTTATTTCTACAGGCAAATAATATGCACTTCGGAATAAATTTTCCATTTGTTATAAAATTCAAACTTCTGGTTGCTTAATGTTAGGAGAATTATAAAAAGTAGACAATTTCTACTGCAGATTCATAGTGATCAAAAATACCAGGGAACATATCTGCATACCTTTTCTGGGGGGATGCCTGGCATGTATGCACAAACTAAGCCTTTGCATAAAATGATTGGCAATTAAACTATGTGTAGGAGTCTTCTACTAAGATTTAGTTTTCTCAAGAAGTTCCAAATTTTCATGGAACTGTAGAAAAGAATTTAGAAGCTAGTAGAGCTACTGTTTTATGTCTCCACTGGTAGTGTGCAAATCTATCTCTGTAAGCTGGCCTTTTAGAAATAGATTTGACAGCCACAAAGGTCACACTAAACTTATTTTATTGCTATTTGTGAGTAGAAATAAGGAAGGAGGGAACTGAGTCATGCCCTTGCCTTAGCAACATGAAGACATCCAACTGGGTAGAAATACTCCATAATTTTCAAGAAGATTGTCACAGTATCAGAGTTTTGTTTTGCCCTTATCTTCTTGTGTGTGTGTGTGTGTGTGTGTATGTATGTATAAAATGTGCATATAAATTGTGTGTATGTACATATATATATACACAGTTTATATGAACATTTGTATCCATATAATAAATATGGACATATTTAATGCATACATATAAAATAGATTATACTATTTGCCTATATGTGTGTGCATATATACACATATGTATTACACACATGTATTGTGTACATTTGCAAAAAAAATTATGATTCCTCAAAGGATCAAGTGAGACACCAACTGCATTGAAATATGTCAGAATATCTTTCTAGGTTACTACTTGAGTTTTAACTAGCATGCTTTAAAAATCTTAATCATCAGGGAGTCTTGGTTATATTATACTGCTCTCCAGGTGGTAAGCAGAGGGTGTTCTGTGCAATTTGGATGGTATTGTGCAGTGGGTGGAGCATATGACTAATTTCTCTAAAAAAGATCTGACTCCCATGCTGTGCTACCTCCTGTCTCCATGTAAAGCAAAACTAATAATCTTCTTCTAAGTCTTAGCCTCACTTGTTGGAGGAACAAGAGTTACCACAGTCATGAGATTGTTTTGTATTTCACTGAGTTGAATTAAACAGAATTCTTAAGGACCTGGTTAATAAATAAGTACCTTTAAACTTTTCTTATCTGCTTGAGGGAAAAATTAGGTTGTATAAGATGTAATACCTGATTTTAAGAAAATTGCTATCTTATAGATGTAGCGAGCTGTCGTCTCTAGAAGCTGCTGGATCGCTCTCTGGGAAGAGATCTGCTGTGTCTACTCAAATCTTTCCGACAGATTCTTCTTCCTGTAACGAACCGTTGTCTCCAGGCAGTTGCTGTTAACTCTTGTCCAAAGAAGTGACTTCCCTTCCTGCAGAGAGCCCCGTCAGGCCTGATGTAATGCAGAGAGTCTTCCTTCTTGAATCCTGGCTCTGAATCTCCTCCAGCTCTTATCCTTCTCCAGGCCGATCTGCTCTTCAGGCACAGTGCTCTCTCTTTTATTCTCCCAGAGAATGGGCGTGGGATAATGCAAGGGCTTCTGGGAAGAACCACCCCAGCCAATGGGCTTGCTCCTTCTACCAAGTCAACCTGAGTTCTCACCTTGTAATTGTCCAGAAAACCTGAATTCTCACCTTGTCACTGTCCAGACAACCTCAGTTCTCACTTAGTAATCCTAACATCTCCCCCTTTCTTTTGATTTAGAACATAGGACAGTCATGACCTTGAAACATAAATCCATCAATATGGGAAGTATTACAGATAATTACATAAATTACATAAGCACATAGTAACATAGTAACATAACGCATGCTAGAAGTATATAACATAATCAAATAATCATAAATTGAAAATTTATAAATGTCCATAAGTCCATTGTCCATTATTCTCATCTTGTGTGAGGAAGTCCAATGATTCCTGCTGGTTTTTAAAGTTCTTTAACAGTCTTCTTATTATCCATGCTCTTTCGGTGTAAGATGTTTCTTAGATCTTCTCCTTTATTTTGAGGTCTTTCTCTTTTTCTGTCTCTCTCTGATGGACAAGGCAAATACGACTCGTTGGCACCCATCTGATTCCTTCTCCTGCTGAAGAAATACAAGCAAACCCTCTCTCCCAGGCAGTTAACCTATCTAATTACCTTCTATTTACCACTTTCTAAATCTCTTCTCATCATCTGGCAATTACATTGGAATTGTTTGCACTGGACACAGCCCTGTTGGTTTAAAAGGCCTATATTCTCCCCAAGTGTAATCCATTTTTGCAATCTGATTGCCTTTTGACTCACTTATCAGGTAATCCCTTTCTGCCATGTGATTGCTTTTCTGCTGGTTGATTAAATCAGAGTCCTGACCTTCTAAAGGTTCTTTGGGTATAACATCAGCTGCCATCATGCCCCAAGTCTTTTTTGCCTGGGGCCCTGGACCTGGGCCCCTCATCCCGTTTCCCTGAATTAATCTACACTCTGATGCCCAATGGAGTCCTCTGTTGCATTTTGGACATGGGGTTTTAGGTCTTCTCTCACCCTGTTTCCTCACTGTATCTCCATACCTACACTGAGCTCTTAGATGTCCAATTTTTCCACATTGAAAACATCGCCGAGTTTCTCTAGAAGGCCCTTGCCAAGAGGGACCCTGTCTTTCCACATTCATCATTGTCCGGGTGTAAAAAGCATTTGTTCCCACTGTAGCACAGCGTCTTATGATCTCCTCTAAAGGAGCATCTTTGTCTAATCCCCATATAATTCTTTTGCAAATCTCATTGGCATTTTCCCTAGCCAGATGTCTGGTCATTATTTCTGTAGCTGAATTTTCTCCAATAGTTCTTTTGACAGCAGTTTGCAAACGTCCCACAAAATCTGCAAAAGGTTCATTGGGACCTTGCTGTATTTTAGTGAAAGCCTCTCCACGATCTTTCTGTCCAGGAAGGACACCCCAAGCTTTTATTGCAGCCTTAGCAATTTGTTCATATATTGTCATGGTATAATTAATCTGTTCCGAATTCTCTCCATACTGACCTTCACCAGCTAAGTGCTCAAAAGTGAATTGTGT
Source organism: Sminthopsis crassicaudata (assembly GCF_048593235.1). Taxonomy (NCBI): domain Eukaryota; kingdom Metazoa; phylum Chordata; class Mammalia; order Dasyuromorphia; family Dasyuridae; genus Sminthopsis; species Sminthopsis crassicaudata. Next base: position 124,492,499 of record NC_133621.1, read on the forward strand.
GTTAACTCCTATTTCCAAATTGCATCTGACTTGAATTTTACATAATTCATGAAATTCCGAAAGCCATAATAAATTTTCTCCAGGTTCCAGGCATATCCTTGCTATGGATTTCCAATCATTCGGGGTTAGGACTTCATAAGACAAACCATCTAGTAACATTTTGACATAAGCTGATGTAGTCCCATAAAGGGTACAACCTTTTTTCAAATCCTTAATTTTATTCAAATCTAAAGGTGCATATCTTCTCATTTTATGACCTACAGAATCAATATTTTCAATCACAGGATATGCATGTATAAAATCACTTATATCCTGTCCTTCTCTCTTAGCTTTAACCAATGCTTTTTCTAATCTTGTCATAGGCTTAGGCTGCTTCACAGGCAATTCTGTTTGTGTTTCTGCCTCTTCCTCTCCTCCTTCTTGCTCCACCCATGAAGGGTTAATTGAGGGAGGAGATGGGAGGTGCTCCTGTTGCTCAGAATTGTACTTAACTTCATTGTTATCTGATTCATCCTTTTCACCTAGTTTAGTTGACACTTCCCCATTTTGCTCCTTCATCTCTTCCTTTAGAATACCATTGTTTAAAGCCAATTGGATTACATTGTATATATGAATTGTATCTTTGGAAATTGAGTTTGGCCTGGAATTGTAGTGTTCACCTAATTGCTTTCCTACTAATTCCCATTCATCTGGATCCAATTCTTCTTCCAGAGAAAAAGAAGGACATATAACCTTCACAGTTCTTAAAAGTTCAGTAATCTCCTCTAAAATTATAATCAATCCTTGGCTTTTCATAACCTTGATGATGCTCTCTAAACATTTTCCTTGAACAGAAGGTGTTTGCCCCATTTCAGCTATAAGAGATTCCTGGTTTAGTCCTTAACAAGTTCCTTATTTATCTATTAGCACACTCACTTAATCTTTAACAAAGTTTCCTCGTTACTCACGGTTCTGGGTCAGAGAGACTGAGATCTGGATGGGAGGCTTTTCCACTGGAATCAGGACCGTATCTGTCCCTGTTCGGGCGCCAAATTGCAAAGGTCTGATCTAGCTCCTCTTGTCAGGATAAGCAAAAGTCCTTGCCCCACGTGTGGACGCCAATTGTAGCGAGCTGTCGTCTCTAGAAGCTGCTGGATCGCTCTCTGGGAAGAGATCTGCTGTGTCTACTCAAATCTTTCCGACAGATTCTTCTTCCTGTAACGAACCGTTGTCTCCAGGCAGTTGCTGTTAACTCTTGTCCAAAGAAGTGACTTCCCTTCCTGCAGAGAGCCCCGTCAGGCCTGATGTAATGCAGAGAGTCTTCCTTCTTGAATCCTGGCTCTGAATCTCCTCCAGCTCTTATCCTTCTCCAGGCCGATCTGCTCTTCAGGCACAGTGCTCTCTCTTTTATTCTCCCAGAGAATGGGCGTGGGATAATGCAAGGGCTTCTGGGAAGAACCACCCCAGCCAATGGGCTTGCTCCTTCTACCAAGTCAACCTGAGTTCTCACCTTGTAATTGTCCAGAAAACCTGAATTCTCACCTTGTCACTGTCCAGACAACCTCAGTTCTCACTTAGTAATCCTAACATATAGAGATAGTTATGATAATTTATATTTGATATATGAGAATCAATATGATATGGGAATTATAGAATATGATATAGGAATAGTATGATGTGATATATGGTAATATAATCATAGATCGTGATATAGAAAGAAGGACAACATAGAACAAAAGAAAGATATGCCCTTTGACTCATGAGGTCTTAACTATAATTAAGTTATTCCTGAAACATATTAGTTATGTAACAAGTCACTAAACTTCTCAATAATCTTCAAGCAACATTCTTAACACTATAATTTGCAAAGAAATTACCTGTTTGCATTGGTGGAGGAAATTCCCTCCATTGATGAAACATTGATCAAAGAAAAGTAACACTAATAACAAATTTTTTAAATGAAGTTACAAAATGCTATTAAAGATCAAAAGTAGAATGGAAGGTTCATGGTGGTATCTAAGCTGGGCTTTGAAAGCATTGGGAGAAGATATAAGAGCATGGTCAACAAAAGAGGGAAACATGGAAGGGGACAAACTAGAAAGAGCACATCCAGAAAACATGCAGGAGTCCTTCAAACCACAATTGGAAATCTAAGAACTATACATATTTGCCCCAAGGAGCACTGGAATATTTTGCCAAGTTCCATTTTAGATAGTGGGACTGGCTGTTTCTTGTTACATTCAGCAGTTGTCACTCTACTTCAATGCACAACAATTTACTTTGCTCCCTTTTGACTTCTCCCACCCCTGGCAACACTATTAATCAATTGATCAATCAATCAACCAACAAGTATTCAATAAATGCAGCTAATGGTGTGCTAGTAAATATTTAACAACCAGCTCTTTAAAATTGCAGGACACACTGCTAAGTTGAATTCACATTAATATTTTCTGTATCACTTTCTTAAGTCTAATGTAACAAAACAACAAATCAAGGCATAGTTTGTAGTATTTGTTGATTTTTTCCACATATAAATGTTCACACTGAAAAAAATCCAACACATCCTTGTGAAATGCCTGTCATGTAGGGATCGCTGCACTAGGCACTGGAAATATAAAGTCAAAAATATGATATTCTGCTTTGCCATAAATGAGCTTAGCTGGATGGAGGAGATGACATCATGTTTCCTTTCACTCCTGACTAAATTGCAAGCTCTTGGATGGTAGTGATTGGTTCATCTTTTTAAAAATTATTTACAAAATAAATATATTATTTATGGCAGAACAGAGGAGAGCAGCTATTAGCATCTGGAAGGAATTAGGAAAGTCTTCCCTTTAAGGTCACAAGACCTGAACCTGAAAAGAAACTATCACTCTAAAAGTTTCCAATGAAGAAGGGCATTCCAGGCATTGGTAACAGATGGTACATGGGGAAAGATGATGGAATATAATATTAAGTAGGCCAGCTTAATACGACTACTGAGTATATAAGAAGAATAATATGCAAAAAAACCTGGAAAAGTTGAGATTGGGAAGAGAAGTATATTAAATGCAAATTGGAAGAGTTCATATTTCATGAATCAATGATTGACTATTAGAATTTACTGAATACTAGCCTGGTGTCACAAAAATATCCAAAATTATGACTATCCTACTTATTACCTGGAAATCTGAGGACAAGAAGAAAATAATGAAATGACTTAAAAAACAAAGGTAAAAGTATGGGCCAATTGGAGCAGCAGGAAATCCTCTTTCACTAATAGATTGCATGGTTTTGAAATCAAGAAGCAGTCTTGAGTCTTGCTAATTATTGGCCCTACCAATATTGTGTGACTATAGGCAAATGTCAGTCTCTATTAATCTCATTCTTTCTCATCAGTAAAATGAGAATATTAACAGTGATATCACCTGCTTCTTAGATATGTTGAAAGAATATTTTACAAATTTTAGGATGCTATATGACAATGTGGGCTAGTACTATTTTATTAAATATTAAATCATTTACATATTATAAAATCTTTATATAAAAACAGGCTCTTGGATATTGCAAATGGAGTAACATATTGCAAAGTTCATTCCAGCAAATTCATATCAACGTGTATGTATAAAACATTGCACATCTGACTTTAGCAGATGCTTGTATATATGCAGGTGGATGCTTTCATGTGAAAGCAGAATTGAAAATAGTCCTGATGCTCAGTGTCCCTTGTACTATTTTGGGGTCAGTCTCTTATGTCTTTAGGAAATATATTTTTGGTGCTAGTCTGATTCTCTCTTTGGGATTTAACTGACATAGTTGAAATTTAGCCAAAGTGATAGAGCATTTCAAGTTCAGCTGGAAGTAAACCAGCTGGGCCAGAGCCACAAAAATGCATCTTTCTGGAAGAGATACCTAGAGTAAAGGTGCCCTCTGTGTGTCTGAAACATTGAGAACTTTCACAAATCTTTCTGAATACCCCAATGTTCTCATTTTGAGTGAACCATAAAAAGGACACTGCATCAAACTAGTTCAAGAAGATTAAATAAATATTATTGATAATTGACTCCATGCTTGTCCTAGAGTTGGAAATCAAACGATATTGCATATTTCATGGTACTTTAGAGTTTATAAAATGCCTTAACATTCATAATTTCATTTGAGTTTCATAGGAACATTATGTGGTAAGAAATAGAGATATTTGGTGACTTTTACATATGTGGAAATTGTAATTGGAAGAAGTTATTTGCCCAAGGTCATGTAGCTAGTAAGTGTAAGAATTGGTACTGCAATGAAGATTTATTTGCTGTCTGAGACTCTTTTCACAAATACTTTTCTGATTTAAGCCCTCAAAGTCGGTATGACTAAAACCAGGATTAACTGACAGTAGAAAGAAGACAATGAATCCATCAAGCAAAGAAAAGCATTTATTAAATCCTTACTATGATGTGGCATGGTGGATAGAGTGCCAGACCTGAAGTCAAGAAGATTCACCTTGTTGAGTTCAAATCTCAGACTCTTACTAGCTGTGTAACCCTTGGCAAATCATTTAACTCTGCCTCAGGTTTCCTCATCTGTAAAATGAGCTGGAAAAGGAAATGGTAAACCATTCCAATAACTTTTCCAAGACAACTTCAAATGAGGTCATTTGAAAAGGTGGGCATAACTGGAATCGAACAATAACAATGTTATATATAAGAGTGCTGAGTGTTAGGGATATAAATAAAAAAGAGTGAAATATTTCCTATTTTCATGGAACTCATTCTTTTAATGGGAAAATCAATAAATAAAAGAAAGTTTAGCTCTACAGCAGATGGGCAAGTTTTTGGAGTCCTTAAATTATATCAGGAGGTGAGAAGACAGTGCTCTAAGAGAGACTGTAGACAAAAGTAGCAAGAAGATAGGTCTAAGCAGGAAGTGAGAGAGGGCAGATGGTTGAATCTTCATGATCTTCTAACTCACAAGTCATACTGTTGCTGCCTTTTATTTCATAAAAGCACTATCAACAATCATAGTTCTGATGGGTTCTAGGTATCTTGAGCCAGGAGAACAAGCAAAGGGAAGGCAAACAGGAAAGTGCCTATGGTGGGAATGAGTATTCCTGCCATCTGGCCATCATGGTTGATTTCTGGGAAAACTTGGTTACAGGAAAGGGAGTACCATGACATCTAGATGAATAATATATCCCCTAACTTGGAGGAAGAAGACACCCAACCATCATATAGGGATTTTAGATGTCTTAAGATCAGGAAGAAGGTTCCAAAGTAGACATCAAGGGATGAACTAGTAATATTCTAGAAGCCTAGCAATCCTGGATGAATTTTGGTGTTTGGTAGTCTATGTATGCCTTCCAAGCTAACATCTATGTATGTATGTATGTATGTTTATATGAACATGAATTTCTCATTCTCATTTCACTTCTATAAACAACTCTAGATAATTAGATTTGTTATTATTAAAATCCATTTTACAAATGAAGAAAGTGACTTCCTAGGATAAATAGTAGAAAGTTTGTAAGGAATGACACAGACACACCACCATGCCATAAGGGCTCTTCACAAAAGTTATTTCAGCAAGGTTCATGGAAACAACGCCTTCAAACTGGGAGTAACCTTAGAGATCTTGTGATCCAACTCATTCACTTTATAGATCAGGAACCTGAAGGTCTATAATATTCTATGGCTGCTTTCCTAATTCTCTCTTTTCTTTTTTGAAAAAAAGTTTCCATGGGACCCAGCCACTTGAAGGTGAGAAGGGCTGGAGAATAATTGCATTTGAAATAGTAATGAGATCTAGAACTGGGATACCCAAATGAAATTAGGGTTTAATTGAGGTCTAGTGGCAGGTTCGGAGTATAGGGAGTCAAATAGTGCTCCCCTGCAACCCCTTTGTATTCAACACAAGGATACGGAGTTAAATGAGATCTAGTAGCAGCACAAGAGTCCCCTGTGAAGGAATTTACAGACCCAAAAACCTAGATTGATAAAAGAGGTTTATTATGGGGTTACAGTCTGGTTAGTAAAAGGTGAAGGTAGAGATAAGAGGGCACTTGAAATAGTGTTCCAGTGGGCAGAGAGTCTTTGGTGCCAGGCATGGTGCTGGCAGGTTTCGACCCTCTGAAAAGAGAGGACTCCAGCTCAGCTCTTTTATAATTAGAGATTTAGCTAAAGGGACCCATAGGTGAAGTCCCAAGTTCAGTGAGGGCTAGAATTTGTTTGGTGGGGGTTGGGAAATCTGAGCAGATCTTTAGAATAGGGGCTGGGACAGCCCAAGTTGGCTCAGATCTGATGGGGGGGTTGTGAGAGCCTGACTATCTCCTATTGGAATTCAAAGGGATGCTTTTGACCAGGATTTGTGAATCAAAGGTCCTAGCTTCTTGAATTGGTAATGCATGAGCTAGGAGGGGTTGGGAATCAGAAATCAATCTGAAAGGACTAGGGAGATACTGAGTATCTTTCTTTTAAGGAAGAAGGAAAAAAAGTAAGACATAGGGAAACATACATAGTTTCAAAGTCAAATATCATCTCCCTGCATCCCTACTATACATTACTTTATTTTTATATTCATTTTCCCATCTCTCTCTCTCTCTTAGTGGTCCATATTAGCATGAAAGACACAGACAAGGAGGAAAGGGGATAAAGGGAAAACAGGAAGTAGGAAACTGAGTAAGATACAAATTATACAAAATCTAGTAATAGAAAGCCTCATCATTCAAGAAAAAACAAAAAACAAAAACAAAAAAAAAAAACAACAACGGCAACCAAGAAAATAAAACAATTAAATCATGTGTCATTCACCATGGGAAATTATGAGCTAAAGATTCAGTTTAATCCAAAGTATCATTTCCAGTATCTATCATGATGCTGAGAAGGATGTTCTTATCACCTCCATTTGACATGATTGTATCCTGGGAAGGGCCAAAAGTCAGAAACAGGATTGTATAGTAGGGATAGAGCTGTTACCAGGGTAGTTTTGGGAATTCTGCTATCCCGTAATATATCGTTCATTGTAGAGTGTGGGGAAAGATTGCATTGCTCACTTCTCTGTCTCTCTGTTTCTCTCTTTCTATTTGATGGTTATCATTTAAATGTCTCATAAATAGGAAAAGATGGGAAGGAAACTTTCAAATTAAAAAGGAATATTGACTTTTGTATTATGATGAAAATAATAGAGATGTAGAGAAAAATGATTGCATTTGAATTCCAACTCATATACTTCCAGGATTTTAATCATACCTCCAGTGTAATTATATAATCCCAGAAAATGAAATGGCAATCACCTGACCATGGCTTATCCATACCCTTGGTTTCCTCATCTCTGAAGTGGAATTATAACACTTATGCTATCCATATCAATTATTATGAGGAAAGCGTTTTGTAAGCTGAAAAATATATAACTCGAAGTTCTTATTATCTGTTACCAATTTTTTAGATTAATAAGGATAAAATGCTAACCAAGGAAATAAAAATACTAGGCTTCAGATACCTGATATCTGCATCTATTTTTTTTTTTATCCCATCTCCAAGTACCCCATAGCAATAGTCAGGGAAGACTCTCAGATCTTTATTTTACATTTTGCAATTGAGAGACTCACTATGTTAAAGCAATCTTTATGGAAGGTGTACTGATCTAATTTAAAGTGAGGAGTTTGCATAAACTGCAGAGAAAATTGCTCTCTCTTCCCTTAGGGTCTTAAATCTTATAATAATAATGATTTTCTCAGGGATCAACAGAAAGAAAATAAAATCACAGTAAAAGAGTAAGCAAGTCTGCATGGTATTAATACTCTGATGGGCAATGCAATATAGAAGGTGAAAGGAAGAGCCCAAACACTAGCAGCTGGAACTCAAAAGTCAAGGTGATAACACATGATGATATTGTGAATACTTTTGAAAAGACTTCTTTTGTTTTTTTTCCTATTATAGCACATGGTTTTATCATAGTAACAATTTCTATTCAACACATTATACAAACTGATGCACACATATCCATATGTAATATACGTACATACTTGCACATATTTGTACATGTCATATATATGTATTTCATGTACAAGCAGCAATTTGCTAGTCATTTTGGAGTACAAAACTTAATTCTGTTTCAGTTTTTTCACTACATTATATGGACAAATTTATACTTGACACCTATTTCACTAGACTGAATCAAAGATGTATCAACTATGAACAAAACTATCTTGAGTCTGAAAATTGGTAGATTACTATCCCACTTAATTTCAGTAAATTCACTAATCTAGAACACAGTCTAAATTCAAGGGTAGGCCCACAAGGCCCTTCATTGACAATAATTATCCGGCACAGCCCAGGTACTTTACTCCTGTTGTTGTGCAGTCATTTCAGAGTACTGTTGGGCTCTTCATAAATAGCAGGAATTTTGTTATTGAGGCATTCCAATTGTGTCCAATTCTTCTTGACCCCATTTGGACTTTTTAATGGCAGAGATGCTAGAATGATTTGCCATTTCCTTCTCTAGCTCATTTTACAGATGAGGAATCAAGGCAGAGTTAAGTGACTTGACCAAAATCACATTGCTCTAAGTACCTGACATCAGATTTGAACTCAGGAATATAAGCCTTTCTGACTTTAGGTGGGTCCAGCAATACTAGATATGTTAAGTGTTACCATTTATCAGTGCTTTTGTTAAAGACTGAATGGAAATTTTCTAATATAAAGAAGGTTTTTTTTTTGTTTTTTTTTTTTAATTGGAGGTCAGGTAGACAAAGATAATATGTTGAGTTTCATATATATATATATATATATATATATATATATATATATATATATATATTAGCTGTTGCATTCAGCATTAGAGATAAAAATACAAGCCAAAAAGAAAGATTGGGGTTGTCCTCAAAGAGCTTACATTCTAATGGGATAAGACAAAGATAAAATTAAATTAAAAAGAAGGCAAAAGGAAGAGAAGGTATCCATGAAGGCTTGGTAGAAATGCCAGAGAATAATAAGCACTGCCAGGTGAGTAATAAAAAATGTCTATCTTAGGCACAAAAGGGAAGGCCCCAAAAGAAACTCATTAAGAGAAGAAGGTTACTAGCATGGCATGGTGGTGTTCTCAGGTAAGAAAGCTCTAAGCAATGAGGGAAGTCAAAGGATAAGAAGGTAGCTAAGATGTGATGGCAAAGTTTCGAAGAGTCAGAAGCATAGCCAGGACCATGTGGAACAATATATATGTCTCTACTACAAATCATAATTTATTGATCTTTAAAATTTTAACTAAAGCTCTTTATGATGTCTTGAGATTTCAATATGTGAAATCCAGATGTATTTTTTAAAAGAGAAAAGACATTTTTTGCTTTCTGGAATATAGAAGGACCATGTCACCCCACCCTGACCTCCATTTAATAAATTCCAATGGCTGAAGCATCATATATAAAACACTCTATTTGCTTTTTAAAGTTCTTTACAACCTGACTACTTCCTAATATTTCAATGTTCTTACACCTTATTCCCCTCCATGTATTGTGTGATTCAGTGACATAGGTCAACTTCCTGTTCCTCATACAAGCTACTCAATTTCCAGTAGAGATTTAACCATTCTCACTAGTTTTCTTCTGCTTAGAACTCTTTTTCTCCTCATCTTCACTTCCTCTCTTCTCTGGATTTCTTCCCATCTGAACTAACATTCCACCTTATGTAAAATATATTTTTCCTCTCCTCCTAATTTAATGACTTCTCTTTGACACTACCCTGCTTCAGTTTATGCTCCCTCTCTCTTATTTTTATGTTGTTTGCATGTATTCTCTCCAATTGGAGTGTGAGCTCTTTAAGACCAGTTTTTTTTTTTCCTATTTTCTATGTCTTCAGTACTTGGCACAGTGCCTGATATATAATAGTCATTTAATAAATGTTTATTGAATTGATTTAAATGGACAAATTATTGACCTTGACTTTGATTCATTTTTTTAAATGATTTTTTATTTTTCAAAATACATGCAAAGATAGTTTTCAACAGTCACCCTTGCAAAATCTTGTGTTCTAAATTTTTCTCCCTCTCCCCTTCCTCTCCCTCTTCCTCTAGACAGCAAGTAATTCAATATAGGTTAAACATGTGCAATTCTTTTAAATATATTTCCACATTTATCATGCTGCACAAGAAAAGTCAGATAAAAAGGGGAAAAATAAGAAAGAAAAAACAAACAAGCAAACAACAATAGCAACAAAGATGAAAATACTATGTTGAGATCCACATTCACTTCACATAGTCCTTTCTCTGGATGTGTAAGGCTCTCTCTATCACAAGACTATTAGAATTGTCCTAAAACATCTCATTGTTGAAAAGAGTCAAGTCCATCACATAATCATGCTGTGGCTGAGTACAATGCTCTTTTTGGTTTTATTCAGTTACTTAAATATCAGTTTCTCCAGGCCTTTCTGAAATCAGCTTGCTGATCATTTCTAATAGAACAATAATATTTTTGCATGCATTTTGAAAAAGAAAAAGCTATTAGTATAAAAAAAGAACAATATTCCATTACATTCATATACCATAACTTATTTAGCCATTCTCCAACTGATGGACATCCACTCAGTTTCCAGTTTTTTGTTCCTACAAAGAGGTTCTACAAACATTTTTGCACATGTGGGTCCTTTCACATTTTTATAATCTCTTTGGGATTTAAGCCCAATAGAGACATTATTGGATGAAAGGGTATACATAATTGTAAGAGGCTCTGGACCTGAACCTCCTGGGGGAGAGTTGAGATGCCTTTGTGTCAGGACCCGACCGAACCCGGATCTGTCACCATGGTAACTGATGCGGTAGGATCTGGGTGGGTGCAGGGGAGGCACAGTAAGGACTGGCTCCACCTTTGGGGAGGAATCAGGGAGGAGTCCAAACTCTAACAGGGAAATATGCAAAAAAGACAAATGGGCTATAAAAGAGCAGGCACGGAAGGGCTCTGGGAGACACTGCTGACTTGTAACATCAATAAACATCACTGTGTTCTATCCACCTCGGCTCTCTGTCTGGTGATTCCCTCTTTCTGTCTCCATGAGGAGGGCCGGAGACGTCCGAAGCCCCGTCGGGTCAGGGAAGCTGGAAGAGGCAGTCACTGTTGAGGTTTCCTGTGAACGGTCCCGGCCCTTAACACACAATTTTGTAGTCTTTTGGGTGTAGTCCAAATAATTTTCCACAATAATTGGATCACTTCACATTTCCATCAGCAATGTAATAGTATCCCAGTTTTCCCACATGCCCTCCAACATTTATCATTCTCTTTTCCTGCTTGACTTAGATTCTTTATAAATATTCCTAAAATGTCATTAAAAAGGCTACTTATGAGTGGTAATCAGGAATAGGCAGTAAACTTTTATCAAATACTGGGAAAATAAAACTTATTTGAATTTCTTTACTTATTTATTAAACTGGACTTGTTGTTTACTGGTTCAGTCCCCTCCAGGGTAAAGAATGTCTATTAATATATATGGTAGTCTTTTAGAATTTCCTGGAAGCAATGAAAAGTTAAGAAATTTTTATGGCTTTATAAAGCCAGTATGTATAAGAAGCTGGATTTGAACCCAGTCATCCTGACTTTGAGGACAGCTCTCTGTCTATTATGCTATATGGCAAAACAAATAATTAAACAAACAATTTTTATTTTAACAATGTTCATAATATAAATACATGCAAATATATTATCTCAAACTTAAGTGGATAAATTTCTCTGATAATTCTGGCATAGATTTAGAAATGAATGTAATGTAGCTCATCATGACAATGTTGGTTCTTGATTAAATATACTATAACAATCTGTTATTAGTATTAAATTAAAATCAAATATTGTGTACTTTCAGACATAAAAGAAATGAGTTACTCTCTTCTCAAAATTGATTCTGGATAGTATAGCTCAGCAGATCAGGCAGGTGGGTATAAGTATGAGATGTGGTGTTTATTCACTCAGCATTTGAATAATAGAAATCAAAGAGATGAAAAGATTCTGCAGCAGTCTTTATGTAAAAAGTATAAAAGTGAACATTATGATGTATTTTAAAACATTAAAATAAATTGTATAAATTCAAGGATTGGCTTCCCTGCAGTGACTATATATCAATAATAAATGTTTAAGACTGAAATGGGACCTTTTCACTGTTTTTCCCATATCCTGTCAAGCATTTAGTTAGGCAGTCAATAAACATTTATTGACCATCTAGTGTATTCAGAACATTCTGTTTTTCTGCTGCTTCTTTCCAAACTATCTATATCATTTCCTAGGTGCAGTTCAATTTGATTATGAAGGGACTGTAAGGGAGTGCAGAATAAAATGAGTCAATAGACAGGATGCCTGCCTTTAAAAAGTTGACAATGTAATTAAATTAAGTGAACAACAGATGACCATATCGTTATGGACAGTGGATTGACTGTGGTATCTGGAAAGATCATGCACTTGACAAGGCTATGGGTGGTAGACTGATGAGGTAGAAATAAAGGACAATCTTGGTGCCATTCTGAGAGAATTGAATAAAAACTAAGAAAATTGAGTAAATAGAGAGTACTGATAGATGTTATGATATGAAAAAGTTGAATAAAAGAAGTAATAATTGAAGTATAGATGAAAGGCATATACACTGATAGAATTTAAGAAGTGGGTGCAAACTTAGAGCTATCAATTATTTATATAGATCTGAGAAAAACACATTGGCTCTTGGTCATTTGTACTGAATATCAAGGATGAGAAAAGATTTGCATTAAAGATAATTCTAAGCTTTCATATTTGATGAAAGAGGTGGAGATGTTGAGCAAGGATGCCTTAGTTTCAGAGCAGATAAATGGAGTTTTTTTTTTTTATTATCCATATTAGGTATAAACAAGGCATTTGTCTGTTGATTTATTATTCATATAACAGATATTTTATCAAGTATCTGTTTTGTATAAGACAATGTGCCAAACTATTGAACAATATGTTATTATGTATTGTTGGAGAGATATTAAGAAGATATAGCATCAGAAGTTATTCCTAAAAAATGTCAATTCAAATCATACGGAGAAAGGAAATGTTTCATGAGAGGTGATTTTTGATACTTAGATGCTTTTCCTACACTAGTAATCTTTTACCTTTATAAAGTTCAGCAGACTCTGTGATCAAACTGTACATTAATATTTTGTTTTTAAGATTTTTTTCTTTCATGCTCAATATTATTTCATTAATTAGAATCATGAATAAAATCACAGGATCTATATTTGGAAAGGTTTAGAGACTAATTAGCCCAATCTCCTTATTTTTAAAGCCAAGAAAAGGGAATCCTTGAGTTATTATCTTCCCCAGGTTGTAAAAGTAATAAGTAGCACTTCAAGTTCTGTCTATCTTATTGCACTATATGATTTTAATATTCTGTTCAATTCTTAAAATTTGAATCAAAATTTTATCAAGTCTGCTAGAAGAAATTACTCTTTAAAATTTAAAATTTGGCATTTGTCTGAACTGAGATTTGAGAGACATAGACTTTAAGGCATGTTTCCTAGCATACTTTTTGATTGAAGTTAAATATTTAAGAACGTGAAATTTCATACCATTGATATGTTTTGAAGTTTCACTCACCATACCAGAGACTTTCTGAAAATTTTTTAAATGATTTTCAGATTACCATCAACTTGAATCTCTTGAATAAGCAAAAGTGAACTTCAAGTTAAATCTATATATGACCATATGACACTAAACTGACACTCTCTCACAACTCACAATGTTTTACTTTCCTTAATGCCTAACTTAAATATTACCTCCACCTAGAAGTATATACTGTTGCCTTCATCCTTAATGTTTTTGTTTGTTTGTTTGTTTGTTTTTTTGTTTTTTCTCCTGCTAGCTGAGGTTATCATTTCAATGCTTCCTTTTTTACATCTTGAATTTCTACAGTGGTATGAGGGCATAAGAACTACTTTTCTCTGTGTTTTTTTTTTTTTTGTTTGTTTGTTTTCTTCTAAAGCTTCAGAACCTGGCACAGTACTTTGTACTGTAAGTGTTTAATAAACACTTTTTGAGAGATAGATTAGATTTGAGAAAGAAACTAAGAGCCATCCATGACTCTGGAACTAAAGATGCTTCAGCATTGTCAGTCAGCTTAAAAATTTGTACAAAACTAACTTCAGTGAATTTTACCTAATTTTTTTCATAGGGAAGGTAGATAATAATTAGAAAAAGAAATGTATCTGAATTTTATGATGTTTTTACACACTTATAGTTTTTTTCTTCTTTCATATATACAGAGTACCAGATGTAGGCTAACAATGTATCACCAAGGAATCTAGGATGAGAGTTATTTAAATAAGCATAGCAAGTACAGATAGATAAGTATCTCAGAAGTGATTTAAAGTAATTTGTTTCTGTAAATAATGCTTTTGAATTTTGTTTACATTAATCATTTATCAAGAAACTTTTTTTTTTTGTTGTTATGAGAAAAGGTCAACTTTAATAGATCCCTATCCAAAGGATCAAAAGATTCTATATAATAGAGAACAAATTAATTAGATCTTACTTTGCTTCAAAGTATATTAATAATATGAAAGTGAACACCATGTCCTAATTATTTTTAAGTGAACCTTACTAAGTCTTTGTAATATTTGCTCAAGTAATTTCCCCCAGTCTCCACCCCCAAAAAGTCCCTAGCTGGCTAAGCAAAACAATATAATATAAACTCTGAGATAAAACATTTCATCTTATTAAGATTTCCTAACTTTTACACAATGTGCTGTTGGACTTTGACTAGTATACTGCTAAACTCTGTAAGAATAATTAAAGTAGAAGTTGTCAAAACAAAAGAACAAACTATACTTGGTGATGAATTTTCCACAACTTTCATTATATTTGTTCACATACTCACTAATTTGCAAAATTCAACAATTGTCTTCCTGTCATTAGTGTGAATTAATAAGGCTCTATTGTAATAGCAGTTATGATGATAATTATGGAAACAGAATTGCATTTCTAAACAAATGGAGGCTATGTTCCCACTTAGTCCTGTAGGCAGATAACATGACACAAGGACAAAGAATTTAAACATATTTAAAAGCTATCTCCCACTCAGAATGAACATTTTTCAAAGCAATTGACCAGTTCTGAGAAGTTTCTTTTTGGAATTTGTTTCAATTCTATTTTTCAATTGTCAGCTCACTCATCTCTCTTACTATTTCTTTTTTTGACATTTTCTCTCTGATCAGGATGCAATAAAACTCTGACTTGGCATGCACGACTTTTTAGCCGATTCTTTGTATGTTAAGAAATAAAGCTTAAAATGCCTATTTTCCTTCATCTCAGAATTCACTTTCTCTCTTTTCCATCACTTAACATTATACATATTGAGGTCATTCAAGATCACAATATTAAAATTTTCTTTTCCTTTCCAGTTAATACCCATGTGATGTTTTTTTTTTCCCTGATGGGTATGTGATCAAAAAAGTCGGAGTCCACAAATATAATCTGACCCCCTCATTTAGTAGCTAAGAAAACTGAGACTTAGGGATTGAGTAGTACAAGATTATATAATTAATGTCAAAGATAGAATTTGAACATGAGTTTTTTGATAATTCTTGCTAAAATATATATAGAAGTATATATAGTGCTTCTCTTAAAAAGAAAGCACTCACCATGGTGAGAGTTATTATTTTATCTTGAAATCCATAGAATTTAGTTAGTACCTGGTACATGATAGGCTATTGATGATACTTGTTAATTAACTGATTGACTCAAAAAAAATCAATTTAACTATTTATAAAAATTACCAAATAGATAGAGTGCCTGATGTCCAGGCTATGAGATTCAGTTGGATCAACATATCCATCTCTGAATCCAAAACACTGTAAATCAGAAAGCTGGCCCATCAGTACATCAGTACACAGTATATTGGATAGACACCAGGAATGCACAAAAAACAAAAACAAAAACAAACAAACAAACAAAAGAAAAAACCACAAAATAAAACCTGGGCTTAAAACTAAGTTGGAAGAAGAGAACAAATTGCATTTGTGAATTTTCCTAGTACTTCTAGTAACCGAGCTTATCTTGAGTTAAATATTGACATTAAGGTTAATACTCTTCTGCTACTGTATAACTATCATAAAAAACATCATAGTTCCCCAAAAAAACTAAAGTCCTGTATTACTTACCCAAAATATATTAGAAAGGGACATGAAGAGCATGAGTAGGTTGTAACATATTACTAGTTAACTATCTTTTAGGGAAAACAAATGGTACAGAAGACATCATCAGAAATATATATCTGCACAAAAGATGGTGGGTCAGTTATGTAATTATGAGAAGAAAGAATGAATAAGAGATACGGAGTACTCCACTCATAACTGAATAATGTCAAGAGAACTAGAGGAAAGCCCTCCAGCACATGGGGTAAATTTTCTATAAAGGATCTATAGGAGATTGTAAAACTCATAAAGAATGAAATGTGGAGATGCTATCATCTGAACTGGTACATCAGAGATGCTGGCACATCAATGAGATAATAGATCCACTGAGTTGTCAAAGTATTTTTTTCCCTGGTGGTACTGAAGACAATTTCTATAATGAGAGAAACAGACACAATTCTTAGTGTCAGAGTTCAGAAAGCAGACTGTCATAAGTCCATGGAAAGAAGTTGTCTTTTAGTTTATACAGAAGAGCAAGCAGAAAAATTATTTATTCTGATCTCAAACTGAAACAACTTCCAGTCAACAAATAGGTGCCTTATTCTATATGGCCAGACCATTTTTGCTTGCTATGAGACATGGAAGGATTTATACATTTTCTTCTTTCCTCAACTTTTATCCTCAGAATTTTCTTTTGGGTCAGAAAATCCCTGTTATATCACTTCATTTCTGTGAAATAGGTTGCCAAGGTTGCTGGTATATTATTTAATGATGAGAGATCTTCAAGATTATATTGGTATTCAACTCTCTGGAAGCAAAGTGTCAGACCCAAACATCTCTTGAGGTGCTCTTCTATGACTTCTAGTATTGTATGATATGCCCTGGCAGCTTATCATAGACTTATCTTCAGGACTGCCAGGAAAGCAAAAAAGTCAGCCTACCTGCCTATCACAGACCTATCTTCAGGACAGTCTCTCAAAATACTTACAAAAGAGATAAACCTTTTACCTTCACCTAAAAGCAGTATAAATGTAATCGTCAGGCTCCTCATTGGATATAAAAATAATTTACTTTTTCAGTTACTTGTTAAAATATACAAAATATTCTGGATAAAATTATAAACTAAATCATGAATTAAATCAGTATCTTCAAACTTTCCAGTTTTAAGCTGTGGAAAATCTACATGATGAAAGGAACAAGATTTTTAAACAAGGAACTTCACAATAGTCTATTTAATTAAACTGTTGGATTTATGAAACCCCTTCAATACTCACATCCTGCTTCAATTCACAGATGGAAGACTTTAAGTGATATTAATGTTGGAGGTGTAATTATGAAAGATTCTGGGTTACAAAGTCCAAAAAATTTTTTTTATATGACTATATATAACTGTCATTGTTTTGTCTAAAAACTACTTGTTTATATCGTTTGATCATTTATCAATTGAAGAATTAGTTTCTATTTATTTGAGAAATGAAGACTTTATTAGAGAAATTCACTGTAAAATTTTTTTCACAAGTATTACTATATATTTCTCTCCCCTTTTTTTATCTTACTCTTTCCTTTAAAAAAAATCCTATCTTTTCTCAAAAGAGTTTTGCTTTTTATTTTTACCTCCCTGAACTGTCCTCCCTTCTATCAACTTCTTTATCCCTTGCATAGTAAGGTAGATTTTTATACCTAACTCAATGTATCTAGTACTCCTTCTTTAAGGCAATTCTGATGAGAGCAAGTTCCATGTGCCTCCCTCCCTGCTTCCTCCTTTTCCCCATTTACTGAAACATCTCTTTTAGGCACCTTTTATGTCAAATAATTTGTCCCATTTTACCTCTTCCTTTCCCCTTTTCCCAGTGTATATTTCTTTCTTATCCCTTAATTTAATTATTTAAGATAATCATACCATCACATTCAAATCACACCTGCTTAATGTCTATGTATACTTCTAACTGTCCTAATAATGAAAAAGTTTTTAGGGGTTATAAATATTTTCCCATTTAGGGATGTAACTAGATGAATCTTATTGGATCCCTTATGATTTTTCTTTTCTCGATACTTTTTTATACTTCTTTTGAATTTTGTATTTGAGAGTCAAATTTTCTATTCAACTCTTGTTTTTATCAAGAATGTTGTGACCAGGGTTCCTACTCCCCTGTAGCTGCAAGCTTCTGTGTGCTAACACTCCTCCTTGCATTGGGACTAAGACCAAGGACTACTACCCAAATCCAAGTATAGGCAATCCAACATAGTTCTGATGATGATGCCAGCAAAGGGATCCCTGTTGTCCAATCCTCTCACTATATGTGAGCTAAGAGGTATAGAAACCACTACTGGTGCCACTGATTTATCAGCATGAAGACTGCTGCTAGTTTGCTGGGTCCCTGTTTGAGCTGGCCTGGCCCTATGCTGGACTGCATTTCTCTCTCACCCTGATGCAATAGACTTTTCCTGCCAAAATTCAAAGTTGTCTTGGGATGGAAAATTGTTTCACTGTGGGTTCTGATGCTCTAGAATTTGCTTAGAGCTATTATTTAAAGGAGTTTTGGAAGGGTTTGTTGTAGAACTCAGGAGAATTCCTGCCTTTATGCTGCCATTTTGGTTCTGCCTCCTATGTGGCAATTCTTAAGGTGACTGTGTTCATCTGAATATATACATACGTACATACATATATGTCATGATTCTTAAAGTATAAGGTATTATAATACATTCTAAAGATTTGTTAAAAAGAAGTTATTTTTTTGTATGTAATATACACACATATGCATGTATACACACACATATATACATGTACCTATTTGTGTGTATGTGTGTGTGTGTGTGTGTGTGTGTGTGTGTAAAGCACATATATAGCCTATTTTGTAAGGCTTATGTTAGAAATATGGAATCATAAAAGACCTTTGAGATTTTCTAGTCTAAGTAAACCTTGAACTCCACTGCATATTCTACATGGCAAATTCTTATTCAGAATTTGAACATCTCTAGTGATTAAGAATCTACCACTTTAATAGGCTTCTTATTCACATTTCTGAAGTTCTGACTTTTATAAATATCTCCCTTAAAATTTAGCCTAAATCTGCCTCCATGTAACTTTCAGCCACTGGTCTCCCCTCTAGGCTCACACAGTAAAAAAAAAAAATATAAAAAAAAATCTAATCTCCTTTCAATATCACAGCTTTTTACATATTAGAAAAGCATTATTCTAACTCCCCTAAATAATCTCATCTTGTATAGCACTGAATAACCACATTTCTGAGCTTTGTAGCCCAGGATGAAAATGAGACTTCTATATGAAAATCATAATAGAATACAGTAGAGTGGTTCCTTTTTGAAAGTGACCACAGAAGCAATAATAAAAGAACAAACTGTATTTATTTCCTAGCTTCTTTCCAAAGACCACTTTACATAGATTATCTCATTGATCTTTCACTATTTTGATCTGTAAGTGAACGTGGCAATTCCCTTAGCTAAGGCATAAGGAAATTAAGTGATTTGCTCTAGGTCACACCATATATCTGACATGGAGAATTAAATCCTCTGGATTTCTACTTTACTATGCTTTGCATCAAAGTAGTCAGGGCCCAACTGGAGTGATTTAAGTCAGATTTCTGAATAGCACTTATAACAAAATTATTTTGAAAACCCATTTGATAGCTACCATTGAAGCCAAAATAGAAATTTAGTCTGAAATAAAAACAAAATTATAAGAAGGGAAACCAGAACCCCTAAGCCAATAGGAACAGGAAGAAAGAGAGGGAAAGGTGACAAGAGAAAGCACTGGAGAAGAGTGGAACACAATGTGTCCTTGGAATCAGAGAACCTAGGTTTAGATCCCAAATTTTCTGTTCACTACCTGATTGATCATGATGAGTATTTTATTTATTTAATTACTTATTTAACTGTGATCACGAGTAACTTCTTAACTTCGGATTTTTCATATATAAAATAAGACAATAGTACTAAATGATATTTAAGATCCTTTCTAAGTCTGTCAATTCTCCTTTACATTCTATAGTGCCTTTTCATTTCTGGCATTTAATCAGGTTAATGTCTACATGATCACTGGCTATTCTCTCTTTCATTCCTTTAATTGTCTTCATTTTTTACTTGCCATGTTATTGTAGACTTTATTGCTTAACTTGGGCAGCTAGGTGATATAGTAGAGAACTGGGCTTAGAATCACAAAGAACTGAGTTCAAATTTGGCCTCAGACACTTACAATTTGTGTGACCCTGGAGAATTCTGGTTCAGTTGCCGCATCTATAAAATGAGCAGCAGAAGAAAATGGAAACCACTTCAGTATATGTGTCAAGAAATCGTTAAAGGTGTCACAAATAGTCTGAAATGACTGAATAACACAAATTTTTTGACTTAGAATAAATATTGGATAAAATAATAATACCACCTTATATCTTAAAGCTGCTTCATTTCAAAGTCCTTTCACATCCATTTTTTCCTAATTAATCCTAAATATAAATTCTCTGATAGAGAGAATAGATATCATCAGAAAATTGAGGTTCATCTTTGATCCAGGAGTGTTGATACTGGGTTTATATCCCAAAGAGATTTTGAAGAAGGGGAAGGGACCTGTATATGCAAGAATGTTTGTGGCAGCTCTTTTCATAGTGGCCAGAAACTGGAAATTGAGTGGATGTCCATCAATTGGAGAATGGCTGTATAAACTGTGATATATGAACATTATGGAATATTATTGTTCTGTAAGAAATGACCAACAGGATGATTTCAGGAAGGCTTGGAGAGACTGACATGAACTGATGCTGAGTGAAATGAGCAGAACCAGGAGATCATTATACACTTCAACAACAATACTATATGATGATCAATTCTGATGGACATTGCCCTCTTCAACAATGTGATGAACCAAATCAGTTCCAAAAGAGCAGTAATGAGCTGAACCAGCTACACTGGAAAGAACTCCAGGAGATGACTATGAACCACTACATAGAATTCCCAATCCCTCTATTTTTTTCCACCTGCATTTTTTATTTCCTTTACAGGCTAATTGTACACTATTTCAAAGTCTGATTCTTTTTGTACAGCACAATAACTGTTTGGACATGTATACACATATTGTATTTAACTTATACTTTAACATATTTAACACGTACTGGTCAACCTGCCATCTTGGGGAAGGGGTGGAGGTCAGGAGGGGAAAAGTTGGAACAAAAGGTTTTGCAATTGTCAATGCTGAAAAATTACCTTTGCATATATCTTGTAAATAAAAAGCTATAAAAATCATTTAATAAATATTTATTGATTTAAAAAAAAAGAAAATTGAGGTTCAAAGTTCCAACAAGCTAAGATACAAATGATACATATCATTTGTATGTCTATAATATCTTCTTTTCCTTTTCTGTTTAAACCTTGAATACAAGGGTATTTTCTCCAACTTGTTTGAGCCGCCTCTACACAGTAATAGCTCTTTTTCATGCAGTCTCATAGAATTCTGAGCTCCCCTTTTACACTTGTGTTCCAATTGATATTATACATATTGGTGTCCTTATCTTGGCACATCTTCAGATTTCTTCAGGGCAGGGACCCTGACTGCTTTAGCTATCTGTCCTCTCTCCAAGAATAGTATAAGACATATACAAAATAAGTAACTATAAAAAAAAAATCATAGCATGTTTTGCTAGTTGAATGTTCTGTAATGTTTAATGAATTCATGATTAGACCTAATAATAATGCAATTGATAATGGATGAAAAGCAAAACAGCATCAATAAAATCCTATCAAAAAACAAATAATAAATATTTAATAACCCAGACAACACATGAAAGAAATTTTTTGAGCAAATTTAGTAATTATTCCACTGATTTTGCAATACAGAGATATTGTTGAGCCATGATAGTGCTAAAAAGGAAACATCTGGATTATTACTTCAGAAGTCATTATTTTAGTTTGTTTGCCCACCATTTAAATATTATTAGAAATATGTATGGAGATAAAATGTCTCTAAAACCTAAAAGTTACATGCCTATGTTTTAAATAAAGATTTGGGGAAGATCAAAACTGGTTTTAGTTATCTGTACTGTATTTTTAATACATTTATTACAAAATCTGACATTAATTATTTTGATTGCCACATGGGAAATTTTATTTCTCAAATAAGAGGTAGATAAATAGACTTATATGAAAAGAAATAGGAATGCATTGCAATAATGATAATATGTGTAATTCCTTAGAGTCTGTAAAATTATTTACCTCATTTGTTACTCACAATGACCCCTTGAGGTAGGCGCTATGATTCTGCTTTTACAGTTGAAGATTCTAGGACAGACAGACATTAAATAACTTTCCTAGGGTTACGTGCTAGTCTAAACTCAGGTTTTATGTTACCACTTCCAACACTGTACCTACTTTGCCAATGAGCTTTCTCTATAATAAACTCAGGCAATTGGGTGGAATGATGAATAGGGCACTGGGCCTAGAATCAAGAGACTTTAGTTCAAATCCAGCCTCAGACACTTAAAAGTTGTATGACACTGGTCAAATTCCTTAAACTGTGTTTGGCAAGGTTATTATGGGGATCAAATGACATACTATTTATTTAAAAAAGAAGAAATACACCTGGTTTAGGTAGATTATTTTTGGGGATAATTTTTGATGAAAAAGTGAACATTCAATTCAGTAGAAATTTATTGAACATCTGAGGACAAAAAGACAAAGCAGTGGCTACCCCCACTGAGCTTTTATTTTTACCTGTAGGAATTACAAACAATGCAGAGATAAATATGTATGAAGTGATTTCACTTGCAACTCTAGTAATAGTTTGTGTGTGTGTGTGTGTGTGTGTGTGTGTGTGTGTGTGTGTGTGTGTGTGTGTGTTTGGGACCAGAAAAGACTTCATAAATGACATGGTACTTCAGCTACATTTGGAAAGAAACCAGAGGTTCTAAAATGTTGTAGAAGGACATTCTACACAAACCCTAAGCAAGTCGTGGAGGTGGAATATGGAATATGTTGAATGGTCAGGGCTAGAAAAAATTCATGAGACAGTAACCAGAAGTTTACTGAAATGTTTTTGTTAAGAATTCTGGCAACAATTTTCAGTTATCAAGCCTTTGCTAGCAATTCTTGTCCAAGATAAATATCAAATACTGTACATGTAAGAGCGAACATTTTCTTCCAGGAATTAATGATCTATATGATTTAAACAGTAGAGACTGATATTACAAGTTGATTATAATATAGCAGACTTATTCTGTATATATTACTACTTTCTATATGCTTCTGTAACTAATGAGAAGAATTATGACTGCCAAAATTAATTTTTTCTCTATGCAAATATTATGATCTTTAATAATTATGATAATTTGTAATTTATATTCATAGCTTACCTGATAAAATCATTATATGTCTTAACGTCAATTTTGATTGCATAAATATTACATTAACTTGAATCACAAATATTTCAGAAACACTCTTTAAAACAAATGTAAAGTAAGCAGTTTGGAGACAGAGCAGGAGTTTACATAACAACTGTTTTAAAAATCATATTTTTGTCTTATTTAAAAAAAAATCAGTAGATATATCCATGCAAAATCAAGTATATCATTTATTGAATTCTTTTTTCATGTGTTTTTTTCACCTGAAATATTCAGATACTTGAGAAAGAATAATATGTGCAGATATATCCTCCATAATACCTCAGTTTTTCACTATACTTTTCATATTTAGGCTCTAATCAATCACCTATATAGAAGTGATAACTAACTTCTTTGTGAACAAAGTTTCCTATTTGCTATGCACATGAACACTGGAAGCAATTAATGTAATTCTGTGCATGAAACTGTTCTTTGTTCATCAAATCAGATTATTTAATGATATAAGGAAATTCAGTATTCAATGCATTTATATCATAGAGAATGTGTGTAAACTTTCTTTTTCATAGTAACAAAGCATTAAACCATGAATGTCAAATGTTGCATATTGCCTATCAATAGGTTTTGCTTGAATTTTCTCTGTTCATGTTATGTTATATGTTATAAATGGAAGGGAAGGCTTGGCAAGCAGCATATCAAGAATTGGTTAAATAGTAAAAACAAATGGTATTGATAAGCCTTTAAAAAAGAAAAATTACATGAGCAAATAAAAGCAATATGAGTTTGACATTCCCACAGAAATTTATTCTGTAATTAGATGTTAGATTTGTATTATAGATTTGATAATGCTCTTTGAAAAAAATTAAAAATATCTGCATACCCCATATGTAACCTATTATTTAATAAATTATAGTCACTGTAATTGTTCAATTTATATCCTAAAGCTTTCTAAATTGTCTTCCTATACATTAAAAAGGGCAATGCAGAAAGTAATTACAAAAGCATATTTAATATGTACTGTATTGTAACAATTCTTAGCTTATTCCACTGAAATTTGCATTAGCTTTCCTAAAAACCAGATAGTGAACTTTATAGGGATGACCTAAAACAGATTTCATTTAGGGAGATTGCAAATATGATTTGGGGAAGCCTGTGAAGATAATGGCTTTTTAAGGAGTTGACATTCAAATATTTGTTTTGTTTACCTATTTTACTCATGTAGTTTCTCATTTCAATTTCCCTTTGAAGTTGGACTTTTCCTAATGCACACAGATACACACAGAGAGCAGACAATTATCCCTTCTACATCACAGGGATAATACTATATATGTATTTTGCACATATCTGAGTTTCTAATTTTTTTTTCTGTGTCATCTGTTGGCCATTTGCAGTTTCTGTAAAACTCCAAATTTCTTGTTTCTTATGCTGACTCTAAATATATCAGAAATATGATGGGGAAAGTTGTTATGTATAAAGGATAACTGTATATATATGCATAAGTGTATATATACATATATATATATACATATATGTATATATATATACATATATATACATATATTTTATATATGCATACATACATATATACACACACACACACACACACACACACACATACACACAATTTTTTTTTTTTCGAGAAGCAAATGTCAGGTTTGCTCACAACCTCACAGGTCAGATCTTATAGACCATTTGATCAGTCTTTCTGCTACAGCTGAGTTTGTTTCTGTTTTCTCAAACTTGACTGCATCTCACACCTTTATTTGCTGCCTAGAACCAATGCCTTAGATAATTATATGAGTGTGTTTGGCAGTGACTGCTCAGAGAAACAGATAAAAAGGTAGGGAGCAAAAACAAAGATATTATCAGAAGAAAGAAGAGTATTTTGTGGAAAAAGTAATGAGAAAGGTTTGTTTTTTTCTACCTTTTTGATTATCTCACAGCTATAGCAAAATTTTATTTAGCCTTTACTATTCATAGCTCACTGTCCTGTTCTACTGGTGAGTAGGTTGGTGATATGCTCTAAAGATTAAATGAAGAATTGGAGCTGGACTTGTGATTTCTTTGGTATTTGTTAGCTTCTCCCCTGCAATTTATTTTCTTAAGGAATTACCTAGAATACTGAGAGACTAAATGATTTGTCTAGGGTCTTATAGACAAATAGCTGCCAAAGGCAGACCCTGAATGAATGTTTGTGTCTTCTTCTATCCTCTATGCAATACCTATAATCAAAATATAAAGTAAATTGTGGTCTTATTTACAACCTTCATGAAATTGATAATCTAGAATGGTTTAAAAGGCACCATTAACAATAAAACAAACGAAATTTGTAAGTGTATGGGGAGGTGCAGACAAAGTACCAAGAAAACTGTGAAAAGATAAGGATCATTAGTGTCTTATATATGTGTGTTAGTTATAGAAGGATGGGTGGTAAAGAAGACTAAAACATATGGGAGAGGAAACATTTAAGTTGAGACTTGCGATCAATTATCAGGATGCCAAAAGGCAAAGATGGGGAAGGACATTTTAGGCAGAGGGAGTATCAGGATCAAAAGCAGAGCCAAAGGACTGCATATGGGTGATGACCAGTTAGTCATTTGGTGGAGTAATAGTACATCTGAAGGTTAGCAATATGAGATAAGACAAAAAAGGTATCACTGCTTCAGATGATGTAGATTCATAAATGTCAAACTTATGAAAATAAGGAGCCTCTTAAAGATTTTTGAGAGAGCAGAATTAACAAGGTGATCTGTAATATCTTAATAAAATTCTCTGCATTGAACAATGAGAAAAAGGTCTCAATCAATATCTCAATGAGTAATCCTAAGTATCTGCAAAGGTTTTAGTATCATAAGATTATAGAACTAAAAGGGACCACATACTTTTGCAGTTCATCTTCATTCTCTCCCATTTTATAGGTGAGGACAGTGAAGCTCATAGACTTGAAATACCATAGAAATTAGTCATAATCAACCCCTACATAAACTCCTTTGAGTTATCTTCCCCTGGTAGAGATTTCCTTATATCTTTGAATTTGTTGAAGTTAAAAGCTAAATAAAACAAAAATTATGGACGAGAGAAAGAACTGATGAATACAAGTATATATAGAATGATTTTACATATATAAAATATATGTAAACACATCCATACTTTTATCCAATGGTATTCATACTTATAGTGGGGAGGAGGAAAAATAAATTTATATGATAACTTTATTATATATTTAAAATAGCAAGTTGTATATAATAGATATGCAATTTCGTGTGCAATCATTTTTTATTATGTTATGGAAATGCTTGCTTTATTCCATAAATTAGAAATAAAATAAAAAAGTAGGATAAAAACTTTATAGAGCATAGATTTAGTATTTTTGTTTGTTTGTTTGTTTAGGCTTGCAGTGATTATATCCATGTAGAAAACAGGAGAAATTTCTTCCACAAATATAAATCAGCAAATTAGCAAAATAGCTTTCTTATATTTAGTTGTATGGGGACATTGAAAGGTGTATTTATAACTGTTATGCCAGAGATAAGATTTGCATTTAAGTTTATTTCTTTCTAAGACCAATCTTCCATCCACTCTGCTAGTCTGTCTCTCATAACATTTGTTATTATAAACTTGATGCAATTGACTGCTGTGTTGAATGTATTATATAGCTTAGTAAATGATATTTCATTAAGTATGACATTTGTAATATTGTTATAAAAAAGGAGGGCAACATAGTATGAATGTGCTGGGCCTATGTCATCTAACTAAGATGATTTTTAAATTAACAGTGTGGGCATTGACACCTCAGAAATTGACTAATGCTATCTATTGGGTTCTGAACTATTTTTTCTATTTCCCTGATTTAATAAACTTTAAAATTTTACAATAAAGTTTAACTTTAAAAGTCTGTGATGTAAACTATTTTTGGATATCTGGTTGTTAAATATTAGCCCATTACTTAATATAATTCTTAAGATTACCAAATTTAAAATTAGAAGGGACTTCACAAGCTGGCTAATTCCCAATCTCTTCATTTTTAAACATGAGCAATCAAAAACCCAAAGAGAAGAAATGAATTGCTCAAGTTCACATACACTGAAGAGCAGAGCCAAAATTTGAACCCCAAACCTATGACTGCAAATTTAGTTCTCTTTTGATTGCATGATGCTCTATTATGCTATATCCCCCAACAAAAAATATGTTCAATTTTCATTATTGGGTATTTGTTTCTTCTTTTAAAAAAGGTAAACACATATAAAATATTAAATATCAAGATTGTATTAATAATATATAAACTCTCATACAAAATTTTAAAAAATGAACAAACTAATCCTTTAAACTCAAGTCTTTTTTTACCTAAATAGAAAACACATGTGAGTTTCCAAGGATAGAGGAGAAATTCTGGCCAATTACTGCTAATGAATTCATATTACAATATTCATTACTGAAGAATTTAAAATATTGGTGCCAACACATTAAATGTTAGTCTATCTGTTTTACTAAAATTGTGGAATATTCTAAATCAAACTGTTTTCAAAACACTTCCTGAAATGCCCTGTAGTTTTAATTTGTAGGGTATTTAATGGATTTTATAATTATAATGTTGCTCTGTTACTAAAAATGGGATATATGATACATTCCTTTTTTCCTACACAAAGTAATTCTCTATAATTATAGAAACAGGTATGCATCAACAAAGAAAGGTAGAATTTTTTTTTCCCTGGGGGCTGCCAAACATCGTAACACATTCATTTATATCTGGGTCCAATATAGCAGAGAGAGATCTCAGGAAATGAATTCCCCAATGAAAATCCATGTTTCCATGAATTTTTCATAGAGATCCCTGTAAAGAACTGGGTAAACTTATTCAAAGGATGATGGAAAAGAGTCTATCAAATGGAAAATGTCTAGATTGTCTTGTTGTGCACTTGCATAGAATTTCATTTGCCATCTCAACACTTCAATTACCATGTAGAGAAAATTTAGCTTGGATTCCATGGCAGAGCTGAGATGTTGCAGTGAAGCCAGGAAGATGCTCTAGCTTTCCCAGTTTCCCTTGGAAACCACATGAAATCAAGTCTCTGAACAGATTATGATAGTTTGAAATCACTGTAAAGCTCAAAGTAAATTTGAAGGACTTCAAGAAAGGTCAGTTTCACTGAATTAAAAGGGGTATTCCATACAGTTCAGATAGTGTCTGGGAAAGCCAGTGAGACTGTTTTAATCCCAGCAGATCAGTAACTGAGACCCTCTATCCTGGCTCAGTAGCAAAGCAGAGCAGTGGAACAGCCTCCAAACTCAGCACAGAAGGCAAATTACCACTGAAGGAAACCAGGCTGTTATTTAGAGAGAGTAAGAAGGATTGCCTCCTGCTATGAGTAGCACACCAAACACAAGGGGCCAGGTTCTCAAAGCCAAGGCTCAGAACTGCACAAAAAGCTTGGGACACCAACCCTGCATCCAAGAATAGAACTCAATCATAAAATAGGGGGAAAAAAGAAAAAAAAATCTTAGCAAAAAATGGAAAAGAATCTTAACCATAGATAGCTAGTATGGTGACAGAGAAGGCAAAACGACCAACTCAAATGAGGACAAAATACCCACATGAGAAATCTCAAAGAATAATATGAATTTGTCTCAAGTCCAAAGAGGCTTCTTGGAAGTGTCCATAAATTTTTTTTAAAAGCCAAATAAGAGAGATTGGAGAAAAAATTGGGAAAAGAAATAAGAGGTATGGAAGAGACAGTAGACAGCTTAAAAAAAGGAAAAGAATTCCATAAAAATACAATTGGCCAAATGCAAAAAAAAAAAAAAAAATCGATTTGAAAAGTAGAATTAATCAAATAGAAAAAAGAGATGCAAAAGCTAACTGAAGAAAATCACACATTAAAAATTAGAACCAGACAAATGGAAGCTAATGACTCTATGAGACATCAAGAACCAATCAAACAAGCTAAAAACAAGGAAAATGTGGTAGAAAACATAAAAGGCCTCATTGTAAAAACAGCTGATCTGGAATATAGATGGAGGAGAGACAATTTAAAAATTATTGTTTGACCTAATGACCATTACCAAAAAAAAAATTAAAAAAATTAAAAAGAGCCTGGATTCTTCAAGAAAAACTGCCCTAATAGTCACTGAAAGAATCCATAAATCACCCCCAGAAACACATACCACAACAAAAACCCAAGTAATATTGTTGCAAAACTTCAGAACTATAATCTCATAGAAAAATACTGCAAACTGTCAGGAAAAACAAAAAAAATCAAGTACAAAAAAGCAATAGCCATGATCTGGCAGCTTCTACAATAAAGAACTGGAGGACCTGGAATATCATATTCCAGAAGGCAAAGAACCAGGGGTTACAACCAAGAATTAACTATCTATTAAAAACAAAACAAAACAAAACAAAAAACTTATCTTTCAGAAAAGAAGAGGGATCTTCAATAAATTAAGAGACTTTCAATCATTTCCATTGAAAAAAAATAATAAGAGGATCATAGAAAGGTAAACAGTGAAAAAACAGGTTAAACTGGTTTGTATCCCTAGATGGGAAAATAATACTTGTAAATCTTTATCATATCTTTTATTGGAGCAGTTAAAGGATATATACATAGACTGGGTATGAATTGACTCTAATATTATGATATGAAAGAAAAAGACATTAAGGGATGGAAAAAAATTGTACTGGGAGAAGAGGAAAGGGGAGGCAAAATGAGATAAATTAGATCACATGGAAAGGCACAAAAGACCTATTACAATGGAGGAAAAGAAGGGAAGGGGATGAGCATTGTCTGAAGCTTAATCTCACTAGTTTTTGGCTCAGAGGGAATAATGTATTTACTCAGTTGGGTATAGAAATTTATCTTACCATATAAGGAAGTAGGAGGAGAATGGGGAAAGAAAAGGGAGGGGGTGGATAGAAGGGAGGGCAGAGAAAGGGGTAAAAGAAAAATGAAAATTCCATGCAAGGTAAAAGGCAATAAATAGGTGTAACTGTAACCAATGTTAATTGGTTTCTTGTTGATTTCCTATGATGACTGAGTGTGTTACTCACAATGGGGAAACATTTCACTGAATGCAACAGGGTTTATTAAGTTTGTGCAGGACAATAACACCCAAATTAAAGTCAGAGACTCTCTAGATAAAAAGCAAAAAGGATTTCTTCCGATCTCAAGAGAAAGGACAATTCCCAACAGGACTTCAGTATAGGAGTGTAAACTATAAGCTACAATCATAGAATTATATAGACCCTAATGCAGAATCCCCTACCCGTTTTTGGCCTTTTCTCCTATGGACTGAGGGAGTCTAAGCTAACATCCTAATGAGAAAAACTACTCATAGACTAAAATCTACCCCAAAGAATACTTGCCCATGATACATTCTTTACTATATTAGGAACTTAATTCTGTTTATGGTGAAAATGACACAGGGAACAGGAGGCAAATCTAAGTGAACACCTGTGGCTTTTGGCTTTAGCAGAAATAACAAGTTATAATCAGAGTATAGGTATATACTTATGAGGATCTTCACTCAGTTTATCCCATTCAAATTTCTATTGCATGGTAGACATTGTCCTTCGTGTTAGTCATGCAAAAACAAAAATGAAACACTGCCTTTCAGCTATGTGATATATTATGTGTGTGTTGGGGGATGCTTGGGAAAGATAAGGACTTCTTTACATAATTTCCATAATGGTATAATGGCTTCCTATGAGCTCCCTAATGAAACTATTAATTGATAGCACACATTTTATCCTTTACCATTTAAATTTCAACAATCCTATGTGAAGTCTCCCAGAATGATCATTTCTTATGTGTAAATAGTATGTAATTTTATGTGTGAATAGTAAGAATGAGATAAACAATTAGAATAATATATGTTCATATTTAAGAGAAATAGCAAAAAATGTTTTTTATTGTTAACTACATTCATAATTTAGATTATGTTTACTCATTTCCAAAATAATCATCTTACTCAACAGAGACAATGTGATGATAGAAGTAATTGAGCCCTTTTGACAAAAAATTAAGTGCCTACTTTTATAAAAGTCAATAATCCAGTGTTCTACTTGCTCTGGCTCCTATAAGATGCTCCATTTTTCCATCTTCAAATCTTTGCACTGGTTTTCTCTCTCTCCCCTAAGCCAGAAATATTCTACTCAGCTTCCCTGATTTTCTTCAGGACTTAGTAACATCATAACTTCTGCAGAAGTTCTTTTTCAGTTTCTTCAAATTCTACTGTCTTCCTCTCTTTGATTTATTTTCCTTTATTCTGTATATATTTTATACTTAACATAATAAGTAATATAATATCTAGCATCAGTATAATAAATAAAAATAGTGTAATATTTGGTATCCTCATATTGTTTCTATCAGTAGAAGTTCTACCATTAAGGAGTTTCTTGAGGGCAGGATCCACTCTCTGTCCGGGCCTTTTTTTTGTTTTTCCCATTTCTTAAGACAGTCCTTGATGTACAATGATCATTTAATAAATGCCTGTGGACTTACAATCTAAATCTGCATGCATATGGGTAGAAAAACCCAGAAATTTAAGAAAAAACTTGTTTTGGAGTAGGAGAATTATATATGTTGGGTCAAATTCACTAACTGACATGGTCAGTTTATTGATTTCATTGTGTAAGTGTTCCATTCCTCTGAAAGCTACAACTATTCAGATGTTATATCTACAATTTAACCTTACATTTCTAAAGGAAAAAAAAAAAAAACAAACATGCTTCACTGATTTAACCTACAATTGATCATCTCAAGCTTGTATCCTCTATAAATAACCTCATCAACACTCAGAAAGGATTACCTAAATGAACTCTTCTACATATTGTACCTTATAATGGGCCACTATAAGACTAATGACTTATTAGTGCTATGGGCACTGAATGATTAATTAGTTAATTCTAAAGTGAATTGTTAAGAGCTTAATTGCTACCTTTCCCTAATTTCTGAAGGTTAGAAGAAGTTAATAGGATGCTAATGTAACACTACTGATGCAAGGAAATTTCTTGTTTACTAACAAGTAAAAGAAAATAAGGAGTTGTTCTAAATAGACAAATATGACTGCTCCTGAAGCAATATCTTCTGTTCCCCCATTTGAAATCTACTCTAATCAGTACAATATATAAAAAATCTGAAAAGAACAGTTTAAATTTAGGAGGAATAAAATACAGGAATTAAAAGCTATTTTTCTTACTTGTATCCCCATGGGGAAAAGGAAAACAAAACAAAACAAAACAAAACACTTTTATATAATTCTTGTGTACTAGGATGACATTTGTAAATTACCAGAGGAAACAGATTTCTCTTCACGAAGTCCAGCCATGAACTCCTTCCTTGTGGATAAGTTATCAATATTTGTTATATCACTTTATTGAAATTTCTGAATTCCTTCAAAAGTACCACTCTTTTCTTGTGATATTAAAATTTATCAAATCTGAATAAAGTTAAAAGTATCATGGAAAGTTCAAAGCCCAGTCTATATACTGCAGTTCACTGAAGAGATGTGTCTTTATTGAAAAATTAATATTAGAAAATGTTGCATCTAGTTTTATTAAAATTTAGCCCCAGGCAACAATTTGCTTATTCATTTTCTTAGATGGAAGACACAACAATATATGATGGACTAGAAAGAAGGCTTTGGTAAATGTTAAATCTGTTCACTGTGCCCATAGCATGCTTTAGAGACTAGAGAATGACTTTGAAAAGTTATATTAGAAATTTAGGCAATGAACAGGTATTGGTATTTTTATACTTATAATCAAATATACAAAGAAAGCTCCTCACAGTCTTGAGAAATCAGGTCCATACCCCAATAAGAAACAAGTACAAGGTTAAATCACAGGCTGAGTCAGACTATCTTACACCATCTCTTTCCTTCTTCCTTTACCTATCAACTAGTTACAATGTTCAGAAATTCCAAAATATATATCACAGAGTGAATTACTTCTTCAGCAACCACTGTTTGACAGTCTCTGGGAAGCACAGAAAAAATGAGCAACACACATCAGTGATGAAACCTTTCTAGCACAAAAAATCACACACAAAAAAAAAATCTGAGGAAAAATCTATGATAAGCTGTTTAGCTTTGCCTTCATGCCATCTCCAGTCCCTATCCCCACTGACATTTATATATACCTTCTTTTTGAAGCATACTGTACTGGACTGAGATTGGACTAAGATTTAGAGATTCCAAATACCTCCATCTTTTTTATCTCTCCCAACTCTGCCTTTCCGAGGCTTTGTTTAGCTATAAAGAATATATGCTACAATCCTATTTGGATATGTATATTTTGTTAATGGACTTTTAAAAAATCATCTTCCTTGCTTAGTAAGATGCTGATTCAATACAGTATCCCCAGTCTGGATATGCATTTGCTATCAGATATAGGAATCAAAACAGAAGAGAGAACTTCATCAATTCTCCTTTTCATTTTAAGAAAAATTCTGCATACTGAAAGAAATAGAACTAATTCAAATTAGTGACAATATCAGCAGTAATTCTCAAAACAAAGGCAAAGACATTTGCCTCTCTAGATTTCTAGATTCAAATCTAGAAGGAAAAACTTTACACAGGTCAGAAGAAATCACAATTCAAAATAGGACATAATTAAGTTCTTAAGAGAATTACAAATTACAAATATTTACTATATGTTCCCTATTGAGACGATTACAATATCTACTGGCTGGTTGTGCAGTTCCAATGGCAAAAAAGTTATATGATAAGGTATTGAACTATGGTTCTCAACTAAGAAATAATAGTGGCCACATCCATAATGCCCGATTTTTCAGGGAAGAATGGTCCTGCAGATATGTAAGTATTCTATAGAGTAGAAAAGCTTCATGTATATAATAAGGCATTACCAACATATTGCTTTATATGGTGATGGTAGTAAGTTATAAAGACAGCTAGATGGCATAATGAATAGAGCACCAGGATTGGCATCACAATTACCTGAGTTCAAATCTAACCTCTAGTTTATACTGGATCAATTAGATCCTGGGCAAGTCATTTATTCTTGCTTGTCTCCTTTCCTCATCTGTAAAATGAGATGGGGGCAGCAAGGTGGCACAGTGGATAGAGCACCAGCCCTGGAGTCAGGAGGATCTGAGTTCAAATTTGATCTCACTCACAACACTTCCTAGCTCTATGACCCTGGGCAAGTCACTTAACCTCAATTGTCTCAGCAAAAGGGAGGGAGGGAGGGAGGGAGGGAGAGAGGGAGGGAGGAAGAGAGAGAGAGGGAGGGAGGGAGGGAGGGAGGGAGGGAGAGAGAGAGGGAGGGAGGGAAGGAGGGAGGGAGGGAGGGAGGGAGGAGAGAGAGAGAGAGAGAGAGAGAGAGAGAGAGAGAGAGAGAGAGAGAGAGAGAGAGAGAGAGAGTGAGTAGTTAGTATCTTTGCAAAAAAAAAAATTCCAAAGAGATCACAAGTTGGACTTGATTGAAAATAACTGAACAACAAAAGCCAATTCACAGTATATATGGTGGCACAGGGAAAGATATTAGAACTAATCAGGAATAACTAGATGAAGAAAAATTTCCAGTAAAGCAGATAAGCACCTTTACCACAAAATGTAATTTTTAAAACATTGTCCAGAGGAAGGAATAGTTGTGGCTTGCCCAGAGTTATACAAAAGGAGGTAGATAGAACTTGAATCTAGATATTACTGACTTGGAGTATTGGCCAGTCTGCCTTTTCTAAAATGTACTGCATGGACAATATATCCTTTGCTATCAATAAGGACTAAGTTGTTTATAGTGAAGGGACAACTATAGCAGGGGGGCTGGTATGGATCCAGGATGGCAGAGCACATTTGTATTTTAAACAAATAAAAGTATGAACAAATATACACACAAACATATGCAAACACACTAACATATACACATTTACATATATAATTGCAAAATGAACCATAAGTATACAATCATTATTAGAGTGTTTTTGCATAAAGAATAGTTAGTATTAAATGAGACAGAATGTCTGGAGAATAGAACAACTAAGAAGTAGGAAGAGGCATGACTGGTAATATATACTGATCTGCATATCTAGAATTAAATTTGTATATTCCTTGATGTGTTTATATTGACTTACATGATGTTAGCACAAAGGTATTGGTTTATATTATGTATATTATTTGTAGTTATGTATATGTATACACAAACACACACACAAACATGGGATACACGCATATTTCTATAACTGTTGAGCATTTTTGTCATGAGATTGCTCAGTACTGCACCAGGGTTATCTGCCTACTCTAGTGTCTTCACATATTCTGTTTGCAATTGATTGGTTGGATCCCTTATTGCATCACTAGTAGCAAGTTTTGTTGGGGCATTTACTAAATAGTAAACACATATATTAAGATACTTTATTGCTTTAAAATTATATTCATGAGATCATAATCTGTTACCCATTTTTCTAAAAAATTACGTAATTCAATCCTGAGGAGAAAAAAAACAAAACAAAACAAAACTAAGTATATCAAACCATACAATGAGGATAAAAATCAAAGCTACTATCAAATAAAATGTATCCTGAAACAGCAAAAACATTTAAAAACTTGTTAAGTTGCTTATGATAGTAATATTTTAAGAAAAAAATTCCCTACAGGGGATCTAATGCCTCAGGCAAATGGTGTAAGAAGATTATATTAAGTCACCTTAAATTGAACATCAAGAGAAACCTTGAGAAAAAGAATTTACAAAAGGGTTCAGTCTGTAAGATGGGTGTAAATTTGGAGAAGAGTAGCATTATCCACTTTGAAGTGACAGGATTTACAATTTGACTACTTAATGTCCATGAAGATAAATATGAAGTTTAGGTCTTTAATAACATCATTTATCAGAACTATTTCCCATCCTTCCCATTGTCTCACATAGTTATTGTGAGGGAATGTTTATTTTCCTAGAGATATATATGGACACACATACATACAGACATATGTATACATTTACAAATATATATATATATATATATATATATATATATGTTTATATATAAAACCAACCCTAATGAGTCTTTCTAGATGTATCATTATCTATAAATTCACTAACAATTTGCACTCAATTTCATTTCTATTATTCCCTAAGGTAGAAAAATGTATTATGGTGGAAAAAAGCACTGATCCTGATATCAGAATACCTGAGATTAAATTCCAAATCTTATACATATATCTTTATGACCTTATGTAAGCCACTCACTTGACCTTTTGTAAGCCACTCACCTTTCCTGGGCCTTAGTTTCCACATATATGAAATGAGGGGGCTATCTACATTGCCTTGTATGTCTTTTCCCTTTAGATTGCAGATCCTATGATAGGTTCTTTCTTTCTTTTCTCTTATGCACACTGACAAAAACAGACAAATGGACTTTTGACAAAAAGAATTCTGCCCTCTATTTGGAACTATGCTTAAAAAGCTATCAAACTGTGCATACCCTTTGATCCAGCAGTGTTACGCCTGGGCTTATATCCCAAAGAGATTTTAAAGAAGGGAAAGGGACCTGTATTGCAGGAATGTTTGTGGCAGCCCTTTTTGTAGTGGCCAGAAACTGGAAACTGAGTGGATGTCTATCAATTGGAGGATGGCTGAATAAATTGTGGTATATGAATATTATGGAATATTATTGTTCTGTAAGAAATGACCAGTAGGATGATTTCAGAAAAGCCTGGAGAGACTGACACACACACATGAACTGATGCTGAGTGAAATGAGCAGGACCAAGGAATCATTACATACTTCAATAACAATACTATATAATGATCAATTCTGATGAACTTAGTCACCAATAGAGCAGTAATGAACTGAACCAGCTACACCCAGCAAAAGAACTCTGGGAGATGACTATGAACCACTACATAGAATTCCCGATCCCCCTATTTTTGTCTGCCTGCATTTTTGATTTCCTTCACAGGATAATTGTACACTATTTCAAAGTCTGATTCTTTTTGTACTGAAAAAAAAAAAAAAACTGTTTGGACACATATACATATATTGTATTTAATTTATATTTTAATATATGTAACACATATTGGTCAACCTGCCCTCTAGGGGAATGGGTGGAGGGAAGGAGGGGAAAAGTTGGAACAAAAGGTTTTGCAATTGTAAATGCTGAAAAATTACCCATGCATATATCTGGTAAATAAAAAGCTATAATAATAATAATAAAAAAAATTCTGCCCTCCTTGAGTATATATATGTGTATGTGTATGTGTGTGTGTATGTGTGTGTGTGTGTGTGTATTCATAGAACAATCTGCCCAGGTCATATCCAATGGCATAGACCACCACAGCCACATGAAACTTAAAAACAAAACAAGATTAAAAAAAAATCCAACAGACCCATAGGAAAGGAAATCATTAAAAGCAACTAAATGGGGACTCTTCAGGGTTTATAAGTTTTCCCTCTTTAGCCTTATCACCAGGAAAGGACTTTTTAAATTGATAAAATCAAGCAATAAACAAGCAACAAAACACCAACATATATGTGCAAACAGACCCAATCCCTCTAAAATATGTTAAACAAAACACATACACATACAAATGATAGAGAATAGTTATCCATACAACTGCACACTCTGTTAAATATTTTTTGAACGAAAGCATGGCTCTAGATTTAACAAGGTAATATTGACATTGTTCCTTGTATTCAATTAGCATAACATGAAATTTATGCGTAATGCCAAAGAAGAAATGTGAGAGAAAAAAAGAACGGAAGAGGGGAGAAAACAAATAGGAAATTCTACAGTGACTTTTCACTGAAAATGTTTTCTAAACTAGAAGGAATTTGCCTCAAATGAAACAAAATATCTCTCTCTATCCATCCAATAGAAACTATAAAAATTGAAAAGCAACTGTGACATATCCATAACAAAGGAGCCGATTTTTAAAATTAATTAGGCAGAATTTGTTTTGTTCTCTGAAAAACAAACAAATAACTTTTTGCAGTGATTTGAGAGGGATAAAACATCTATCACATTTCTTCTAAGGGTAGTATGATTGTATTTATCTACTAATACAGCACCAATTAAAATCTTGAGAACGTGTGACAGTTTGTATAGCAGCTAATAAGCTAATAAGCAATCAGAACTCAGTCTCATTAAAGTGACCAAAGTAGAAACATATTCTCTATCTACTTCTTAATAAATCTATAGGGAACAAGTATTTTTAAAAACAATTAAATCCATCATGCCATTAAATTATCAGTGACTTTAATTATTTTAATCAAAATAACACTTTTCCTGAAACGAACCTTTCAAACATTTGACTTTTTACTCCAAGAATCCTTTTTGTGAAATGCTAATATGTAAAATTTTTGCATTCTCCCAAGTAATACTATAACATATTTGTGAAAGAGACTTTACCTAGGATTCAATTTCAGTGCAGTTAATACAAATATTTGTTTCTCTACCTATTTGATTTCATAATCTTCTTATAAAAAAGAATCTTATGTAATTAGTCTCCTCTTCTAGCTTTCCCATTTAACTGAATACTATTCTTGAAAAAACATTACCTCTTAGTCTGCTGCAAAGGATCGGGTTAATGAGAAAATTTCTTGCCAATTCTCCAACATGATATTCTTTTTAAATGTACAATATTTTGAGTGAGAGTAGCTTGAAAGTGAGCAAAATCTTTAAAATAAATTATATAACTATAGGGAAAAAATGAAGAATACGATGGATCAATCCTCTCTGAATGATACCAAACACCCAGTTTAAGTAACATTATGATGGTACTAAAATTGCTTAAAATCCCATTTAGACCCTCTTCTTCACTCATACTTCTAATATTCTAGGTAAATGCTTCTTAAATTGTGGGTCATGACCCCTTTTGAGGTCATATAACTAAATATGGAGCTCACAAAATTATGATCAGCATATGTTTGATTTGTATACCTATTTTATAAACCTATATGCCCAGGGTCATATAAAAATTTCTTGGGTGAAAAGGGGTTGGGCCTGGGAAAGTTTAAGAAGCTCTAGATGAGGCCTTCATAACCAGTCATCTGAGCTACTGTAGTAGATTTCTAATAGCCTTTCTAATTTGTTTCATCTGTCTTCCCTTTATACTTTAAATAATTTTGAAAATAATTAAAATATATTTTTTATTTATTCCATTAAATATTTCCTATTATGAAAACAATCTTTTGAAAGCAAAGGATTGATGATAGAATTACCCTGCTCAAAAAGCTTTTATGCCTCCTCATTGCTTATATGTGAAAATTTTACTCATGAGGATTTCTATAATCTGGCTTCAAAATTCACCCTTCTATGATGTAGTACATTCTAGATAAGCTACATTATTAGTTTTTCTCTGTAACTGACAATTTTTTTTCCTTCCTCCAAATATTTATCCAGCCATCACTGATGCTGGATTGTATTTCCTTTTTACCCTTACCTTCCACATTCCTTTTATTCCTTCAAAGCTTAACACAGGTGACTTCTCAGGCTTTCTTTGATTCTCTTGTCCAAAACATCCTCTCCTTTAAGTTTTCCTAGATTTCCCAGCGTCTTTCTTATGCTTTCACCACATTCTCCTTTGAGGACAGAAATACTATGTCATTCAAAAAAAAATCTTTGTATACTCAGCACCTAAAACACAGATTTGAACATAGTAGTTCAAACTAATAAATAAATAATAAATAAGCTAATAAATGTTTGTTTTGCTATTGTATAGGCCAATGCTACATGATTTGATTATGAATATCTTTATCTATTATTCCTCATGATTTGAGGACTAGTAAAAGGATAGGGCTAAACAATAATATGGGGATGACAATCAAAACATTAAGTAACCAAGAGTAGTTAGTGATGTTGGAAAATGCTTAAGTAGAAATTACTTTATATGAGATCTGGAGATAAATGTAGAATATTTATCTACAGACAATCTGGAAGTGATATTAAATAAAATGTTTGAATTTTACAAAGTTCTTTATAGCTTTATTTCATATCTATTTGCTATATTTTGGGTTTCCTCCAAAATGGGTAGGATGAAGAATATTTGGATCTTTTCCTCCTTGGATAACTATTTCAAAGGTTTCTTTGACTACTATATTGAATGGAACATTATGTATGCAATCTTTGTTTAATGGACCAAGATATTCATCTAACAAAATGGCTTTTGAGAAAAGGTCTTTAAGAGGCAGTTCTGTTATTTTTCCTAAGTACATATATACACACATATATATGTGCACATTCCTAACATATGTGTATATATGTACATATACATATATATGTATGTATATATGCAATACCCATATAAATGTATGTATAATGTTAGGAATATACATGGAAATTTTGGTTTGTACATTTAAGAGAATCAAGAAATTAAACATAACATAAGATACTTTGTCTTTTTCAAAGGTCTTTAGATTGAAGATGCTGGAAACATGGCTTAACTTTGAAGATATTAAGATAAAACAGAACAGTTTAAATCAGAATTTCAAAAAATCATTTTACAACTAGGTTCCATATATTTATAAGTATCAAAGTAAGCATATGATCTGACTGAGGAAGGAATAATTTTTAAAAATATCCCAGAAACCATATATTCATGGAAAATTCTTAGAAGGCAATATTTAGATGTTAGAAGCAAGTCTTCTTATCTCATAATCATAATTAAAATGCATGGTGCTATAAATTTATGATATTACGATTAGATACTGACAAAAGAGCATATCTTTTAAATTAATTTTAACAGTGATAAATAATTTGTATTGATATGTCTCTATTTGGGGGGGGGAGAATCTGATCTTTCTTATAACTAATGGGACGCAGTTTTGAGATGAATGATTGAATTTATGGTTTACACTCTTAGAAGCAAGAAAAAAAAATTTATCTACATAGAGTCTATGACTTTGTTCTTTTAAGCCCATTGTTTTTTTCAAAAATACTTTTTATTGTTATCTTTATAACCATATAAACCAAGACATGTAAAATAGCTTTTTTAGAAAAAAAAGAAAAAGGAGGGAGATAAAAAGATAATATCAATAATCAATACACAGAAAAAATGTGAACATATATGCAATATCCAACCTCTGTGGAGCTCCATCTCTGGAAAGAATTGAATGAAGGTATCATCTTCTAGTTGTTCTTTGGGATCATTCTTGTTCTTTGTAATTCTTCAGTATTCATTTTTAAAATTGTTATAAGGTTTTTATTTTTTTTCCATTAAATACTGTTGTACTTAAGGTTTATATTCTTTCCTTGGCTGTGTTTACTGCATACCACATTACATGCCATCAACATTGGGTCCTTAACTAGTCTTAGCCTTTCTATAATTTACTGTTTGATCTATATACTTGAATATTATTTCTCCTCATGTATTTTGAAAGAATTTATTTCATATAACATTGTGTAAACCACTTTATTATTATTATTATTATTATTATTATTGTTTTAAAGTTGAGATAATCACCAAGATTGCCAACAACATTTGTTGTTATTGTTCAGTAATTTTCAATTGCGTCCAGCTCTTTGAGACCCCATTTAATGTTTTCTTGGTAAAGATATTGAAGTAGTTTGCTATTTCCTTCTCCAGCTCATTTTTACAGATGAGAAAACAAAGGCAAACAGGCTTAAGTCATTTATTTAGGGTTATACAATTAGTAAGTATCTTGGTCCAGATTTGAACTCACAAAGAGAATGTGTTATTGAGTTCAGATCCAGCACCCTTTCCAATGCACCAGCTATATTTTTACAGGACTTTTAAAGCATACCCTTTGACAGCTAGAAATGGATATAAAATATCAACAATGACTTACTTAAACTCCTAAGTAGGGATTTTTTTCCACCTTGAAAATCTTTTTTGCACAAAGTCATTTTAAGAAATTATGTTAAATTAAAGACCTTCCTACTAGGAAGAAAGTTGGGTCATTTATCATTAGCCAAAATGGAGAAAGGGTCAACATAAACTCTGCCTCTGCATAGTTGCCCTTCTCCTAGACTCTTCATTTATTGAATTGTCTTTATCATATTCCTTTGGAACTGAAGTATATAGGCTTGGATTCTTCTAATATTTCCAACTGACAATGAAATAGTGAATTAAAGGTAAAGCATTTGCTCAATTATTTTTCTCTGCAATGATTATAAGCAACCAAGCAAAAACTTTAAAGGAAATGAAATTCTAACTTCAAATATGACATTTCAATTACTTTGAACTTTCTCCCTTACTACTTTCTCTCTCTCCCAAACACACTTCTAAAATATATGAACATAATATACAGAACATTTTCCATTTTGAGTTGAATTTAGAAGCAAACCCAGATCTTGTTTGTTTTTAAAATAGGTTTTAATCAATGTTTTATTTTTTATATTACATTTCCCCTTCTTTATTCCTCCCCTTTCCCTAACCAGAGAGATATTTAACATTATAAATATATTTAAGATAAAAAAGAAAGAGAAAAAAATAGAAACAAGAAAACATTAAAAAAAATCTGAAGATATGTACAATGTACCACACTTGTGTGTGTGTAACTTTCCAACTTAAGTGCAACTCCAGATTAAATTGATCCTCTCACAGGGTTTTTAAATATTGTCTTTAAGAGAAAAGGAATAGAATCTGATGAACCAATATTCAACAGTAATCTTTGATCTTTGAAAGAGCTGTGTGAAGCATTGAGAGATGACAGAGAACTTTCCTAAAGAAACTTAAGAGACTCAATAGCTATGGAGAACAAGTTTATGAGACACTATAGTTAACTGTCATGAGAGAATGATTAATTTCATGATTTAAAAGTTTATTTTTGAAAGAGTCTGAAGAGTTATTTGGAGGGAAATGAATTTAATTACTTTTTTAGCTGGAAAATCCTGAGCTGAACTCAAATTTTCTTGCTGGGAGCTCAAAGCTAATTTATTAATTGACCCATAAGAGAAATTTTTGCTTTTTCAAGTACTTTAAAATACATTCTAAAATAATTCCAATTCATATCTATTAAATAGACTTAATCAGGCAAAATTAATAAAATAACAAGCTAGTTAGTAGGAAAGAATGATGCTGAATGGTTTTAAGATACCATAAAACTATTTTTCAAAAAGCATTCTGAGATTTGTGATAATCAGAATTATTTGACATTGAAATAAAACAAAACTTTTTTTTTCATGTGTTCATTAAAGAAAGACAAAATGACAAATTTTGATTGATATGGATTTTGCCATTAGCAAAATATATTGCCTAGATTATGTAATACCAAATATTTTCCAATGTATTGATGAAAAATGAATTCTTCTGTTTAGAACTAATAATATTTTTAAAAATGAAGAACATAAGGTGTCTAGATACAAAAACATAGTTAAAAGATGACAGCAAGTACTTGGGTAGAGTTCAAAATTTTCATTTGATAACTGAAATAAGCATTATTTTTTGAAGTAGAGAAAGCATTAAAAAGATCATACAGAAAAGGTCTTCTTAACCTTTTATGTCACACAGTGCCCTTTGTATGCTAGTGATACCTATGGACTTCTCAGAATAACATTTTTGTATGCATAAAATACAAAAGATAGAAAGGAAATCAATTACATTTTAAAGCAATTATTTAAATTTTAAAAATTGCTCTACTCTAGATTTAAAACTATATAGCAGAATGCAAGATGTACCAAAAGTCTAAATAGGCTCTCAAAATAGGGAGATTGAAGAGGATGATTTGTGAATCTAATTACTGCCATACTAGAAATTATGTCATTGGCTGAATTTGACCATAAATAACACTTTTAAAAGCACTATGAACATTCATTTCCACCCCAGTCCTAATTC
Source organism: Sminthopsis crassicaudata (assembly GCF_048593235.1). Taxonomy (NCBI): domain Eukaryota; kingdom Metazoa; phylum Chordata; class Mammalia; order Dasyuromorphia; family Dasyuridae; genus Sminthopsis; species Sminthopsis crassicaudata. The sequence goes on from NC_133621.1 coordinate 124,536,646, forward strand.
AAATATGTATACTAATATTTTTTCTAATTTTAATGACAATTGCATCACATGGTCTTTAACATGGCAGGCTGCCTGGAAACTGTTTCGGTAAATTACACACCAAGATGATCTACTTTTTGGATTGTCTCCAGGACAAAAGCTATGATGTATAATTAAATCCAACTAACAATTAACTTCCATCCACTATAACATAAGGGACAAGCATTTTAAATTTAGTTATTTACAATAAAAGGTATGAAAAAGCTTTTTTTTTCAATGAATGACTAAAAATAGATAAATATACATGAGGTTTAGTTCTATGATTTATATAGAATAACAATGAAATGAAGTAGGGCAACTTGCTCTTTTTCTCACTATCTTTAAGCAATGTGTTAGCAAAAATAAAGAAATAACCATCTGATGAAGTACTCAGAATTTGTCTCTTTAGCTCATGTTTAATTCTAAAGAAATCTTTCAAGCAACACAGCTATAGTACTTTGGCATCACTGATTATGTAAGTATCAGTCTGTCAAATGAGCTAAAGTTATGATTTTGTTCTGTTCAACATATTTACGCATACTGATAAGGTTTGCTTAATCACCATGACATGCCTTTTATATTCACCACCCACTCATGGATCCTGGAGAAAGGTACTAACTCTTTCCTAACTTAGTCTTTTATCACATCAAAAAAATCTGTAGAGATGTAACTATCATGTTAAAATTTGTTTTAGGCCTAATAAGAATAATAACAGCAAAAGCTAATATTTATTATCCTTTTTGATATAACATTTGTTAACTAACTTATTCCTTATAACAACTCTGGTAAAATAGGTTGTAGAAATGGAAACTGAGGCTTTCTCTGGGAGATTAATAGTAAAGCAAAATAAATAACAACATTATGCCTTAATAAAATATTCGTGAATTTTAGCATATATTTATAAAACGTAGTGTTTGCTTTTGAAACATTTGCTAATTTTCAAATTCCTGAAGAAAATAAAGTGGAGTAGAAATCTGTTCTATTTAAATGACTCTTTGAAACTTCCTCTCTCTAAGTTTTTGTTCTTTGAAACTTCAGAGACTCATTAGATATTTCCTTCAATTTAACTGGAATGAATATTTCAAGGAAAATTAATTTTTAAAGGAAAGTTGTTTGTAGATGTATTGCAGACTCAGGGTAATATAGAAAACCACAGTAGGAAATGTGAGTTCTGGATGAGCAATGAGATAAATAATATTATCATCAGGTGCCTCTTAGTATTCCATTTTATGCCTTGTATAAACTTTGGGAACTATACTTTTCTTTTCTTGTTTTTTAACTTTTATTTAAAACATTCTTTTTCTTTGCCTTATTCCTGCTCTTGTTCATTAGCAATCAATAAGATTCAGACTAAGAGATCTAGATTCAAGAATGAAAGTCAAGTTCCCTCCTCCCCAATTTAGACAGTGATTATTGTTGATTGTTTTGTTGATTATTTGTGATTTAGTTTGGGAATTGCAATTTTCCATCAAATGATAGCATTCATGGTCAATAAATTATAATAATATGCTAAATTTAGAAACAAAATTATTCGAGTGGTTTTTACATTTTACATTTCAATGTATCATATATTATTCTTTCAAATAATTCTCAGATTATTTATATAATTCTAAGTATTCTTGCCGAGAAAGTGAAGGAGGGAGAATGAAAGATTCCTCAAAGAAATACAGGTGCCGATGTTATTTGTTGCTTTCACTGCCAAATAAATGTATTGTTTTCATCCTGAACAAAGAAAAAAATATAATTAAGAACATTTCAAAGGAACTCAAATCATTCACTGAGAACTCGTAGAAACTTTTTTTTTTTATTTTGTGCAGTTAATCTCTCCTTCTACTCTACCACCACCTTAAGGGATCTGTCATATAAATATTTCTAATGATCAGTCAATACCTCCAGCATTGTCATCAATCATTGCTGAACAAGTCCTGTTTTACACAGTAATCACATAAATCCTGTTACAAGAGATTATAATTCTTCTAGACACACCTCTTGATCCTTGGCAAGGTCATTACTGCTCTATGAGTCTCTACTTCAAGAAAATATATGTCAAAATACAAAAACTGATGAAGAAGCAATGAAGTATCTTTCTTGGAGTAATTTTATTTCTAAAAGAAAACCAAAAAACTCAAGCAAATAATATATATCAAAGTTTGTTTCAAGTTTGAAGAATACTGTTGATACCTACTAGAATTGGCATTGTATTCTCTATTCAAAGAAATATATTCTAACAAAAAGCTATGTTTCATTTGAGCATTATTAGTGGGGGTAATGGAATCAAGTTTAAGCCAAGACTTTAATTAACCATTAACAGTTGTATCTTTTAATAATTGTTTATGAAATCAATTATTTTCACCGCTCAAAATTTTACTTCTGCTATATAGGGTAGTTTAATTATCTAATAAATTTAGGAAGGTAATGAGCTAGCTAATATGAATAAACAATGCCTTAGTTATACTTTAAATGTCATGCATAATAAATCTACAATGAGAGTTAATATGACATGGAAGACCTGAATTTAAGTCTATCTCAAAACCCATACTAATTATATGGCTTGTCAAGTACCTCTGAACACTCTTTGCAGCTAAGACTAAAAGTTAAATTATATTAAGCTAAATAATAGTTTTGACAATGGAAAAAAATTGAAGTACACTGAATGTAGTAATAAGTCCATACAAAAATGGACAAACAATTGATTAAATGTCAAACAAGATGTCTCACATGTAATATGGAATATACTCCTTCTTTTGTCCATCTTAACAAGCTATATAGTAACAAGATAAAGCAGAATATAATAAACTCAAATATCTCCCATTTCTTAAATCTTACTCTTTCCAGCATTTTGTTCCAGTTGATTTCCATTTTCTCACCTTCATAGATATACTTGTTCACATGTATTGTTGCTATTCTTGAGTTCTTTCAGTCATTTCTGACTCTTTATGACTCCATTTGGGGTTTTCTTGGCAATAATAATGAAGTAGTTTTCTATTTCCTTTTTTAGTTCATTTTACAGATAAGGAATGTGACCTCAGATCTTCTTGACTCCAGACCCAGGACTCTATCTACTATGTCACTAAGCTGTCCAAGGCCTCCAGGGAACAAACCTCAATAAGAATTCTTCATTTTGATTTCTTTGTAGGAATTTTGATACTGGGAATCAACATTTGTTCTTTCTACACATTCTTCAAATTAATTTCTAGGACACAGTACTTGATGGTTTGCCTAGTATCTTACTAGTACAATAGTTTCCTTACTGCTTCTCTCACTGGGACATTTTATGTCACAAAACAGGCAGAATTTGGAATATGCAAATGGCAGTGTTTGTAAAGTATAAATGTCAGTGTTATGTAAACTTTCAATTATATTGGTAGCTCTTATTTAACTAGGAAATCTATAATTTCATAGATTCACTACTCTTTCTGCCTATCAATCAGACAAGTTCCTATTAAACATCTACTATGTTACTTGATTATTGCTGGACAAAAGTTGCATACTTCAAATTTCTTCAAACGTGCATTAAGGCTATATAAAATAAAGCAAAATAACACAAACAAGCAAAACCACCCCTGCTATATGACAGCTTATATACTATTCCTATACAATATATACATGTATAGGAATAAACACAATATAAATAAGAATGAATATTTCCAATAAAGATCACAACTCTTATATTACTAAGTACATACTCTTCAAGGGTTGCTAGAGCATAAAAAAATCTTGAAGCTAAACTTGTGATGATATATATGGTCTTTAACCAGGGACATCTTTTAGATTAGTATAGGTTGCCTATTCTTCTGCCTTTAAGAATACTGTCATTTCTCTTTTCTATTTGGGCAGCTAAGTGCTTCCGACAAACAGCAGTAAAATTAGAGCTAAGAAGATCTGAGTACAAATATCAGTTCAGATTAATACTAGCTATTCGATGATAGGTAAATCATTTATGCCTTTCAATGTCATTTTCCATATCTGTAAAACTGGGATAAAAGTAGCACCTAACTCCAAGGGTAGTTTTGAGAATCTAGTGAGATTGTATAAATTTAGAACTTTTCATACTTTATAATGTTATTTGTTGTTGTTGCTATTGAATGGGCATTGAAAAGGACTTCAGTAAAAGTAGTTATATCCACTTAAAAATAGTAGTATAAGATCATACATTTAAAACTATAGTCAATTATTAAATCTGACTTCATGTACTATGTACAAACATCAAGCAAACCATATGATAATTGGCATAATCTTTTGTAACCTTAATGAAATAAGTGAAAACTAGAGATTCAGCTTTGTATAGTGGTAGAAAATTTAAGAGGAAGGATGATCTATCTGAATTTGAATTCTGCTTCAAATCCTTGTAGGCAGCAGAAAGCTGAAATGATAATAATACCACTTACCTCAAAGAGATGTGGTAAGGACCATATGAAATGACTCATTGAACCATTTTTCATGGCCTAAAGTATTATATTATAAATGATAGTTAAACTAAAATGAGGTAGCTAAGTGGATAAAACTCTCACCCTGCAATCAAGAAGACCTGAGTTCAAATCTGACCTCAGATACTTAGTAGCTGTGTGATCCTGAGCAAGTCATTAAACCTCTAATTTGTTTTAATCTTCTGGAAAAGGAAATAGTAAATAGTAAAGGAAAAATCAACCACTCTAATACCTTTGTCAAGAAATTCTCATGGTTAGTGTGGTCTATAGGATCATTAAGATTTGAACTGAACTGAAGAACAAGTCTAATAAATGTATTTTTGTGTTTACTTCTAGACTTTAAATTTAAGATTGAACAAATGGATGCCTCATTCTTGAACAAACATTAACATCTAAGAAATTATAGGAATTTACTATGTGAAAAGGTTCCTTAGCTTTAAATATAGTTTAATTTGTAGTGATGTTTCTTCTCCCTTGCTTCAGCTGAACATTTAACAATGTAGAAATTTGGCAGGTTAAGTAATTAGGGCATAATTATAAGCCTTGTGTGGATGAACTATTACCTCACCACAATTTTGAGTGAGTCAAATCACAGATTTTTTTATGCTATTTCTTCTGAAAAGTTTTCTATGAGCCAAATAACACAATGATTTAACAAACCCAGAACAGAGCCTTGTGGGGCACCCAAAGTCAGCAAAAATGACCTGCATCAAGGTTCAGCAAAGGGAATTGAGGAGCATTCAGAAGTTAGGAGAACTAGAGGAAAATGAGGTAATAAAAACTTAGAGAAAAAAAGAATGTCAAGGAGAAGTTTGTTTGTTTGTTTTTTTCTTTTTTTTTGTTTTTTTCTTTAACAGTGTCAAACTTTACGGGAAGTTCCAGAAGAATGAGATTTGAGAAAAGAAAATCAGATCTGGCAATTAAGAGATTGTTAGTAACTTTGAGGAGAATGGTTTGGTTTGAATGATGAGGTCAGAAGCCAGATATAGAAACTTAAGAAGATAATGTGGGAAAAGGAAGGGAAGACCCCTATAGTGTATGGTTTATTTAAGAAGGTAAAGATCACCTAACCAGTATAACTTATTCGTTGTACAGAGAAAAAAGTTGAGGATAAAAAGAGACTCAAAAACCATTGGGATCTTAGATCTTAGAAACCACATTGTCCAACATTCTCATTTTATAGAGGAAGGAGGCAACAAAGATTTAGAATTAGTGTCAGAGAAGCAATTAGAACCAAAGTATCCTGATAGGTCTTTGAAATTTGGCATCCATAGAGAAATGGGCACATTCCCTTTCGAAGCAGAAGCATCTGGTCTAACAAGACTAAAATAAGTAGTTGAACAGAATGGAGTCTCTTTAGTCTTTTTTTTTTTTTTTGGCATATTATGGTAACAAACTTAACCATCATACTCCTGTCTATTGCCTGAGGAGAAAAAAAAAAAAAGAAAGAAAAAAAAAGCTTTTAAGGAAATAAAATTCCCAAGAGGAGGGATATCAAGGACTCCCTGCTTCAAGGACTAGCCACTTTAAATACCCCTGGATCTCTATTTTCCCACCTTTCCAGGGACATAATATGTTAAACAATAGTGGAGAATTACTTGTGTTGTGCAAACATTTTCTCCTTTTTGGATTAGCCTGGCCCCTTAAAAAGTCAGGATTGCTGAAATCACTCTGCCATTGTTCAGGGAAATAATCTTGATGTAGACTAAATCCTGCCATCACCACAACCACCATCATTAACTTCAGCCCAACCATTCACCACCAACTGGCAGGCAAGGTAGCCCAGGTTAAACAGCAAGGTACCCCAAATAGAAAAAAAAAAAAACATGTATTATTCTCATTGAGGAGGATTTGTTGTTCTTCAGTTGTTTTTAGTCATGTCTGATTTGTGACTCCATATGGATTGGGTTTGTTTGTTTGTTGGTTTTTGCCAATGTTTTTTTATTTTCTTCTCTTGCTCATTTTACAGAAGAATAAATTAAGGAAAACAGGGTTAAATGACCTTTCCAGGGTCACACAACTTATAAATGTCTGAGACCAAATTTGAACCGAAGAAGATAAATTTTCTTGACTTCAGGTCTGGCTTTTTATCAATTGTACCACCAACTTCCTTAATTTGAGGATTTAATCCATAATCATTACTGTCACCTCTTAGACCCTTATAGAAGTTGTTTAGCAATCCACGTGCAAGAGATTTGTGAGCCTTGCCACCATCATTCAGGAAAAGAATAATCCAAAGGAAGGAGGCTTCCCAACACCAACTTTTGGAAAAAAGGCAGTCCTCAATCCTGAGAAGCAGTAGAAATGGCCATATATCATAAACTCAAAAGTAGCAATGGAGAAATCCTGCTTCTTGCCAGTACTCTGGTGCCAGCATCCTAATCAACCATAGCTACTGAAGACCAGGAAAAGAAAATTCTCACTACCAAAATCCTTGGCCTTTTCCAATATTTCAACAACAGAATTGATATGGTTTTATTAACTAAAATGCCAGTAAAGAAGATGTTTATATATCTATCTTATTTCCCTTTATACTCCAGGCAGAATGGATTTATATGTGTTAATATTACCAGGCTTGACCATGTATCCTCTCGGTATACCCTTAGGACCGTCTACTGTGAAATTTAATCTTCCTATATGTGTTTTTCCTCTTTATTAGAATATGAGCTACTTTAGAGGAAGGATTATCTTGATTTTGTATTTGTATCTCCATAACTTAGTAAAGTTCATGATATATGGTATGTGCTCAAAAATGGCTTTTATCATTCATTTGTTCATTCATTCTCCCTTTGTAGTTCAGTCTGCAATACTTTTAACCTGCAGACTTCAAGTCTATATGATATGGGAAATAAAGGTGTTTAAGATAGATTTCCTGCAGGGACACAGGTATTTCTGTTTCCCTTCCCTGTTTTACTATTATATTTCATTATAAATAATAATGATGGGAGAAACATATTCCAAACCAATTATTGCTCTATTTTTTCTCTTCAGATGAAAAAGAAATGTATTGTGAGTTGAAGACACTTTGGGGTTAGATACTTAGGAGACAAGCCCCATGGGTTGGAAGATGTTTTCTATTACTATTCCTATATTGTTTACTAGTCTCCTAAATTTTAGGTAGACCTGAGAACTAAAAAACAAAAAAACTCAAAAAACCCCCAATTCTCTCCCTCTCCTCAGAAAACCAGCTTTCTTCCACTCTGATCAGCTAGGCTCTATTCCTACTCCCCACTTCCAAACTTTCCTCCCACCAGGTCTTCCTTTTTCCTGTAAACTGATCTTTCAATCTCTGCATTTTAGGCAAATTTTTCTTACCTGGAAGAAGCTAACCATCCTGGGATTTTTTATAGGGTTTTTGTTTGTTTGTTTGTTCACTTTTTTGACATAGTTTTTTCTATACTGATATCATGGATTTTATGAATAAAATGCTTCAGAAATTATGAAGTACAATAGAAATATGAGTTATGCTGCTGATGATAAAATATTTTATTACTTTGGCACATAGATAACTAAATGGTTTCATATCTTGAGAGAATGAATATTCTTGATATACTCATAGCACAACTTGGACACTTGGGAGAACTGGAAATAGAAAATGTTTAATTTTCATGTCACAAAATAGAAGCTATATGGAGAACTCTAGAAAATAATTAGGATTTCTAGCTTCCTTTGAATCAGTTTGGTGTGCTGGTTTTGATTTATTCCTCTTTTCTCTTACTGTAGAGTTTTGTTTATGTTGTACTTCATAACTAGATGGTTTCCTTCTCACCTCTTCTAATTCAGAATTTGCCTCCTCCACAAAGCTTTTCCAGACAAAGTGACCCTTTATCTTTCTCTATGTACATGTGACTATCTCAGCATTTAATTGTGACCATATCCTCAAGAGGAAGGGCTCAATATGACATGCCCCAAAGGATTCAGTGGTGTCATAGATAGTTTGTGGCCAATTGATTAATTAAATTAAAGGTCTCATGTCAGCATTAGAGATGTTACCTATTATTTCTATCTCTAAATATAACATTTGCCCTTTATTTTCACTTTAAATTGCAATCTAATTAACAAATAAAGTAATTAAGCAGTTAGATGACATAGAAGATAGAACTTAGCAGAGCATAGATATATGGTTAAATCTATTTAAACAGACTCTCTTAAATGACAGTTTCCATGAATTTGCCTGACATCTTTTTAAAAATTAATCTAATTTTCATGACATCACTATCATTTAGTTCAGTTCTCTCTTTCCTTAGGAAAAGGGGAAAAAGAGAGGAAAATTTGTCACTAATGTATATTGGGAAGGAAGGGACAAATCACTGATGTCTTTGAAAAAGTATAAAGATGCTGCAGTATCTTCTCAATTCTTATGAGCTCAACTGTCATCAAACAATGATGACAATCAATGCAATCTGGCATTACCTTCTTGTGTAATCTCAAATAACTCAATTGTGATCAGCCATATCTAGAAAATAAGGAAATTGGAACAGATATACTCTCTAAAGTCCCTTTCCATTTTGAAAAATAAACAAAAACAAACATGAGTCTGTAATTATATGGCCAGGGATGTAGGGGGTATTTAATTTTAGATAGTTTCCATACTTTTACTTGTATCAAGAGAGAACTGAGGGAGTATCACTTGAGTCCTTGATTTAGGAGAGAGTGTAATCACTAAGGATGAAATATGCAATGTCAGAGAGGGGAAAATACACTATTTGGATACCTCAAAGGACACTGAGGATACGGATCCTCTGAACATTCCCAAATCAAGTTAGATTTTTTTCTTTTAATATATGACAGCTTTAGAAGAGATGAAAAGGACAAAATGAACTAAACATGGCATAAAAGGGGCAAGGTTATTTTAATATGCAGAGAGACCCAGAAAGTACCCATGAAGGTTTGGAATAAAAACTACACAAAATTATTTCTTAATATGCCTGCAGATTCTCCTGGAGTAATCTTTTTCCAAGGGGAAAAAAAAAAAAAAGGTTAGATTCCTTCCAACAGAAATAGTCTGACATTGGTTTAAAACCTATATGTTTGATTTACTGTATCATTTTGCCTTGGTCCATGATTTCCTGGTTTCATATGTCCATAGTGCAAGCTACCTGATTTTTTATATTATATAACTTGAGTTTCCACTTATACCAGGTATTCACAATAATACATCTACTATAATTCATTCATATATCTGTGTGCATATATATATATCATTTATAATTAATTCATATGTATAGCTACATATCTTTTCCTCTAAAATGGCAACTAAGAGCCATAGACAGATTTTCAATAGCAAGTTCTGAACTGCTTGTAGGGATGTAAATATCTGAGACATCAGATTCTGATTGCTGAACTCATTAATCAAGAAATTCTATAAACTGTGCAAATACTTGAAGTCTCAGCATGAAGAACTCTTTGTGTAGAGACTTCCCCATCAGCACAGACCATAATTCATCAATAACTTGATGTATAAAACCTGGAGAGTTGCCAATCACAATTAGTAAAAGGAAATGTCACCTCACAAATGTAAGTTACACAAATTGTTTTCTGGATTCCTAGGCTTGAGAAAAGTTCAACGAAACAATAATAACTGTTATAGTATCATTTGTCTTGGATTGTGTGTGTGTGTGTGTGTGTGTGTGTGTGTGTGTGTGTGTGTGTGTGTGTGTGTGTAACTTGGATAGGAATACTTTTGGATGGAATAAATCCCTGTCCATCTTTTAATAAGCATCTTAGGTATACAGCCCAATGAGTTACTTCTTTTCACTCAATCCATATTCTATGGCTGAATATTATTGGAATTTTTGTCCATGAATCAAAATAGATCTTACATCATCCCTCAACATATGTATGCCCCAATAACTGGATTAGATGTCAGTGTCTTACCTAAGTAAACGCAACTGAATCAAAACCCAATGGCCCTTCCTAACCAAATCCTAGAAGTCCAGTAATAGAATCTAGGATGAAAATACTTGGTAAATGATAGTAGAATCTATTTTTTCTTCATTAGTCAGCTCTTAGATTATTATGAGATATTTGTGTTCAAGTTAAGAAATGGAAATATTATCTAAAGTGGCTCTAGCTTTAAATTAGAGTTACCAAATTTTGTGATATTATTAAATATATTTTATTGTAGTATATTCTTTTTTATGCAAAACCCAAACATTTCATAATACTTCTGTTATTCAACTAGCCTTTGATTTTTTGACATTTTATTTCATCATCATCTTCATTCATGAATACATAGGTTCCAAATCCTAATTTTTAAAAAACTATGAAAATAAATTATCTAAAATTTGTTATGGGCCAGAACTTGAAATAATAAGAATCTAAGTAGAATTGAGGAGATAATGGTTAAATCTAGTTTAGCATTGATTTAATCCTACAACAAATAATGGTTTCCTAGTAATATAATGATTGGTTTGTACTCAGTGTGTAGCATCTAAGCTAGAAGCCTCAGCCAGGGAGATTCAGAGATTCAGAGACAGAAGGTTGGAGGCTGAAGTCTGGAGCACAAGCCCTTGGACTCTGACAGATTCATCCCATCTCATACCACCTTCAAGGCAGGCTCTCCTCCTTTACTTCTCCACTGAAACCAAGACTCCGGAAGACCCTCAAAAAACTAGCTGCACCCCAAGTGAAGGAAATGGGACTTTGAAGGAAACAATAAAGGATTTGGACTTTTAACATCTGGCTACTCATGTGGTGATTACTGAACTGAAACAAAGGCTGCCTCCAGAGACCCCAAGAAAATCTCAACAGAGAACATTACATTTTAGAGAGAATATTACAAAAATTGTCATTGGACTAATTCTATTTCAGTCTATTTTGGAATTTTTTCCCATCTGTTTCCAATCTCATCCTTCTAGAAAGCTGACCATATCTGAATATAACTATACTATAGATTGAAATCAGATTTTGTGCCCAAATCATTTTAAGACCTTGTAGGGAACTACCAATTCAATGTTATAATAAGTACTATCTTAACCCCAAATATCTCTGTATTACAGAAAATATGACCAGATACTTAGGGAATCTCCCTAAGAGGCAAGTCCTAAAGTTATTTCACCATGCAACATGGCTATTATAGATGGTATGAGACTCCATCCAGCTGCTTGGTTATTCTTGCACACACTGACTATTGAAGAGTATGTATCATGATGCGGTACATATGAAGTATAGGCCTAGGTGTAAGATCATTGAAACAAATCAAATGCAACACATGCAAATTAGTGAAATGCTACTCTATGGTCATCATGGACTTTCGCAACAAGCAATTCATCCTCCTTATTAATAATGATAATGATAATGACAGTTACAAAGGACTTTTCAAAGCATTTCATATGTTTTATTTAATTTGATATTACATTTATGAAACTAAGGATAGAGAGAAAAAAGTGACTTTATCAACAGAGTGCATTACAGACTGTTTAAACAGAAAGAGGAGATGGATGAGGATTTTGTGAAATGGATCACAAGTGACTGGAGATCTCACTATCCAGATGATATTTGCTTGTGCTCTCTCTGTGAAACAGATCAGTTTCTTGGTTTATTTTATTGATAATTTCACCCTTCAAAATATGAAGCTAAGAATAAGTGGTCATTCTATTAAACATCTAATTCTCAAAATGAGGAAATGATTTCTGAAACAGATATGAAGGGATTCTTGGAGGAAGTGATTGTTTTATCAAAGAGTTTATGCAAAAAAGGAGAGGAAATTTGAATATATTCTCACATGTAAACCAAATTTTTTTGTTTTTGTTTTTGTTTTTTTAATTAAAAGGTTTGGAGAAAATTTGGATATGATCTAACGAAATGAAATTCAGCTGAGGAGAGACAGAAGCTATTTGAGAGTGAAACTTTGTAGATTCAAAGGCAAATAATACTATTGAGAGGGAAAGTTGAGATTTGTCTGAAGAAAACAAAATAGATACATAAGGAATACACTCATCAATTTTAATTTTAAAAATAAATTAGATAAATGGAAATAAGTCCAAAATATGAATGGATAATTGAATATGCTGTTTTATAAAAATAGTGTCAGGAAAGTCACAAAATAAACTGAGTTTGTTGAAAATAATGGAACTTCATTTGTGAAAGGTTATGTGACTTTCCCAGGATGATAGAAACTGTAAGTAGCAGAAATGGGACTCAAAAATAAAATCTTCCAGCTAACTCTGCATCAATTTTTTCCCCATTATGCTGTAGTTACACTGCAATAATTCATCACTAACACCATTAATATAGATGCCTTGACAAAGATTATTCCTTTCAAAGCATGCCAGAAGATATCTGTGGCTAGTCTTTTTACTCCTTTTTTCCTTCACAAATAATTCTAATTTGTGGAGCTCTTTAATCAGCTAATTTCTGACTGAGAACATTGATTTACCATATTTTCCACATTTGTATAGGAAAATGAATTTAAAATTTTGATCATATAGAACTATATTCAATGTTATTCTTATATATAAATTTTAAAAAGCCTCAGGACACCAGTAAAGCAATATGGATATTTTCTCCCCCACCTTGTCTTGCTTGCTTTGGATTCTATATATATTTCAAGTAAGATGATACATGCAAAGGAATTTGCACATCTTTAAGTGCTATGTAAATGCTAGCTGTTTTATTATTATTGCTGTTATAGCTTTTATTAAGTGCCTACCATGTGCTGCATACTTTCCTAAGTAATTATTATTATTGTTGCTATGATTGTCATTACTATTAATATACTTCATTAAGCTATATAACTCACAAGCTGATTTTTCATCTTTTTTGAAGCAGATCATAATCCTATATAAAATGTATTCTTTTTTTTATTTTTAAATGTTTATTATTCGAAAATCAACTGTGAAGGCTTCATTGCTTTGGCATTTCTGCCTTCAAAAACATTTTAATTATTATTTATAATAAAAGAAGGGTTGATGTTAGACATATCTTTTTTTATTAATTTTATAATTATAACTTTTTTTTGGACAGTACATATGCATGGGTAACTTTTTAGAACATTATCCCTTGCACTCACTTTTGTTCCAAATTTTCCCCTCCTTTCCTCCACCCCCTCCCCTAGATGGCAGGCAGTCCCATACATATTAAATATAATTACCAATGTATTCTAAAAAAAAAGTCCTGCACATATAGTAGAAAACCTGGAACCACAATTTGGTAATCACTCAATCAAGTTCTTTTCAATAACAACAGCAGCAACAAAATAAAAACAAAACCCCAGAATAGTAGCTTTTAATCTCAAAATATTAGATAATCTTGAAGGCATATCTAATCTAGTATTTCCATTTGTCCTCTGCCTTGATGAAAGTAATTCACAATATATGATAACACAGCTCAGTTTTTTGCCTCTTCTTGTATATATGGTTTTGGAACTAAGAATGTTTTATTTTATATTTTACAAACCATGAAATTTTTATTTGTATAAGTAAAAATCATCCTTGGCATTTGGGCTACACAAATCAGGCAGAAGGCCTGATTTATCTCCTAGTTTGCAGATTCTTAACTAAGATTAAAAGATTATAATGCCTCCTTACTCAAATTTAGTTTATGTAAATAATAAAATAGTTCACAAAATTATGTAAAATTGGCTCTATGAGAATTCATAATAATTAAGTCATAAAGGCTATAGATCCAAAGACCTGTGCTATATATAGTGTGTGATAATCAGGCCTTCAATTTGGATGAGATTTACAGTATAAGAATCACATTGAATATTGTTCTCTATGATCAATTGAAAAGTAGTTTAAAAATTTGCAGAAAAATGAATATACTTACATGAGATGATGAGTGGTGAAATGAGCAAAAATAAGAGAATGCATACAAAAACAGCAATGTTGTTTCAGGAAAAAAATTTTAAGTATATAAATCATGTTGACTATTATAAATATTCAAATTAATTACAAAGGACATATGAAGTATATGTAACCAGAAAAAGAACTAAGAGATAGAAGTATTGAATGGTTTTATATATTATATATACATATATACAGACCTATTTAGGTATTTGTGTGTATATGCATATATATATATATATATATACATATATATATATATATATATATATATATATATATATATGTATGTATGTATGTATAATTTGTGCCTAATAGTCATATCTACAGGAGAGGGGAAAAAAGGGAAAAAAAGTATAACTTTATAATATATTTGAAAGCAACAGCAAGTTATACATAATAGACTTGAAGTTTCAAGTTAATCATTTTTTTTTAATTATCCCATGTCATAGAAATGTTTTATTCCTTAAATTAAAAAATGCTTTAAATTTAAAAAGAAGTTGGAAGAAACAAAGATATTTGTACTCTGGTTTAAGGCTAAAATTCTATCCTCTACTTGGGAGAAGAGAGGCAGGGCTGGAAGGGACGGAGAAAGGAAGGGAAGAACGTAAGACAGGAAGAAGAAAGACAAGAAAACCAGAATAAAGAGGAAAGGTAGTAGGGAGGAAGGGAGAAATAAAGGGAGGATGAAAGGAAAGGAAAGGGAATAAGCATTTGTAAAGTGCCTACTATATGTCAGGTTAAGTACTTTAAACATATTATCTAATTTAATCCTCATAATAGCCCTGGGAAAAAGATGCTACTATAATTCTCATTTTGGAAATGAGGAAACTAAGGTAGACAGAGGTTAAATGACTTGTCTAAGCTCACACAGCTTATAAGTGTCCAAACTAGATGTGAACTCAGATTTTTCTTCTTCTCAGCCCAACACTCTATTCATTGCATATTATTAAGATGCAAAACAGAACAAGTCTCTCTCATCACTTCCAAACCCAAACAGCCTGTTGGGCCTTGGAAAGGATACTGGTAGTCTTGTGTATGTACAAGTTAAGCCAGAAGACATGGTTCTTCCATCTAATGAAAGGAACAAAAAAGATTCATTGAGCAAACAAATGCTCATAGTGAATAATCTTCATGTTTAGTACATAGCACCTAAAAAGTGCTTATTGATTAATTGGTTGACTTATTCATTGACTATTATACTTCTTTTATTCCACAGTAATAGGTAAGTATAAATTTAGAGAAAAAATTTAGAGAGGGCTGGGGTGCCAGAATACCTTTGGAAATATCAGAGTGAAAGCACTCAAAACCTCCATAAGATTTCAAGAAAGAAACTTTTCTTTCAGTAAACTTTTAAAGTTACTGCAAGGCATTAACGCTCATAGAGAAGCCTAATTAACACAGTTTGGGGTTAGTCATTAATAGTGGTTTCTGCCTATATTAACCTGACCCGTACAGGTTAGTTCTTTTATTATTTCCTTCTCTTTTCAGAAATATAACAATTAATGAGATTGTTGAGTGGTGGGACCACACAGGTCACTGTTCTCCTGGGAAAACTACATATCTCTCTAATACCAGTATCTAAGACTTTGACCCAGGTAGATACAGAAACAACCAGCCAAAGAAGAAATACCAAGGAACTATCAATGGAGTTCTTTAGTATATAAGGTCTCTCATAAACATTTGATCTCTGCAAGTATAGAGTTCCCACACTGCAATAACTTTTCCTATGAAAGAAGGCAACTGATCAAATCATCACATCAAATCCTTCCTTGATGATAATTCATCAGATTTGTTTTGTTTTCCAGAAGGCATGTGTGTGTGAATAGGGAGGGGGGTGAGAAGGTGGGTGAGGGAGGGAATAACCAACATGGTTCTAGATGTATGGGTCTGTTGTAATAATCAATATGGGTCTAGATATATTACAACATGTTTTTGCTTCCTAATAGTTGGTCTCTTCCAGACACAATTAGCTACGGAATTTTTAGTTCAATAGACGGAGAGTTGATTAAAAAAAAAAAATAATGGGTGTTTGCTACATGTCAAACATCCTGTTATATATTTTGGATACAAATATGGAAGAAAAAGAAGTCCCTGTCCTCAGGGCATTTATAATTCTATGGAGAAAACAACATACAAAAGAAGCAGTTGTTAAAAATGGGGTACTCTAGTCTAGAAAATCAGAGGAACAGTCAGATAGGGAAGTAGATAAGAATATTCCATCTAAGAGCAAGGTAATGGTAGAATTGATATGATCATGGTTCATAGTCTCAGAATTAGGAATGGAAGTGAAAAGAAAAGAAAACCCATACTGAGACAAGGCAACCTTCAAGGACAAGATGGGGCTGATCACAGCATTAGGGGGAAGTGAAATATGGCAGATTTTTTTTTTTTTCTTCCCGAAATAGGGGTAAGGAGAAAACTATTACTTATCAGAAGAATGGGATTCTTGGGCAAAAATTTCTCCAATGTATGATGAAAAGGAGATCAAGATTTCAGTGTGAAATAAAGCATGACTTAGGCTATCCTGTCACAGCTTTACTCTTGAGAACAAGTTACCTCTATGATAGAACGGCCTTTCTTATCAATTGTCCCTGGGAGAGGAATGAGGAAGTTCAAGATTCTCTAATTTAGAAAAGCATACTCTTGATCACAAGCTAAACCTTTAGGTACATAACAAGGAATAATGTATATGATTCACAACTTAAATGGAATGCAAGGATGTTTTACTGTGAGATTCTCTGTCCTCTGTTACCCAGCCCCCAAATGTGGCTTCTCTCAATTCTGTGTCCACCCTGAGTGAAAACTTCCATAGATACCTCTTTTAAAGCTGGCAATATTTTAGGAATTCCGAGAATCTGGGTCAAAGAGTCGCCAATGACACATCCAAAATAGTAACATTTTACTTTTTCTCCCTTTCTCTTCTCAGGATAAAACAAAGTGAATGGCATTAAAATGCATTAGTCTGATCAGACAGTATGCTAATGTGCAATCTGTATAGTTCTGGGTCAGTGACACTTCAGTTCCTGCCTCACTGATTGAAAGGGGCCTGGTGACCTGGGAAAATTGGTTTGACAGTCTTTCCCTTTACCTCAGCCATAGAGTGTGTTACATTCAGGACCCAGATCATATTGCATTGGGTTAAAGAAGGCTGAGATTGTCATTTTAAACTGCTTTCAAAAACCAGAAAAAAGATTCTACTGTTAATAACCTAGGATTTCAGTTGAATATTAAATCTTATTCATTGGTTAAGCACTATTATACTAAAAAAAAAAAAAACTGTCTATGGCTTGAAAGATAGATTTAAAAGTAAAATTTTGAAAATGTACATACATATGTAGTATTTCAAAGTTAATATAATCTAGGGGAGAATTAACTAAAACTAACAAGTTTGAAAGAATTGATTCTGTTTCCAAAGCATCCCCCCTTCTTTCTGCAATTTTATTATCACTAATGCATACGATTTCACAGGAGCCAAGAAGTACTGAATTTAAATAAGTACTTGTGGAACCATAGCACCAATTATGCACTCCACAGCTATTTACACCCTATGGTGATCAACTAGCAGTGGGAAGTAAAATTGATAACATACTGGTACATTCACAATTATGGGTCAGATTTCAACAAGCCTATTTGAACAGTTCCATTAGGTCTTACTTGAAACGCTTATTTGCATTTATTTTTGACCAACTCCAGAAAAAAAGCATGTTATGCATTTTAATATCTAGTGGTCATAGGAACTTTTTTTTTTTTTTTTAGTAATGAATGCAATATCCCAAAGGGAGTTGTGATCTTTTAGAAATGAAGATTCTTTTCAATGATTCAGAATAGAACTGATCCATGTCTGCCCAACTCATGTGACTAATTCCATGTTTCCCCATAAATTTACCACAATTGGTCCACCCAATGTAATGGAATCTTTCCTCACATTTGGTTGACATGATATGGATGATAAGGGGAAACACAAAATGTCCATACATTGTCAATCTACTGCTTTAGCTATGACGGTGTAAGATTAGATCTTTTGGTTTTTTTTCCTGGTTGAATATTTTCCTTGATGACAGCACTTATGCCATATCTTCAGCAATATTACTTATTGTTAGTATATTTATAGACTGTTCACAATCATCATAAAGATCTCCATTCCTTTTTCCATATTCCCCAACATCATTTCATCAGAGACTATGGCATCCATGCTGGAAGAAAGTTGATCTTAAAAAAGTATATTCCAATAATGGAAGAGAAATGAAATTAAAATTGTACTGAAATATGTTCTGAACAAAGTTAGAATTTGAGTGGTATATTACCTTTAGGTTTTTTTTTGTTTGTTTGTTTGTTTGTTTTTGAGATTTTTGTAGCTTTTATAAAATTCATTAATGTGAATCTTCATTGAAATTTTGAAATATAGTGTTTCTTTCTATATTATAATTATTCCTGAAATAAAAATCTTTTTTTGAAAAGAGAGAGATAAAGTCACTTACTCAAAAGTTGGGGATTATGAAGACAAGATATTTGGATGATCTTTTGGACTGAATATATTATTCTTTTAACCAGAGGATTCCTTTCAAGCATGAACAGCCTTGATCTACAAAAGGGATTGAAAGCAATCTTTAATTTTTAATTGCATAGGATTTACTTGAGAAATGTTTATCTTTATCTACTTTCCTCTTTTGAAAATACTTTTTTCTCAAGCTAAGGATCTCCTGATTGCTACATAGTCAATGTTTGAATGAAATTGCGTATGTCAGGTGTAAGTGAAGATTTTTTGGAAGGTAGAAGCCAGGAGGAACACTGTTCAAATTCTTTTGATATGTCCCTATTCTGAAAGAATAAAAACTCAAGGACACTTCTCCCTTTTGCTTCCAATCTTCCTTCTTCTTTATGCTCATTCCTCTCCAAAGCCCAAAGCACCTGGTAGAGAAAGGGATATGATTATGATATAAGAGGCTGTTAGTAGATATTTGGTTTAAGGGGCTCATTCCAAGTTCACTCTTGGAATCAAGATCTCAGTGTTTATTCACTATAATGAGAAAACAATAGAAGGGATAAAGTATATTTATTTTCTACCAATTATCACTTGAAAGGAGAAATGTGATCTTGAAGAAAAAAAATGCAAATCCATTCTCAACTTCATGATGGAGTGTCTATAAGTCAATCACCTGGCTTATATTTTCCACCTCCAGAAATCTTCAGATATTTTCTATCATTCGAAAAGGTATGGGTATATTGTTAGCCTTATTTTCACTATACAAACATGACATTTAGAAAAATCTTTTATTAATTTAAAAATCTCAGTAAAGTAAAGGCTAAATAAATGCTGGTGCAGTAGAAAGAACTAGAACTTTTGCCATAAGAAATTACATAATTATAGCTAAAGAGAAATTTCCTAAAGTTAATTCAATGATCGTGGAAACAGGAAAAAAAAAATCACATACTTTAATTTGTCAAATCATTGTGGGAAAAGCAACCATCTCTACATGAATACAATATATTTACAGGAGCTTTATGGGAATTTTATTAAAAAATGAGAAATTATAATTACATGATTATGTGTATTTACATTAATCACATAATGCTAATCACATAAATAAGAAATACTTTAAAATATTACTTAAATGAGCATCTAATTACCTCAAAAACCACTCCCATAAGAAATTAGTATTAAAAAGAGAGAGACAAATACACAAAAATGAAGGAAAACAGACTTCAAAGAATTAGAGTCCAAACTTTTTTGTAAGACTTCAAGGCATGACTTGTATCCTTTTTCAAGCACAGAGTTCCCTTAGAAGTTAAAGAAAGCTTCCTTGAAGAGATAAACAGAAATGCTGGAGGGGGGATTAAAATCTAGGCCATAATTCCCATGTGAAGGGAGTGTAAACATCTTCTTAGCACAGTCACACAGGCAAATGAAGAGGCAGCTAAACTCCAAGAGTTAAAGATAGAAATAATGTCAGTCAGAATGTTCTGTCATCTAATTTTTATTTCCCTTGTCAACCATCAGGAACTTATAAGAGGTGAAAAAATCCTTTTCTCAAAACCGGAATTTTCTTGCCTGTACGCCTAGAGGCGTGAAAAGTTCTGGCAGCTGTGGTAATGATGACTGAGTGCCTTGCACATAGTAGGAACACAAAAATGTACTGACTGATTTGTTGACATATATGCAAAGCAGGGATTAGTGTCAAAGACATGATCTTATCCCTTCTCAGAGGACAAGAAAATAAGTGGACAGAGGACAGTCAATAAATGTTTCTGATTGATTGGCTGATGATACTGATAATCATTCTTTAAAACAAAAGTTTTAAAGCCATCTAAAAGAGCCACCTATAAGATGATATTGAAGGGTGGGAGGGGCTTGATTTTAGTATTTTTAACTTTCAGTTCCCCAGAAGCAGCAAATCCTAACCCATTTCTTTATTATTCTTCCTTGTATTGAAAGATAAGCTTCTTGAGGGCTAGAAATGTATTGCTGACTTGTCTTTGTATTTACAGGGTTTAGAAGTGTGTCTAATATGAAGTACATGATTAATCCAGCCTCTCTTTTCTTTTTTCTGTCTTTTTGATTCGTGTATCTCTGTCTTTTTCTCTGTCTCCCCAGAGAGAAAGAGAATAGCTGGGGGCTCTCCTTCAGTTTCAGAGAAATATCAATCAAACCATTTAAAGCAGTTCACTGAAAGGTACCTTTAGGGTGTTTAGAAATTTTTGTTCTTATTGTTATTGTTCAGCTGTTTTAGTCATGTCCAATTTTTCACAATCCTATTTGAGGTTTTCTTGGCAAAGATACTATAGTTTGCCATTTCCTTCTCCAGTTCATTTTACAGATGAGGAAACTGAGGCAATGAGCAATTTAAGTGACTTGCCCAGGATTGCATAACTTACAAGTGTCTGATGCTTGATTCTAGGCCAAGTTCTCTATATACATTACACCACCTAGATGCCCCTTTCAACACATTAAGAATCAATCTTCTTCAGGAATCACATTTTTCTGATGAAGTCTCTAACATCTTTTTGCTCTCCCCTTATTTATAGTGACAGACAGGTAAGACAACATGGGAGATGTAGACAATCTAGTTCAAAGATGCTCTTTCTGTAAACCTAGCTCATGTCAGACTAATCAGCCTCCATGAGCAGTAAAAATAAATAGTCTTGAAACCATCAGTATCTGGGAGCATGCTTGTTTGGTAAATAGCTAGTGTGAGTGTCTGTTGTTTCCATTTTTCTTGCATTCTGTATAGGTAAATGCAATTTATGTTTCATTTATTGTATACATTGAATTTTGAACTTAGTTAAGTCAAGATCAGCAGAAATGTGATTTGTAGGTCAAGAATGAGAGAAAAGTATGCATCCTGCAGTTTCTAGTACCTTGAAAGGGGCAGCAAAACTCTTTAAGTAACATAAATGATGTGGACTCAATGAGCTCTAGGTCCCTTCCTTGTAGTTTTAAATATGATGTTCTCTAAAGTTCAGAATTCAGTGTTCTCTAAAGTTCAGAATTCAGTCATTGCACCTCTGCTACCTTACAATGAATGTCTGTATAACTTCAGGGGCAGCGTTGTGAGGGTTAATTGTTTTAATAGTCTTTTCATCAGATGTTGATGGAAAATGGAAAACTAGAAAGAAAAAAAAAATTAGGCCCCACTTTTTGATTAATTTTCAGACTTTATATTTACATAATTCTTTCATCTCATCACCTAGAATCCCTTTATAAATGGTAACTCCAAACATTTATAAGAATACTTTTCAAAGAGGCAGATGGGAAACCTAATTATTTCTATTTTTCATGCATATATCCTGTATTAGGAGATTATCAATAAGAGCCTATTGTTGTGAGACTTAGAGCAATCCCGAGAAGTTTCATTTCCCCTCACCTGTATAAAAAGTGACCTAAATCTTGTCAGCTACATAAGGTATTTTATTTCTTTTAGAGCCTGAGACATAGGTAATCTTTTTCTATATAGGTTCTGAAGTGAATCTATCCCGGGCCAAACAATATTGCTCCAGAACATCTGTGGAGATTAGAGTGATATTACGTACCCTTCTATTTCATATCCTATGACAACTGAGAAATTCCTAGGGCACAAGGAATAGTTGATACATATACTCCTTAATGTGTTCTGTGAGGTTGAATCTAACTCAGCATTAGAAGCTAGAAGATAGAACGAAGAAAGAAAGATAATGAAAGAATGAAAGAAAGAAAGAAAGAAAGAAAGAAAGAAAGAAAGAAAGAAAGAAAGAAAGAAAGAAAGAAAGAAAGAAAGAAAGAAAGAAAGAAAGAAAGAAAGAAAGAAAGAAAGAAAGAAAGAAAGAAAGAAAGAAAGAAAGAAAGGAAAGAAGGAAGGAAGGAAGGAAGGAAGGAAGGAAGGAAGGAAGGAAGGAAGGAAGGAAGGAAGGAAGGAAGGAAGGAAGGAAGGAAGGAAGGAAGGAAGGAAAAAAAATATAATTTTCCCAAAAGAATCATGAGTGTCTGCATGGAAGCAATATATCAAAGTCTTTGTAAACTCTGATATCATAGTACCAATATTTTTAGTACTTTGTATTATTGTTGTTGTTATTGCTGTTAACAACAATAGATGAGGAATTGGGGCAAACGGTATAAGGTTCTTGTTCAGAGTCACGTTTCTGAGGCTATATTTGAACTGAGGAAGACATGTCTTCTTGACTTCCAGCCCATTCCTTTAAATACTCATTTCCTAGCTCAGTGGCAGTAAGTTCCATTTCCTGGAGTTCAAAAAAATATTACAACTACTTAATAAATATTTATTCTTTGCAAGCCACATAATATTTCTTAATTTAAACATTTTCTTTAGAAATATTGACTTATCTTGCCATCTCCTTTTGTATCATATCCTAGCATGTTTTCTGTTTATCCTTTAAAACACCTAGGCAAGATTAATATTCTTTTGACCCAAGTATGGATGGATGTATAAAAACACTTCAAATGATCAAGATTACATCTTGATTATGAATGAGAAATAAATCCAGGAAAAAGATTTAGAAAATAACTCAATTGTGTACTGAATGCATTCTTCAGCCAGTAAGTTGGAAAATTGTTCAGTAATAATAAGAGGTAAGCGGCTGTTGTGCATGGACATATATTTTCAGAGAAAGACAGTGATTTTTTTTTAAGGAGTTCTGATGATACTTCTTGTGTTCTGCCTTGTGCAAATGCTATTTGCATGGAAACCTTGGATGTCTTTACTCAAAGTAAAATAAAAATAAAAAAAATTACAAATTAAGGGGATAAGAGTTATTTCTCTTTAGAAATACCATTTTAATTTACAAATTTGTTGTCCTTTTCATCTTTCAAGTTGTCATTCAGAGAATGTACAGATTAATTCCTGTATAAATCAGGTTACAGAAATATAACCTATTTTGAATGGGACTGTAGGATGTATTTTTACCTAAATGTGATATGAAATATTAATATATATTCAAAATATATAATTTATCTGCATCAGAATTGCAATTTTAATCAGGACATTTGTTATGATTTAACTGCAATTGACAATTTATCCCAATCTAACTCTATACATTTTCAAATGGCTAGGGAGAAAAAAATTCTAAGAGAACAAATTTATAAGAGTATATTAATTTTTTTAAAAATTCAGAGGAAAACTACAGCAAGTTTGGCTTACACTCTAAGAATGAATGCTGCACTTACTAGGAAAAAGAAAATTTCTCTAAGTCCCTGAAGAAGAGACCACATCATTTAAATAGGAATAAGTAACATTTACTTAAACCTTAGAGTTTCAACAAAAAAATTTTATGACTTTACAATAGAAATAAACTCAGCTGCATAAGTAGTTTGAGAATACAAATTTTAAAAAGCAGCATAAGTGGTTTAAGAATATTAGTAAACCTTACCTATTTTGCAATAATTGGATTGGATTGGATTTCATAGAGCAGTCTATTTTCTCTTTGCTTCAAATATTTATTTTATCTTTGTATCTCTAGCATCTAACACTATTCCTGGAACAAGCAAAATACTTAACAAAAGGCTTGCCAATCAATTCATGTATGGATGATGTTGTTGTCTCTTAGAGTTAAGGTTAAAGCAGTGATGGAGACTCACTTGCCTTGCTCTCCCAAGCGTGGAGAATACAATAGTCATGGCTACGACAGAACAGAGGAACAGAAGGAAGGGAACAAGATAATTTTTAAGAAGGAAAGAAATTCAGTGCCCTGATGTTCTCACAGGTCAAATAAAGGACTACATCATTTTTAATATAATTGTATTTTAGTTGTGAAAGTAAAGATGAGATAAAAGTAGAAGAAACTGGGGAGATGAGATGAATTGTAACTTTCCTTCACTTTTGAGTACCCTGGTCAATGATTGTTTTAAATAATGATTTAAAAGGGAGGTACAGGTCTGGGACATTCAGTCCTGGTTTTGTCATGCTGCTAGGACTTCTGCATTTTCCTCTATCTTGTTCTCTGTCTTTCTGTCTCATTCTTTTCTGTCTCTCTCTGTCTCTATGCCTAATCTCTAATCCCTGTCTAAAAATATTTTTGTCTTTCTTTTTCATCTTTTTTATTATCTTCTCTCTCCTTTGTTTTAGTCAGTTACCCACAGGTATTACTTAGCTCCTTTCATCTCATCAAGGGGTAAAATGTTACTTATTCCTATTTAAATGATGTGGTCTCTTCTTCAGGGACTTAGAGAAATTTTCTTTTTCCTAGTAAGTGCAGCATTCATTCTTAGAGTGTAAGCCAAACTTGCTGTATTTTAATTTATAGAACGCAGATGCCAGACGTTGATGTGAGCCAAGTTGGATCATTATAGTACTCTTGTACTGTGCCTTTCACATTGGCTTCCAATAGCTTACCATATTGATTTTACAATTTATGGCTTTCAAAGCCATTTGCAGCCCTGATCCTTCTTATAGTTCCAATTTGCTTATGTCAGTCATGAACATTAAAATCTCTCTGTGGCAGCATGTTTCCTTTGTCCCTCAGATTTTTAAAAGTTCAATTCATTTAAATTGGAATCGAAAGTTAGCATTGATTTTGTTTTTTAATGTCCAGTGTATCTCAGTTTGAAGCAGTATATGTTTTGTGCTTATTATATGAGTGCTTCAGACATCATCATCAATAACAGCATTATTTACCCTCTATCTTTATCAGTTCTACTTGGGTTATATTGTCTTATAAAATGATTTAGATAATTTGGTTAAGCTAAAACAAACAAACAAACAAACAAAACAACCCAATCAGGCACTTTCACGTTCTTTCTGAAGTTCTCTAGCTCTAAAGAGTTAAGATGTTTCAAAATAAAATTTAGGAAGTTACAGCTATGCCATTTTGTGTTTAATTTAATAATAGCTCATATATATTGATATTAAAGATTTACAAAGGGCTTTTCTCACTACAACCGAGTGAGAAAATTGAAGCTCAGAAAAGTTCTTCAGTTCTCCCATTGTCACAAGGCTAGCAAGTGTTAGAGGCAGGATTTGTCTAGACTGCTAAATAAAAATTCAGTGTATGTGCATGTGTATGTGTACATGTGTGTGTGTGTGTATGTATATATGTGTATTAACATCTCAAAATAAACTATTCAATCGGGTTATTGGGAACTAAAGGGAGGAAATTTAGAGATGATTTAGCCTAAACCCTTTATTTTATGAAATATGATATGAAAAAATGTAGATCTGCTAGATTATATCTCTTCATGAACTTGACTAACTGGCATTCAAATGAATTGCTTATCTTGACTTGATTCATCATCTATGACACATCTCATACTTTTTTTTCCAAAACACTCATACTTAAAGCCAAACCAGAAACCTTCATACTTTGCAGCATTCATAAATAATCCAGTGGAAGTTCCTATACCAAGAGATTCTATACATCTCAACATTCAAAAGCAAGGTGAGAAACTTCCCCATTTTGGAAAATGTGGCACCTGTATTCGTTCTACAGATACCATTCCCCATATACACTGACAAATGCATAATTGTTTTATATTTTATTTTAGTTCCACAATCTTCTCTAACTATTTTTTAGAAACTCAGGGTCTGAAATGTTTTATATTAATACTCCAGTTATTTCTGTGGAAAAGGTAATATGCTCAAGATGACAGTGTAATCTCTCTCTCAAACTCTCCCAGTTTTCCTCAAAAGCCACAGGAAACCAAACTTCTGAACAAAGCTCAAAAGAATGAAACCCCTCTCCTGCTCAATATAGACTGAAAAAACTTCAAGAAAGGTCAGTGAAAAGGGTGCTCAGCCCAGGTCAAATAGACTTCATAGCAAAGTTGGTTTAGTAGAGGAGCAAATCGGAAGGGTGGCCCCCAATATCAGCTTAGAAGGCATACTCTGGGAAACTAGGCTGTTTCCTGAAGAGAGTAGGCAAAGATCCCCCTACAAAACAAGGGGCCCTTGTGCTGAAAACTCAGAGGTGCATTGGGACAGCACCACTTTTAGCCCAGGATAAGAGTTACGCCTTAAAAGTTAAAAAAAAAAAAAAAGAGGAAATACTAAAAGGAAAGGAAAGAAAATGAGCAAGAAAAAAAAAAGAAAAGAACCTTGATCATAGAAAGCTACTATGATGACAGGGAAGACCATATTCTAACTCAGACTAGGACAGAATGTCCACAGAAGAAATCTCAAAGAGTGAGATAAATTGGTCTCAAGACCAAAAAGGATTTTTTGGAAATGGTCATAATAAAAGATTTCAAAAACCAAATAAGAGAGGTAGAAGAAAAACTGTGAACAAAAATGAGAGGTATACATGAGAGACTCAACAATTTGGAAAAGGAAGGAAAAATATTGTCTGAAGAAAACAACTCTTTAAACAGTAGAATAAAGCAAGTGGGAAAAGAGATACAAAAGATAACTGAAGGAAATCACACATTAAAAATTAGAACAGGACAAATTGCTAATGATTTTGTGAGACTGCAAAAGTCAGCAAAAAAAAACAAAAACAAAAACAAAACAAAACAAAAAACTAAAATGAATGAAAAAAAAAAAAAAACATGAAATGCCTTATTGAAAAACAACTGATCTAGAAAATAGATCCAGAAAAGACAATTTTAAAAGTATAGAGCTATCTGAAAGTCATGATAAAAAAAAAAAAAAAAAAAAAAAAGACATATGCTAGCATTCTACAAGAGGTCATTAAGGAAAACTGCCCCAATATTCTAGGAATAGATGATAGAAAGAATACATTGATTAACTTGGAAAGAGATCCCACAAGGAAAACCTCAAGGAAGACTGTTGTGGAACTTCAAACTATAATCTCAATGAAATAATATTGCAAGCTGCAAGACAAAATCAATTCAAATATCAAGAAAGAACATTCAAGATTACACAGCATCTGGCAGCTTCTACAATAAAGGATTAGAGGGCTTGGAATACCATATTTTGGGAGGCAAGGGATCTGGGTTTACAACCAAGAATTAACTGCTCAGTGAGATTCAGCATCATCTTTCTGGGCAGCATGGAGCTTCAATGAAGTAAGAAACTTTCAAACATTTTTACTGAAAAAACAGAAATAACATACAATTTAATATACAAATGAAGAATGCAAAAGAACCATAAAAAAGTAAACAAGGGAAAAATTATATATATATTCAAAGGATATACTATTTAAGTCCCTATATAGGAAAATAAATACCTGTAACTCTTGGTAATTGTATCTTGTACTGAGACAGAGTGGCCATCTCATGGACTGAGGGTGCAGTTGTGAATAGTGCCTGATGGTATGACATCAAAGAAAAACACATTAAGGGGTGGGACTGTACTGGAAATAGAGGAAAGGGGAGGTATAATGGGACAATTAGTTCACATGAAGAGGTGCAAAAGACTTATTACAATTGAGGAAAAGAAGGGAGGGGGATGAGCATGGTCTGAAGCTTGTTTTGAATCAGTTTTGTCTGAATTCAGTTTTGGCTTTAAGAGGGAATAATTTAATCATTCAGTTGGTATAGAAGTTTATTTAATCCCATTAAAAAATAGGAGAAAGAGGAAAAGAAAAGGGAGGGACTGGATAGAAGGGAAGGCAGAAACACTAGAAAATGGTAACAGAAGAGGGAGAGAAGATAAGACAGTGGGTGGAGTGGGTTAAAAAAAGGTTACTAAAAGAAGGGGGAAAGAGGTGATAGGAAATAAGGTGGTGGGTGGGATAGGCAAAAAAGAAGAAAAGGGTAATATGCTTAGTAAAAACTATACTAATAATAACTTTTTTTAATAACTTCAATAACTAGTCACTTTAATAGCTATAGCTAGGTAGTATTTATATGATAATTTAAGTTTTGCAGTGTACTTAATTTTTTCTCTCATTTGTACCTCACAACAATCCTCTAAGACTTATTATTGTTATTCTCATTACTAATTGTTGTCAACAATAATATTGATGTTATTATAGCCATTCTTTATAGAAAAGGAAATTGAGTCTGAGAGGCAAAGGGAAATATCCCGGTTTACACATCTAGTATCAGAAGCAAAATTTAAACTAAGATCGTTCTGACAACATCTACATTCACTTTGCTTTCCAGTTGCCTCATTGTACCTAAAGTCAGAATGACATGAAATTAAATCTTATATATTTCAGATAATTACTCGTTGTCTGATAGACTAGTTGTCTGATCCTGGGCTAGTTATTTAACTTCTCTGGGATGAAAGTGTTAAATAATTATGATTTACAAGTTCTGAGAAGCAAAGTGCAATATGTCAATGTATGTAGACTTGCTTGCTTTCCCCCATAGACTACATTTCCCAAAAGGCTGTGGTCAAAGAGGTCTATGCTAATGGTATGCTCTAATATAATTGCACAAATACAATTGGAAAGTAAAGATTGGAAGGACTTGAAAGATAGTGATGAGGACAAGGTGATTTCCAAGAATATGATCTTTTCTCAGATCTGGGAAAGGAATAGCAAATTTCCTTTTCTGTATTGTGTATTCCTAGACAGAACTGAGCTGAACCTGAGTGTAAACAGTGATGACTGTAGAAAAGCAAACATATTTCTATTTCATTGAACTAAGGAGGAAGCAGCATAAATATGTGATTAATGTTATGGTCCATGGTTCTATAGCCATTTGAGTAGATAAGCAGTCCTGCTTCAAGCCAACATTGACTGTCAAGTATGATTGGCAGCACTACCACCCCTACACCAGTGGGAGTGAAGACATATTAAGCACCTGAACATTCTGTTTCTTTCACCTTTAACAAAGAGTAAGGAAGAAGGTTCCACCCTGTAGGGTAGGTGGAAATTGTAATAGTTACTACTTCTGAGATGTATATATCTGTTGTTTGCATTTTATTAAGTTTTAAATATAATTCAACAAGAGAGTTTACCAAGGTTATGATCTTTGGGCAGAAGTATTGATTGGCTAGAAAGGGACAAACTTTGAGTTTTAATTAAAGTCAGCATAAGCCTTAATGAGTCATTTATATAAAAATAAGTAAGAATATTCCAGAGCATCATGTAAGGTTTTAGATTAATTGATAATACTTCTAACTATTCCCACACAAACTTCTACCACACAATCTTTAACAGAAAAATTGCAAGCAACATAGATATAGTCTACTCTAACCTTTATCCTAAATTGGAAATATTTTCTGTTAAAGTTTGTGCTTGGATATGGACAGTTATCATTTCACAAAGCAGTACAGTCACAACATCACATTCATATCCAGCTTGTGGGCAAGTAAAATATACTTGAGACTTCTATATAAAAGTAGAGAGCTCAATATACTCAGAGAGCAAAAACTCATAGACTGTGAACAAATATGTAAGGCACTGTTTTTATGACCTCCTCCAAAGAATTATAGCCTCACTCAACAAAATTTTAAAATCAGTGTTCAGTTTGTGATGCAACAGACATACACAAATACCGTATTTTAGGTTGAAAAATAGACTATACATAGCACTGACCTGGTACATGGATCAGGTGCCCAATAAGCACCTGAGTCTGAAATTCTCATTATTTTTATAATCACTCTCTCAATACAAATAAGTATTTCTCTAAAGAGTTCCAGATTTTCAAAAGCAGCATTCATATACAAATACTCTCTACTGACAGACAAGATAGAAAGATCAGCTGTTCACTTTACAGATAGTTAGGAATCTAACTACTGGTAACTACTTAGATCATTGTGATAAGCACTAGGAAGAAGGCCTTATATGATAGAGATGGGGGGTTGGTTCAGAGAAGTAAATCCATATTCTAAGCTTTAGATGTTTTCAAATGTGGTTTGCTTAACAGGGAATGAGGTAAAGGATGGTAAGATAAATTTGTATTTATACCTACAGACATCTTTGTATCTTTGTATCTATCTAGTTATTGAGAACATATTTGTCAAGGATTATTATTCTCAGAGTACTGAATTGTAAGGTTCTTAGGGGAGAAGTTTTTAGGAGAGAAGATTGCATGGATTTATAGGGGGAGGCATGAAAATAAGGCATTGGATGACTTAAGAAATGACTGAATATTTAAGACAAATGACTTCCTATAACATTTTCCCAAGGATCATATGAATGATGAATAGGAACACATTCATATTCTCAAGGGAATCAAAGTTTATAGTCTCTGAAGTGAGGGCACAGGAGCTGGAAGAAAATAAGGAATAATACAAACAAAATGAAGTAGTTGCTTCACACTAGAGGGGGAAAAAGTGTAAACTCTTTCTCTCTAGGACCAAGAAAGACATGATGGAGGAACTTCCCAACAGTGTATCCTATAATGTCACAGAGACATTTCTGAAAGAATTTCAGTTTTATATAATATTCCATGCATTAGATTGTGTTTGTTTCCTACAAATTTTCTACATTTAATGATAACTAAATACTTGCTGTATATATGTTCCGACTAGACATTATTGCATAGTCATTCACATTAGAATCAAAGGACATTAATTTGCCTTAACTTACCTGAATTAATGGATGTTAGGTAGGCCACTGTAATTCTCTAGACCAGTTTTCTCAAGTGCAGAATGATGAGTTGACAAGATGTGCTTCCTAAATTATTCTTCTGATGCATACTCTGATTATGATCCTACTTGAAGCACAATGCAGTGTGATGTATGAGCTTTGAAAAAATGTTTTATTGAATGAATGAATGATACAGCTATATACTCTAGGAAATTATGTTTGAAATTAGTGTATAACACTGGCATTGTATGAATTGACATGGTACAATGTCCACAAAATAGCATACCATTTTAAATTATTAAAGTTGTAAAGATTTTTAACTACACTAAGTCTTCTGGGACATCATGGATAGTTGTTGTATAGGATTGCTAACCTTGGAAGCAAGAAAAATTGAGTTCAAGTTTATCCTATGGCATTCACTAGCTATGCAGCAATCATCAAGTAAATTGGTTTCTTAATGACTTTGCACAGCTCTCTAAGACGATATGAGCTGAGTTGGTCTTTAGAAGAAATTGAGTGAATTTTCTGATCCCTATGTCATTTCTTATATTAACAAAATCACAGGTCTGGATCAGAACAAATACTTACAAACAAATATACATAACAATTTGCAAACCATGTCAGCTGCTCTCTGACTATCCTCTTCAACCTTCTACTTCTGAACTCAGACTTAGCCCTTGGGAGCCAATAGAGGAACTTCGGGCTTATCTTTCAAAGAACCAGAGTTCCATGCCACTTTCTAGTAGTTTCCAAACCAAATCTTTTTTCATTTATTCTTGCCTCCTCTTTTCTAGTTGTCATTTATGTTTTGACTTTCCCCGTGATGATGTATGCTCTTCAAGAGCAAAGGTTATTTTACTTTCCTGTGTTTTTCTAGGATTTAGCATAATACTTTCAACCTATTAAATGCTTCAGAGATACTTTAAAATCTATTTTATATCATATATTTTCATTAATATATGTTGCTTATATATACATATATAAACTGGATCATTTTAGTTTTGTCCTTATTTCTCTTTCTTTTTTGAAAGGGAATTTAGCAAAATTACTAAATACCATATGGAAGGACAATTAATTATTAGAGTCTCATAGGGGGGAAATTCAATGCAGAGACATATCTTAAGGAAAACCTATCTACTCTCTTTCTAGGGGGTCTGCATGAAAGGAGAGTATAGTACAGCATTACTGTGATCTATTCTTTCTCCTAGAGCTATGGAAGGCTATGGGAACAGACAACTTAGAATACATTAAAGGACAGGAGAAGAAAAAGCATAGAACTCCTTGTTTCCATCACTCTCCCTTCCTCAAGGCACCCGGTTCAATTAAAATTCTCCCCATTTCAACTTCATCTCTATTTCTACTTGAAAAGCTATGTAGATTTTTGTGGCTAATAGAGGAAGAAATGGTATGGGGATTTGCTTACCCCAAAAAAAGATATGTTATTATCTAAATGTCAGACCAAAAAAAAATGACAGTGATAAAGATAAAAACATACTTGATAATCTATGTTTCAGAAATGAATGGGAAATTTAGCCTAAATCTTCACAGCTGGAAAATCTTGCTTTGCTCTTCTTTGAAGGAAAATCTTCTATTTATCATCAGTTGGATTAATTTTTAAATATTCAATTAACCCCTTCCAATTAGAATTTTTATAGAAGTACATCACACTTCCATCATGGAATACACATAGTGTTTCAATGATAATTTAATGAAATGTAAAAGGTACATTCAGAGTGCAAACTAATTAAGTTCTTCTCCTCTTCATTAAAGTAATACCAACTCTGCCAGTTACTGTAATAAAGTAATGATGGCTGAATCTATTGCTCAGAGTGTTTTTTTTTTTCATAATCAATCTAAGGAAAGGAAAAACCTAGCCAACAATATTAAATATTTAGTTATGATACAGTTTCTAAAGAACTTGACTTGAGGATTACTTAAAGGGCAATGGGAAGATTATGGTGGGCAGGGATGGGTAGACTTTATCCCATTACACATGATGAATTGTATAGAAGAAACAATGCAAGAAATATGATCAAAGTAAAAAAAAAAATGTGTAATTATAAAAAGAAGATGGTTTGGTTACATAGTAAAAGCAAGGGACCAATCATTGCATATTTGTGCAACTATACAGCTTCAGAAAGAGGAACAATTCCTAGTAGATTGGCTTACCATGCAGAACTCACAAGAGGAAATAGATTAGAATCCCACAGTATAAACAGGCATAGATGGAATGTGATTTTTATTGCTGGAAGATCTAGTAAAGTTGATGGGAAAAATTGTTTAATTAACAGGCCTTGTCAAGCACATACTATATGCCAGATACTGTTCCATGGGAATACTGGAATATATCAACTTAAAATAAGCAAATAACTTGATCTCTTCTAAAATTTAGGATTCCCTACTACTACCACAGAAAGTGAAGGGATCCAAGGAACTAGACTTTTGAAATAATTATTGTGTGAATCAAGTAGGATCTAGATGCATTTTTTTCCCCTTTTAAAGGTTGACATGAAGAGAAAGGTTAAAGAAATAAATTCATTACCATGGCACAGAAAAAAAGGACTTGGGGCTTTTTGAAGGCTTAAAACTTTGAAAAGAGATACTTTATCTGAATATTAAATAGTAAACAATATTTACTAATTGCCAAAATGAGCTGGAAACATGTTTTTTCTCCACCAATTTCTTGGAAAACAACACTATTGATATAGTGGGGCCATTTTTAATGTCATATCATGCTACTCTATCCTGTACAATCTCAAAATAGTGTGAAGAAATTGGAAAAAACATGATTAAATGGGAAAGAAGGTAATTTCTTTTAGGAAAAATAAAATGAATATGATGGATTTAGCTTAAAGAAGATGAGACTGATTAGTTGAAGAATGAATAAGGTATAATATATGAATATTATATAATATTATTGTTGTGTAAGAAACAATCAGTTGTATGATGTCAGAAAGGCCTAAAGAAACTTACATGAACTGATGCAAAGTGAAGTGAGGAGAACCAAGAGAACATTACACAACAACAAGATTATATAATGATCAACTCTGATAGACATGACTCTTTTTAACAATGAGGTAATTTAGGCCAGTTCCAATGGACTTGTGATGAACAGAGCCATCTTCATCCAGTGAGAGAACTATAGGAACTGAATATGGATTAAAACATATTATTTTCACTTTTTTGTTGTTGTTTGCTTGCTTTTTGTTTTTTCTCATTTTTTCCCTTTTTGATCTGATTTTTTTTTTTAATAGCATGACAACTATGGAAGTATGTATAGAAGAATTACACATTTTTATATTGTATTATTTATATTGTATTTATATATTTTATATTGTATATTGTATTACTTCCCTCGAGGGGAGGGGGTGGGTAGGGGGGAGAGAGGGAGGGAAAAAAATGGAACACAAGGTTATTCAAGGGTGAATGTTGAAAACTATGCATATATCTTGAAAATAAAAGGCTTTAATTAAAAAAAAAAGATGTTATTAAATGCTTGATGAATTAGATTAAGCTTAATCTATCTCTATTCTTCATCTCTCAAAGCTGAGTGGTATTAAATTTTCTATGTCTATGAAGCAATTAGCAAAAAAGAAATAAAATCAATTCAATAAAAAAAAAAAAAATAACCAAGATTTTACTATGTACCAAGCAGTACTCTAGATGTTGGGGATACAAGGAAAAAAATAAGTTTCCTATCCTTATTTTCTCTCTTTATTGAGCTTATATTCAGGGATGCAACATATGATAGATAGACTTGAATTAAAGCAGGAGAAATATGGACTTAGTCATTAGGCATAAATTGCTGAAGTGCTTCATTAGCTGAGGATTTTCTGTTCCTGGATGTCTTTAGAAGGGAAATAAACATCTATATTGCATACTCAGATATATGACTACCTGAAATCTTTTTCTGTTTTAGGATACTCTGATTAGATAGTGTCAACTCCATAAGAAAAGGAAAGAGACAAGTGCATTTGGTTGTCAACCACTACTAAAGTATATGTTTCAGGGGTACAATGTCCATTGATAAGTCTGGATCCTCTTTTCTATGTTCTTATCAATTTTTAAATGGATCATAGAATGATATTTCTTTGATATGGAAAAATAAAAACAAGCAAAACATAACCTGATTTTTTTTTAAAAAAAGAAATATGTTATCATGAATGGCCAGGTAGGTGAGGACAGAGATTTGATCTGAAGAGCTGGGTGACTGAAACCTTTTAAACAACTCAGATGGATTAATATCTATTTGCATTATCACTGTCAGTAAATTAGTCAGATAAAACAGTGAGCCAAAATGCTCTCATTCTTAACCTCTGCTTTTGGAATATCTAATTTCCCATAAAGTTAAACTCAGGTACCATCTCCTGCAGGCCTTTCCAAGTCCTTCCAGATGCTAGTGCCTTTGTCTCTAAGATTATCTTCCATCTTCTTTCAATGTACTTTTTATCTATATGCTGTCCCTCACACCAGAATGTAAGATCCATAATATCAGAGATTGTTTTTGCTTTTTATTTGCACACCTAGCCCACTTAAAAGCACAGAACAAGGTACGTAATAAGGCCTTAATATATATATTTATTAATTGATTTATTAGTTGCTGGAAAAAAGAATATTAAGGTGGAGGGCACAGAGGCTGCTCTAAGAGGAGGTACAATGACTGTCCCTAGATATGTTGACATTGACTCATGAGAAATTCTCAAAAATGAACATTCCTTTTTCTATGCTATTACCTTGTATATATTTTGTATTTAATCATCTGTAATCACAGTCTCCACCCCACTTGACAGTAAAAATGCAAATTCCTGTGAAGGTAGGATTTTTATTTTTATACCCAGTGTAGTGCCAGGCACATAGGGATAAGTATAAGGGCTAGACCTGTATTTTTACTGATATTGGAAATTCCCAGGTGAAGAAAATTTCTCTACTGATGCAAACAGGCAACTTCTCTCCAAGTTTTAGGGTTAGAGTATTTCTTAGAGTAGTGATAAGTTAAATGATTTGCTTAAGGTCACACAGTCAGAAGTAAAAACTGAACAGGAGTTTTCTAGATTTCTAGAGAAGTTCTCTACTCATTTGATTTGAAATGAGGAATGAAAATATTCATCAGTGTATAGGATCATAAATTGAAAGGCAGAACAGATTTTAGAGCACATCTATTCTACCCTCTCCTGCCTCCCCATCTTTCTTATTGCTTTTTTACATATAAAGCCCAAAAAGATTGTGCTTTTCCCAAATCCTATCTAGGCACTCTGATGCCAGATAAAATGTTCTTTCTATTTTTAACATTCTGCCTAAACCACCTCCCATTTCTCCAAAATTAGTAAGTTGTGCTTGTGACTGAAATTTTAAAAACAGGACTGATGGAAATTTAGTATAGGCAAATATGATGTTTGGACTAAATACTTTAATGAACTGGAAAGACTGAGTACTGCTTTACATTTAATTCCTTGACCATTAACTCTTCTAAGGTTCTCAAAGTAATATTACTCAATGCTATTGAAACAACAATTATCAAATAGCATTCTGGAGAATGGTTTACTCCTAAACTGTATTTTGTTTGATTCACTTTGGCTCAGCATAGGGTGAATTATCTTGTTTGAGGCTATCTTGGTTTAAGAGTAGAGAGATCAGCTAATTAACATTAATTATATCAGTTTCATGGCTTGATTAGTGTAATTAATCTATCCAGTGATTACCTCTAGGAGAGAAGTATTTATAGCTAACTTGGTAAAATCTGGTAAGAATCTGTTTCAGAATAGTTTTGAGTAGGATAAGAATTATAAGGTGACTAGGTTTGGAATGATGAAAAGATATGACTATGACTAAAATATTTGTAATTAGATTTTAAAGGTAAAACAAAAGGATAACAGATGACCTAATTCTAAATGTCACCCAAAATAGCATTTCTCTGATGCTATTCTTTTGACACCCTCAAAAAAGATTCTGTAATACCCAATTTAATTAAAGACCTGATAATACAGTAGGGGGAAAAAAAAAACATTTTCTTTATAGTTCTAAAAATTATGCTGGTCTAACTTATCTGTGACCTTATATTTGGCCACATTCTAAAGTAACTCTTTCTGTAGAATGCTGGATCTCATTGTCAGATGCCATTATGTAACATTAAATGAGTAGTTCATTTATTAAAGGTGTTTCAAAATTGCTCTTTCTTTAGCTCTGCCTACATTTGCAGATATTTCTATGGTAAGTGTTAACATATTCCTAAACTAGGTTCAGGAAGAATTATAATTTGGCTCGTTTCCACATCTAATTGAAATCAATACGTGGCCTAGTCAACTAATGAGAACATGAAGGCTGATTCATGGATCCCAAGGACTTTTTTTTTTTTTTTTTTCCCCAGACTAGGAAGAACCATTAACTTATATTTCCATTACAAGTTAAATCCTTTACACTTGAGGGAAGATTATGCCATTGGTTTGCATTCTTATCTAAAAGAGGAAAATTTGATGGTTTATATTTTCAAAGAAGTACTTCTCTAAACCATTTTAAATGCACATTTAACAAACATATTATATATTTTCTAATACATGTCTTTGATAGATTTTGATTGTAAAAAGGGGAAAAATAAAATAGTTGTGACCTAAAAAAGCTTATAGTATATTGGAAAGACTAAGTAGTATATAAGTATACCAATTTGATACAAAATGAACTTTATAAAGGCAGAAAGCATGGGACAGCTTGATGGTGCAATGGTTAGAGTGCTGGCCCTAAAATCAGGAGGACCTGAGTTCAAATCCAGCCGTAGGCACTTAATATGTCCTAGCTATGTGACTGTGGGCAAGTCACTTAACCCCAATTGCCTCAGCAAGGAAAAAAAATACAGAGGGCATTAACAACTATAAACATTGGGAAGGAGCTTGTATAGAGGTAGAATCTGAGCTGTGTCTTGAAGAAAGCTAGATGTTTACAATTTTGATCATCTTAAATGAGTTCTCTGAAAGAAACCTAAAAAAAAAAAAATCAAACCAAAACAAAACAATCAACTTATTGGACAGCTTTTTCTTGGTAAATCAATACAATTTTCTATCAGTTTTTTTTTTTTGTATTTTATTATTTTTTCCTCAAGGAAATACTGATATTATAATTGAATTAGTTTTTCTAACTCCTTTGTGATGCTATATCCTATTTCATTTATTTTGTTGCTTTTAACTTTTAGGTTACTTCTTCAGTAGAAATTATTATTATTTTTTTATATTTCAGAGTCAAGTTAACAGTCATATTTTAGATATTATTGGATTATCTGCTTATTTACAGAACAATCCCATGCTGATTTTTGAGATGACATGAAATTTATCATCTCATAGATTTTCAAGTACTATTTGACTCTAATATTTAAGTTAGCTAAATAGAAATTTGTGAGACATAATAAATGTGGTTTATCTGTTACTGGGGAAAATATAGTACTGAGAACCAAAAGAGTAGGATTCTAATTGAAACTCTGCTTCTCAGTTTTGTGATGGAGAAGGTCAGACAAATTCTCCCCACACTTCATTTTCTTCATTTGTAGAATGTAGAGTTTATAGAAAATGATCATCAAAGTCTTTTTCATGATTATGATAATAAATAAGTGTTTATATAAAGATCTGCAATTTAAATTCACTATGTTCATTTCCTAA
The DNA here is from genome assembly GCF_048593235.1 of Sminthopsis crassicaudata. Classification (NCBI taxonomy): domain Eukaryota; kingdom Metazoa; phylum Chordata; class Mammalia; order Dasyuromorphia; family Dasyuridae; genus Sminthopsis; species Sminthopsis crassicaudata. Next base: position 124,575,388 of record NC_133621.1, read on the forward strand.
TACAGAAACATGTTCCATTTCTATAAATTAAAACATTCACAAAACACCCACACCCACATGATTGTATATGTTTCTTTCTAGTTGTTCTGTAAGTCACATAATATTGATGTCTAAAATACTACACCTTGAGATTCTTATCAAAAAACATTATGAGATTTTTTTATTTGTTTGTTTTTAGTTGATGATATTGCATGCTAGAAGACCTATAACTCATATGCAACATTACAACCTTGAATTTTAAGTTGATATTGCCTTTAGTAAAGTGTGAGTCATGCATTTCAAAATATTTGTTTTAACTGTTTCCTGCACCAGGGATCCAGAAAAAAACACTTATTTCTCTAGTTAAGAATGATTTTTTTTTTAAATTTGGGTTAAGGAAAATATTCTAAGGTATTGATTTTTTTTAAAGCATGAGGAAAAACAAAATGTTAATAGATTAATGCACTATTAAATTAAAGATCATCAGGATTTCTTACTATCTTACTTTGAGATAAAACTATCAAATCTCAGAATGGTTATTTTCCATGCTGATCTAAGAGTGAGATAAAGGATCATTCTGCTTAGTCTTAGAAAAAACATTTTAGCCAGAAGCCAGTAAGAGAAATATGTACAATATGAAAAAAATGAAATGTTAGTCTGTTTATTTTTCCCTAATTCTTTTACATCCTTTTCTTCTTTGCATAATTATATTATTCAAATACATTTATTCATATTCCTTTTAGATCATCAGAGATTTTCTATAAAAATACTTTACTTTTCACAGTTATGTCAGGGCAAGTGGTCCTATTTCATTATCCTATTCACAGAAAAATTCTTTTTCACTTTTTTCAGAGCCTTAGGGAACAAGATGAAATGAAAGCTACATTTCTATCTGGCCCAAGTCCCCTCCTGCTAGAAAACTGAAAATGTTTTATTTATTGATATTTTCAGATAAAACATTTAAAATAACATCAAAAGCCAGAGTATGGGAAAGAGGAAGACATTTGTTTAGGTGATGGAAGGATAAAAGATTGGTTAGAAGGCCATGTGTTGTAGTAAATAAGGTCCAAGACTGGGAATTAAGAACCTGGCATAAAGTATCACCTTAGATAGTCATTAGGTGTAAAAACTTAGGCAAATCTAACTTCTGTGTACTACAGTTTTCTTATTTGTAAAATAATAGTGTGGGTCTTGATGGCCTCTAGGTTCTTTCTACTTCTCAACCTATCAGCCTAGAAGGATCTTTAATATGTTTTAACAAATTGACAACATTTTAAAAATGGTTTTCTGTACTAAGTAAAATATATATATATATATATATATATATATATATATATATATATATATATATATATATGTATCTATGTGTGTATGTGTTACATGTGTAACACATATATGCTACAAAGAATATTAAGGATAGATCAGCATCTTACAAATGGAGAAATAAACCCAGAGAGATGAAAGGAATTGATAATATAAGAACTTGTAACCTAGTCAGAATTTGAGCACACGTCCTCCTAAGGTACAATAGAATAGCTTAGCTCTTGTAGAGATGGTGAAGGGGACAGATTTGTGGATAAAAAATGCATAATTTGCGGTTATCTATATATCTATCCATCCATCTACACACATTCACATGAAACACACACACAAAGCATATAAAATGTTATGAAAAAAATTTAATGATAAATAAATACATAATAATAAAATTCCCTGAGAAGGGGGAAATCATGTAAGGATTCACAGAAGTGGTAACACATTATTTGAGTCTTAAAGGAAGGATGGAGCTTTAAAAGATAAAGATTTCTGTTTTGTAATGCTTAGGGAGTAGAAATGGAGAATCTGCCCAGATAGAAAGTGTACTAGGGTAACTTCTCTATTGAAATTAATCGAAAAGAGATAGCTGGGGACTATGTAGATTATAGGTTTTGTTTGTTTGTTTGTTTGTTTTTGTTTTTGTTGGTTGGTTTGTTTGTTTTTTAATGTAGCTTGCTTAACAGAATGAATAATGAATTTTGAATGAATGATTTTTTTAGCTTTATATCCACTGATAGTCTAATGTTACCAACAAAGGATTTTGGTATTGGAGAGAACACTGGGCTGATCTAGGAAAATAATCCTACCAATTACACCCCATAACTTTTTGATCTCCCATACAATCTCTCTATGCCTTAGTTTCCTCATGTTACAGATGAGGATACCAAAGAATTAGAGAACATTATGAAAGGCAAAATGAACAACTCTGATTACATTAAATTAAAATGATTTTGCACAAACAAAACAAACAGAAATAAGATTAAAAGACAAGTACAAAGCTGGGAAAAGATTTTTACAGCCAGTATTCCTGATAAAGGTCTCATTTCTAAAATATATAGATCTGTGTCAAATTTATAAGAATACAAATAATTTCCCAATTGATAAATGGTCAAAGAACATAAATAGACAATTTTCAGATGATGAAGTTAAAGCCATTTATAGTTATATGGAAAAATGCTCTAAATCACTATTGATTAGAAAAATACAAATTAAAACAATTCTGAGGTGCCATCTCATACCTCTCAGATTGGCTAAGATGACAGGAAAAGATAATGACAAATGTTGGAGGGGATATGGGAAAACTGGGACACTAATGTATTGTTGGTGGAGTTGTGAAATAATCCAAACAATTTGGAGAGCAATCTGGAACTATGCCCAAAGGACTATAAAACTGTGCATACCCTTTGACCCAGCAGTGCCATTACTGGGTCTGTATCCCAAAGAAATCAAAAGGGAGGGAAAAGGACTCACATGTGTAAAAATGTTTGTAGCAGCTATTTTGTGGTAGCAAAGAATTAGTAAAGGAGTGGATGTCCATCAATTGGGGAATGGCTGAATAAGCTGTGGTACATGAAGGTAATGGAATATTATTGTTCTATAAAAAAAGATGGACAAGCTGATTATAGAAAGTTCTGGAATGATTTGCATGAACTGATGCTGAGTGAAACAAGCAGAATCAGGAATACATTTTACACAATAACAGCAAGAATGTGCAATGATCAACTATGAAAGGCTTGGTTCTCAGGAGTTCATTGATCCAAAGCAATCCCAATAGACTTTGGACAGAAAATGCCATCAATATGCAGAAAAAGATCTAAGGAGACTTAATGCTAATCAATACATGCTAGGTTCACTTTTTTTCTTTCTTTCTTTTTTTTTTTTAATCTTTCCCATTGTTTTGTTCTTTAGCTCTAATTTTTCTCTTCCAACATGACTTATAAGGTAATGTGTATTAGAACTTAATACAAAAAAAAAAAAAAAAAGATGAGGATAATACTTTCTTTGCATGCAGCAATGTCATCATGAACCAATGAAAAAGTTAAACAAAATATTCATCATTTGAACATGCTTCAAAATTGTCAAATACTATTTGAATGAAAAAAAATCAGAGGATTTAGAAGTAGCAGAATCTATTGCAATCAAGGATAGCTAAGTGGTACAATCAATAGAACATAAGATCTAGAGTCAGGAAGACTCATCTTCCTGAATTCAAATCTGTTCTCAGGTATTTGTTAGCTGGTCAAGTAACTAATTCTATTGCCTCAGTTTCTTCCTCTTTAAAATGACCTAGAGAAGAAATTGGGAAACTATTCCAGCGTCTTTGCCAAGAAAACTCCAAATAGGATTAATAAAAGTTGGACATGACTGAAAAATGTCCAGGCAACAAAGAAATAGCGATCAAATGATTCATCTGTCTTCATTTTACAAATGTGGGAAATGAGACGGAGATAAAAGGTTACTTAGCCAAGATCACACAGGGAGAAGATCCAAAGTTTGAATTCAAGTTTACTGGTAATTTAAGGACCATTGTTCTGGGGAGATAATATATTGGGATTGTTTCAAACACCTATGTGTGTGTATGTATGTATGTATGTATGTATGTGTAGGCACACATGTGTGTAGATATGCACATGTGCATATGCATGTGTGTATTATTTATATGTGTATATTTGTAGGCATATTAGGTAAACAATACACATGTGAATACATGCATATGTGTGTATGAATATATGCATTCATGTGTATTTATATGCACATGCTTATATTACACATGCATTGCATTATGTATACATGCGATTGTATTGTACATATATTGATGTATGTTACAGCAGTGTATATACATATGTGTATTCATGTGTATTTATGGATATGTATGTGTATATAGAATATTCTTCCCTCTTCCACTATCACAAGTTTGTAGTCTCTAGGCAAAATTACATAAAGAATGTAATTTAGTTGGTTCATATTTTAGTTGATTTTGTTTTAATATAGTCATTACTTTATGAATGCCTATTGACTTGAGTTGAGCCAGAATTTAAATCTAGTTCTCCTGGCTTTAAATCCACTATCCCATTCTTCCACTCATATTTGATGAATTCTGAGTGTCCTACATGAAGAAGAGCATAAACTCACAGAGTTAGGTCTAGAAGGGAAATAAGAGCCCTCATAGGCAAACTCTCATTTTATAACTGAAGAAACTGAAGTCCAGAGAAGTGAAGCAAATTGGAAGAAATTACACACATAATTAAATTATTAAGTAGGGCCAAAATTTGACGCATGGCTCCAAATTTAGTCCTCTTCCCTCTGTTCCTGAGGTATAGGAATGCATCAAGAAATGGGTGAACAGGATGGAGAGACCATGCCATACAAGAATCAGTTAGAATAGGGAGTATAAAACTAGAGAAAGGAAGACTTGAGGGGTATATGAGAGCAATTATTGAGTATTTCAAGTTTTTCTATATGGACAGCTGGGTGACACAGTGGATGGAGTACCACATATGGGATCAGGAAAATTCATTTTTTAAAAAAATCACATCTGCCCCTAGTCAAGTTCCTTAATTTCTGTTTCCTTATCTATGAAATGAGCCAAAGGAAATAGCAAGCTATTTCTTTTTTTTTTTTTTTTATCTTTGCCAAGAAAACCAAAATGGGTTCACAAAGAGTTAGACTTGACTGAAATGACTAACAAAATATGGAAGTAGAATTAGGCTTATTCTATATAACTGGAGGGCAGACTTAGAAGCAAATGTAAAAATTAAATAGAGGTAGATTTTAGCTTGATATAAAGAATAGTTTCATAACAATTAGAATATAAAAGTAAAATAGACTGGTTTAGGAGGTAGTAGGTAAAGAGGATTCTTAAATCTGGTACAGATTGGATAAGTCCATTATGATTCTTGGTACCATCTACTTACTATTTACTACTGAACCTGAGAATAGGAGTAGAAAAGGATGGAATAAATTTTGTATGAAAAAAAGAAGAGAGTCATGTTCTTAAAACACAATCAAATAACCTTGTTTTGTAATAAAAAAAAATTTCATGTAAAAATATGAATTCTGAGAGTTTATGGAAAAATTGCCAAAGCTTGGGTTAGCTCTCCATTTGTTGCTCTGGCTATGATGTCTGCCAGCCATTTCCAAGAACAACTGAAGGTTGTAATGCTATTTTTAAAGGGCTTAAATGATCTGGGACCTTGTTATCTAAAAGCTTGTCTTATGTTTTAGTATCACAATTGAGATACATCCTTTTCTCAGGGTTGGCAATAATAATGATGAGTCCTCAACTTTGAAAGCTGCCACATTTGCCAGCTTTGCAGAGTCATATCTCGTCAATCTTCAGGACATGATGTAAGACAGACAGATTAGAGTTAGACAGAATTTCATTTAATTTTCTCTCTTTAATTTCCCTTCCCTCAATCTGTTTGTACTTTTGTATAGCAAATTTATTAGCTTTTCTTTTTTTTTTTTTCTTTTTTTTTTTTTTTTTTTTGTCTTGGTTATTGAGAAGGAAAACACTGCTTAACTGTTTGGACAGCTTTTTTGTATTTATGTTTGGAATATGATCAAAGAAATATTTATTGACCATTACAATATTTATCAATGAACAAATTATTCAATGTGTTAATCTGTTTTTTGGCTATTTCCTTGTCACATTATAAATATGGAAAATATTGCAATTAGAAAAAATACTGGAATAAAAAATATTTTGCCTTCTGTAACACCTTATCACAAGGATATTAAAATACTTTGCAAAGGCCACTTTATAGTTTTTCCTGTAATGATCTTGTGACCTCTCTATTTTTGTTAAAGTGGAATTCAATAAAAGTTAGATTGTATTCAATGTCCCATTTAAGAGGAGCAATAGTTAATGAATGAATAAAAAGACTTCATCATAAAGCTATCTCGCCTTATTAGGCGACCCTTTGTTTTTGACCCTGAAGACAGATGCATTTTTAGAGAATTCAAATAATCTGGTCAAAGTCAAAGAAGACAGTTACAAAAGAACATGCAAATTATTGGGCATAAAGTAACAATGCCAAGTCAAAAGAGAACAATATGAGGTCCCCTTTGCAAGGATATGCTTTTCCTATCTAGGTTCAGAACCTATTCTTTTGAACAGTAGTATAATTCATATTCCAGTCAAGTGGGCTATGACCTGCTGTTATTTGTAAAACTGCCACAATGAATTACCTTTATCTTGTCATGGATTAACATCTTAAGGGAAACTAATGATGTCTTCTGTGTGAGGACAGGTAGAGATGCCAGAGATAATGAATTAAAGTTGTTTATTGATCCTTAAGTGGTACTAATTAGAAAAAGCAAATTTAGCCTTTACTAAGAAGTTAGAACACTGCAAAGTGTTTCAAAAATAGATTTCCTTAGGTAGCATGTAAATTACTTTTTTTTTTTTTTTTTAAATGCCATTTTCTCTCATTTACATTCTATATAATACTTAAGTGGGATGGGCTTGCTGTGGGGAGGCAAAACATGCCAACCTTAGTTTCCTTAGCCAATCTTTATCCTGTTAAATGAACTACTCTTATTTCAATATTCCCCACAGCTTCAATTATCCACAGTGCTTTCCCCTTCCCTGACCTAAGCTAAAGGGAAGTGTTGTGATGTTTTAATGAAAACAGCAGTTTGGGAGGGAGGAAGAGCTATTTCTAGCTCACCTACTATCTGCTCTGAGATCATGTGAAATTGATTTAGACCTTTTTACAATATGAATGATGAAGGACATGGCTGTTATGGATTCTACCAATATCAAAATAAATGAATTAAAAGGGGGAAAAAAAACATATGGCATTTTCTTCTTCTCTGGGGGACTGGTCCCTTTGATGGGCCAATTTTCTATCTTCTTTCTTTTTTCTTTTGTATTGAAAGAACTGTTATCTATAAGCCAGCACAGACTGATAGACAAAAGAAATATAAAAGCTTGGGGGAGGCAAAAGGGAATTTTCATACTTTTTAATTAATGTAAATCTGAAAAAAAAAGTCTTTCCTTTACCTTGGACAAAAGTAGTAGAGGTAATCTGAAAAACAAGTAATGATGTACTCATGTTATTTAATATAGATACTGGGCATATGGGATATAAAATCAAACAAAATTGGATGAGTTTTGAATGGTCATCTAGTCCAAAACTTTCATTTTGCATTTGAGAAAATTTGGGATCAGAGATGATGTTACTTAATTAAAAGGGCATAATAAGTAGCAAAGTCAAGTTGTGAATAGGCATTACTTAAGTATCAAATAACATGACTACATAATCAGCTATTTTTTAGATTACTATTAATTTAAGGTATTAAGGTAAAGGACGCTAATTTTTTTTTTTAAATTTCTCAAGGACGAGTAACACCATGCATTTGAATTGGCATAAAAATAAAAGAAAGAACATTAAAGACTGTGTAAAATTAAAAAAAAAATTTAAGTTACTGATTTTTGTGAGCAGTGGCGTTTATTTTTTTATTTAAAAAAATATATATTTGAAAGGCAGTAGGGTAGAGTGCATAGAGAGGAAAGCTTAGAAATCAAACAGGCGTGGGTGTAAGTTTGACCTCTGACACACACACTAAATGAATTATCATAGGTGAATCACTTAACCTCTCAGTGCTTCAAGAACTATTTAGAACTAAGTTATTATATGCATCAATGAAGAATTCATTTCATTTGGGGAATTCTTTCTATCAATTCCTATCTATCATTGATAAGGACAGAAAAAAAACCAATAATAATTTCTTTTTGGTGATAGATAAGTCTGAATTTAAAATTAAAAATAAAAATTGTTTAATATTGCATTATAGTGAAGATGTAAAAACAGAATGAGGAATAAATGCATAGACGATGAATGGATGATCAGTAGATTCCTCTGACTCTCTTGAGATCACATAGCAACTATAGATCTTTAATAGGTTGATGACAGAGTGACAATTCCCTCAGTTAGTAAAAGATTCCAGAATGACATCTGTGGCTTTGTTTATGGCCAATAAGGGCTTAACATAAGCTTAATTATTTTTTAACTGTTTATGATACCTAATGATTTTTCCCTTTTTGGTTTTATTGAAGTTTTTTATATCTCTATCATGTCACATTCCAATAACTATCCTCTTTCCATCCTAATTATAAAACCATCTCTAACAAAAGAGGAAAACTGGTGAACAAAATACATTGATATCAATATTGTCTGATGACACATGGAATAATTCTTTGCTTGCATTTCTCCACCTTTCTACTGAGAGAAGGGACATATATGTTTTAGCACTATTTCTCAGGAACCAAGATTAGTCATCCTGTATAATCTTATTTTTTATTTCTATTAGTATAATTCGAATTTAAATTATTGCTGTCCCTCTGTGAACATTCTGGCTCTTTTTTCCTTCCATATAATTTCAAACAATTCTTGTTTCTATGAGTTTCTTACATTTATAACTTCTTAAAGTAAAATAATATTCCATAACTTTCATCTAGACAAATTGTTCCTCCATTCTCCAATGATAAGGTAACCAATTTTCCCACTTTTCCCCCAGTTCTTTGTTACTACAAAAAGTGCTGGTATTTGGAAATACATACATATGTATGTGAGTATAAACATATACATACATATGTCACTACAGATTAATAGACAAAAGGAATCTTAAAAGCCTTTGGGGGATACAATGGAAATTTTAATCTGGAAAAAAATGCTTCCTTAATTTTGGACAAAAGTAGTTGTATTTAATGAATGTATCATGGTAATCTGAAAATATTGAATAGTTAAATTACTTAAGGGAGATACTAGGTAAATGAAAAATAGAATTAGAGTGTATTTGCTGACATTTAAATATATATGTATGTATATACAAACATTTTTGTGATGATTATGTATCTATAGCTATGGATGCATATATGGATAATATCTCTATCTCTATATTCATTTTCAGTAAAACAAGCCTAATAACATTTGTGTAACCTAGTAGATTTTCATTAAATAATTCTTGTTTATATTTGCAATTATTTTCCTCTGAGGATTGTCAAATGCATTCCTAGGCAATAGAGATCCACAGTTTCATAAATAGTCCTTCTATCTTCTCTCTTTTTATTCTACTATATACATAACATTTTCTATGTTATTTTGTTTGTTTATAATTTTTAAGAAAAGTGTTAGTAATTGATAATATAATATCCTTTGGATAGTAACAAATAATAATAATATTCACATTCACATAGCACCATAAAGTTTATAAGATGGTTTTGAAAGGATGGTTAATTTCATAAAATGTTCTATTGCTATATATCAGATCAACAAGATCTCTCATTTCTACTTTGCTACTTTCCCCATGTCCTATTGTATCTTTAAGTAGGAGAATTTCATTAATGGTAAAGCACAGGTGAACATGAACAAAAATGAAAATAAAATTCAGGACTGCTTTAAGTCCACAACTAAAGAGCATTTTGTATAAACATACAAATACATATTAAAAATATTTGGGCAGGACGTTTTTATTACTATTTTCAGGCATTGGGATTTACAATAGATCTTTTCAATGTTCGGCATTAAAAATAATTTTAAAATATCAAAATGAAAAGCTTTGTTATGAATTTAAATACTCTTCTTATTGGTCAAACTACAAACCTGATTATATTGTTACGTGTAAAGGATATTAATTGGAAATACACAGCATTATAAATTCTCTCCAAATTAATAACTAGACCTATTGAATTACAGAGGCATGACAAAGATGAAGTGCTTAGGTTCTCAAATGAGAGGATCCAATTCATCTATGTTTTGTGACTCACTCATGCTTGACATCTAAAGAATTTACCAACTAAAATGTGCAATAGATTAAAACCTAATAAATCTTTAGTTCAATTTACAAATATGGGAAAGGAAGCAGGGAGGTAATATCTAATCATCAAGGTAACCTGTGTTGGGAGCTTATCAAAATGCCTACTCATCATTTTTTGAAAGGTTTTTCCCCCTCCTATATAAGGAGAGAGTATATATCTTTCTAGCTTTGAAATCTCCTCATCTTCTGGTAGGGATCAATCCAGAATTTGCCAGAAATGTTGCCTACTCATTGTGCAATCTCATTGTTAAAAATCAATCTATTCACTATTTATTGTGTATTTCACAGCTCTCATCAGAGATTTAATCTTGAAGTTCAACTTTGTACAGAAATCAGCAGTAGTAAAACCAATTTGGTAATAAAATTTCTATGAAACTCTAGGTAGCCTAGAGTTATTGGGGATTTTTGTCTATACTGCTTACAAGAAAACATGTTATTCCACCAAAATTAACATGCAAAAATTGTTTTGTCTGAATGTTGCCTGGCCCAAACAAGTAATTCATGTACAGTGATCTATTGTAAATTACTAGAGACAACTTGATATGAAGGATCAGGAAATGTCTAGAAGTTCTGAGTTACAGTTTTTCTTCTATCCATGGACAACATTTAATCTCTCATTGCTCCAGGCAATTATTTAACAAGATAAATTAATGATTTTTTTTTTTTTTTTTTTTAGTTATATACTTTTTCCCCTGAGGCAGTTGAGGGTTAAGTGACTTGCCTAGGGTCACACAGGCAGGAAGAGTTAAATGTCTGAGACCAGATTTGAACTTAGGTTCTCCTGACTTCAGGGCTAGTGTTTTATGTGCCACCTAGCTGCCCTAGTTACATACTTTTTGGAAGGTGAGGGGAGTTTCCATACCTGGAAGATCCCTACACAGAGTGGTGTGTTGCTATTTCAGGATAAATTTCCTTTTCATAGAGGTACAATTAAGCCAAATATTGTTGGTTTCAATTATCTTGTGATAGGTCTCCATTCTCATCTCTTACATTGTTCCCTTTATTGAAATATAAAAATTATTTTAACAGACTGAAAGCCTGATATCAAAACTCTACATTAAGTAATAATATGGTTAAATTTCAGGACATCATTTCCTTTATAGATATAAATAAATAAATTATCAGATTTGTATTTAAAATTTAAAGGGATGCTTAGAAATTTTTTTTTCATATGTATTTTTCAGACTTCTGAACTGGAGAATATGTTGATAATTCTGAATCATAAACTTTCTGCTCTAAGTTATTAACACAGAATCACATACTGCCTGAGATAGCTATTCGTTTATGATTCTTCACCTTTCATTTATATGGAGGCATAACTAAGCAGAGCATCATTGATCTGTATGTCTCTGGATCCCTTTTTCCACATTTTTCTTCTTTAATGGCATTTATTAACACTACTAATAATTGTGAACTTTGGGTAAGTGACCATTAAATTTTTTTCATTAAGATCCAGACCTTTTTCCATTGCATAAAAGCTAAACATACACACACACACACACACACACACACACACACACACACACACACACACACATATATATATATATATATTTATTATTTTTTCCCAGATGGCAGTGCCATATGGGAGCTAGTTTTTAATATCTAATAGTTCCTTGATACATTTGCATATATTAGGGATCAAATTCAGTTTTTGATTATGTTCATTTACTTTATAGCTTTTCTGCTTAGGCAAGTGTATTATGTGTGTTTAATATATAATATGATTTTGATCTTAGGTATGCAATGGTGAAAAAGGAGTCTAATTATTCTCATGTTCATGTCTGGGCCTGGAGTCAGGAAGATTCATCTTTGTAGGTTTGAAATCTGGCCCTTATACTTTAGGACACTAGTTATATGACTTTGGACACATCACTTAATTCTATTTTCCTCAATTTCCTGATCTGTAAAGTGAAGTGTAGAAGGAAATGACAAACCATTCTAATATCATTGCCAAGAAAACCCTAAATGGGATCACAGAAATCCAGACAAGACTAAAAAACAACGAAACAACAGCAATTATGTAAATAATTAATATCAAGAGAGAATTCCATTTCCAAAAATCAATATTCCTCACAAAATCAAAGTAAACAAGTATTTTTTTTCATAAATAAATTCACATATACATGTGAATACATATATACAGAAATATGGACATGTTTACATACATTACATATCCCAAGTAGATAGACCTGCCAAACTAATCCTTTGTGAAAGTGGACTTGCTACATGATATGGACCTTTATTTTCTTATGAATCTGTATTTATACATACCTAATGTATTCTACATGCTTAACTAGTGATAATTATACATACACACACACACACAGGTGTGTGTGTGTGTGTGTGTATTTTTTTTTACCCCACAACCCTTCAAGTACAAGAAAAAAATGAATGTTAAAACACTGTACTTCTACAAGCAAAGTCTAACATTATCCTTACTTTCAAAATGCTTCTTTCTAATAGGGAAGACAATACATACTGAAACTTAAAATTACTATAACAAATGTCAATTACAATAATGATGTTAGGTCCAGATTAGGTGAATCACTCTTTGACAACTTCTTTATTTTTAGTTATTATGATTTTCTCTAAGGTAACTCCAAATATTTTATTACCATAACCTAAGTGATTTTTTCATCAAAATCTCCCTTAAATTCATCCCTCTCTTTTCTATTTTTAATGACTTTAGCTTAGTTCAGGCACTTATTGCAATCGTTTCTTAACGCATTTACCAAGATACAATGACAGTCCACTGAAATACTAACTTAATTAATTGAAGAATATGATCAAAACTAATATTTAACTAAGACATAAGGAACAAATTGAGCCATAAAATACTCTACTTAGCTATGGGCTAATAAGTTATTTGACCAATAAATTAATCAATCCACCTGAAAACATGTAGTGAGCACTTTGTGCCATTGTGCTGGTGGTGATGTTACAAAGATGAAAATGAAATAATCTGTTCTCACAAGAAATCTACCTATTTTTTGGGGGGGGGTGGGGAACAGTTCAAGGATATATATATATATATGTACATAGAAAATAAATACGGGCTAATTTGGGGGATAGAAAAGAGGCACTAGCATCTGGGGTATCAGAAAAGGCCTCATGTAGAAGGTAATTCTTGAGCTGAGGTTTCTGAAAAGTTGAAATGAGGAATTTTGAAACAAGAGAAAGTAAAAATAGTTCTTGCCATTTAACAGTTTATAATTTTCAACACTTTTTTGCGTTTATTTTCTTATTCAAATCTCAGATCCATGCATTAGCTGTGATTCTACTTCTATTAAACATGTAAATTTGGGAGCTGATACACATTTCATAAAAATAAGTAGTACCTCATTCATTTGAAGGGTCATAGCAGTGCAGCTTTAGCAATGAAAGAAATCTCAAAGGTCACCTGACCTAAACTTTCATTTTATAAGATAAGGAAACTGAGGCTCAGAGAGAAGTGATTTATTAAGATTACATAAAAAATATATGGAAAAGCTAGCATTCAAATTCAGATCCTTTGAGACTAAATCTAGTATAGCATATAAATGAGATTGACAATGAATTTGCTTCTCATTTCAGATATTTAGATTGAGAAGAGATATCAGAAGTTATTGAGGCCAGCCTTTTTATTTTATAGATGAAAAAATTGGGAGTAAAGTAACATATAGGCAGTAAACATCTGAGGTAAATTAGAATCCAGGTATGATTTTAGCATAATTTCTTTTCTTTTCTTTTTTAATTTAAAAACATTTTAATGACTTTGACCAGCTGAATGAGTTATTCACATCAGATCATGACCATATACTCATCTAGAAGAAGGTCTTACAAAAAAGATCAATTTGAAAATTGTTTGTCAATTAGGGGGTAACAGAATTAAACCTGATTATAATGTGGTAATGAGAGATAATATATGTTTAAAACGAATAAAATAGAAATAATTGAATGCATAAGTGGATATGTGTAAAATCTAAACATGAACATCAAGACATATGATTAATCAGTATGAAAGAATATTTAAGTTTTTCTAATTATTATTTGTGAATATCATTATGCTTATTATTGTGGTAAGGAACCACTGCTTTATTTTTGTAGGATGTCACTGGGGAGGTGGAGGCATGGACAAAATGTGTGTAACTTATTGCTTTTAAGAATTTGTTAATCAACGAGATAATTTGTAAAATATAAATCTCTCAAATAGGTTTCCTCTATTGGTTTTTCCATATCAACTGTTTTATGATTTTTAAATTTTATTTTCTAATTTATAATCTCAGAGTACATACAGAAGAGGAAAGACTGATATCTTTCTTATTTCATGTTAGGTATTATTTCACATGTTACTTAACCATCTATATGTCTATCAAAAGAATAGGTTTCTAAGTCAATTGATATCAAGCATTTGCTAACAAACTAGATTGAATATATGATGAACTGAGCACATTTAAATATAATTTCTAAGAAGAAGAACTTTTCTTTTAGCCTGTTATTGATTTCAATGACAATGCATTAAATTTGGAGGATAGAAGACCTGCTCCAGAGATCCATGAGATTCAGTGATAATTACAAGACTACTTTGAGAAGAAAAAGCTAGAGGAAAAAAAAATGTAGCCATCAAAAGAAAAGGAGGGGATAGTGGAGGACTTGAATGAACTCATACCTTAGATTTAGATACTTTTAGTTGCAGTGAATGAATCATTATATCATGTGTTGACTTGGATTTCCCAATCTGTAAAATGGATACAATAATAACTATAGCAATTATCTCACAGCATTAATAATCAGTATTTAGTGAGCAACCTACTATGTGGTCAAGCACTATGCTGAGTACTGGGAATACAAAGAAATGTTCATTATGATGAGCAAATGTGTTCATGTATGCTAAATATTATCTAATCAGCATTTTTATTATGAATTGGTGATTATTAAATTATACATCAATGTGTGGAAGTTTAAAAGTGCTCAACTATGATGTAAATTAGATTATTAATTTTAAAGAACTTTTTTTAGCAAAGAAAGATGAAAGTCACATTTTCCCAAAGCTGCTTAATTATTTTTTTTAATGGAACATATTATTAGAAAGCAAAATAATTTCTTAAGATACATATAAGGATTCTAGGTCAAGTTTTAGAATCAGTAGTTGCTATTAAGTAGACTTAACATTTGTATTTCCTAGAAATATACTCATTTTCTTAATATATTAACAGCATGTTAAGAGTCAGAATTAGCATATCAGAGTTGAGAAGTTTGGGATGTGTGTGTGTGTGTATGTGTGTGTGTGTGTGTGTGTGTGTGTGTGTGTGTGTGTGTGTAAGTGTGTGTGTGAGTGAGATGAGGATGAAAGGAGGGAGTGGTTGCTATTGTAAAAGGCATATAAATAAAGTAAATAGAGTAAAACTCAATTGGTAATTCCCTTATGAACATTCATTCTTTTAGTCTGTTCTCAGTTCTTTTTCTAACTCAGTAAAATACCAAAATGATAAGATGGAGGTTGATAGAGAAGTAAATAGAATAGATAAATGGCAAAATGTGGAGTGGGAAAATATTAAAGTCATTGTAAAGGGGAATCATAGGGAAGAATGGAGAAAAAAAATGGAAGTGGAAAAGAGAAAGAAAAAGAAAGAGCAGAGTCAATTTGGTTTTGCTTTGAATTTCTAGTATTTTAAACTATTAAAATTTGATGATCAATTATTTGTAAGTGATTTTGTCTGTTCTTAATTCTAAAGAATTTTCTTCTCTTGGCATAATCTCTGTTTATTGCTTTTTCTGTAATGCAGCTTCAGGTTGTATGTGAAAATAGGAATTGTTTTTACTTATTTCTTGATGAACTTGTGAGGTAGAGAATGAGTCCAGTTAACAAGAGGGAGGCTCTGGGCAGAGGGCACGTGTTTTGGCCTTTTCCCATAATGATACTCTTTCAAAAGCATATTAGGTGCTTAGAAGCTGGCAAGTAATATGCCATTAAAGTTATTTTGTGGGGAATAGATTCATTTCTGGGCTGATAACCCATTACAGTCATCCTTTATATCCTACAGGTTACCTAAGGTTTACAGACACTGTAACAACCTTCCCAAGGCAACCTGATTCTTAGGTACTACTGCCAATTGATTTCAGGCTTCTTTCTACAACCTGTGTGAAAAACAGTTTAGTGAGCATTCAAATGGGGCTACACTGTTCTTTTGAGGTTTAGCAACTTGAATATTAATCACATGATCATAAGAACATAAATATAATACTAATAATTAGCATTTGTTTAATTATTTCAAGGTTTTGTATAGCCCTACAAAATATTATCTTATTTAGGCCTGGAAGGGGTTTTAAGTATCTATTAATCTTTACCCCTCATAAAGAAACTGAGTCCCAAATAAATTAACTGGCTTTCTCAAAGGCAATATAGTCAGTGTCACTGTCTGAATTTGAATTTATAACCTCTTAATCTAAATCCAATATTCTTGCTTCTGTACCACAGCTACTATCTCAGATTTAGCTAGCTGCATTCTTATAAAATCTTAGAACAAGGGAAATCAATGTCACTTTGTAGGTCTATATTTCAGATGCCAAGTTATAAATAGAAATTGATAGTCTTAACACTTTAGACTGTCGGATACCAAACATAGATTTTTTTCTTCTTGAGACTCATGGGGACAGAAAAATCTAAATGAGTCCCAAGGAAACAAAGACAATTAATTTAGGAAAGTTATAGGCATCAAAAATCTCTCAATACATATAGATTTACATTTCCCTATGGCTGTAAAAGGATGTACCTGAAAGTTTAAAAAATCAAATCTCTCTCATAGATAAGCATCCAAGTATAGACTGAGTAATGAAATATTTTGTAATAAAAATGTTTATAAAGGAAAAGTGAATAGTAGTAAGCTGGTGGGAAGCAATATCTAGATTTGTATTTCCACTAACATAGGGAACTTCCAGCATAGAAATTCCCTTTATCAATAGAGACAGATCAGCAACTGACTGTAACTTAATAGTTGGGATGTTATGGGATATGTCAATGATCACATAGCTGGTATGGCACACACATAGGACATGAAGTATGATTCTGTAACCAATTCTCTATTCATTATACCATATTGCTTTTCTAGAATGAATTTTAAAATTACTTGACAATTTCTTGAATTTACTAAATTTGCCCAGAGATTCACAAATGATCTATATATGGGAAGCTAGAAGTACAAGTGTGGGATGGTTATGATTATAGAAAAAAGAGAAAAGCAAACCCAATTGGGAAAAGAGATTTATTTGGTTATAAAAACAACACTAATACAAAAATAATGTAATTTCCATGAATATGCTCACATATATTTATAGACTTGTTTTAAAAATATATCTAGCACATCATGTAAAGCACTGACAGTCAATATATCTTAGTGTCATTTATATTATCCTAAACTGTAGTTCAAATATTTAACTGTCTTTCCAAATATTCAAAACTCGAGGCAAGGAGGATGTAATAACATGAATGAAAAAGGAAAAGACAAAATCAGAAAGTGAGGTGGAGAACTAAAATGGGAGATTTGGGCAAGATCCAATACATTTTTAAGAATAGAATAGTGGGTAGGATATTGGAACCCATGTTGCATTTGGATACTTGCAAACGTAACAGTAAAGTAGGAAGCATTTTCTTTTACAAAGATAAAACCAATGCTTAGAATATGTTCTAAGAATCCTAGTGAGAAAACACAGCATTGCTGGATCCTTCTATCAAAGGATACAGAGGCAAAGTGACCTTAGTGGACACTGACAAGTCAGGAGGGCTAATTAGCTGCTTTTCTGTCAATAGATACATATCACTTGTATGAGCTAATGGTAGCCTAAGGAATTTCTGCAGTTGTCAGTGCCTGTAGTAACCAGGTATTAAAGGCAAACTTTAGGCATAGCATACTATTTTAATATAAATTTCTGGTTTTTGGAGGTATTTAAAATACTGGTTGAGAGCAGAATTTTAAAAAATGGTCATTAAGTAAAATAATCACATCTAAAGTATAAAGAAGGGGAAAAAATTCCCCCTTATTTTCTTTAAGCTATTCTTCAAATTTTCCTCACTAGAGGGCAGTAATTATTATTCAAGGTCTGATAAGGGAACATCCCTAAATTCAAATAATCATCTTGATCCTGGGGCAGAAAGGGAAAAGAGAAAGAAAAGTGAAAGCTAAGAAACAGCTAACAATTGGCTGATAAAAATTCACTGTACACTGAATTTAAGCAGTAATTGTTGTTACCTAAATCTAATCTTTCCCTTAGTTTGTCCAGCACCCAAACTGTTATAATCCCCTAAACCTGCTAGATAGATTTTTTTTTTTTTTCCTTTTGAGGCAATTGGTGTTAAGTGACTTGCTTAGGGTCACACACCTAAGATGTGTTAAATGTCTGAGGCTTCATTTGAACTCAGATCCTCCTGACTCCAGGGTTGTTACTCTAACTCCTGTACTATCTAGCTGTTCTATGTGAACTCTTTCCTTCCCCTACTCCTGTAGGTAGCATTGGATGGAATAGATTTCCTCTAGTAGTTATCATGAGTTCCTGTTATTTACAAAAAAGTTAGAGGTTCAGGGCAGCTAAGTGACACAGTGGATAGAGCATTAGCCCTGAAGTCAGGAGGACCTGAGTTGAAATCTGGTCTCAGACACTTAACAAGTCCTGGCTGTGTGACTCTGGGTGAGTCACTTAATCCCAACTGCCTCAGCCAAAAAAAAAAAAAAAAAAAAAAATTAGGGGTTCTCCCAAAGTTCACTTTAGCTCTTCTCTTTAAAAAATCAATTAGGCTTAGGTTCAGGAAGAATGTAATTTAAATCTTGTTTCTGAAAATTTTAAACTATGTGACTTTGAACAAGTCACTCAATCCTCATGTATCTTATGAAACTCCCTATAATTAATCATCAAAGATATGGAAAAATAAGGAAAGATATGATTTGTTAGTTGGAGAGATTTTCTCACACTGATGAAAAAAATATATCTTTGTGTAAAAAAGTGTGAAGCTTTATCACCTCCTCAACAAAGGGTCAATGACCACTTGGATGGGAAGTTTTATGTGAAGGAGAAGAGCAATTGGTAATTGTTATTCAGATGATAAGGCTGAGGCATTCACTGCCAGAACTAACTCAGTGTTTGGGAGGCTCCAAAGGAAAATGTGAGAGAGAAAACAGACTCTAATGGAATTATGGGAGAATGAAAACCTGGCCTCATTATTACCATATGTGATTGAATCCCTCTATAGACCTTGGAAAGAGGGTTGCTGAGAGGATATCCTTATTTTTGAGGATTCATTCAATATTTTTCTATTTTATATTTTCATTTAATTTTTTTTCCTGTAATATTGAGACTTACCTCCTCAAAGGCATATAACATAGCATCATACACGTATTTCCCTTGGTTTATTAGATGGGATCTATGAGAAAAGTAAGTGAACTCTATGGTCATGTAAGTCTCTTTAAGTATATACTTTATAGCAAAGCATTCCAGATGTATGTACATACAGTTTGAAACTGTATTTCCTGTCATTCTCTACTCTCTGATTTTTACTTCCTTCCATACTTTTAACAAAGAATGACATTTCCCAATCTGCTGCAAGGCAATTTTATTTGGGATCCTACTTGCTCTAGATAACCCAACTTGCCACATGACATTACTCTCTAGTATTAATTTGGCAGGATTTTGAGAATTCCAAGTGCATTACTTGCATTTGTTTTTGGAATTGTTAATTTGCTAGTTTAGGAATAGAAAATGGATTGGATTTGCAATTTCATTGGCATGGGTCAGGCTGGCAGGTGAGGAACATCTCTACTGGTGTAGATAGTCACCTGTGCAAATTTACAAAAACTTAAAAAATTACTTAAAGCACTGATAGGTTAAGTGACTTTCCCAGTCACAAAATCTAGTATGTGTCCTTGATAGGCCTTGAATCCAGGTCTCCTGGAGATTCAAGGCCAAGTCTCTATTCATTTAAACCATGCTGAAGGAAAATTAAAAAAACAAAACAAAACAAAAAAAAACTAAACTAAAAGATTATGTATTTTTAGTGCCTATATATGTGTGTGTGTGTATGTATATATATATATATATATATACATACACACACAAACACACTGCAGGAATTTAGCGACTGAATTAATCTTATATATCATGAAATAAACAAAAAATTTCAATGATATATTATTCTGCAAGACTGGTTCTACAGGGAACAGAATAGAGGCCAATCTATTCAGTCTAATTTAACTTGTTCAATACAGTTCTGCTCACCCAACAAATACTTTTCCTTATAGACTGCCTTTCATAAATTATGTTAAATAAAATTGTTACAGGATAATATAACAAAATGTGTGGGATGCAACTAAAACAATCATTCAACAAAAATGTATCTCTCAATACATATTAGCAGAATTAGAAAGACAATGCATATCACATGGAGTTAAATAGCAACTATACAATCAGCACTTTGAAATAGTAAATTAAACAGATCAGAAAGATTTTAAAAATTGAAAATAGTCTACTAAGTAAATAGAATAGACCGTTTGCAAATTTTATTAAAAAGAGAGAACAAAAATCAACTTACTAAAAGAAATAATGGTGAGAATTTATGACTGGTTGAGAAGAAATCAAGAAAATTATTACAAATAAACCTGTCCAATTATTTGTTAATAAAACTAGAAATGTAAATAAAATGAATAAATTTCTAAAAATGTAAAAAGTATTATTTAGACAATTTTAAAGAAACTCCAAAAACATCCATCTCAAAAAGATAAATTGATTAACCAAATAATGGAACTCTGAACTTCTAAAGTAGTTATAGTGGTGGTGGTAGGGAAAAAGTGGTCCCATTGGACTTATAAGTGAATTTGAGAAAATATTTAAAGAATATATGTCCTATATTACATAAAATGTACTTTTTATTTCACACAGTATTAGAAATGCTAGCTAAAGCAATAAGGTAAGAAAAAGAATTAGAGGGAATAAACAGAGGCAAAAAGAGTTTAATTATCTCTATTTGTACACAATAGTGTGATTTACTTGGAGAAATGCAGAGAAGCAATAAAAAATCAAGGCAATAATTTCAGTAAAATAGCAAGAGACAAAATAAATTCAAAAAGCCATCTAATCTTTCTTTACTTTGCTAACAAGATTCAGGAGAAAAATAGGGAAAAAATCTACTTAAGATAACAATAAAAAGCATGAGATATTATATGATCAAGAAATAAAAAGAACTTAAATATAAGTATAAAACAAATTTTATTGAAATGTTGAAGACTTCAAAAATAGGAGAGATATTTGGTGTTTATGCCTGAGTAGTACCATTAAGGTAACATCGATAATGATACCAAAATTATTCAAAAGGAATGCATTATAGAATTAGAAAAACTGATATTAAAATAAATTTGGAAAATTAATGGTTGTGAATATCAAAACATACAACTGGAAAAATGTAGGAAGGAAGGGGCTTGGTATTAAACAAAAGTCAAAGAATACTACAAAGCAGTAATTAACAAAAAGATCTGGTAATGGATAAAAAATGGAAAAGTAGAGGAATGGAATAGTAGAGGATTAATGAAAAGTAGAGAACAAAAAGTAGAGGAATAAATTAAAACTCAAACAGAAAACTATGACTCGATATGTATTTGGATAGATCTGGGAGTTAATATGACAATTAAATCTTTGGAAAACTGATTATTTTATCAAGAGCAAGAGAAGAGAATAAAGAGAAAAGATCACAAGACAAACCTTTGGGATTCACACAGAATTAGAGGACACAGTACAAATGATGATCTATCAATAAAAGTCTAAGATTCAGTCACACCAATAGTAATAAGGAAAGTAGTGAAGAAAAGAAGAAAACCAATAGTAATAAAAAATAAATGCTTTAAATTTTACAATGTACTTTTTCTTATATTATCTCACTTAATTCTTACAAATATTCTGGGAAATTGGTGCTCTTATCATCTCCATTTTCCAGATGAAGAAACTGAGGGTTAGAGATGTTAAATGACTTGCCAGATATTATACAATTATTACTTATTTGATGCCAATTCCTGCCTTCTAGTCCAAAACTATATCCTCTGTGGCACTTATGGAGCACAGTCAGGAAAATAAACAGTAGAGAGTTTCCAAGTTATCAATAGAGTCCAGAACTCAGGGGAGTCAACAAGAATGAGGACTAAGGGCTTTCAATTTGGCAGTTGAGAGGTCACTGGTGATTTAGGAGAAACTGGTTTCAATTGAATGATAAAATTAGACACCAGAGTTGTCTAATTCTGAATTAGAGAAGCAAGCAAAAGGAGAGGAAGTATTGTTTGCTTTTACTAGGAGTTCTGCTGAGAAAATGGGGATAAAGGGTAATATTAAAAAAAAAAAAACCACCTCAATTAAAAATGTATAACTGTAGACAATTGTTATGTGCATTGTTTAAGCTCCCTAAGCTAATGAAGTAACAGATCTGCCCCAAAACAAAAATGAGAAAAAATATTTTAAGCAATAAAAACAATAACAACTATTAAATATATCTTGGGCAAAACAACTAAAAATAGAAGTAAGAGAATCTCTTTAACTTGTGAGTTGAAGAGAATAGTTTAAAAATATTACTTGAAAGTGTTGAATTTTGGGGTAAAGAGGGTTGGCAGACCTATGATTTCATCAGTATAGAAAACCCCAAGGATGCAGTTCCTTAATTCTTTAATTCATAATATTTGAAAGCTTAAGTGTCTTATCCATGGTTACTAAGCTAGTACATGTCAAATGGAAGAGATGAGCCTTTTAACTCCTCTCAGAAGCTTAGGAAGATAACCTAGGACTCTGAAGTCAAGAATCTTGGAATTATTACTACTACCTCTACCACACCTCTCAGATCATGACTTTTGCTTCCATGCTGGCTTTGATACTCATCAATTAAGGGAGAGCATATATAGAGGACAATAATATGTGCAGAAAAGAGAGCTCATCTCTCTTGCTATCATTAACATCAATCACTAACCAATTGCTGCTATCAAAGACTAGATTACTCAAGAGTTCTGGAAATGTAGTCACTCACCTGACACCTTACAGTACCAGGGGTTCTCAAAGTACGACCCATGGGCCAGATGTGGCCCACTGAGGACATTTATGTGGCTCGCCAGGTTATGGCAAATGGGCTGAGAGGCAGAGACAGAGTGTGAGTTTTTGTTTTTATTACAGTCCGGCCCTCCAACAGTCTGAGGGACAGTGAACTGGCCCCCTATTTTAAAAGTTTGAGGCCCATTGGCTAGCTCCTCCCAGCTTTCATTCTAAGAAGCTATTCCTGGGGAGACTATTCCTGGGGAGATCTAAAGTCTCAGCCACAATAGTTACTAAAAGAAAGTTTTCAACACCAAGATTCTTGGCATTGTCAAAAAGTTTAACAACAGAAAAACATTTTTCCCCAGTGTGGGTGGGGAAATTTAAAAGGATATATTACTATTCATTTCATTGTCTCTCTTTTTACTTTTTTTTCAATTCTTTGCAATTTGGCTTCTAACCTCATTTAACTAAAACCTAATCTCTCTAAAGTCACCAGTGATCTCTTAAATGCCAACTGAAAGTCCTCAGTCCTGAACATTCTTGATGTCTCTGTAGTAGATAGTTGATGAAGCTTCTTAAACTCCACAAGGACTATTAGGCCTTTGCATATGTTTTGTCTTGTCTCCCTCATTAGAATGTAATTTCCTTGAGAGCAGAGATTATCTTCACTTTCCTGTTTATATCTGGCAACCACTTAATTATTTTCATTTATTCATCCCTGATCCAGGGATGAACTGATCCAAGATCATCCCTCTCTGTACTACTACCATTATGTTTAAGGTGGACATCACAATGCCTACAGTATTTTTTGGTTACTTGTTTTATTTTAATTTTGTCTATCTAGCAATTTTATATTTCTGAAGATATAGGTACATAAATTCTTTATATATATGTTTTTTTTTTCCTGAGGCAGTTGGGGTTAAGTGACTTATTCAGGGTCATACAGCTAAAAAGCTTTAGTATCTGAGGGCACATTTGAACTCAGGTCCTCCTGACATCAGGGCTGGTGCTCTATCCACTGTGCCACCTAGCTGCCCCAATTCTTGAAGTATTAAAGATAGTAGTGATCAAAGGTCTAGACCTAGACTGGGATAAATCTACTTCTGAGTCTCTAAATTCACTTTGAATCACTGAATTTTAGATAGAGAAAGGACCTTTGAGATTATCTGATTCAATTTATTCATTTTACCAGCATGGTACTATTTTCACTTGTTTAGTCATTTTTCAGTTGTGACTGACTCAGTGTAACCCCATATGGGGTTTTCTTGGCAAAGATACTGCAATGGTTTGCCATTTCCTTTTCCAGCTCAGCTTACAGGTTAGAAAACTAAAGCAAACAGTTAAATAACTTGTCCAGGACCAAACAGCTAGTAAATATCTCAGATCAGATTTGAATTAAGGAAGTTAAATCTTCTTGACTCTAGGCATATACAATATTTTTGCTCACTAATTAAATCACCTACAACATAGCTAACTTTGAATTTAACTTTATGGACTCATTTGTCCAGTTCTGACTCAGAAGAATAAAAATATTTAACTTCATAAGATGACACTAGAATTATCTTAATTCACACCCAAATGGTTTCTAAGAGGAAGGTCCCAAAAATCCTAGAGAATACTTTTGTCACCAACAAACTATTAGTAATGGTCAAAATAGAATGCCATAAGATCTAGGGGGTCTAAGATGAATTATACCAGCCCTACTAGTCTTTTTTTAATATCTAGTCATGAGTTCAAATGAGGCTACAAACTGAGGGGGCTAGACATTGGTACTCTACAGCTGAATTCAGAGTATCAGCTTCTATGTATCAAGGGAAAGTCTTTCTTTCCTATGAAAGCTTAGGAAAGGTTCTCAAATTATGACACTTTTCCCTCCCCTTCAATTTCTCTCCTTTGATGATCATTCTTCTCTTCCTTTGTCTTCTTTAGCCCTCTTTTGGTAATTAATTTCAATTTAAAACTTATTTATTGAGTGCCTACTATGTAGCCAGTAGCATGGAGAATTGGATTTGTTATGCATTGGAATTGGTGACATACACTGCACAGTGTTTCAATAAAATCTTTACAGAACTTAATGAGATGCTTCACATTTGGAATTCCTAATGATTTGAATTCTTCCAAAGTTCTCAATTTTAGAGTGCAACTGCAGTGATGTTTTCTAACTTGCTGGTTTTTGCTCAGCTGTTTTTATTCACAAAAGACTGAAACCTGGCACATAAGCTGTCATTATAGATTCAGATTTTAAATTGGTTAAGCAAGCTGTTGTGTTATGTAGTGTGACATCACACACAGTTAGGCACGGCAGGTGAATTATAGAGTGAGTGGCAGGCTTAACTATGAACTTTGTTGCTTCTGTCAATTGAAATTCTCCCTATGGGAGGATTTTCTTATCTCACTGCTTTAGAATTTACACATTTTGCTTCTATTAATTCTAATGAAAGCTAAGTATAAGTACATTTCTACCTATCACAAAAAAAGAATATACCCTTTTGGCATTAGCACAGGATAGATTTTATTAATATTAAAATGTATAGTTTTTAATCAAACCATGGTTGGGAAAACTGGGAACATAGTGTTCTATTTCCTATAAAGAAAGAAGGGTCTTCTCTGGCTCTTATTTCTTATGCTTATTCAAGCAGGGATGGAGTTGGAAAAGTGGGGTGGGCAGTTAGTTCAAATACACCTTTAGAATGAAAGAGGGAAACTTTTATTGACTTTTTTTGTCAAAGAATGTATGATATTGATAGATATTTAATCTGTTTTTACTTATCTATTATTATAAAGTCACAATATGGAGTCCAAGTTATGTGGCAAGATGGAAAAGAGGCTGTATTTGCACTGAAATAAGCTTCTTGTCTAATGAAGATTGCTACAAGAATGCAAGGGAAGTCCAAATTATCCAAATGACTTCATTCTGAATTGATCAAATGCTAATTTTTTATAAGGTATTTTAATAATATTATTTTCAATCATTTACCAAGTTGACGATTCATGAATCAAAGTTGTAGTCATCTCTGAAAATAATGGTAGCGCTGATAGCCAGACAGTTGAAATTGGAAATAATAAAGAACTTGAATGAGGGAAAACAATTTTGTTATGAGAAAGGAAGAGAGGATACATGTCAAAATAAGTTATACTTTCACAATTGGGATCTTAAAAAAATTTCAAGAGGTATTCACCAATTGGGGTATTTTCTTATTTATGTGGTGATGTGAATCCTAATTACTGAAAAATAAAAGAGAAAGTTTTCATAATTTTAAGATCTTGCAAATTCTGGAAATGTGTGAACTTCAAAGATTCATGGAAAATTAGATTGAAAGTCAAGTGACAGAATAGGGCTTGTGAGACCTAGGTTTACTAGTAAAACTTTGGACTTCTTTAGGACATTTCTTTTAAAGTTAGGGCAAGCTGATTTTTCATAACAAAGTGGGTTATTCTACAGTAATAATATAAAATCATATTTTTGTAATGTCTCCTTTAATTGGTTAAATTATATCTCATTAAAAAACAAAATGAAAATGGTGTAAGATTTTAAGGTATGAGAAGATAACTTTGGTTTTTTAGGAAGGGTAATTTAGTGGTGGATGGATTCAAGAATCTAGAAGGATAAATTAACTTTAACGAAGTTTAAAAGAGGTGACTCATATTCTAGGTGGGAGAACTGGTATAAGCAAAAGTATGAAGGGAGGAATGAGTGTTGCAGGGTATGATGTGCATTTTTGATATACTTTGAATTTTCACATACACATTACTTTGCCCATTTTATAGATGAGGAGCCTGAGGCACAAAGTGGCTAAGAAAGTAACCCAAAGGCCCCAAAGTAATAGATGGCTGAGCCATGAATCAAAGCTAGGTCTCTCCTGATGATTCAGAATTCATTCCTCTTTCTACTACACCATCATAAGGATGAGGGAATAAAATGATTTAAATGGAAGGCTTGTGAAGGGGACTAATAGGAAATAATCTTGATAGAGGGAGAACAGAATGTGTAATAATCAATAAAATAAGTATCATGACATGACATGTGAATGATGATTAATAATTGATGTACTGGAACTATACTAAGATTTCTATGAAGGCAATATTTGCTAGAATTATATTCTGTTTAACAATGTAATGTATTTGTCAGAATATATATTATTCCATGGCAGAATGTTAAATATACAAACTCAATATAATTCTAAGGCAGGAATTCAAAATTATGTAATTTAAACATAATATCATGTATTTGCATCTTACCTAGAATTTTTCAATCTGGGCACCTATCATATTTATTAAAATCAAATATGCTAAAAATTGTTAGGAATAATCATCAGTGCCTAGTTTATACTTACTTTGTTCTGAGATACAAAACATACATGCCATAATACATAATTGGTCTTCAGTAATGGCTTTTCATATTTGTTTACTAAAATGCCACAAACCCCTATCCTTATAATAAGCATGTTTGCCACTGTGGTTATAATTTGTTTCCAGGTTCATTTTCTTCAAAGGAAAGGATATTGTAAAGGATAATGCAGTTTCTGCTTTTACTTTGGTTATATCAAATATAAGAGTCAATTTTAGTGTAAATACAATGTGTGAAAAAAAGATTTTCAACATCAATGCTCTAGCAATTCAGCCTGACATTTCTTTGTGAAGTAAGCAGAAAATTAAATTGCCTCAAATTAGAGGGGAAAATCACACACCACGAAAAAGGAACATGTTCAATAACAGTAGGGGTCATGCTTCCAGAGAGATATGTGTGGATTTTGCCACATGCTTTTCATTGATGTTAATAGAAATTGTGTGACTACCCTTCCTTCAAACGCACTGAAACATTACTGCTAACATCTGGTAACTGCAGAATATTAAACTTTTCCTAAGCATTTTATTTTAATATGACAGTATACAAATTGAATGAGGCACTACAAAAATTATGATGGTTCTGAGCGAGCATTGAAAAGAAATTTTGAGACCAGGATTTGTCTTGGATCATCTACTAACTAGATGTAATCTTAGATGAGTCACTTAGAAGTCTGCAGCCTTAATTTCCACATGTAAAAATACAATGATCATAGATAGCATGTGTAAAGCACTTGAAGGTTTACAGAATATTTCACATATATCTTTTGATCCTCACAAAAATCGTAAGAAGTACATTACTAATCTGAGTCATAATTTGAACTAAAATTTGAATTTCCTGATTCCAATTTTGGCATTTTCTCCACTGTGCTGTGTAGTTGATATTATACGATTGACTTATTTTAAGCCTAGGAGCAATGTTGTTGCTATTGTTGGTCCTTCATTCTCAACCATGACATCAAGAAGGAGATATCATGACATACAAGTGAAATGAATTTAAGTGAGAGTGGGCTGTACAAGTTCATCAACTTTACTTTCTCCTCCAGAGGCATTTGGATTTAGTGGCAAGATATAGATCAGAATGACTGGAGATGGTCCTGGATGCAGTAGAAGACTTATGGCTTTTTAAGGTGAGGTCTTTAACAGGTCTCAATTTGACTGAGGTCACACCCAATTAGTAACTAAGGGTAGGTACAAAATGAGGCAGAAAATGGTCTCTTTTATCTAGTAAAAATATCAATGGGATATTATATACACACACACACACACACATATATATATATATATATACACATACTTAGGTATACACATACACACACATACACATATATATACACATATATATACATATACATATACATATACATATATACATATATATATATATATATATATATATATATATATATATATATATATATATATATATATATATATAATATAATATTTTCACACAGACCAAAGTCTGTGTGATTTTATCTTCTGAGACTTTAGGAAGTTTTCTTTTATTACAGAATATTAAGAGTACAATTGGAATACTCTAAGTTCTCTATTTGGGAATAGTCTTAATATTTAAAGTTTGGTTCTCTGACTTAAGTAATTTTTATAACCATCATTAGCTAATTCTTAACCTCTTTATCTTTATGGTAGAGTCAAAATTTAGCATGCTAGAATCTTTGGGTAATGAAGCAGCAGATTATACTCTGGTATCTGTAGATGGAAATGTACCAAGAAGAGAAGTTGGAGAAAGAGGATTAATAACTACTCACCTAACCTTTATGGTAATTGTGAATTTATGGTTGAAAAGGTGACAATACATAAACAAATGACATATTGCTCTTCTTCAGAATAATCTTCCTTGAAAAGTTCCAGTCTTTGTGATGTTTCTGAGTTTCAGACAATAGACTTCTTAACCCCAGATATTGTCTATAATAGTAGTTAGATGTTTTAGTGAAAGACTTAATATCTAACAAACTTGCTACACAGATCCTTTTCCAATCTTCCCAAATTCATATTAATGTGAAAACTAACTGCTATCTGGTCAATATTTTCTGCTGACTAGGGTCTTAAAGGAGGGGAAAAGAATACTCAATTTGATCTAGTACAGCTAGACTTTCCTTGAATTTGCCAGTTATTATCAACTGCAAAATTTGAGAATATAGGGTTTCAGGAAAGGGGTAGTGGTAAAACTCAGCTCAAGCAGTAGTCAAATCTTCAACTTTTTATAGATCTTTCTAAATAACAACCTAGGAACATTTTTGCCGTTAAAAAGTCAAACAAAAATAAGTCCAATGGTGTTAGTGATATATTACTGCTTATAACCCTATCTCTTTTGTTCAAGATAGAAGATACAACTATATAGAGACAATCAGTTTAACTTGATAACTTTTCTCCTGCTATCCCTAGTCTCTGTACTGACTAGATTGCCAAGTGAAGAAAAACATACAAGAAGCCCTCATTGTGAAGAACTATGAAAATACAAACATAAATGTTAAAATACCCTAGACATCCTCTCCAATGACCCATAGGAAAAACTACTAATCCTATAAAAATCATGAGGTGTTTTTTTGGTTGTTAACAAGCAATTATTTTTTCTCTTTCCAACATTCTTTCCTCAAGCTGAAAAAAAAAAAAAAAAAAGAAATGAAAATGAAAGAAAAGAAAAATGATCCTTATAACAATTGTATAGTTAAATAGGACAAATTCCTGCATTGGTTATGTCCAAATTATGTGTCTCATCCTGCATATTTGTCTATTACCTATCTTTCAGGATATGAATAGCATTCATCATCATTGTCCTCTGCAAATGTGGCTGATCATTGATTCTAGATTCAGAATATTCAGGGTCAAATCCGGCTGACAAGCCATGTGACTTTCAACAAATCACTCAATAACTCTGGGCCTAAGTTTCCTCATCTCTAAAACAACAGAATTATACTAGACCGCTTCTGAGTTATTTTGATCTATGATGCTATCAGAATTGGTGACTAATAATTAAAACTTATGGTTACATCACTTCAGTACATAATGCTATATCCCTGAAAACTTTCTTGTTAATTTTGTGCAGATGTGTCTATTCCCTAGAAGATTCTGGGTTTCTGTTTTTTTTTTTTTTTTTCTTTTGTTAAATATTTTAAGCAACCAATTGCTTTCTACTAAGTTAAGAAAAAAAGTTCTATATGATAATGATACATAAAATACTTTCTGCTGCCTATTTTTATTATATTAACTTTTAGACATTTTTTCTTATATTTCATTCACTAACCTATAGATTGTTACAAAATAGTTATTCAATCCAACTCAACAAATACTCATTATGTACCATTCTGTACAAAGTACCATACTTGATGTAGTGGATACAAAGGAAGAAAAACAAGACTTTTCAGAGATTATAGTAAACTAATTATTTTTGTACATGAGCACAAATAAGTACAATGTCATTTAAAATAATACAACAACAAAAGCAGAGCCATACTTTTTGTGTCATTGAGAAGATCTTTCTTTTGAGAATGAATAGGAGAAAACAAAACAAATAAATAAACATGAACAAGAATTGTATAAGATGAGATAGCAGAATGAAGTTTATGGTTTGCTATAGTGAAGGGAGCATTTGGGCTGATATCAATCAAAACACAAATTATAGAAAGATCAAGAGCCTTGGAAAAATAAAAGAGAATAGCTTAAAATATTTAGAGAGGGAGATATTATTCTTAGCTGAAGAGGCTTAGTGAACATTGTTTCTGGAGGAGTTGCTACCATGCCTTGAAGAAGGGGAATGATGTCCAGAGATGGAAAAGATGTTGGCAACAGAAGTCAGTACCAATCAAATGTTTTTAAGTGAGCAAGAGAGACTCAAATAGGATTCAGAAATAATGAATAGTCCTGAAATTTTGACTGTTATGTTTGCAAAAGTGGACAAAATCAACTCTTCTTCTCAAATTTAGATCCATATTTTGATCAGAGTTCTATATAACTACATACCTTTTATAGTTAATTCTGTTAGTTGAAAAAGGAATTAGGTCCATTGTTGACATAATGGATGAGATACTAGTATTCCCATGAAGGTACTATAATACTATAACTCTGTCAGAATGGGAGGCCTAGGTTTTTTTTTTTTTTTTTTTTTTTTGGTTTGGCAGGTGGACCTTTATAGTAGCTGAACAATTTCCATCTGCTAAAGAGCTCTTCTGTAATGCTCTCAAAAGAGTTTCTACGTCAGGAAACTGACAGCTAAGTGGTTTCTGAACAGAAACCACTATCCTGAAGGCTGCCATATTTATGGAAGTGCACAGCAGGTCTGCTGTAACAGCCGATTGCCAGTAAGAAATTTATAGTCACCAGCAGAGGTGTGGTGGCTATAAATTTTGAACACATATATTATTTTCTGACCACAACTGATGATAAGCCTATTCCCTAAAGCACGATGATTTTTCTCCCTAATTAGTTTTAGTTTCATCTCTGGTCATTTGTTAAACTCACTCAACAATTAATTGCTTTCCAACTATGTAAAACAAAATGTTCTACAGGTTAATTATGTGTTGTTTAAAAAGGATTTTCCATTTTCTACTCATTGAGTTGCCTGTTGGGTACCCATTTATTCTAATATGTCATTCATAATTATATAGATTGCCATAAAGCTTTCATTCTTTCTTTGCCTTCCAAGTTAAATGGGGATCACTCTATATATTGGAATAGTTGACAAAATTGACCTTCTCACTCTTGCCCAGAATTAACCAATAATCATTTTCTGCTTTCTAGACATGTGCCTCAGAACTTCCACAAATACCAAAGATGACAAATGGTTCAGAACTACTACAGAAGGGGAAATTATGGTTGTGCCTATATGATATCACAGCAAAAAACTGATATGTTGGAGTGCTTAACTAATCAACTAATTAGCTACCTATATAGACTCAAATAACTTTTTTTGATCAATTTCCCAGGAAATTAGCTGATATTTTAAAATTGACAATTGAATAAACTGACCTATTAGGTTTTTTTTTTTTTTTTTTTTTTTTTTTTGTTTTTGGCTTGTAATGATATAAATCTTATACATGAAAATTAAGACTGTGATTGCTTTTTTATGGAAGTAAATAATAGATATGATTAAAAACCACTTATTTTGTTAAGTGAATTAATTTGGTATTTGATTAAAATACTGAGAAGTCAATTCTGCAACAGACTTTAAGAGGTAATATATAGCTATAATTCAACAATAGAGACATGAAGAATGTTTACAGTCATATGAACTTGGCAAATGCATTTAAAGGCAAAGTAGTAAGTAAATAACAATAAGTTAAGCAAGACAGTAGTAAGAGACAGACAAAAATAAAATTTGAGGTATGAATTATGTGTGAGCATGTGGTAATAATTAAGAAAAGATATGATTATCTTTTGAGGGTCCAGAACTATTCCTTTTCTAAACATTTAGTAGAGCCATCTTGCTATCTTGGACTAAAAAAGTCCATTAGGCCAATTATATGCCACAAAACAGAGATAAGATATTCCTTGAAAATACCTTGAGAATGCACTGCTTTTTACTCAAACAAGATGCCCTTGAGACCTGTTTATATATATATATATATATATATATATATATATATATAATTTTTTTCCCCCTCCATGAGGCTGGGGTTAAGTGACTTGCCCAGGGTCACACAGCTAGGAAGACCTGTTATATTTTTGAAGCTCACTAATGATTTTTCATACAAAACACAATAGTTTCCTTCATTTAGGTCTTTGTGTTTTGTAAATAATATTCTTTGAGAAAGTGTAAAAGAATCAGCATAATTTTAATGTAAATGTATTCTCCATAAAGTAGAGAATGTAATATTTTTTCCTGTGGACACTTTCTACTTTTCCTCACTATTAAATAGAATTGTGATTTACAAATGGAAAGGGAAAAGGAAAAGTTAACTTAAATTTGAAGATAGTTTTAAATTCCTCTACTAATAATGAATGGATTTGGGCAAATAACTTATTCAAAACTCAGTTGACTCATTTGTAAAATGGAAATAATAAATATATTGCCCATATTTCTCAGGGTATTGCTGTGGAGAAAGCACTTTTTAAAAGGAAAAGTTCTATTTAAATATGATTTGTGATTTAAGAGAGAAACAGAGTAGATGCAAGAAAGCTTTTAAAGGGCTTTTGATTCTTATCCTAGTTAAGAAGAGTGCCAATAAGGACAACTTGAATGCCAGTAAAGGAAACAGAGAGAAACAGATCAATAAATGGGCAAGAGGTGAAAGTGGAATTTGTATTTAATTAAATGTGAAAAATGAGAAAGAAGGAAGAATCAAGACAACTCCAAAAACAAGTAATTTCCAGTTTTTGATGAGGATTTCCTTACTCTCATAGAGGCTTTGAAAGAGGATGTTTTGAAGACATATCTGAGATGATAGGAAAGCTTTGAGATAGACTGTTCATAAGCATTCAGGAAAGCTCAATTTGTTTGAAGGCTGCAGAAACATTGAGAACCAGCCTTCAGTACATTATTTAGTCAGAAAATGAGGAGAGAGAAAAGCAAGACTAGAGTATGAGCATATAGACTGGTAAGCCATAAGAAGGAAGATAGGTGTATAGTAGATTGTACTGCCAATTATGGCAACCAGTGAGACTGGAATCCACACAATAGTTCCTTCTTTTTATCCTGCTTTTTCCAGTGCAAAGTACTGAGAAAATTCTGTCGAGAATCTAAATCTCCATTTAATATAATACTTCAAAGAAATATATTACCTGTAAAACATTCTTGCTGAGCAAAGAGATGGTCTCACTTCTGTATTTTTATGCCCACTGTATAACACAATGTCTAAAATGTAATAGTACTTAATACTTATTGATAGAAATCAGTGATTTGAGTTCTTCTTTACATGATGAAAAGAGCATCCCATTCACATACCATATGATTCCCATAAATCTTTCATAGAGAGTTCTTTCTCTAAAACTCAATAAATGAGTATAAAGTCAGCATTTGTATGAGTTAACAATCTCTCTTACCCTGATTAGATTATAAACCATAATAATTTTTGGTTATGTTATGCAGTGCTATTTGCATATAATTTGTCATTGGAAATATGCTGCAACATATTTTTGCCCATCATGAATCATTTAATTGCCCTTTGTATGGTCTACAATGGTCATAAAGACTATTATTTTTGAGGGTTCACAGCCTTAAATCATCACCAGAAGAATCCTATATTTAAAGATTGGCTTTTGTTTCAGAGAGAAGCTGGCTAATGTTGGAAGCACTTTACAGTTGTCCAAGAATAATACAAAACTCACTTTCTCCTACTCAATTTGGAATTCTGCTCATTGTTCAATGTGCTGTACAACCAAGATTTATGTGCTTATGAACAAAATGAATGAACACAATATACTTGCATCGTCATGCCTATTTTTCTGGATTTCACCGATCCATTCTTTCCTTTGTGGATTGTTAAGACTAAAATCTTTTGAGTAATTGTGCATCTCAGAGACTTTAGGCATTCAGTATAATGCTATTTGCAAACAGAAAAATACATCTATTAAGAATCACTCTTATGCTTGATTCTATCCCAGAGTACCTCCAGTACAGTGGAAAACACTATTTTATACTTCTATTGATAGCATGGGACAAGATTCTAATAAATTAAGTTTACATACTTTATAGTTTACAAATCTCTTTATTCAAAAAGTTGCCATAAGATAATACAAAATTATCATCTCAATTTTAAAGACATGAAGACTAGGGTCTAGAGTTCAAGTAAATTGTTTAAGGTGACAGTGGTAGCTGACTTCAGTTCCAGTCCTCTTTCTATTAGACCATGCTGTCTTTGATAGGACAATAAACTTTCGAGAACATATTAAAGCTCCGATAACTTCCTAAAATTGTTGATTTATGTAGAAATAAATAATATGGTCAGAAGAAACATGTGTGGACACTAAAGTTCTGGGGAGTAATATGAAGTGTTTAGGGAAACAAGTATTATTTTCATTTTTATCAGTGACTGAATGAAAAGGAATATAAAAATGAAAAAAAAAAAAACCTTACCATATATGTCATGTGGGAGAACTGGGTTTAATTTTCCAAATCATGGTTTACCATAGAACGGTAGCCTCCTGGCAAAGAATAGAATGCATCCCAAGAAAACTGGGGATAATGTATTTGGTAAGAATTCTGCTAACCTAAATCAAGAAGCCTTTTCAATGAAAATTAATAAAGAAGGGGAAATGATTAACTAAATATGTAGAACTCAATATTTATTGTGCTTCTCAGAGGTACACTAGGATCCAGCTCAATATTATGACATTGAAAGTAACTGCAAAATGTGGCAGGTATCATGAAATTTTCAGGTATGAGGAGCAGGGATGTGGATTGAAATATATGGCCTCAGATATCTATATACATATTACTGCACTATTGTCAATAAAAATAGTGACACTGATACATTGTTGGTAGAGTTGTGAAAGAATCCAGCCATTCTGGAGAGCAATTTGGAACTATGCCCAAAAAGTTGTCAAACTGTGCATACCCTTTGACCCAGCATTGCTGTTTTTGGGATTATATCCCAAAGAAATACTAAAGAGTGGAAAGGGACCTATATGTGCCAAAATGTTTGTGGCAGCTCTTTTTGTTGTAGCTAGAAACTGGAAAATGAATGGATGTCCATCAATTGGAGAATGGTTGGGTAAATTGTGGTATATGAAGGTTATGGAATATTATTGCTCTGTAAGAAATGACCAGCAGGAGGAATACAGAGAGGCTTGGAGAGACTTAAATCAACTGTTGCTGAGTGAAATGAGCAGAACCAGAAGATCTCTGTACACTTCAATGCTGTATGAAGATGTATTCTGATGGAAGTGGATATCTTCAACATAAAGAAGATCCAACTCACTTCCAGTTGATCAATGATGGACAGAAATAACTATACCCAGAGAAGGAACACTGGGAAGCGAATAAAAATAGTGACATCAATAATAATAAATAATAGCTAACATTTATATACTTCTGACTATGTGCCAGGGACTGTACTCCACAAAAATCTTGGGATAGAGGTGCTATTATTATCCCCATTTTATAGATAAGGAAAGTGAGGCAAACAGAGATTAAATGATTTGCCCAGGATCACACATCTAATATATTTCTGAGGATTTGATCTCAGTTCGTCACGATGGTAGGCTCAGAGCTTTATCCAGTTTACCATCCAGTTGTACCATAGAGATAAAATGAATTTTAAATTTCTACATTACATGGAAATCTATATATCATAAGTATTTCATAAGTAAGCCTTGGAGGGAAAGAAGAGAACTTATACCACAAGAGAAGGATATATCTTGTGTCTAAGAAACATATAAAGAGAGGATGGAATAACATTGTATCTCATATTTTAAAAATGCTATCCAAAAACACAGTTTAGCACACGATGTATATATTAAGGAGAGAAAAAATGAAGCATTTTTGTAAGATAGAAGAGACAGATGGACAATGTTTTCATTTTACAGGTAATGTAACCAACAAAAAAGGGAAGACAGTATGATAGAAACCAATTTTCCTGGCATCTATCAGAAGTCTTCCCCTCCTTGAAGAAAATAATCTGATAAATTCTTGGTACTTTGCAAAAGATAGAAGTGTAAATTAGGGGATCTACAACTAGATCTTGGAAATACAAGGAAGAAAAATTGTAACTGTAAGTATGATGTAGTGTAGGGCCCAAAAGAGTTGGAGTCAGGAAATTTATTTTGATTCAGTTATTTACTAGCTATATAACCCTGGGAATACAACTTAATCTCCCTTAATTTCAATTGTTTTTGAAAAAAAAAAGAAAGGTAATTTACTTATCAGGTCTTACCATAAGGATAAAAGAAGGTAATATATTAAAATTATTGAGCAAACTTCAAATTAATGTATTTAATGTCAAAGTGGTAGGAGCAGGAATATTGAGCATATTTAACCAAATCCCTTATTTTTGGAAAGATTTCAGAACATCAAAAAAATTTGGACATGATCATAAAATGACTCAAACTTCATAGTGCCACTGGAAATATTTAAGTAGATTTTAAATTATGTCCCTATAAGAAGTCTATAGAATGGATTTCTGAATGAATGTGAGGTAGGTTTCAAATGAAAGAATTATTCTTCTATTCATTCATTGAATATTTATTACCAGACACTATTCTGTACTTTACCTTCTACTCATTCAATCATTGTTTAAATCCTTTGCTGCCTGGCTACCACTACACTGTTATATAGTACATGTTCTTTCCAAGGACTTTGAATACCTTTTTTGTTATTCCTGGAATAAACTCCCTCCTTACTTCATCTCTTGGAATTCTTGGTTTCCTTCAAAAGTCTCCTCAAAGACAAATTTATTTCTGCCTAGTAGTGCTCCCATTCCCAAAATATACCTGTTATTCATTTTGTATAGATATTGAATAATGCAGCAACAGTAGTAATAGTAGTAGTCATAGTTTTTATCATCATAGTAATAGTAATAGTAGTAGTTATAGGTGATAATAATTATAGTATTTTAAGATTTCATTTAAATTTAAGAATTTTACATATATATTATTTTTGTTGATGGTTAGAATGCACACATTAATGAAAGCACAGTTATGTCAAGATGTATAAATTTTTGTTCTTAATGTCTTCCTCCTACATACTTGTGTGCTAGATAACTCTGCTCACATCTTCTAAGGCACATATAATGTCATGATAATCTTGCTCATACATATAAACTGACATGGATTAAGGGGTGCTTCATTTCCAAACAAATGAACAAAAGCACAAATAACAACTAACCAAAAATATGAATTAACTTATTTAGTATTATAATTCTTAGCATACCTACAACCAGGTGAGACATTAACACTTTTGTTTTTAGAACAATCTAAAGAATATTATCATGCTATTTTTGTTCTTTCCACCTAGTAAAGCTCAAAGAAATTGGAAAAATTTTAATTAGCATTTCAGAGCATGTAGCTAGAATACTATGAACCTACATGAATTAGTTACATGGTGACTTGATTTTACAGAGCCTGGAGAGTAGAATGGATTTTTTTTTTTTTAAATGGGCTGTCACAGACATCTTTTTAAAGTACCAAGTTTAATATGACAAGTCCATTTTTGTTCTAAAATGTACTGTTCAACTTTGTATAATGTTAAAATTAAAATGTGTTAGCTTAAAATCCTTAATGAAAATTCTCTAACCCTCAAGATTTTCCTTTCATGGTACTTTCTACAATGACATGTCAGTTTAATTACTCAGAAGGTTAAATCCTCACTTTATTGTAATTCTTTGACATACATGTGGAAACTGAGGGCATAGGTCTAAATCTCAGTCATTTTTATGACTGTAAAGGAGGATATCCTGCTACAAGGATGTCACACTGAAGGTCTCTCAGAAATAGCAGGGTTGAGGTTGAGTGGGTGGTGGGAAGGGGAGGAAAAATCTGTCACTTGTCAGCTGCAGTGCTGAATGGAGATTAGAGTGATCTCCACCCATTAGCAGCTGTTTAAGTATCTGACAGAAAAGAGAGTAGCAACAGCAATATGCAAGATTAACCACCATGGTATACAACATGATACATGCCAAAGAATCTTGAAATTTTATTATACTCTCTCAAAAAAAGAAAGAACGAACGATAATCATGTTATCCATACACTAGTCGACCTATATGACAATAAACAGTTTTGTTATGATGGTAATGTATATTACCTTCCAACTTTTACTTATTAGAATTATGCTTGATTCACACATACACAAAAAAAAAAAAGTTTTCAGTTTTTAGAAAAAAATATATACCTGCATGCATTTCACACAGTTATGTCTAGATGTATAAATTTTATTCCTAATGTCTTCCTCCTACATACCTGTGTGCTAGATAACTCTGCTCACATCTTCTAAGGCACATATAAAGGCATGATAATCTTGCTAATATATACAAACAGACATGTTTGTATTTTGGATTGGTCATATTGGTAAGCTGGTCATATCTTGCACTGGAGCTGTGCTCAATTGATTCCTTTTCTCCCTTGTAGATGTTAATGGTCTTGAGTTGTTTGCTTTGTGTATAACAGTGATTTTTTATTCCTAGCCTCATGTTAAGTTCTCCTTCACTCAATGGAATTTATCAATGTGGAACTCTGGCAGTTAATGATTTTTATTAACCACCTCAATTTATTCAATTTCCCCCACAATTCAGAATAAGCCAGAATGACCTGAGAATTAGAATCAGCCAAGCAGGAAAAAAAACGTAAAAATTCCTTAAGCTGGGCACCTCAGAAATGCTTTGCAGTAATGACTTGCTGAACCCAGAACTTCTTTTGCTATGCTACAGAAGACTCAGACAGGCTCAAGAGTCCCAGAATCAATGACCAAACCTGATTGGCCATGATTCACCTTGTGAAAAACAATCCAGCCCAAGGATAAAGTGATAAGACCATTTTGAGATTACTCCCCACCTCTAGTCCCATGATTTTTGTGTGGATAATCAGATCAAATCACCATATTACATCATCTCCCTTGTGATTTTTCTCTTTATAAACTTTGCTGCCTATGTCTCTCTCTGAGTTCAGTTCTAACAGTTCTCCCATATATACATGTATAGGTGTCTGCCTTCTTAGGAGGAATAAAACAATTGATACAACCTAACTATCAACCTAACTCTGTTTGTTTTTCTTAGTCAGAACTCTGGGAAAAAAGGTTGACATTAAGAAGTCTGGTACAATGAAATATGCATTAATGTCTCAGTATTGCTGAGGTTGGATTTAACAAATTTGAAGGGTGGATAGGAAAGAGGGAAAAATGAAGGGAGAAGTTCAAGAGGAGATTCTGGAAACTTTGTTTTCTTTATGCTTTTCAAAAGTACCCAGATTATTACTAGCTGTATGACCCCAGGCCAACCATTTAACTGATTCTTGCCTCAGTTTCTTTGACTATAAATAGAAGAAAATAACTGTACTGACCTCACAGGGCTATTGTGAACAAGTGGAATAATCTCAATACAATGCTTTGAAAACTTTAAATTGTTATGTAAATGATAGTGATTAAAATGAGCCTGAAGGAGACATAAATATGAAAATAATAAACTAGAGGAAAGAATAGAAGAATTTTTGTTTTCAGATTTTTTTTTCTCTACTCCAAATAAGCTCAAGGAAGTGGCCTGAAGACTTCAAGTGCAAATCAATACTTTTTTAACACTTATATATGGGAAGATTGTAATCCATCCTGCCATTCAGAAATTACAAAATTCATTTGCAATTTAACCCTCTAAGATAGAGCAAAAAATATGGGAGACTGATGTGAATGCTGTAAGCAGAATTAGGAGAATAATTCTTCAAATTTGTTCAAATTTTCCAAATTTTAAGAGTTTTGGATATTTTGGTTCAAAGTATACCCTGATGATTTCTATTAAACAAATTGAGATATGAGATACAGAATGTAGATCAAGAAAATTTTATTAAATGCAAAGCATATATAAGAATATAAAATATGATGAAACCTAGTCTCTATATCAAAGTCTTTACTTTTAATAATGGAGAAGAGATATGAAAATAACCACAATACCAAGTGTAATGTCCAAAATGCAAAAGAAAAATCCAAACAATTTACTATGACGCATTTCAGTGATTCATTCAAAGATATCTATTGACAAACACATCTACTGAGGCAACTAGGTAGGGATGGTAAATCGAGCAATAGATCTAGTCTCAGGAAGACCAGTGTTTCTATTTCATGATCAAATATGTATTCCTAGGAAAGTAATTTAAATGTTGTTTACCTTAATTTCCATCTATAAATGGAAAAAAATAACAGCACTGATATCATAGGTCTATAATGAAGAGCAAATAAGATTACCTCAATAAAGTGCTTTATAAACCTCAAATTGTATTGTAAATGTTAGTGATTAATATTATTATTTGTTAAACTTATCTAAATGCTTTCACATAGGCTCTCTGATCAGTCAATTAGCTGTGGTCTGTCTATGTAAATGCCAAATCCACCATTTAATAAAATTCCATGCATTGGACCTATCCCATCATCTTGTCATACCTAATTCTTCTATGTCAAAAGATATGCATCTTTTCCAAATTGTTGCTCAATTGTTTTAGTCATGAATGACTTTATGTGGTCACTGGAGTTTTCCTGACAAAGATATTAGAATGGTTTACCATTTCCTTCTTCAGCTCTTTGAAACCTGAGGAAACTGAGGCAAATGGGCTTAAATGATTTGCTCAGAGTTACATTGCCAATAAAACTGTGAGGTCAAATTGAACTCAGGTACTTCTGAATCCTAGAACTCTATCCACTTTGACATTTAGCTGAGCTGCTGTCACTATATTAAAAGAGTAAGTAATCTTAATATACATGTTCCAGTGACCTTTAAGAAAGTCTGAATTTCTGATATTTTTTATCAACTTTGGAAGTCTAGGGAAAGGGAAAGAAACACTATCTAACTGACATAGTGAACATTTTCATGGTCAGGATATGAGGTGTCTATTTATGTGATTTCTTCAACTCTGAGGGAAACCTGAGGGATAAACTTTTCTTCAGCTATTGATATGTTAGAGTTTTTTTCCAATGATTTGTCCAAATTGTTCACCTACTCTTGCAAAAGCAGAATATAAAGTGGGATCATTATGATTTGAAAACTAATCCAATTGTTCATTAGACTATGCTTCCTTTCTGGCTAATGGTCATATATCATAGAAATTGTATAATCACTTTTATAGAAGTTGTGATGTTGGTTTGGTTAATATAATTTAAAAAATAAAATAAAATAAAACACATCTTCTATTTGAGTTATATTCAGAAGGTGAAAAAAATAAACCCTGATAAAGCCCTATATTTCAAGCATTTGGTTTGTTATAGAAAGGCAAACTCTAAATTGTATTTACATTACTGTTCAGTATAAAATACAGTAAGAACAAACTAAGAGGAGAGTCATGTTGTTGGAACAAGGATTTCCTCAGATAAAAAGTAGTATCAGCTAACATTAATATAGCCCTTAACATGTGCCAGGAATGGTGCTACAACTTTTACATATATTATGTCATTTGAATCTGTGCAAGAACCCTAGCAAGTAGGTATTATTATTATGTGCATTGTACAGTTCAGAAAACAGGCATATAAAGGTCAAATTACTTGACAAAAGTCTCAAAGTGTTTCTAGTATCTTTATATTTATAAAAAGGTGTGTAAGATGCAAAGTGAGAGAACACAAAAGAGATAGATTTAAGCAGAAAATGGATTTTGCTAGTCAAGCAAGGAAGTTTAGGGAGCAGTGATGTCCTTGAAGGCTGAAAAACAAACAGAGTAATGAAGCAATGAGAATTATTCTTTATGAAGATGTATCTACTATTATGTATAAAATAGTTTCTACTTGTGAAAGACTGTATGAATTGTTATATACCAATAAGAGGTAATGAGGTCTAAGGTAGGATAGTGATGATGGGAACAGAAAAGAAGGAACCATGCATGAAACAGTGTAAAGGATTAATTGACAGGTACTAATGAAGGATTGGATGTTGGGAGTAAAGCAAGGAAGGAGAGCCAAAGGTGACACATAGTTCTAAGGCACAGGTGACAGGAATTGTAAAGCAAACCTTGTTTGGGAGGGAAGATGATAAGTTTGGAGGTGTCTTTACATAAAAAATATTTAATTAAAATTATTTTTTAGAAATGACATTGAACACCAATATAAATCTTTTTAACTCACTTTGAAGTTATTTACATTTAAATAAATGAAATTCATCTCATAAAATGTCATAACTTTTCATTCACTTCCCCTAGGGCTTTATCAGGATGCTTTATTCATTTGTTCTGATTTTTAATTTTTTACACTTGCAGTTCCTATATTCTAATTTTGCTTTTCCCCTCCTGCAATGCATTTCAAAATTGTCATATAACAAGATTTTTTTCAAAATAATTTAATATCTACACTTCAGTGGGAGGGCTATGAGAATGGCCTAAGATTAAATTACATTTTAGAGTAGGACCTAGCATTAGAGATTCAAGTACATAATCAGATTCATGAAATAAGAAGACAAGTAACAAGAAGATGTCACTGAATTTTTAATTTCTGTAAATAACTAATGTATTTTATAGAAAAAATAAATTTTCTTTCCTACAACAATTTCAAAATTCCATTTCATAAAAGATGAAGGAGCAGTAGAAAATTCACTAGAAGAAGCCAACTCCAGAAATAAATAGCAAGTATGAAGGTTTTTGAGACGTACGAATGAGAGGTAAGTCTCCCTTTTCTACCCACTCGTCATCCTCTTTCTCTAGACCTCTTTATTTCAGGAAAAACAGTGATTCAAGTTTTAAAATGTCTTGGAGTGATTGTACATACATGCACAATGTTTGTTCCAATTTGTCCACAGGTACACCACATTTTTGGAAGAAAATATAAATGCAGGGACTTATTCCAATTCAACTAAAGATAGGATGAGGATTGTTTGCCACAATGATTAATATTTAATAAGCGGTTCTTTTGAATTGTAGTGCTGAGAAAGATTTTTAAGAGCCCCTTGGACAAGAAGATCAAATCGATAACAACTTGAAAATATTAATTGAGACTATTCATTAGAAGGACAAATACTCAAGCTGAAGCTTAAATAATTTGGTCACATGAAAGAACAGGTCTTAGTGGAAAAGGTTGTGAAAAACACTGGGAAAGATTGAAGACAAAAGGAAAAGGGGACAACAGAAATGAAAGGTTTTATGTCATAGAGAAAACAAAAAGAGCTCGGGCAGATTTTGGGTAACAATAGAGGATAGAAGAGTCTGGTATGCTATGGTCTATGGGGAATCAGATATGACTGAATGAATGATCACTACCAACACCAGCCCCACCATCAACAATAACACATCTAATACTTTAATGATTACTACCTCTGTCACATTGGACAAGTTACCCTCTCTGGGCTCCTAATATGTAAACCAGGAGACTGTACTGTATTGTTTCTGACATTGCTTCCAGCTCTAGATCTAGCTACTCTGATCCATAAATGTCTGCATATAATGTGTGTTCTTCATCACCAACCTCTACCAAACAGACTTAAATTCTTATTTGCATAATCTT
This sequence comes from Sminthopsis crassicaudata, assembly GCF_048593235.1. Classification (NCBI taxonomy): domain Eukaryota; kingdom Metazoa; phylum Chordata; class Mammalia; order Dasyuromorphia; family Dasyuridae; genus Sminthopsis; species Sminthopsis crassicaudata. The sequence continues at coordinate 124,619,946 of NC_133621.1, forward strand.
GACATTTAATATGGTTAAGTGGTTTTAAGGGGGGGGGGAGGTAGAAACTTTAAAATATTTCTGGAAGTTGTAAAAGGGAATTCCAAGAAATGTACAGTTCCTAATAATAATTCTACAAAGCAAGCTCTGGATTCCAAGTCCAACCTCCCCAGATTTGACCGTGGGGGACGCACACATATAGCATTTTTATATCCACTATGAAAATTTTGCTATTACTTACACGTAACTAGGTTGATCTTTTTTGGTCCTTTCAACTCTTAACCTGGCTTAGTCTCCACCCCTCCAACCCTGGAAATTAAAATGTAGACATGGTAAATTTCCAGTCTGCTTCTGTAGTGATATATTTTTAGCTGGGCTTAGGTGAGGAATTTGAATGTTTCAGAAAACCAGATTGCTTTTCTTCCTTGCCTCGGGGGCTGAACAGGCACAACAAAGTCATGTATATCATTTCTCCAAATTTATCCTTGCTTACAGTATGAGATTTTGTTTTAGCCTTTTATTTGTTCTCAACAGATTTTTCACAGCCACAATACTGGAGGCTGCTTCTGAAAACTGCTAATTTTTAAAAATAGACCAGTCAACCAAATTAGGAAGATGACTGAGAGAGAACTTTATTAGGAAGTGAGCAGCCCTAAGGTCTCAATAAATCTTTTTTTGTATTCTGCAAAAAGGAGAAAAGGGGGGGGGGGGAAGGAAAGGTATGTGTGGGGGAAGGGCAAAGCATAATAACTTCAGATTTATCCCAGCCACACAGAAAAGCAATTGTGCAATTTTGTGTAATTCTCTTCAAAATTTCATTTCTACTGACTAAATTTTTCCTTGCTTGAGGGGCACAGTAATTCTCAGTGAGAACAAAGACTTGTATGAGAATGAGAAGTACTATTTATTTTACCAGAAATGTTTTTATATCTCTTTTAGATTACTCAGCTGCCTTATCTTAACCTCTCTCTCCTCTGATTCCCCATTAGTTCCCAGCACAGTTTCTATAACAGGGATTTGCCTCAAATCAATATTAATTAAATGGTTAAGCAAGGGTTTTCTTTCATCAACTGACATTTCATAGAATTACTAGATTTTAAGGGAATTATATGAAAATAGATCTGGCAGAAATGTTAAAGATGATTTTGTCCATTTGCTTCTTTTTTCCATTAGAGGAAACTGAGGCACAAAGAGGTTAAATTACTGTCGCAGGGTAGAATGACTCCAAATGCAATGTGTTTTTCATTGCCTCATACCCTCTGCCAAAATGCCCCATATATCAAGCAGTCACGTCTGTTCTTAAACCATAAACTCTCTTTATGATGTTCAGTATTATTTTAAAGAGCTTCACTGAAAGGGAATTTATTACTTCCTGAGATCACCCATTCTATTTCTACACAGCTTAGACATTAAGAAGTTTCTTAATTCACAGAATATCAGAATATGAGTTAAACTACAGATGCCAATCTAAATCAATCATGTCTGAAGTCCAACCTGTATCTACTTTTTCCACTGTATCAATATTGACCTGCAGTATGAAATTCATTATCTTCATCAGCTGTTTGAATGATGCATTAAATGGTACCTTAATACCTGAAAGACTCTAATAATTATTACTTTTGATAATAATTCATATTCAAATATGGTTTATGATATATAAAATGTTTTGTGCATAATATATCATGCAATTTCATTCCTATAATATTTGTATGAAGTAAGGAATGCCAATATTATTGTAATTATTTTAAAATAAGGAAATTGAAACTCAGAAAAAATACATACTTCCTTAAAAATCATGTTTCTAGCCTTCACATTTATACAGTGCAAAGCCCTTTGTATATACTATCTTGTTTGATATATGGCTTTGCCACACTTTAAACTGAGTTCTCACTTAAAAGTGCGGTGTTCTTTTTTTTTTTTTTTTTTTTTTTCACTATAATATGCTTCCTTGAAGTATCATCTCAAGAGTCATGTTCTACAGGAAGTCTTTTCTTATCTCCCAAGCTTGTATTGTTCTTTCCCTCTTCATGTCATACTGTATTCATTATGCTGTATAATGTTTACATCCCAGGAGAATTTAAGAACCTTGAGAATAGGAAAATAGAAGTACTATTTATAAGAGCTAGCATTTATATATTAGTTGAAGGTTTGTTAAGTATTTTATATAGGCTAATTCATTTGACCCTTACAACAACTCTGTTATGTAGGTGCTATTATGTTTTTCATTCTATGGATGAGAAAACTAGGCACTGAAAAGTTAAGTAGCTTGTTCATGATCAGAAAGCTAATAAATATCTGAGACTGGATTTAAGCTTATGACTTCCTGTCTCCAAGTACTTTGTTCATTCTATCCCCCAGCAACCTAGTGAAAGAACTGGGATTAATACTAATGTCTTCTGATTCCAAATCTGGTACTTTACTCACAACCTCATCATGACTCTCAAATGGCATTTCATGATGCTAAGCAACTTGTTTGAATGATTTCTAATGATTAAAATTAATTTCTAAATGTTGGGATGAATAAGAGGAAGAAATTGGACTAGATAATAATTAGAAAACTGTACAATTCTTTTAATGTTCCCAAAGTGATCACTATTACAAAAGTTCTCATAATTTTGGTAAAAAAAATTAGCATAAATGTGTTTGGTTTTGGATACTATAGTCATAGTCTGATAACTTTTCTTTGCCTCCATAATAAAGAAAACTAGTTAAGCAAAACCATCCAGTCCATGTGATAGTTTATACAATATTGTGCCTACACATATTTTGCACTTCCCTATCAAGAAGAGGGAAGATTTTTTTGTTGTTGTTGAGTTTTGTTTTTTGACAATCTATCATCTGGTGCCAAAATGATTCCTTTTAAAAAAATCTCTTACCATCAATGCTGTATGATACCACATCATGAAACATCACAATCTCAAAAGAAACCAAAGAATAAGTGACCCAAAAAAGAAAGAGAGATATATCATTAGTATATTTAGGTTTATCATCAATAGCTTAATTGCTATAGCAGAAAGAGCCAGATTCAAAGACAAAGAGATGTGAGGTTAAGTCTTACTTTTCATTTGTGGAATTATGAATAACTCTCTCATGGTTCCTAAATGATTCTCAAGGACTAAATGTTACAAAGAAGTTGCTATTATACAGTGAACAAATAACTTGCTAAATGAGAGCTCTCTACATTGATTAAATCAACACCCTACAAGAAGAGATAAAAGAAAAAAAATTTGAAAAAGGGAAAAAAAAGAAGGAAGAAAAAGAGAAAGAAGAGGAGCAAAAGAAAGAGGGAAACGAGCATGGGAAAAAAGAGGAAGAAGAGGACTAAAAAGATAATGAGGGAAGAAACATCACCACAACTACTATTTGAAACTTATGTAAAAGTCATTATAAAAAATACATCTACAAGAACATTTATGATTAGAAGTAGTGACTAAGTAGCTCTTTTGACACACTAATTAAGATATAGTGGAGGGACAGACCAGTTATTACAGTGTCATAAATAATGAAATATTTTTTAAAGTAGTAAAACTCTCATTATATTATGCACATAATCTATCGATAACTTCTAGAAAGGCTTGGATAAGAATCATACAAGATGAGGATGACAAAACTTAAAGATAAGCAATCTCCACCATTAACTATAATATTAAAACTGAATGAGAGTAAAGATAAATGAAAAATATTTTATTTTGATAGTACACAATTAATCTGATAAAATATGATTTGTTTTAGGACCATATATTAAGTTCTATGTTAAGAAATCAGCAAATAAACTTTCAGTCAAGCTATCTGCAAAGCAAAAAATGGAACCCACTCAAATTCAAGAGAAGTCTTAACTCTTGACTTATGTTTATTTTAAAAAATTCTAAAACTAAAATTATCACTATTTTTGAACTTTAAATTATGTTTAAAGTTATAGTCCATTTTTTGTCTCTGAGATGGTTTTGTGTGTGCAAATGTATTCTAGCTAATTGTATATTTTTTGGCTTTAACCAACCTTCATTTAGGCAACTTCCCCATTTACTAATGAATTTTTCCACATAATCTTCATATAAATAATTCATAATTAAATTAGCATATACATGATTATTATTTAAACCTCATATTCCAATAAGTATATAGAGATTCTATATATTTACCTGTATGAAATATTTTGGCTTCATTGATTAACTTTATTTCTTTTTTTTTTTTAATAATAGCTTTTTATTGGGGCATCTAAGAGGTGCAGTGGGTAGAGCACTACCCCGAAGTAAGGCAGGAACTGAGTTCAAATCTGGTCTCAGACACTTAACACTACCTAGCTGTGTGACCCTGGGCAAGTTACTTAACTCCAATTGCTTAAGCAAAAATAAAGCTTTTTATTTTCAAAATACATGCAAAGATAGTTTTCAGCATTCATTCTTTCAAAACTTTGTGGTCCATTTTTTTTCTCCTTTCCTTTTCTCCACTGCCTGCTCTAGACAGCAAGTCATCCAATATATGTTAAACATGTACAGTTCTTTTATACATATTTTCACAATTATTTTACTGTAGAAGAAAAATCAGATCAAAAAGGAAAAAAAAATGAGAAAGAAATAAAAAGCAAGCAAACAACAACAAAAAAGATGAAAATACTATGTTGTGATCCACATTCAGTCCCCACAGTCTTCTTTCTGGATCTAGACAGTTTTCTTCCTTACAAGTATATTGGGATAGGTTTGAATCACCTCATTGTTGAAAAAAGCCACATCCCTCAGAATTGATAGCATATGATTTTGTTGTTGCTGTGTACAATGTTTTCTTTGTTCTACTCATTTCACTTACCATCAGCTCATGTAAGTCTCTCCAGGACTCTCTGAAATCATCCTGTGGATTACTTTTTATAGAACAATAATATTCTATAGCATTCGTATATCATAAGTTATTCAGCCATTTCCAAATGATGGACATCCACTCAGTTTCCCGTTTCTAGCTACTACAAAAAGGGCTGCCACAAACATTTTGCACATGTGGGTCCCTTTCCCTTCTTTAAGATCTCTTTGGGATATAAGCCCAGTAGAAACACTGATGGATCAAAGGGTATGCATAGTTTGATAGCTATTTGGGCACAGTTCCAAATTGATCTCCAGAATGGTTGGATCAGCTCACCACTCCACTAACAGTACATCAGTGTCCCAGTTTTTCCACAATCCCTCCAACATTTGTCATTATCCTTTCCTGTCATCTTAGCCAAGCTGGGAAGTATGTAGTGGTAACTCAGGGTTGTTTTAATTTGCATTTCTTGGATTGATAGTGATCTAGAGCATCTTTTCATGACTAAATATGGTTTTAATTTATTCACTGAACATTTTCTGATGATATCCTTTGATCATTTATCAATTGGAGAATAGCTTGTATTCTTCTAAATTTGAATCAATTCAATGAGGCCTTTATTAGAACCTTTCTCCCAGTTTTCTGCCTCCCATCAACTTTTGTCTGCATTAGTTTTGTTTGTACAAAAACTTTTTAACTTAATATAATCATCCATTTTGTGTTTCATAATGTATGATAGTTCTTTTTTGGTCACAAATTCCTTCCTTCTCCACAGATGAGGATAAATTATCCTTTGTTTTTTTCTAACTTTTTCATAGTATCACTCTTTATGTGTAAATCATTAACCCATTTCAACCTTTATTTTAGTATAGGATGTTAGATGTTGCCCATCAATTTTTGTGAAATAATAAGTTTTTATCCCAAAGCTAGGGTCTTTGGCTAACTTTATTGTTTAGGTAAGGTTTGCTAAAGTATAAAAGTAATTTAGTTGCAGTTACTACTGTATTTCTTTTTCAGGTGATTTGATGGTTCAAATTAGTTTAAATTGCAATACTAATTTGTCTATGTCACCAGAGGGGGATTTGTTGTATGCCTTCTATAGCTATAGTTCTCTCATCTTTAAAATAGAGATAATAAATTTTGTAGCACCTACCTTACAGGGTTGATGTAAGGTTCAAATGGGCTCATGTATATAAAATATGTTGCACACTTTAATGTCTAGTATAAATATAAGTTTATGCTGAGGAGAAGGATTTATAATGAATCTGTCATTGCTTAGATTACCTATTCTCATATTAATTTTTCTTTCCTCTATGAAAGAGATACTTTCTCGTCTTTCAACTGATTTTATGCTAGATTTTCAACAAGAAAATGAAATAAATGAAAGTATAGAATAATAATACAAATACAATACTAACAACTGACATTTTTGTAGAGCATTAAGGTTTATAAAGCACTTTACATAAGTCATCTCATTTAACTCTCATTAAAAGTTGTTACTAGAAGTGTTATTATCCTCATTTTTAGAGATGAAGAAATTAATAGTGAAAGAGGTTAAATTACTTGTATAGGGCCACATTCCTAATAATTACCAGAAACAAGGTTTGGACTTAGGGTTTTCTAACTCTAAGCCCTATACTCTATCCATCAGATAGTGGTAGATTTTTTATATAGTAAAAAGAAAGGGCAAATGCATTTATTTATTTTTTTAATATGAAATCACTCATTTCCCCCCACTTCTTATCTTTTCCAATTCTGTGTAAAGATAGTTTTCAACATTCATTCTTATAAGATTTTGAGTTCCAAATTTTTCTCTCTCCTTTTCCTTTTCTTTTCTTTCCCCTTCCCAAGACAGCAAATAATTTAATATAAATTATATATGTACAATTATGTTAAACAGAAGAAATAGTTATTTATGTAGTACCTTCTGTTTGCCAGGCAATATATTCACAGATTTGATATCATTTGATCTCCACAACAAACCTATTAGAAGCTGTTTTTATTATTTTCATTATATAGTTGAAGAAACTTCAGTAAGCAGAAATGACCTGACCAATATCACACAGCTGGTAAGTGTCTGAGGCTGTATTTGAACTAAAGTAAATACTGTTTTTATTAAATATTCAGTTTGTAACAAAGGGGGAGGGTATGCTTTGAGGTTTCTTGTTTATTTGTTTGTTTATTTTGTTCTTTAGTTCTTTAGTGATGCTGATTAGTTTATACTGAACCATTAATGGAATTGAATAAAATTATTAATTGAATTGAATTGAAAAAAATTAAGTTTTGGCTCTCTCATCCCTATTTGGCAATGAGGATATTAATTGATAAAATAGCTGATTATGTTGTTAGTACAACTTATAATGAGGGAAAAAAGGAAAGCAAGCTGATTTCATATATATATATATATTTATATACAAAATTGGTGTACAATCTATATAAAATGGTAAAGTAATCTGTGATAATAGTTTTGTTTATATATACTTTTACAATTTTCTTTCCTTTAAAGCTAATGTATTTCTATGTGAGTTAGTTTTTAAAGTTTCATCTCTATATTTGCTTACAATATACTAAGAATTTGATCAGGTCTCAGCAAGCAATAAATAATAATAAAATGCAAAAGGTTTTCTATGAATAGAAGGTGTTTCCTTTCCGCATGAAGAAGAGACTTACATCCTTTCCATTAGGTTTACCACAAAAGGAGGGAAAAAAAAGGAATTCGGTCTAATAGATTAACTTGCTGTGTATATTTGAGGGTGAGGGAGAGGAAATTGCTTAGGAAGCATTTGTAACATAAATCACTTTGAAGATAAAACAGAACCATATATTGTTGTGCCAAAAAAAGAAAAAGCATACTGGAACCGTTGATGCTAAGCTCTTTAAAGAGAAAAAAAAAAGAACAACTAAAACCAGCCTATGTTAATAATCTAAATAGGAAGCATTATTTCATATATTCAGGTAGGAAATGACATGGTGAAACATGATTTTCTATTTTCTAATCAAATTGAGGAGCCTTATTTAAAAAAAAAAATTCACATTATCGAATGAAATGCAGTTTCCCACAGAACTCCAGATAATTCTTCTAAGAGAGTATATCAGACTGCTCCTCTGAGAACAAAGAAGAAGGCCAGATCCAAGGCTGGTCAATGTGAATAGGCTAGATCCAAATGAAGAATAAATTAAAAATCAGAATTGTTATGATCTTGAAAAAAGATTATACCTATATGTGTTTCTCACAAGATTCATAATATTGTGACTCTCTTGTTAAGAGTAGCAATTAAAGAAGTAACTAGTACTTTTCCAACCCAAGGAAAACATCATAAAATGTGCTCCCTTGGAAAGCTGGACAAAAAAATACCCTTAAATGAACTTTTTAATACAAATTCATTTGTAGGAAGATTGATCTTAGGAACAGGGCTTTATGGAAGGAGCAACGTAAAGACAACTTTCAGGAACTATTAGGTTGATTATTATTGCATTAAAGACTCACCTGTTGTACTGTCAGGAAGGGAATAGTTTCTTATTTTAAGTAATTATTCCTTGATAAAAAGGTGCCAAGTCAGTTTTTCCTGGTGTCATTTTAACTATAGCATCCTTGGCAAGAACTAGATTACCTCTCCCTAGTTATACTGTGGCAATAATAAAATATATGTCTTAAAATAACTAACTATATATTTTGTTCTATTGAGAATCTAATATAAAACAGAAAATAAATGAAAAGGGATGATTAAGTAGGAAAAATATGTCATGTTGCATAACATAGGATATGAGAGTGATCTAGTAAAAGAATATTCATCTTCATAAAACATTAACTTTTATCATTGAGTTCCCGATTACCCATAAAATACTTAACATTATTTAACATCTTTACCAACTATCCTAAAGGATTATTATTAAAGATTCATAAATCTTCAAAATTATAATTGATATTTAAATATATTGGTCATATGCAATATCAATTGTAAAAAATAATGAAATATATACTTTTAATATTTTCAAAATTTATTTTAAACTTAAATACAAAATAGAAAAAGAAAAAATTGCTATGCACACAGCAGAGAATAAGAGGTTATTAAAAATATAAAACAACAAATTTTCATTTCAATAAAGCCTATGCAATATGTACTACATATTATGTTCAGAGCTTTCCATCTTTTCTTTGCTTCTTTGTAAATTTTCTTTTGTTTTGTGCTATGCACCTTTATTTTATTTTTCCCCACTTCTTCTTGTCCTTCATGGTTTCAATTGAGGACAGAGATACACACACATAAATATGTGTGTAGATACACATATGAATATATACACATACACATAAATATATACAGATATCTATAATCATATATACACATATACATTCACATGTAACTATGTAAGGCTGTACTATATTTTTTGTTTGTCCTCTGTTTCTCCAAAAGACAATAACATTTTCCTCTATGAGTATAACTTTTCAACATTTTAAAAAAATTTACCAGTTCATCATTTCCTATACTATAGTAATATTATTATTATATACTTTTAAACAATACTTTTTCTCTAAAAAGAAATTATTTAAAAATATGGGCTTAGACAGATCTCTTGTATAACTGTCTTCTATGACATTTTCACACTTTATACTTGCTATTGATAACTCAGTGACCCAAGACCCAAACCTCATTGTCATCCTCAACTATTCAACCTCATTCAGTCCCATATCTAATATATTACAAATCTTGCCATTTCTGCCTTCACAACATCCTAAAGTATAGGCCTGATCCTATCACTCCCTTGCTTAATGAGTTCTAGTGGTTTCCTATTATCTACAGGATCAAATAAAAACTCTGCTGTTTATATTTATATTTTATAGTCAGGCAAGTAGCTGGCCTATTTTCTATGCCTTGAACACAATAATTTATTTCTGTCTCTGTGCCTTTGTACTAGCTTTCTTATACATTTTGGAATGTTCTTCTTATGATTCAGTTCAAAGCATACTTTTTGCAGAAGGCCTTTCCTGATCCCTAGCTACTAGCATCTTTCCCCCTCAGATTGTCTTCCATCTATTTTCTTTGTGCTACTGTCTGTATAAACATATATGTGGCTTAAGTACATACACACACTAATGTATGTAAATATATGTAAGCATTTGGCACATACAAATGCATATATACTCACAAATACATATATAGATAGATAAATATTTATCCATATATACAGAAACTGACTGATTGATTGATCGTACCTAATTATTTATGGTCTGTTTCTCTCCTAGAGAGCAGGGACTGTTCTTTCTTTTCTTTTGCATCTCCAGTGTTTAGCATAGTGTCAGACAATGTTTACTAGGTGCTTGCCAACTGATTGTTTTTAGATTATAGAGAATCTAATCCCTAAATTCTTCCTTACATTTGTGTTTGAACAAGTATATTTACATTAAACAACAAATCCTTAAGGAAACAATACTATATAAAAGAAGGGCACTATGACTTTAATTATTCAATAAAACTTTATCATTAATTTCATATATGAAGAAATTCCAAGAAAGTCAAGTATTTGCTAATGGGCAATTTTGTTTCCTTCCAACTCTACCTTCATCTTCTTTATATAGTACTTTTTATATGTGTCCAAATTACTAGCTAATAGAGATAATACAATTCCTGATTTGGGTTGGAGGAAGATGTTTGAGTGTATTTTTAAATATTCTTCCTTAATCTTTCTTTCTTCAAATAGACACATGGCCACTCTCCTCTTCTCCAGAAATACCATTTCACTTTTTTTGCCACATATTTGCTCTTAAAATAAGATCTTCCAATTCCTAAATTTCTCCTTTGTGGACATTTCTTATACAAGCTTGCGTGCTTCATCAGTATCTGTGCACAGTTAAAGGAATCAGAAGAGGTTCTCCATAATGTGAAGTGGTTTTTATATAAAAGATTTATGGAGGGGAGAAAGAAAAAAAATGGGCAAGGATCACACAGAATGAGAACATGTGGAAAACAAATAACAATTTGTGCTATTGAAGGTATTTTTTAGCATCATGTCTGAGCTGGCAACTTTGCTCTCTGGTGCTTATGGGCATAAGACATGGAAGAGATCCATCATAGTTTGTCACCACATCATTTCTGATCAATGTTAAAATTCTTCTGTTATAACATTTCATAATGATGATAACTCATGTTTACATAGCTCTTTAAAATATACAACATTACTTGTAATCTCACTTGATCCTCTCAGCAATCCTGTGGAGTAATTTTTATATAATTACTTTTTTATATATAAAGAAACTGAGACTACTGGAGGTTAAGTGACTTTCAAAGGACACAGTTCTAATAGGTTTTTAACTATGATTCCAAAGTACAACTTTTTGACTTCATGTAACATATTAAGTACCTCATTATGCAGTCACCCCTGAGCTTCTGGAGTTGTTCAAAACTGTGTTTAGTTTTCTCCTACTTAAACAGTCCCTTTGGATTGAAGTGGCCTCTTTAAATATACCAATGCTTTTAAAAATAACAGTTTATTTTTTCCAATTTCATTTGAAAACATTTTTAATATTCTTTAAAAAAGGCATTTGAGTTCCAAATTCTCTCTCCCTCCCCTCCCTGCTTTGTGAGACAGCAAGAAATTTGATATGTTATATATGTGCAATCATGCAAAGCCTATTTCCATTTTAAGACATTTCCCAGTGCTTTTTGAAGCATGTTTATTAGAATGATCCTAAGTAAAGGTTTCACCTAGATTTCACAGATTGATAAATTGAGGTGTGGAGAGTCTAAATACCTTGCTCAAGAATTATACAACTAGCAAATTTCAGAAGTAGGGGATTTTCTCAGTAGTGTTATCTCCATTCTATCACTTTGGTTTTCTCAATGAATTGATACCATTGATATAGACTTCAGGAACTTAAGACTTTGTCCTTATGCAGGTATCTTCTTAGGAGATGTCTATATAATATAAGAACAGTTCACAACCACTTGTATTAATTTACAATAGAGTAGAAGGGGAGAGTGGATATTACAATTCCGTTTCTTAAGATGATAAGGTTGGAAATAGCAAACTTATTCTCTAACTTCCAGAAGGCAGTAGCCTTTGATGTTTCAGGTAATGAGGCATGTTACATTTATACTAAGATTGTTCTGTCAACAAATAGAACAATCTGAGTACATTTTACCTGATAAGAACCAATTCCAATCAAAGGAGAAAAAGAGATTGGAAGGGAGAACTTTAATTTTTACATAGTGACTAATTATTCCTCCTTTTCTTTTGAACTGCCATGCCTAATCTAGGACCAGAGTTCATCTTATCTTCTTCTTTTCCCACTTTATTTAGATTTCATCTTATAGGAATGAACCCCAGTTTTCAAGGTTCACCTAAATATAAAAATATTTCTGAGACAAATTTTGACCCAGAGGAAATCATAAGCCAAATAATAATGAATTACAACAGGGTCCCACTGTGTTAGAACACAAAATAGAGCGCTATAAACAAGCCAGGGGCAGGGCTGGGATTGATACAGTCAATGTAGCTTTCCAGTGGGGTTAAATGGTTCAACTATTATACTCAGAGGATATTGGTCTATTAGCCAGTTAGTTAAACTGCACATTAATCAAAGAAACTTTGGACATCATGAAAATGGGTCCTACTTTTGGGGATACTTTATTTACCAAGCCAAAGTTTAGTCCAGTAAATCATGTTGCTTTCCAGTGTCTGAGAACATAATCCTAAAGAGTGACCTTTTCATTTAACACACATACACATATTTCATATAAGTTATCATTTATAATAAACCAAATGCTTGAATTTTTGGTCCATAATCTTCTCTATCTGTCCTTAACCTATATCTCACATAGTATTATCTGATTCATCTTTCTCTATATATTCATTTATATCCCTTGGGCAGTGAAAATTTTTTTGTAGTGGTTATTGGTCTCCATGAAGTCTACTTAACATGATGAGTCCACTTAACATGATGACGTAGAAGCAAATTTTGTTTGGAATCTTTGCTCTTAAAAACTTTTGCTAAATAAAGAAAATAACAGTAAAATAGTATCAACCCATTTATCAACTATTTTACTGTTACTTGGTAATTGTCCTCTTCTTAGCATAAATAAACCTTTCGGTTACAGGTTGGTTTTCATGTTCCAGTATTCCAAAGTGATACATAAATAGTAGTCATTGATCTGTGCCAAGTGGGTAAAGTTGAAGTGGAGGACTCATTTACATATAGATATAATAGCAAGAGGTCAAGGTTCTCCCTGAGCATAAGAAGCCAGTGAAATTCAGTTTACAGACAGAAAGCCATAGAACAATTCTTTGTGGGTGAGAGTTGACCAAGGAGCTGTCCGATGTATTAACATCGAACATGATTGTCCAGCCAGAGGATTAGGAGTGTTGAATAAAGATACATTTGTTCTCATTTTATATTTATAAAACATCCAGAAATAAGCAATGCATTTCTACCACTATATTCCTCAAAAACTTTTACTTGTTACACAAGATAAAGTACAAAGCACGTAGTGTTAGACAACATTTGTTATATTTTTCTGGATTTTAATTCCCTATATGGATTCTCCACTCAAAGTGAATAATAGTTTACTCACTATCTCTAAACAAGCTATGCATTTCCCCCTTTTAATTATATCATTCCCAATACCTAGAAAACCTTTTCCATTCTCTCTGTTTCTCATGTCCTTTAACACTCTGCTCAAATGCTACTTCCTTTCAAATTATCACAGTAAAATTAATTCTTCTCTAAATTATTGTCCTTAGGACTTATATAAGAAACCATATAGCTTTTTGTTTTTTAATAGTAGTCTATTTTCCCAAATATATGCAAAAATAATTTTTACTATTTACCTTTGAAAAACCTTGTGATACAAAATTTTTCCCTCTTACCCAATCCCAAGGCAGCAAGCAATCTGATATAGGGTAAAAGTGTAATTCTTCTAGACATATGTCCATATTTGTCATGTTGCACAAGAAAAATCAGATGAACAAGGAAAATATCTGAAGAAAGAAGAAACAATGAAACAAAAAACAACAAAAAAGGGAATGATCTAATTCTTAATGCCTTTTTTATTTGTTAATGTAAATTGTTACTTAAATATCTTATAATAATATCACGTATAACAGTGAATTATAGGATATTTTCTTTGTTGCTTATTGCTAAGAACTTATTGGTTGCTCACAGTAAACCTGTGAGTTGTTTACTACAAATCTCCTTGTAATTATTGTATTAAAAAGAGAAAAATAAAACACCTCCAAGACTTACAAAAAAAAAACAAAGATAGGAGTGGGTAGATGGTGCAGGGAATAGAGTGCCAGACCTGAAGACAGAAGATTCATTGTAATGAGTTCAAATCAGACCTCAGATACTTACAAGCTTTGAGACCCTGGACAACTCTCTTAATTCTGTTTGCCTCATTTTCTCATTGGTAAAATGAACTGGGGAAAGACATGGAAAGCCATTCCAGTATCTTGGCAAAGAAAATCCCAAATGGGGTTTCAAAGAATTGGACATATCTAAAATGACTGAATAAGGGATTAATTTTATGTTCTTGAACTTTGTATTACTCTTGAAGTATACATTTCTAATTATTCTGAGATAATATTCATTCATGATTTAGATTCTTATAACATCAACAGGGTTTTTTCCCTTCTTTATCTAGATTTATGGTTTCATTAGTATAGGGATATCCAGATTTCAACATTCTGGATATTCATATTAAACTAAAAGGCATTTCTGCAGAAATTTAGCTTGCAATTATGAATGATTCTCTATTACTGCTTACACTTCTCTTATATACACCTAGATCTAACTCACTTTTAACAAGGTAATCCTTTCTAAGCGATGAGTACTGGCAGACTAATTTGATGTGCTGAACATTTAACTGTAGTAATACTAACATTGACCTAATTTTGATAAAAAAAATTTTTAACTAAGAAGAAGGCCCCTGATATGCTGGCTAAGCTCTCTATGGAAAGACAAAACATGAGAAGGCCTGGGTAGCATGCAATTTAGCCAATTTTGACAGAGGTTTTTCCCCATACCAATAAGATTTTGGAATCACTTAGGTATAGAATAGTATACAAATTAAAACTATTATTCTTATTATCATCTTTGTCAAAGTACATTAAAAGCAATTTGATACATCATATTAATTTGGGTAGGGTAGGAGTTCATACCTGTAGTGAGTAGATTTAGCTTTACATATCCACATTTAGAATGGGAATACTAATACTTGTCTATCAACTTTGCAGGGTTGTTGTAGGGAAAGTGTTCCATACAACTTTAAAAGTATATTATTATTATTATTATTATTGATATTGCTATGATTTATATCTGTATCATATGAAAGAATATATGTTTGTAAGAAATACTGTTGTAGCCAAGAAATAAGCCCAGAATGTACTGATGGAGTTTAACTATTTATTCTCCTTACTTCATTTGATTTCCTATAGCAAGTTACTAAAATGTTATTTAAAGAATAGAGTATTTTTTATTATTTGAATTGAATTCTAAAAAAAACCAAAAGTTTTCTATCTCTCTTAGTCTTATAAGACAAATGTATCCACTAGTAAGTGTATAGCCTAAAAATGAAACCCATAAACAAATGAATTTTTCTTTCTTTTCATCACTAGCCAATATCTACCATACCGTGACAGAAACCAATAAAAGCTCAATGCAATTTATATTCTTACTAGCATATGGTATTTCCCCAGGAGTTTCTTTCTTGAGAGCTAAAATGTTACAGTGAAAAAATATTGAATAGTCCAAGTTCCATTCTACATTTAATATCTGTCATGAGTCTGCCATTAGAAAGACAAATTAGTCATCTGATGACAAGTAGTTCAGTAAGACCCTGATGGAAATCAGATGATTTTTAACTGTTCTATGCAGTTCACTTGCTTTTGATTTTTAAAATGACATTTATTGTTATAAATTTGGGTAGCATAACCTTACAACTGTGTATTTAATGCTTTTGCTATATTTGACATATGGGTGATTAATTTAAGTTTAAAAATATATTTCCTTAATTGCTTGCATATAATCTGTAACCTTAATAATTGTCTTCTAAGAGAATGCTGTCCCCTTAATAGAAAGCAAATTTTTTGAGGACGGAGGACTGTTTCTTTTTTCCTTTTTATACTCCATGCCTTGCACAGTGTCTTAAACATAATAGGTGCTACATTAATGCTTAATCAAAGTAAATTGAATGGTTCCATGTATGAGTATGCACTGTTCTTTAATTTTAATGAATTGAAACTGTATTTTTAGTGTTGAAAATAATTTAACACAATTTTTTTTAAATCTGCTACTCATTTTCACTACTATTGCTTAGCAGTATCTCCATCAGCCCACACAATTCAGTAAAACTAGACCTACCAAACTATCATTCACTCCAGAGGAAATGTCATGAAGAGGCATTAGAAACTCAACTGGGATCCATCAAGTTAGATACCATCAAATGACAGGCTTTGTAAATTTGACTTCCAGTAACACATGGTCAATGTTAATTCCAAAATCTGAAATAGCGCATGATGCACTGGTGCACTGGACTTACTTTAATGCAGCCTTTATTTCTGGCTTTGACCTTTAAAAAAAGTTATGATAAATATGAATCATTTTATATTAGACTGTAAAAAATAGAATCTAATGTTCTATACATATATAATAAAAAGGAGGTCTTCTATATGAGCCAACCATCTTTGCAAAACTACCAGGGGCAGATCAATGCAAAGTCTAGTTAGTATTCTCCATCACTATCATTATTATTAATATGAAGTAAAGTAGATTATTATAATTAATAATAATATTATATATTAAAATACATTTCCTATTATGTTTTCTGTTATGAGTTCAAAGATCTTGACTATATAATTTGCACAAAAATTAGCAACTAACAGCAAGTCCTTAAACTTAGCATAGAAACATCAAATTGTAATGTTTATAGGGATCTTTATAATCATCAGAACCATAATTAGTAATTGTAGTTATGCTTCTAATTACACTCCTGTAAACTTCATTCTAATTACACTTCTGTAAACAGAACTAGATGTGGTGACAATAGCCCAGAAAAACTCTGAAAAGGGTACATTCTCCCCAAGACAGAGGCTAAGCATCATGTCACCTCTTTATAGGTTAGGGGAGAAGAGAGGGCCTAAACAAGCAAATTGGTGATAGGATCCTGGAGGAAAAGATGTGGAGGTGTATTCATCAAGTGGCAGCATATGCAGATGGAAGACACATGATGATGGTGACTGATGTCATGGGGTAAAAAGTGTAGCCCTCTTCATGATTAACCACCTGGCCAAAGCCTCCTTCTCTAAGTACTATGTATAGTAATCATCTATTCCAAAAGGGTAAAACAGTGTTCATAATATTCCTTAGTGCAGCCCAAACCAGATTAACATGATTTAAAATATTTAACAAAATAAATTAAATATAATAAAACATAGATTATATTTTAAACCTGAGTAAATATGTGACTCGCAGAGATCCTTATGCAAGATTTATTGACTGCCTTTTCTATTTGAATTTGACATCACTGATACACTCTGATCCCTTTATTTTCCTGATTGAACTCTTGCAGTTTGTTAGAATTCCAACAGTTCTGACTTCAAGATATTCAAACTCTTCTCTTCTTTCATGATGCTGTCGTCCTCAGAGCTTACCACAAGGACAACTGGTCATATTTCCCCCTCTTTCAATGCTTAATTTGCAAGTGGACTTTCCACAAAACACAGTGCTTCTAGCATTTTGTGTTAGCCACTGTTACAGAACATGTTGAACATCTAATGAGTCCTTTTCTAGTTTAGGTTAAGAGAATATCATTCCTTCTAGAATTTCAGAGAAGCAAAGCCTTAATTATATTCCAATTGAAAGCTTTAAGGGCTTAAAAAAGCAATAGATAACTTTTGAGATATGTGGAACTAATGCCAGATGCTGGTATGATGCCGCCATCTTTTCATTCTCTAATGTTCATTACTATATCATGTTGATTGTGCCAAGGGTAGTGGATTTGGGAGTGAATCACTTCTAGATGACAGATAGGAAAAGGTACGGCCCCAGCTGCCACTAAGCCCTGCACTGTTAGGAAGTGAAATGCAGAAATGATATCTCTGTAAACAAAGGAAAAAAAGATCGAGAATTTCCTGTTTTTACCCAGTGCAACTGGGTTCTTGTCATCAGTCCTAGTGTATAAAATATCATTTATGCAAGTTGCCTGAAATCAGGTTACCAGACATAGAGTGAATGCATTTTAATAGACAAGCTTGGAAACTGTAATCTTTCATTTGCAATTTTGCATGGTGGCTATAATGTCTTTTCCATGCTCTGAATATAGAAATATTCAACTAGAATTAAAGGGATGTGAGTAGAATTTTTTTGAAAGTACATTTATTCACTTTAATTTTTTTTTCTGTTTTGTAAAATTAGAATTTCTAGTGATAGCATCTGGATAAAATGTGCATAATAAATGAGTGCCTCAATTATATCTTGACATTGAAATGTGGTTCTGACAATATTCCAATGAATTTACATTACAAGGATGGTGTTTTCTTAATTTACACCCACACCCATATCCACACATATATACACACACAAAGCTTGGATCTGGTGTATGCTTATCAAAACATTAAAAAATGCATAAGGACAATGGAAAATCATTTGACAACAGAAGACTTGGCTCTACCACTGACTCGATGTGTGACCTGGGGAAAGGAATTAATTTCTCTATCTATTCATTTTCTTTTTTTGATATAAAGGTATTTGATAACACAAGCTCTGAATTTCCTTACAACTGTCAAATGCCATAACTGGGAATGGGGTGGTATTGTGTATTCTATGATGAATTTAATGTATAATTGAGAAGAGAAGATATAAACATGCTACCATTGGATGAGGACAATAGCTTTAGCTAATCAGAGACAAATCCCCTCATCAAATACCTAGAAATTCTCTGAACAGAGAATTAACCAAATAAATGTATATGAATATATATATGTATATATACATATATATTTTGTATATAACAAGATATCTGACTCCCCTTTATACACATACAGAATGGAAAAGAATTATCTTTTGACTAACAAACAAAAACATAGTTTGGAAATATCCCAATCTTGTACCCAAATGACTGTGATTATACAGCTGACTAAATAGAAAAGAAGTAGTTGCCTAATAGTTATTGATAAACAATCCACTTATTTGTGTGAAAACTAAGAAAGTATAAAAGTCATTAGATCAAAAAAGAAAAGAAAGGAAAGTATCACAAACTAGTAGAAGGTGAGAAAAGGTAAGCCATCAGAGAGAAAGGAATAAGTGATTTGTGGATTAGAGATCAAACAACTATTTGTCTCAAAAGGAAAATGTTATCTCCATTGTTTGTATAGGTGAGGGAGGTGGTGTGTGAACTAATGGAAGACTTTAAGGGAAAAGGTCCTGACATTTCTCCATTGAAAAGTCAACTCATAATTTTATTGAGTATTGAGGAATTTGTGTCATGCTATGAACTGAAATGCTAGGACTAAGAGGGATAAAATTTAAACTGTGCTAATACTTCAAGTTTATTTAATTTTGTAGAGGTCAGTAACTGATGAAGTCATTACTTACAGTTGGGAAAGATAGGCTGAAAAGGGGAAAAATATACAGGTGTCTATAATCTTGCCTGACTGAAGCAAAGAAGAGTAAATGCAAATTCTGGAGTGTGGAATCAGCAATATCAGGATAATAATTCTGGAATCATAATTCCAGAAAAGCAAACTAAGAGTTATGGCAAACAGTGATGCAAGACAAGAATGACCACTGTTAGGGAAACCAAGGTATCTAAGTCCAAAGTCAATATGAAAACAGGAAAGGTGGAAATGGTCAAAGAACAATTTGTTGATCTGAAATGTTCATGGATATAGCTATTTTACAAATATTTTTAAAATATCTAGAATGACATTGGAAGCTCTAAAACCCCAACTTATGCAAGACTAGCCAAGCCACAAAGTGATAAATGACACAAATAGCTGGGTAATTCCTAGAATGTATGTTAAAAAATTCTAACCCACTCCTTGTGAGAGCCAATATTGCATTAAAATAAAAAAGATTGTGTCATGTTACAAGAGCAAATTGATGTCTGTAAATGACTTGAATAGAATGGGCAAAAGAAACTATTAATGATTCAGTACCAGAACCCTCTATCTTATCAAGGCACAGAAAGCAGCCTCAGTTGGAATGTGTTACAGATTTTAAGTCTGTTCAAGTTGCATTGCAAAATCATAACACAAATCCATATAATTTTAGAGCACTTAGACTCTGTTCAGTATGTGTAGTTTTTAGTGGGGAAAAAACCACGTGGCATTTTATATGGACCAGTGTTCATTGAAAAGGCAACTTGCATTTATCAGCAAATTCAACAATAAAGCCAATGTGTATCTTTTGGAAGGCTAACAAGGGCTAGATATAATTTGTGAAAAACAGCAAATATAAACCGGTAAAATAATTTTCTTATTTTTCAGTGAATTCAAGTTTTTCATGATTCTTTTTCAGGCAGGGATCAGACTCAGGAAAAGACCTCAGAGGCTCCAAAGTTCCAAAATTCAGCTTGAGGAAATTAATGTTTGAGTCCATCTTATTTTTCAGTATTGCTTCACTGATTTATTATATAGACCAAGGAATTATTCAGAACATAAAATTCTATTACAAAAGATAATTAATGAGAAAGTTGCTCTACCATATATGCACAAAGCAGAATAAGACCTTACAACTTGTGATAATATTAAAGGCAACTTTATATAATTATAATCCTCAGTGGTCCCAACCCATTCTACCAAAAAAAAAAAAAAAAAAAGAAAAGAAAAAAGATTCCCTCTAACTTGTTTAACTTTTGATGGAATACCACAAGTAAATGGGTGTCTACTACCAATTGAAGTTGCCCATTAAATTTTTGGATGTCTGTGATTGTCAGGACCTTTTCCCGTATGTCCAATTTAAAGCTTCCTTTCTGCTGCTTCCATTCATTAATTTCAATTGTGCCCTACTGTTGTAACTAGAATTTTATTTTTGAAATTAAGCATTAAGGAGAGGTTAGAGGAAATTGAGGACTGATTCATTGTGAGTAGAAATATCATTCTCTTCTGGTGATAAAAAAAAATGATGGTTTTATTATAAGCTTTCTTCAAAATATTTTAGCACAAATTCTTGAATTGGTGAGTTGTTTTTTTTTTTTCTTTCACCCTCCATGAACAATCAGAGTGAGATTGAAGACTAAGTACAATGGTACAATAAGGCTATGGATCAAAGTGTTAAACTTAAAAATAATGTTTTGAATGTAGCTGGCAATTCTTAAGAACACCAATAACAAGAATGAAAAAAAATGATTTTTCTGGAGGGTAAGAAAACTACTTAAGAAAACAATGTTCAGTTTTTGATTTTCTAATTCATTTGGTGGAAATGCTGCCCAGGAGATCACCTAGTTAAATATGTTTTGCTCTACCTGTACTTGAAGAAGGTAAGTGGTGAAAATGCAAACTGACATCAGTGTCTTTTTGAAAATCAAGTTTCCAGGGTGATTACTAGGGTCAGTATTCATTTTATCTTTTGTTCACAGCATTTGTAGCAGCATGTTCATCTCAACCAACAGCTATGCTTTCAGCATGTAACTATATCTGATGCCCTTAATGATGTTACAGAATCTTGGCAAAAAACTTACATTATGTTTAACATATTGCATTTAATAAGAGAAGTACTTTAGAAAATTAGTTCAAAAATATTATTCTTAAATAGCCAGTACTTTTAGAATTTAAAAGCCATCTGAAAAAACTGAAAATCCCACAAATTTCTGAGAGTTGTGGTCTAAATGTAATTTCCTATACATATATTAAATAACAATTCAATAAGACAGTAGAAAAATATTACATAGTGGGGTTTTAACTGGACATTTAGTTGTATAGACAGTAAGTGCTATTATATAATAACTTTCCATAAAACAACCTTGTATTATTAGTTTCACTAAGAGAGAGAGAATTCCATTCCAGTGAAAATTCCATTGCAGAATTAGGAAACAGAATGTCTTGCTTGAGGGACATTAAGAAAGGCAGGGTTACTGAATTGTAGAGTACATGAACAGGATACAGAATATGCAGTAAAACTTAAGAAATAGTAATTGTCTTCAAAGACTGCATAATCAACATGTGGACAAAAGATGTATGCATACAAGTGAAACTAATAATGCAAGGCTTTTTTTATGGAAAGCTATTATATAATAGTACTGTCTATCCAGCTCAATTGCCAATTAAAACCCCACTATGTAATATCTTTTCTACTATCTTATTGAATAGATATTTAATACATACATAGGAAACTACAGATATACTACAACTCATAAATTTGGGAGATTTTCAAGTATTTCAGATGGCTTTTAGATTATTAAAATACCCAATATTTAAGGGTAATCTTTTTGATCTAACTTTCTAAAGTACAATATATGTTTCTATTATTAAATAGAATATGCTAAACATAATGTAATCTTTTTCCAAGATGTTGTGACATCATTAAGGGTATCAGATATAGTCATATGCTGAAGGCAAAGCTGTTGGTAGAAATGAACATACTCTCTCCTTTCCTACCTCCATTCAAGTCTCAGCTAAAATCTTGCTTTCTATAAGAATTCTTTCTTGCTTTTCCTTGGCATTGTGGAGCCTTTCCACTTAATTTTTCTATATATGTATGTATATATTTATAATGTTATTTAGGTTCAAATAACATCTGTGTCAAATATAGATTTTGATTTGAGATGCATCTATTGTTGTATATGCTATGTATCTTGAGTGGCTATATGTATAATTTCTCTTCTAAATAGTAGGATGCCAAATATTTGAGGAGAGTTTTCATATTTGCACTATCTGCTCTTTTCAGCATTCCACCAGATTCCCCCTTAGATTGTAATCAATCCATTTATAACCAATGTTCAATCAATGCTAACTATGGTATAATTAGTGTAATATATAATTTGCCCTGCATTTTTACACCTTGTTCATAGGGATATCTCAAGAAACTCTGTCAAGTGCCTTGCTGAAATCAAGATATATAGTTAATCCTTGAAATTTGCTTCTATGAATCTAGTAACAATATAATAAGAGTAAATAATGTTGGATAATATGCTTTATTAAACATACATCTATATTGGCTTCTAATCATCATATTCTCTCTCCATTTTCCTCCCTTCCCCCCTTCTCTGGTTCCTTCTGTCTCCCTCCCTCCCTCCCTCCCTCCCTCCCTCCCTCCCTCCCTCCCTCCCTCTCTCTCTCTCTCTCTCTCTCTCTCTCTCTCTCTCTCTCTCTCTCTCTCTCTCTCTCTCTCTCTCTCTCACACACACACACACACACACACACACACACACACACACATTTTAAAATTCTTATAGTATTTGCTGGAAATTTGCATCAAGCTCACTGGTGGTTTCTGGAATCCCTGTGCCTCTCTTATTCAGTTCTTATTGGAAATCAGGACATTTGTCTAACTCTGGTCTTCTGCCACTTTTCTGATTTCTTATAATTTCCAAAGATCACTAAAATTACTTTAGCAGTGACATTCATAAGTATTTTTCAATTACTGATTTGATATTGGAGATGAATTCCTGTAGAGCAGCTGATTACTATATGGACAACTACTTTGGATTTCAATTCCTTTTCTTGACTAAAAACTATTCTTGCTGGATATAGAAGGAAACTAAAGAGGGTTCTGTATTTTTCTCTTCTCTCTTCATTTAAGTTGTAGCAGTAGATAAATACTTCCCTTGTTCTTATTCCAAATATAATAAAAAAATCCTCATTTAAAAAATTTTTTTGGGGGGAAGGTGTCCTTTGGATTTTAGTATTTCTAAACCTATGCTTAAAGGTTCCTGAAGTTCTTTGTATTTCTCCTTTGTTATGAGTCTCTTCTTGATCTTTTTTAGAGCTAACCTTTTAAGAATCTGTATACTCTGGAAAACTTCTTTTTGGGGTATATGTTTTTAATTCATTACACATAAGCACACATATTCACACACATATACAAAAATGTATACATATATTTGTCCCCTTTCTTATTTTGAGTAACAAAGAATATCAATTTCATTATATTGTGCATCATTATCAAAATTTGGATATTTTACAGCTCAAATCACATATTAAAATAATTTATTAATTTTATAATTATAAATTTTTTTTGACAGTACAAATGCATGGGTAATTTTTTTACAACATTATCCCTTGTATTCACTTTTCCAAATTTTCCCCTCGCTCCCTCTACTCCCTCCCCTAGATGACAGGCAATCCCATATATATATGTATATAATGTGTTACAGTATATCCTAGATACAATATATGTGTGTAAAACCAAATTTCTTGTTGCATGGTAAGAATTGGATTCCGAATTTATAAGTAACCTGGGTCGAGAGACTAGTGCAAATATTTTACACTCCTTTCCCAGTGTTCCTTCTCTGGGTGTAGCTGTTTCTGTCCTTCATTGATCAACTGGAACTGAATTAGATCTTCTTTATGTTGAAGATATCCACTTCAATCAGCTCATACAGTATCATTGTTGAAGTGTATAGTGATCTCCTGGTTCTGCTCATTTCACTCAGCATCAGTTCATCTAAGTCTCTCCAAGCCTCTCTGTAGTCATCCTGCTGGTCATTTCTTACAGAGCAATAATATTCTATAACATTCATATACCATAATTAAGCCAACCATTCTCCAATTGATGGGCATCCATTCATTTTCCAGTTTCTAGCCACTACAAAAAGGGCTGCCACAAACATTTTGGCACACACAGGTCCCTTTCCCTTCTTTATTATTTCTTTGGGATATAAGCCCAGTAGTAGCACTGCTGGATCAAAGGGTATGCACAGTTTGACAACTTTTTGGGCATAGTTCCAAATTGCTCTCCAGAATGGCTGGATTCTTTCACAACTCCACCAACAATGTATCAGTGTCCCAGTTTTCCCACAACCCCTCCAACATTCATCATTCTTTGTTCCTGTCATCTTAGCCAATCTGACAGGTGTATAGTTGTATCTCAGAGTTGTCTTAATTTGCATTTCTCTGATCAGTAGTGATTTGGAACTCTTTCATATGAGTGGATATAGTTTCAATTTCATCATCTGAAAATTGTCTGTTCATATCTTTTGCCCATTTATCAATTGGGGAATGGTTTGATTTCTTATAAATTAGAGTTAGTTCTCTATATATTTTGGAAATGAGGCTTTTATCAGAACCTTTAATTGTAAAAATGTTTTCCTAATTTGTTACTTCCCTTTTATTCTTGTTTGCATTACTTTTGTTTGTACAAAAGCTTTTTAATTTGATGTAATCAAAATTTTCTATTTTGTGATCAATTTTGTGATCTCTAGTTTTCCTTTGGTCATAAATTCCTTCCTCCTCCACAGGTCTGAGAGGTAGACTATCCTCTGTTCCTCTAGTCTATTTATGATCTCATTCTTTATGCCTAAATCATGGACCCATTTTGATCTTATCTTGGTAGATGGTGTTGTGTGGGTCCATATCTAATTTCTGCCATACTAATTTCCAGTTTTCTCAACAGTTTTTTTTAAATAATGAATTTTTATCCCAAAAGTTGTTATCTTTTGGTTTGTCAAACACTAGATTGCTATAGTTGTACTGTATTTTGTCCTCATTACCTAATCTGTTTCACTGATTGACTAGTCTATTTCTTAGCCAATACCAAGTGGTTTTGGTGACTGCTGCTTTATAATATAGCTTTAGATAAGGTACAGCTAGACCACCTTCATCTGACTTTTTTTTTTTCATTAATTCACTTGAAATTCTCGACCTTTTGTTCTTTCAAATCACATTTTGAATATACTCCTGACTATAGGCTTGGTGCAAAAGTTCTTGTCTCACTGATTCAAGCAGAAAAGATAGTGGGAGGAAGGCAGGGAGGAAGGGAGAAAGTAAAGGGAAAGGAAGGAAGGAAAGAAGAAGGGAAGAAGGGAGGGAGGGAGGGAAAACGGGAGGGAAGAAAGGAAAAATGTGTTGCATGTATTAAATTATTAGGTGAAATCCCATAAATTTTGGAATATGCAAGGAATTTATTTTCTAAATTTCTTCTACAAAACCACAAAATTAATTACTTTGTGCTACAATGAAAAGTCCTACTCCAAAATAGGATAGCATATGACTAAAAATCTTAAAATGGTATTCTGATTTCACAGGCCTGAGGAAAAGCAATTTAATAATGATTTAATCTAGCTATTCCAACTGATTTATCCTTAGTTTCTTTAATATCTTATGTATCTTAAGGCAGAAGTAAAGGGAAAATCTGTTTAAAAGCTAACTTGCACCTTTATTTTCATTAAACCATATAGAAACCGCACTTGTGATATAAGTGATAGGATATAAAATATAGCTCTATGTGGTTGTCTACTTTTCATGCTCTGTTGTTTATTTATTTATTTATCTTTTGAGGAGCATAGGGAGAATGGGAAGCAGGATATTTCCTTAATTCAATTCTTTTTCTATGAGACTTTAAAAAACACCTGCTAATAGGAGTTATTTACAGTAACAAGAACAAACAGAGCAAACAAAAATGTGTAACTATTGTATAAATGAGTTAAAAAACAATATATTCTAACTTTGGTCTTAAGGAGGTGTTAGATGATCCCATATCCTCTTCTGAATTCTTCCCTTGAAACTGAATCAGTAACCTTTTTCATTTTATTGTCCTTTTTCTATTTCCTTACATTTATAACAACCTTGTTCATTTTGTTGAGACACAGGGTACCCTTAGGATATTATGCCCTTAGGTATTAGCTTTTACAGATTTGTCAGCTGTGTCTTATCTCTGAGGATGTGCTAAAATTGGGTTGTATAGCATATAATTTGAAACTGCTGCAACATTTGAACTGTACAGAACATAAAACAAGAAAATAAGTTTTTAGGATCAGAAATAATGGATAAGAGAATGTGTGAAATGCTAGAGTGACTAAAAAACCAAGAATCCCTCCAAAGAAAATTTAGATAGGGAGAATGGAAAAAAGGGAAGATGTATTCACAAGTTATGTGTATAGATAATAGATAAATGGTTAAAGGGGGGGACAACAAAACTGATATCCATCTCAATTTGATGCAAAGAGATTTAAAGATATTGAAAAATTGAAAAAAAAAGTGTTAGATTACCAGAGCTCTGTTGGGTGACTCTGCATTGCTAGCTATTACCATTGTCTGCTGAACCTGAGGAGCAGCACATAGAGAAGGTCTTACTGAGACTGTAGCCTAGTATAGAGAGATAAACTGTGGAAAAATAGAAAGCATGCTAGACTTGGAATCAAAAGCTATGGTTCTGTCATTCACTTCCTCTGTAATCTGGAACAAGATGCCCAACCTCTCTAGGCATCTCAGTTTTCTTGCTTATAAAAAAAAAAAAAAAAAAAAAAAAAAAAGGGATTGGCTTTATTATAGATGGTCTCTAAAGTCACTCTCCATTTTCAGTCTATGATCTATTGAAATCCTTAAACCATATATGGGAAATTTTTTCCCAAGAATTTTAACAATAGCTATTTCATTAAAATGTTCTAATGATCAGACTACTCATTTTACTCTATAGCACCTATCTTTGGTTATTTATTAACCAAAAGCATTGCATATTCATAGAAACTCTAAGACTATATTCTTTACAGATTGATCAAATAAGGATACATTAAAATTCTAGAAAGTTTGAAAATTGTTGGAACTTAAAAGAAATAAGATGATTTAAAAAAAATGTTGCAGACAGAACTGAGAATATTTCTCCCCCCTTCCCCCCCTGCATTTAACATTCTATTTAACTCAATAAGCATTTAAGTACCTACTATGTAAAATGAATTGTGGCTACAAAAATAAAAATGAAAGACTGTTCTGTTCGCAAATATTTGTATTCTACTAACTGTATAGATAGTCGAGATGGTATAACAATTTCTGTTTTTATTATATATTAGTAAAATATATATATATATATATATATATATTTGACCATGACACTGTAGTTGATAGCATTGCATAGACACACCTTTAGTTTTTACTTTGTAATTAACCAAAAAAAATTATGCAGAGGGAGAAATATAAATAAGAGAAAATGAGGGAAAATATAAACATGATAAGGAAAAAATGAAACTTTGAATTATGTTATTTCTGGCTAATTTTCTCCAAATTGTAATTTACTTCAGGTTTCCAGCAACACTATATACTTTAATATTAAAACAATAAAATTGCTATGTAAAGAATGTAAGGCGAGATGAAAAATTATTGTTAGCTTCCTTAATTTAAAATTTTTAAATTCCTGGAGAATGTGGACCTTAAGTAAATAATCCTATTGATTTGGTTTCATAATAGGTTAACTAAGTAAAGGGGCCACTAAATAATTTTTAAACGATGATAAAAATGTGGGGAAATTTTTTTCTAACAGACAGAAACACTGAACTAAGCATGATCTTTGTGTAACAAGGAGCTTATGCAAAAGTGGGTTGGACCACTTAATATCATTAAAGATTGCACTGGTACTTTGCATGGTGTCTTAATTCTATAATAATTTGAATTAAGGCAAAAGCTAAAGGATAAGAGGAAAAAAAAGAAAAATAACCAACCAACAATAGCAACAAGAATAAAAACAACAACAAAACCAACAATAGAGTAAGGAAGTAAAGGTCTTAGAAGCACAGCAGATTATTCAGGCCACCAGCACAATATGAAGATGGGGACTTAAGTGTGCTCACCTAAACTTGGTGCTCTTCTTAATCAGTAGGGAACTGGATTACCTTTTGAGCCATATATACTCACCTATCTTGCTTCCCTGCTGAGATGACAACATAAGAAATACCTACCATTTCCACTTCAACTAGCAAACATATGCTGGCTGTGACAATTTGTATTTATAAGGGAACCTACTATTTTTGCTTTCCTTACTGTAGCCTCAAGCCATTTGAATTTACTATAATGATATTGATATGAACTATCCTCCTTTTGAAATTGAGACAAAGCCTTCCTTCAGGACAATTGCTCTGGCTTTTGTTTAATTTTTAGAGTGAAGCTTTTTAGAGTTCTGAAGCACTGGAGTATATATTCATGTCTATGAAATACAGTTATGCCCTTTACATTTCCTCTTTTTCATAATAATTTCTCTTGTTTGTAAAGGTAGTGTAAAATGGATAAATGTGTGGGCTACGGGATTAGGTCGAAAAAGTTTTAGCCTCTGACACTTATGTTATCCTTAGCAAGTAATTTTATTTTTATGTTCTATAAACAATACTCTAGGACTTGTTGAGATTTGCATTTGGGGAGTGAATCTCAACATGAGAAGCTTAATGAAATTACATAACCTTTATATACTCTATTGCTTGCAGTTGCTATTTTTCAGTTGTTTCAGTAACATCTCTTCTTGAGCCCATTTGGGGTTTTCTTGGCAAAGATACTAGAGTGATTTGTCATTTCTTTGTTCAGCTCTTTTTACAGATGGTAAAACTGAGGTCAATGGGTTTAAGTGACTTGTTTAGGATTACACAGCTAGTATATGTTTGAGGCTTTATTTGAATTAAAGTTTTCCTAACTTCAGGCCTGACATATAACCACTGAACCACCTAACTGACCCATGTTCATAATACAAGCAGGTATTTAGCATATAATAGGGGTACGAGGTGAGTCACAGTTTTCAAATATTTTCAAGAAAGCCATATGGAAAATGAATGAATTTTTACCTAGTTCTAGCAAACATTACCTGAAACACTCAAGGAGAATTAGAAAAAAGCAAATGTCATCTTGTATAAAAAAGTATTTCTTAACAATTAGAGCTATTGAAATTAGAATGGATCAGAGCCTGTAAGGTAACCAATTCTCCATCACAGGAACTGCACAAACTGAGGTCAATTAGGCCTGAATGACTCCTATGGATTCTTTCTGTAGCATGCTTCAGTAATATCAGTAATTGTTTGATACCCAAGTCTTTGATCAAGAATGCAATCCCAAATTGTTATAATAACATTCCTATAGCAGTAATATGGTTTATCATCATCTGTCCTAAAAATTACAAAATTATATAATGATAAAAAGTATATAGGCATGATCCTTTGAAATCCATAAAAGGTGGCATATTGTTTTAATAAATTTTTCAAAAAATTCCAAGGTTTAGTGTATGCCTTAATACAGACAATTAAAATTATGATAATGTAGTATTCTTGCTTCCTCCATATAACATTTTATAGCTTCTATGAAAAATGTGACCTTAATTTCTTGGGCTCCTTGACTTAGAAATCTTGGTGCTTGTGTTTCAGTAGATTGTGTTCATGTTACAATGCTGTGAAGCTGTAACTCATCTTCATAAATTTAAAACTGGCCTGAGACATTTAGTAGCTGTGTGACCCTATGCAAGTCACTTAACTGTTCTAGTTCCCTTCTGTAAAATGAGCCAAAGAAGAAAATAATAAACCACTGCTGTAATCTTGTCAAGAAAAATCCAAATGGATTCCTAGAGAACCAGGAATCACTTCAAATAACTAAACAATAACAAACAACATTTAAAGATTTTTCTCTTATTAAAAATCATTTACTGAAAAGAATGAAATAACATTTCTATTTGAATGATTGTGAAAACTTTTTGAACTTTTAAGACAAAATAAATTACTTTAGATAATTTTGTTATAATCTTGGGATGAAAGAATCTTGATTAAATCAATCATCTTGGGTTTCATTGTCATTCTGTAATAATGGAAATCCTTGCAAGAAGTAATTGTCAAGTTTTCATTTTTAAATCCCTCATATCTAACTCAGTTCCTCACTCTTTCCATGTCATGATGAAAGAGCAGTTTAGTTCTCTGATGGGAAGTCTATCAATTGCTAGGTATTTAATAAATGTTCATTAAGTTGAATTGCATAATTTTTCTTTCTTTCTTTCTTTCTTTCTTTCTTTCTTTCTTTCTTTCTTTCTTTCTTTCTTTCTTTCTTTCTTTCTTTCTTTCTTTCTTTCTTTCTTTCTTTCTTTCTTTCTTTCTTTCTATTTATTTTTACTGAGGTAATTGGGGTTAAGGGACTTGCCTAGGGTCACATAGCCAGGAAGTGTTAAGTGTCTGAAGCCAGATCTGAACTCAGGTCCTCCTGACTTCAGGGCTGGTGCTTTAACCACTATATATTCTAGTTGCCCCTCATTTATTTTTTAAAATAAAATACAAAATAAGTCCTAAAGAAAAGCCACTTAAAATCTTTTATTTTTAAATGCACAAAGTATGAAGGCAGTATTTCTATTATAGATAAAAGAGGTATGATAGTTGTCTAGTGGACTCTGTAAGGTAGAGATACAGTTAAAAAAAAAAAAAAATCTGTAATGGTACCAAAAGATTAATCTATAGATTGGATTAAAAAGCTTACTTAAAGTAACTTGCCTAATTTGAATAGTAATTTTAATAAACATATCCTAAAATTTACTTGAATTTTTGTTATTAACAGTTATCAGAAGTGACCTGCAAGGTATTAAGTCATAGGCAATGGTGAATTTTATCATGGTCAGATAGGATATCTAAATATATTAATGCTTCATTATTTATTCTACAGAGACTGAAACAACAACACAGCCTTGAGTACCTCATTTCCAGGAACATGTAGATAAACTGGAGGGAATTCAGATAAGCATGACAAGAACAGCTAAGGAAGATTAACTTCAGGAAAATTGAAAAGTATTAAATGAGCATAGCTTGGTTTCACAAAGTCTGAAGGAGTAAACCAACAATGGATAAAGTGAACAATGAAAACACACAGCAAGTCACATGTGTATATTTCAACCCTTCCCTATCTTCCCTCTCCAAAAAATGACATTTGAATTCTGAACTTTGAACTCATATTGTCGGGTTGTTCAAAATCTGCCTCCATGCTACTTCCATTTTTTTCTTGGTCTTCCTCTAGATCAAAAAAAAAACAAAAAAAAGTTGTCATCTCTTTTCCCTATGAGTCTTCAAGATACTCTGTTTCCTATAGGGACTATATTAAAGGGTCAAGAGTTTTCTCTGAAACATTCCAGTTATATGAGCTCTGACAATTCACTTAACTTTCATTCTAAGAAGCTCTCTGGGACTACATGGCAGAGCTGGGGCCTATTCTACACCGATGAAACCATAACCCTCTCTGGTGACCACCACTTCCCTGAATTCTTATATTATTTTAAAGCCTACTTCCTGTGAAAACTTCTTTGATGACCCCCAATTCTAATTGCCTCCCAATATAACTTCCCATCATTGTATTTGTATTCAAATTTTATTTGTGCTCACCCTTACCCCAAACAGAATGTAATCTCTTTAATAATTAAGGACTATTTGTTTTTTTATCTCTGTATATCTATTTGTATAATGCCTTATACATAGTAAGTAGCAAAAATAGTCATCATATTGAATTATTTCCTTATTATTTTCTTCTACAGGATACATATCTATACTGTCT
Organism: Sminthopsis crassicaudata; assembly: GCF_048593235.1. Taxonomy (NCBI): domain Eukaryota; kingdom Metazoa; phylum Chordata; class Mammalia; order Dasyuromorphia; family Dasyuridae; genus Sminthopsis; species Sminthopsis crassicaudata. Next base: position 124,652,127 of record NC_133621.1, read on the forward strand.
TTACCATGTCAATCACCTAAATGAATACATTCCATTTGTTTGTGCTCTTTTTAACATATAACACCCAGGATTAAATATATTATTCTCAATGAGGACAGAGAATACAAAGCACAAGGTGAATATCACTTTCCTTGTTTAAAGGAGCTAATGTTAAAACTGAATTTTTTTGTCAGCTTTGACATACAACAGATAGATGTTAAACTTGCAATCAACGAAGGTCTTTTTTTGCGTAAAATGCCATTATGTTTGGTCAATGTCTCCTGAATTTAGTTTGTATACAGTCATTTTAGTTTTGTTTATGTCTCTTACATTTCATCTTATTAAATTCAGTCCACTGTTCTGGTTTGTGAAGTCCTTTCTCAAATTCTAAATATCTATCTATCTATCTATCTATCTATCTATCTATCTATCTATAAATATTTTATTTGAGAATAGATTAGGACTGTTATGAGAAAAAAACAGTTAGAATCATAAAATATGTTTTAGTTCAAACAGTTAATAACCTACAGTTATGTCAGATTAGTTCAAATATAGTCGCACAGATGTGGACTTTCAGCAGATAATGGCCTATTTTTAGATCATTAGAATCTAAATAATGGAACTTTTAGAAAGGACTATGGTGATTGTGAAGGGCTCCCTATAAAGTTATAGGAGAAGTGAAGTTATACAACTGATTTGATCAATTCTGAAGCAAAGTTTCATGAAAAATTGCAACATTTTGCATTTACTTAAATACAACATACTTTAAATTACTTAATGCATTTAAATTACTTAAATACAAATATATATAATATATAAATACCCATATATCATACTTAAATACTTAAAATATGTAAATATAAATACAAATGATTTAAAATCATTCACTGCATTTAAGTAGGCAACATTTAATGTTTTTTAATCACCTTCACTCTTCAATAATTGCTTAATACAACATTAATTGTTCTGGTCTCAAAAAGCCTATCATGTGAATTCAAGGTGATGAATAGCACCTGGAAATCACTGAAAATGGCATAAAATTTTTCCATTTTTTTATGGTTATGAGCAACTGCACTTACATGTTCAACACCAATGGGCATTTAAAGCTAGGACACTTAGCAGTCCATGAGTAGTCTGGTGAGGAAAATAATGAGCTATGTGACTCAACAGAGCTATAGCTTGCAATTCTGGCTCCTAGGGTAACCACCATAGAACATTCCCTGAGGCAGAGTAGTACAAAGTGTTTTCAAATGAACTTTTAAAAGACACAGCTAGTTGGTATAGGAGCCAGGAATTTTAACTTCTTATTCTAAGTTGCTATGGTGGAGAAAAAACAAAAGACATCCTGAAACTACTGCCAAGGGAGGAAAGGGTGAGCTTGAACATGTACTGGGCCAAACATTCTAAGAAACACTGGGAGGGAAAATAGGAAAAATATTGCAGCAGGTAGCTTCCTTTTAAAATTAATTTAACCCATTAATGTGGTACTTGAGAGGCAGCATGGTGGAATGGATAGTCGTCTCTTCTATGTGACTAGTTAAATTATCTTATTTCAGTGCTCCAGGAAATTTCTCAAGATTATAAATTACAGGACTGGATCTGACCTGCATACATAAAAGGAATCTCCTTTCCAGGAATTCTCTAGTCTAAATTACTGGTAGCAAATTCAAATAGAAATGGATCTCCACCTACGGTATATTGACTCAGGAAACCACAAATTAGCATTATCTATGCTGTATGTTACTTTTATTTATTTTGTTAAAATTTTTCTAATGTTTAACAATGTTTTGGATACACTGGGGATGCCTTTGCTCTAAGCCAATTAAATGACAGGTGTAATAAAAAAAATGCTAGGTGCTAAACTGTTCAGTTATTTGCTTAGTGGTATCCAGCACTGCAACCCCATTTGAGGTTTTCTTTGTAAAGATACTGCAGTGGTTTGCCACTTCCATCTCCATCTCATTTTACCTATGAGAAATTGAGTCAAATAGGGTAAAATGACTTCATAAGGATCACATAGCAAGTAAGAATCTTAGGCCAGATTTAAATTCAGGAAGATAAGTCTTCCTAACTGCAGAACCAATTCTCTATATACTAAGGTATCATCTACCTGCCCTACTCCTAAAATAGTGATGCATTACAAATTTGTCTAGTGTCCCCTAAGGCTTTGTAACCTGAGGTGAGCTTGGTCACTTTGGCTTGCTCAACCTCTCTGGATTATAAGCAAAGCAAAAATCTCCGAGGTTAAGTTTCTATATTTATTTATATAATTGAGAAAATGGAGTGTCAGAAACCCATGTTAATATTAATATTCATTCTTTCAATAACACTTAAATGGAAGTTTGTAAGAGAATGGAATGGTTATAATTAATAAAACTTTAATTATACTGGCCTTGGAATTAAAATTTTCAATATTAGCTAAGTAAAATTCCAAATAGGGAACTGTGCTGGATATAATATACAGCTACAACTAAAGGACATGTCCCTGACCTACAGGAGCTTATCATTTATTTAAGAAAATATGATCTAAATAGTCATGGATATATACTGATATTGCTGGACATCATATATCTGGAAAATTCCAGCAAGAACCCTTTGTTTCATTATGGTAGGGATTCTAGCATCACAGCTAGAAGAGGAAGAGGAAATGGCAGTAATCTTTAAAATTAGGAGTAAAGAAAGGAATCAGAGCAAATAATCAAATATAGGTCTTACTTATGTTCCTATGTAGTCAATTCTCCAATTCCTGTTCAATTTCATATATGATTATATTTTCATAAAATTTATTATATTAATATATTATTATATTATAAAATAGTAATTAACATTACTATTTTAAAACACCAGTAAACAATGCATAGATAAAATTATGTATCTGCATATATACATGCATGCATAAACATGTATATATAGCACACATATACACATATGGATATATATGTGTGTATATATGTATATATATATATAAGCACAACACATATAGCATATAGGATTTATATACATATATACACACATACATATACACATCTATATTTTTGAGAAAATATTGACTCTTGGAAGAAGTGCAATAATTGTGATATATCTTGGCTAAAAACACAAATCACAATATTTATTTATGGTATGTAATTAGGGTTAAGTGACTTGTACAAGACCACATAGCTATTAAGTTTACCTGAAGTCATATGTGAACTCAGGTTCTTCTTACTGTAGGGCTGGTACTCTATCCACTGTACTACCTAGTTGCCCTACAGTCTTTAAAAATATGACAGACTACTGTGGCGATAGAAAAAAGAAAAGTCTATTAGGACTTAGCATCTCTTTTTAGTAATTTCTGGGGACATTTCAAAGGAACACAGGAGAAATCCACACATCATATAATCTGCACAATACCTGCACTCAAAAATGATGCAATCATCTTGAAATTTGTAAATCTGTATAGCAATACTAGTACTAAAATTATATTATAAAGTAGCAGTCATCAAAACCATTTGGTAGTGGTTAAATAATAGGTGGATCAGTGGAATAGATTAGATAGACATGACACAATAATCAAGGCTTATAGTAATCTAGTATTTGATAAACCCCCAAACTCCAGCTTCTGGGATTAAAAACTCACTATTTCACAAAAATTCCTGGGAAAACTGGAAAATAATATGTCTGAAACATGGCATAGACCTACATCTCACATATTAAAATAAGGTCAAAATGGGTATATATTTTGTGCATAAAAGCTGGTATCATAAGCAAATTAGGAAAGCAAGGGGTAATTTACCTATCAGATGTTTGGAGAAGAAAGGAATTTATGACCAAATTAAAACTGGAGAATATTATGACAGGCAAAATGGACAACTTTGATTACATTAAATTAAAAAAGTTTTTTACATAAACATAACCAACAGAAACAAGATTAAAAGGAAAGTACAAAGCTGGAAAAAATTTACAGCTAGTGCTTCTGATAAATGTCTCATTTCTTTAATATATAAAGAACTGTGTCAAATTTATAAGAATACAAGTCATTTTCCAAATGATAAATGATCAAAGAATACAAACAGATAATTTTCAGATTGATGAAATTAAAGCCATCTATAGTTATATGAAAAAATTCTCTAAATCACCTTTGAGCAGAGAAATGCAAATTAAAAGAACTGTGACGTGCCATCTCACATCTCTTGGGTTGACTAAGATAACATAAAACAAAACAAAATGAAACAAAACAAAACAAAACAAACAAACAAACAAAAACAATGATAAATGTTGAAGGGGATGTGGGAAAACTGAGACACTAATGGATTGTTGGTGGAGCTGTGAAATGTTCCAACTATTCTGGAGAGTTATTTGGACTTATGAGCAAAGGGTTATAAAACTGTGCATAACTTCTGACATTTAAGTGCCACTGACATTTAAGTGCCTATGGAGGAAATCATAAAGGAGGGAAAAGGACCCACATGAGCAAAAAATGTTTATAGCAGCTCTTTTTGTGATAGCAAAGAATTGGAAATAAGTACATGTACATCAATTGGGGAATGGCTGAACAAGTTGTGACTTATGAAAGTAATTAAATATTATTGTTCCATAAAAATGATGAATAACATGATTTTAGAAAGGTTTGGAAAAATTTTACAAGAACTGATGTTGAGTGAAACAAACAGAACCAGGAATGCATTGCCATACAGTAGCAGCAAGAATGCAATGATCAACTGTGAAAGACTTGGTTCTTCTCAATGGTTCAGTGATCCAAGACTTTGGATAGAAAATACTACTTACATCCAGAAAAAGAACTACGGTATTTGAATGTAAATCAACACATGCTATGTTTCAATTCTTTTTTTTTTTTTTTCTGTTTTTTTTTTTTCCTCTGTTTTATGGTTTTTCCCTTTTGCTCTGATTTTTCATTCCCAACATGATTCATAAAGCAATGATTATTAAAAACAAATTAATTAATTAAAAAAGGAATTCAATGATCATCTCTATACAAATAATCCTAACTAATTTTCTAATCATAATTTTGAGCCTTAGTGGCTTATCTACAAATGTCTTCAGGGTCTATTTGGATAAAAAGCTTAACTGAGTTTTCAAGTCAGGACTTCTTTAAGTCCTGCCCCTGAAAAATATTGGTTGTCTGATCCTGGGCAAGTTACTTAACCTATCAGTGCTCTAAAGAACTCTTAACACTCTTAAGTAGTGAAATAATAATCAATCTGCATTGGGGGAAAGAGAATTTTCTGATGAGAATTACTTTATATCCAAAAAATTATTGCTCTTGATATCCCTTTTTCCTCTCAAAACACATCTCTGTATACATATAAAAATAATGCATTTATAAAATGTTTCTATGTTATATTTTCTAGTATGTGCTAGATTATCTTCTTTAAATACTATATCTGTCTTATATGAGTATTTTTGCATGCTACCTTTCCAATACATATCTGAGTTCATTGAGGTAAGAATTGTGTTTTATATTTCTTTATATTCCCATTGCTTAGCACAGTAAGTAGTACATAGTAATTAATAAAGATGTGTTGGCTGACTGAAAAAAAAGAAATTCATAAATCTGAAAAATCTTTTAAAATTTGCATAATCATGTATCAATGATGCAATGAATTAAAAAAATAAGTTCACAAAGATAAGGCTAATATGTGAAGAATGAATGGTTAGGGGGGATAGCAAATATAGAAACTGAAAGTTCAAGTCTTGCCAAGCATGTATAACTTACTAATGGAGATGAAAACTGAGTAGAGAATGCTAAAATATTATATCTTGCAAAACTCATTTTAAAATTACCATTGTGAGTCAAAAAACAAGGGTTAAGAACTTAAAATTGTTTTCCTGAGAGAAATTGGCAAATGAATGACAGAATTTTCTCCTGAAAATTTATAAGATAGAACTATATAAAATTGACAAATATAACATTTCATCACTTTTCATTTCTGCCTGCAATCACAGGAAACATCTCAGTAAATTCACTGGAGGGAAAAGTGGCAAAAGCCAAAAAGTATTTTACATTCACCTTGTTATTGGATAAATGCAATTTTTGCAATATAGTTCCTAATATTAATTTGATTCTAAGCCTGTCATTCTCAAAATAAAACTCTATTAGTAGTCTACGGGTTTGCTACATAGCATTGGATTAATATGGCATCTTGTACATTTTCTGAGATTGTTATTTTCCTTGGTAGAGCAAGTACCCCTAGAAGCATTACTTATGAGAAATGATAGAAATGTTGAGCCCTTGAAGTGTTGGCTATAATCAGCTCAGTGCCCCCTGAACTAACTTTGCCTATAGCATAAGCACTGCAGTATCAAGAGAGTTCCTTATTAGAGTTCTCAAAGAAGAAGGCTAAGTTGGAAGAGGAATGAGATCAAAGTTATAAGCAAGATGAAAAATGCCTTCTCTATGTATAGTGGTGATAATAATGATTTTTACATAAAGGGAAATGGTAAATTTAATTAGAATGTGATTGGCAATGAAGCTAGCAGAAATCAAATGATTAAACTCTACCATTAAAAATAACAAAATAAAACAAAACTAAACTAAACTAAAACCAAAAACCAAAACAAAAGAAAAAAAATAGCAATTTGAAGGAAGTAGAAAGTCTAAATTTTGGTGCTCTCTAGAGGAGGTCATATCTTTAAAAGAAAAAGATACAGTCAAATTTTGTCAAAGGCTGTTCAGTATTATTAAGTGGCCTTTTTCTCTTTGGCCCCAGTTAGGAGCTAGGTCAGACTCAACTGATACTTGAAATGATGACCTTGATCTTGGTGCACTTTCAGACTCTCAAAAAAGAAAAAATACATTATCTTCATTATAAAATACCAACTAAAACAGTTTAACAAAATTTGAAACCCAAACAGAAAACAAGTTGCAGTGTATTAAAAACTGAATTTTCACTAGACTGCACAATTGATCTTGACTAGCTGATTCACCCATTCTCCTAGGATTTGTGATAATCTTAAGGTTCTGCTCTTTTGAGCCAGTTATATGTGTGACAGTGGATGTTTTGAAAAGCAAATGCAGTTTGGGTTTCATATTGCTTTCTGAATAGCTTTCAAAATGAAAATAAAAACAAAACAGGAGTATCACTATCAGGGCTAAAGAGACAATGGAAATGTCTCTGTTCATTTTGCTTTATAGACACATTTTGATTAGGAATAAAAACTTGGGCTATATATTATTTTTGGGGAAGGAAGGAAACAGATTTTTTTTAGCTTTCTTTCTTGGGTCATTGTGTTGATTTCATTTTGAAGGTAAAATGATAGTGTGAAAATTTAGATGAAAAGAGAATATTTTATCTATGATAAATTCAGAGAATTGTTATTAATAATGCTTCTTTCACATTATAATAAGTCATATTTATATAGCAAAATCATCCTATAATTCTAAATTTAATTTTGATGTGAGCACTAACCACATGCTATTTTAAGCATACAATCTCCCATTTCAAAAATCAAAATTTAGTTCCTCACTCACCTCCCCTACATTCTTACCCAATTCCTAAAGTTATTTTTAGAAGCTAATTAAAATACAAAGAAAGGTCATACAACAAGAAGAGTTAAAATGTTATCAGATGTCTTACAAAATAGTGATATCTTTGGGACTACCAACAGAGAAAAGGGAATTTTTTTTTTTTTTTTAAATCAGACTTGGCAGATTAAGAAAGGATGACAGGTTCACATTAGGATTTCTGAGTTTCTAAAGACATGATAATTAGATAGGTGTACTTATTCTTTCTTACTTGACTTTTGAGAAGTGTCTAACTATATTTCATTATTGAAGAATAATGTAATGCTATATTTAATCCTTGCTGTTAGGTTGTCTGCATGGACCTGTTCATTTCCACATACTGGTATATTCACATCAGTGCTGGGCTCCTTGACTTCAAAGGTAAAACTATGCTTTGATGAGCTAGTAGGGGAGACAGGTATGTGTGATACACAGTGAAATGAGAAATGAGCCTTACATTTTTAGACTGACAAAGCATACATATCTTTGAAATAAGATTTGGTTATTCTTGGAATACATAGCACATGGTCAAAAGGAAATTATTATTATTCTTATTATCATTATTAATTCACTTTCCTATGGCTCTGGCCTCATATGGAAAGTTGAACTCAGAACATAGGATTGAATTCTAAAGCCCATATTCATATATATGAAAAAAGGAAGGAATGGGAAAGGAAGGAAGGAAAGGAAGAAATGAGAAAAAGAAAGTTTATTTGTGATGAGAGCAGCAGAATACTAGTAAGCATATCATCAACTACCACAAAACACCTTTAGCTATCTAACTCTAGAAATCTTAATTCTAAGACAAATAGATTCCCATATTTCTCTAAAATGTTTTTGGTTTGGAGAAAGATGAAAGGGAAATTGAAAAGGGATAGAGAGAAAAGAAAAATTAGAAAAATTACCTACAACTTTTATGAATTAGTAGGATTAAAATGTAATTTACAAGGGCATAATGTATTAATCACAAATTACTATTAAAACTAATTTCACATTTTTCTCATTAAGATATTAAAGCTATGTGAATAGCTTCACACTATAATAACAATGTATCATTTGCATCAACAATTTCATATAGCATTGCATTAATCTTTGCTAGAAAATATTTATTTTATTGAATAATGGTTAGAGTTTTGGAAAAGAAATTGAATTCAAGATTAGAGTCAAAAGTAATATTTTATAGTAAATGAAAAAATCATTATATTTCTATATAAAATATCAATAAGATAAAGTAAAAATAGGAATTAAAAAGTGATAATCAGGTTACTAATGCCAGCCTTAAAATTCTTTTAAAGCTAAGCATTGTTGTTTAATTTGGGTTAAATTTTTGAAATTCTTTTAAAGATAAATGTTTTTAATATGTATATGTCCTTCCAGCAGCATAACAAGAAGCATTCTATTTTTGTTTGCTTTGGATATGATATCATTAGTAGATAAAAATGTCCTTCATTTTGATGCTTTTATGTGCAATTTTAATTATTGATCTAAGTAAGAATTGGTTTGCCCATTCAAACCACTTGTGATAGTAGAGATTATGTGAGAATAGTGAAAAGAAATTTGATTCCTCTTAGATTCTGGAATGTTTTAATAATATTCTAAATAAAAACAGAAATTAAACCTTCCCCTTATAGGAAATAGATTCTACCTAATTAGTTGGTATGTAGCAAGCTTTTATTCCATTGAATTCTGCAAACTCATCTAGGGAAGGATGAGTTCAGCACAAAAAATTTGATTGGATTCTAGATAAAACTGGAACTGTTAAAGTGAAGCACAGAAATTGTATAGCCCCAATGACCATGTTTATTTCTTTTCACTAAATAAAATAAGATAGATACTTGGTTTGGTTTATTATTATCATTGTTGCTCTTGGTTCTGTCTCCAAGCATAATCAAATTTTCCATTTGCTTTTGCTTTTAATCTGTGTATCATAGAGCATACTGAAAACTGGTGCTTTCCAATATGCTAGAAAGTCAATTTTGCTTGAGTTAGGTTATTCTATATGGAAAGGCAAAAAACTCCAAACTGAGAATATCCTAAAATTATACATAGTGGAAATTATTTTACAATTATTAGTTTTAAGTAACAGATATCAACAATATATTAGATCTTTCTTTGTTGTTTTATCATACTATATTCCCTTAGCTCCTTTATTTATTTTACCTACAATTTTTTGCATATCTTTATCTATGAAGATAAATCAATTATCTGGTGCAATTCTTTCCATCTGTTAGGGTAGCTTCAGCAGAAACCACTTCTCTTTTCATTAAGATGTTAAAATATTTACTGAAAAAAGAGTTGTAGAATCAAGGACTTACTTCATGTATTGATATTTAAAAGAATTTGTGTCAGCTTATGGTAATGGTTTCATACCTTGATTCTTTATTTTTATCCACATTACTATACCAATAAATTAACCAAGATTTGTGAAGAAATTATTTTGTCCTCAGCACTGTGCTAGGAGTTAAAGAGAGAAAATTAAAAAAAAAAATGAAAACAGTTCTTGTCCTCAAGTTACTCAGATAACGGAATGGGTTTTTACATAATTCCAAAAACCAATTTATAATGAAGGAAATGGTTTATAATTCTCTAAAGTACATTCCTTTTCCTTGGATTTGTCCGTATTCTATCTACCATAGAGTGGAAAATGGAGATTGAGCCCAGCTTTTTTTTTTTTTTTTTTTCCTTCCAGTGACAGCACAACAATGATTTTTTTTTTTTTTTCCTGGACACACAATCAAAATGCAGTGCTCAATCCAAGAACCCTATCCTATTACTGAAAGTAAGTGATGCAATTCCTAGAGGGCAAAGGGACCTCTAGGCCAGTGATACCTATTAATGACTGTGGAATAAAGAAGAGAATGACATATATTGACTTTATATCTTTAGCAAAGTATCTGGCCCATACTGGGCATTTAATAAATTTTTCCTGATTGATTGACTGAGTAAAAAACTATTTGAATAAGAGGGGAAAAGGGGATTGAAAAAATATTCAAGATCCTTTCTTGTTTTAAGATATTACTTTATTTTATTTTAATTCTATAACAAGCCAGGAAGTCTCTCTGCTGTCTTGAGACCAGTAAGTCCATAGTATTGATTATCTCTGCTCTGAAAAGCTTGTCAGTCAACTTGCCTCTGAGGACCACCCTGCTGATCCTTATTGCCTACAATTTGGGAAATGTCTTATTCCTGAGTTTTGCTCTCTAAAGCAGACTGGATACAGAGAATGGCTGACAACTAACTAATCAGTTGAATTGATTGATTGCCAACAGCAGAAATCCTGAGTGATATGTTATGCTGAACTCTGTCTTCAAAAAGTAGCATGTGACTCTGAATTGTTGGATAACACCAGCTGAAAACAGATGTGCTTACCTGACATATCACCATCAATCCATAAATATTTAGTGAGAGCCTACCCTACAGGGTGCCTAACAGTACATAAGATGTTGAGGACAATACCCAAAGAAATATAAGGACTGCCCCTGAGTCACAATCTATTTGGAGAGAGAAAATTCATACGTATAAAACAACTAGGAAACAGTAAGCTTTATGATACAATTGGTTATTATTAAATGGTTTTGGGAAGGGAGAGATCATTGACTCGGTGCCCAAATGTTCAGGGAAGACTTCCTCTAAGAAGTAAGGTTTGATTTGTACCCTGAAGGATATGTAGGATATAATAAGTACAGTGGAAATCGTGGGAAGGCTTTCCAGAAAATGGAAATAATAGCATGACAAACAACATAGAAGTTAGAATGAACATTGCATACTATGGAGTTACCATGGGGAATTGCTGTGATTGAAGTGTCTGTGCCCAAGGTGGTTTTGAAAACCATGGGAGAAACTGCCACAGACAGCTTCTGCTCCTCCATATCACATAGTTTTTAAGAAGTATGTAATTAAGGAAAAGCTACTGCTCACATATCTGTCTGCCATTACTTTTTGCACTTTTAAGATTAAAAAGGGCCGAAGACTAAGGGGTGAGAAGCCTAACTGTATGACTTTGTATTTTACAAGCTCTATAACCTTGAAGATATTGCTTCATGTTTTGTAAGATAATTTTCCTCATTTGAAGAATGACAGAATTGGAGTAGATGATCTCTAAGTTTCCTTTCATGTCCAATAATCTGTAATTTTATGCTTTACTTTGTAATGGCCTCTATTTTTCAGTATTTTATACCTCATTAACTATACTTCTTTCTCAAATGATCACTTGAAAAGTTTTCTCCTACTTCTGTGATTTGTGAGGATAGGTAAAGTTTGGCAAATTGCAGAAATCCATCATGGCTAATTTTTCCCTTTTAAAAATTATAATTTCTGTAAACCTGAAATCAATTTCCCCTAGTTGCAAAGAATAAGCATGGCTATTTCTCCAAAATACAAGAGTTCTCTCAGTGTTCCAAAAAGTTTTCTTAAAATGTGTACAAGTAGAAAATATATAAAAGCAAGAACAGTCATATGCCTTAACTAGTGGAAGTATTGATGCCAAAATTTAGTGTAAATTTGTATAAACCTTTTGAACTGAGATGAAACCAAAAGCTAAATTTTATTTAAGTTAATTATTTTACAATAACCTCCCCCATTTTTATCTTCAGTATAATTCATGACTCCAATTCCCTTCCAACAAGATTAAAAGAATTATTAGGGTAAGGTAATTTAATGTAATGAAAATATATAGGAAAAAAACAGAAAAAAAAGCAGGCCCAATTCTTATCCCAATGTAAAAGCATTTTGAAAATTATATTAAAAACTATATCGTACAAATAGTCATTTTTAATTTTTACATAGTAATTCAAAATGATATGGAAGACAAATGATTACCCCTAAGATTCGAAATAATCCATGTTAATTTAAGTCTTGATTTCCATTATGCAATATTTAATTGAGTTTTATTTATAAAAATCCTAAGAAAGAGTTAATCTAGTAGCACAAAGATTATTGAATATTTCCTTTAAAAATGCTTACAGAGAAATCTGTCTACCCTTAAATGACTCTTAAAATTTTCTGGCCATTTATTTCAGCTTTATTGTATTTTCAGATACAAATGAGCTCTTTTCTTAAACAGGCATATAAATATCCTGCACAGATTACAGTGGAAGACATGAGTCATTTACTACCAGAGAAAAGTAATATTACAACTAAGATTTTATCACCCTTTTCAGTCACTAGAACACTTTCAATGTATGAGATTCATTAAAAATATGCATGCTGATCGAAACACTAGTCAATTCTTCAGTGAACAGTTTTGTATAGCTGTAGCTGTTCTACTTTTCTTAAATGCAGTTGATTTTTTTTTGATGAAGGCATTCTATTTAACTATACATCTTTAAATGACTAAAATTTCAAATGGCATATCTCCATTGAATAATAAAATATTTAAAAAATTCCATTTGGGGTTTGAATTTCTTATATTGAATGCAATGTGGAGTAGGGGAAAACATTAACCTTCTAAAAAGAGTTAACTTGAGTTTTATCAAATTATTTTTATAAATGCTTTGATAATCACATTTCAGAATAACTGGTTTCCTTTATCACCATATATATTTATGCATCCTGAGAAGGGGTCTATAGGCTTCAACAGATTTTCAGGGATTTATATCTTTAAAATTGATTAGGAAGCCCTATTCTTTATCTGTGACTCAAGGTTTTGGTTCTGGCTTAAACAATAAGGAATTGTATGAACTTGATCAAGACCAAATGACTTCATGTCTCCAAGGTATAGTCTTATCTGTAAATGAAATGAGATTTAAAGATCTCTATAATTTTATATCCTATGAAGTTCTATTAATCTGCACCATTTTTATGTGAAATAGATATGCATGTATGTGTTTATATTTATTTATAACATATTCAACATTCCAAGAAACTCATTGGCCACTGAAGAAACATGGCGAAGAACTCCTTGCTTTCTTCTAAATGTCTCATCACAGAATTATAAGGACAAAACTTCCAATCCTGATAATACTATGAAAAATATAAGCCTTAATAAGCCTTTGGTATTTAGAGCCATAAAAAACTCATTTTTGAGTAGAGCATGGGGAGAGAGCTGACTATTTTGGAAGGAAGACCTGTGTTCAAGCCATGACTATACTATGTGACTAGAGATAAGGCAAGCACATTTAAGTGACCCCAGGGAAATCTCAAAGAAGAGTTACATAATCTATATTACTATAAAGAGTATGCTGGAAGTACCCCTTCAGAGATAAAATCACATCACAACTGAAAAAAAGAAAATTGAGAAATAGAGATATGTTTCACATATTTTAAGAGGGAATGTGGTATAGAGATCTGGATCTGAATTGTAAGCCAAAGTAGTAAAAGATATAGATACTTTTATATGTATATGTCCAAATTCAATGTGTCTTAAACAGAATTCATTATCTTTCCCACTAAACTTTTCCCCTCCCTCCCCCGACCCAGTCCTCCAATATCCTATCTGTTTAATTACCATAGAAGGTAAGATCATCATCCCATTCCTTCAAACTTACAAACCAGAAATTATGCTGGTTTCTTCACTATCTTTAACTCCATCTTAAGCCTTCACAATCCTCTCTGATCTACAGTCAAGATTTGTTGATTTTACCTTTGAAATTCTCTGACACTGGTACACTCTGGTACCAGTAGGTCCTCATCATCTCACTCCTGGATTACCACATTAACCTCCTGGTGATTCTCCCTTTTTAAATTTTCTCCTCACTGTAATTCATCCTCTATTCTGCCATTAAAGTGATTTTTTTAAAGTATAGGTCCATTCTTGTTACACACCCTTTATTCAAAATATTCCAGTGGTTTCCTCTTGCCTACAGAAACAAATTTAAATGGGTCTGTTGAGCATTAACAATCCTTTATAACTTAGGCTCCTTCTACTTTTCCAGGCTTTTTATACCTAATGCCCATGCCATCTTCAATCTAGTGCCACCAGATTCTTCCACAAACAAGACATTCCATCTCTCGGCTATGAGCATTCTCTGAGTTCTGAGCATTTCCCTGAAATGCCAGAAATGTTCTCCCTCCTTCATAGTGACTGCTGACTTCTCTTATTTCCTTTAAGTTTAAGCAAGTAAAATCTTTCCTTTGATTGGATACTGTCTCCAACCCTTCTTAATTCTAGTATCTTCAATGTTAATTATTTTTTATTTATTTTACACTAGCTTGTTTTGTGTATATTTGTTTACATGCTGTTTTTCTCGTTAGATTATAGGCTCATTAAGGGTGAAGACTATATTTTCCTTCTTTTTTTTTTTTTTTATTCTGAGAGTTTAGCATAGTGCTTTGAATGTAGCAGTTTCTTACTATATGTTTAATGATAGATAAATTTTAATTTCTCCCAAGCTAAGTTATTGCAGTAAGCAAGCAATAGATAGTACTATTTGATTTTTTAGCTCATTATAAAGTCATAAAAAATCTGATAACCCTTCATCCCTACTATTATTATTATAAGGGAATGTCCTAGATCAAATTTTCAAGAAAATAGTAAAAATCAGTTTTATTTAGTAAGCAGTTATAAGAAGACATTGAATTTCTGTAACATAATATAATAGTAATTATTTGATATTTATTCTTATAAAAAGGCAAATGAAATTCAATGTGAGTTTTTCAAAAGACATCCACATAGATTTCCAATTCTGTAAGTAATTATATTCTTTGCACACTGTGTGACATGTCCCTTTATAGTTATTTTTTATTAGCTCTATCTCATTTAAAATTCAATAAAACTCCAGGAAGGGAAAGCAAAAGAAATGTAAGAAGGAAGAATCTATAGAGCATTCTATTTCTATGTTTTGTCTGATGTTCTAGGTAATAAGCAATTGTGTGTCTAAAGATGTGCTAGTGTCGATGGTGGAATACTTTGTCCACAGGTAAGACAAATATTCAGAAGAAAGAGCTATCTGAATTTAGGAGAAGAGGTATCATAGAAATAACATTTTCTGAAAGTATCTATAGTAATCAAAGACACTCAGTTTTAGATTTTCAAGTTTTTCTATAACTACTACATTCTAAGTGTGTATTTACTTAAATACATTCATATAAATGCAAATATATATACTAAAGACCCACATTCTATTTTAATTAAATTAATACATTTCTTTTCATAAGACATGCAGCCCTTAATGTGGGGGCAATAGGAGATATTTAATAAAACTGAGAAATAATTTTAGGATAGTTATAACACCCACACAAATAGACTTAATTTACTTATCAGCTTGAGCCTCTTCAGGAAAATGCCATGTTAACTGGCTTTTCAAATGCCAGATGATGGTTCATTAGTTTAAATTGTAATATTATGATGACAATTCATGTAACAGAATTGAAAACCATATCTTTTTATCCACATAAAAATAATGCACTTTCTGACGAATTTAGAATTTCTGATGGTGCACTTAACCAGTCTTGATAGCCTAGTGAATTTTTGTAGTCCAGTGAAAAGGCCTAATTCCATTGTTACGGTACACTTCAACTTATAAGAAATAGATTTGAACAATGATTCTTTGATTTAAAAAGATCTGACGATATGCAATACACATTATGTAGACTAATATTTATACTTATAAAATTGAAAATCATCTGAATTTCAAAGTACAGTATAGCCTAAATATAAGTGGACAGATATCCTCAGCCAACTTAAGATTTATACTTTTTTCCTTTGATGATATATCTTACTTAAAATATTTTAGGAATTATGAATAGATATAAAAATTTAAATACAATGGAAAACAAAAATTTATCTAATAGACAAATGTAAAATGCTGGAACTCTGTCTTCCCAGATATCAGCCAGAGTCAGGATCACCAAAAATCTTTATTCTTAGTCTTTTGGGGTCACTGGGGTCTACACCACTTTCCTCTCTCTCCACCACCAGGAGAATGACTCAATCTCCTCCTCCTACTCCACCCACACAAGTCACTTCCCCTTCTTTGTCCCACCAATTGAGCCAGCACAAAATAATTGGTGAGGGTCATCCTTCAAACATGTGGCAATAGAGGATTGTTCAATTGGCAATTAGTCTCATGTGCTCCATTATCCAAGTGCATTTGCTCAGTTCTATCCTTTTACAGTAAAATATTCAAAGTACTATAGCATTTCATTGAAAGTTCTAAGACTTGTTCAACACAAATCCATTCTAAAATATTTTTCACACTTATAAGTGAAATGATATCTTATCCTTACCTTAGCTATTTTAGAAATAGTTTATGTTTAAAAAAAAGTTCATTGTTCAGTCTAGGTACAATAAGACAGATCCTTGAAAATATTTCTGGTATTACCATGGAAATGAGAACCAGATGACCAAAACTATGACATATATTCAATAGTAAAACTTAAATTCCTTAAGGGCAGAAATTGTTTTAAATTTTTAATTTTTTAATTCTTAAAGCTGAACTCAATTTCATGCATATAATAA